>NC_064624.1:1202272-1803409 GCF_023898315.1 Schistocerca nitens
GCTGGAGGACGATGTATTGAATCGCGACGCAATTTGTGTGTCCCATCGTCATTAACAGGCTCTGAACCTTACAATTAACTGTCAGTTTTGCGTCGGATTCGAAAATCTAGACTCACAGGAGAACGAGCATATGGTGCCCGAGGCAGCACTAGACCCTTGGAGACATGTCGGCTGTAGGACGATGTATTGAATCGCGACGCAATTTGTGTGTTCCATCGTCATTAAGAGGCTCTGAACGTTACAATTAACTGTCAGTTTTGCATCGCATTCGAAAAACTAGACTCATAGGAGAACGACCAAGAGGCGCCAGGAGCAACAATACTACCTCGGAGACATGTCGGCCGGAGGACGATGTATTGAATCGCGACGCAATTTGTGTGTTCCATTGTCAGTATCAGGCTCTGAACGTTACAATTAACTGTCAGTTTTGCGTCGGATTCGAAAATCTAGACTCACAGGAGAACGAGCATATGGTACCCGAGGCAGCAATTGACCCTTGGAGACAAGTCGGCTGTAGGACGATGTATTGAATCGCGACGCAATTTGTGTGTTCCATCGTCATCAAGAGGCTCTGAATGTTACAATTAACCGTCAGTTTTGCGTCGTATTCTGAAAACTAGACTCACAGGAGAACGACCATAAGGTGCCCGAGGCAGCTATAGACCCTTGGAGACAAGTCGGCTGGAGGACGATGTATTGAATCGCGACGCAATTTGTGTGTTCCATCGTCATTTGGAGGCTCTGAACCTTACAATTAACTGTCAGTTTTGCATCGGATTCGAAAATCTAGACTCACCGATGAACGTCCATAAGGTGCCCGAGGCAGCAATAGACCCTTCGAGACAAGTCGGCTGGAGGACGATGTATTGAATCGCGACGCAATTTGTGTGTTCCGTCGTCATTAACAGGCTCTGAACGTTACAATTAACTGTCAGTTTTGCGTCGGATTCGAAAATCTAGACTCACAGGAGAACGAGCATAAGGTGCCCGAGGCAGCAATAGACCCTTCGAGACAAGTCGGCTGGAGGACGATGTATTGAATCGCGACGCGATTTGTGTGTTCCATCGTCATCAAGAGGCTCTGAACGTTACAATTCACTCTCAGTTTTGCGTCGGATTCGAAAATCTAGACTCACAGGAGAACGAGCATATGGTGCCCGAGGCAGCACTAGACCCTTGGAGACAAGTCGGCTGTAGGACGATGTATTGAATCGCGACGCAATTTGTGGGTTCCATCGTCATTAAGAGGCTCTGAACGTTACAATTAACTGTCAGTTTTGCGTCGGATTCGAAAATCTAGACTCACAGGAGAACGACCATAAGGTGCCCGAGGCAGCAATAGACCCTTGGAGACAAGTCGGCTGGAGGACGATGTATTGAGACCCGACGCAATTTGTGTGTCCCATCGTCATTAACAGGCTCTGAACCTTACAATTAACTGTCAGTTTTGCGTCGGATTCGAAAATCTAGACTCACAGGAGAACGAGCATATGGTGCCCGAGGCAGCACTAGACCCTTGGAGACAAGTCGGCTGTAGGACGATGTATTGAGACGCGACGCAATTTGTGTGTCCCATCGTCATTAACAGGCTCTGAACGTTACAATTAACTGTCAGTTTTGCATCGCATTCGAAAAACTAGACTCACAGGAGAACGACCATAAGGTGCCCGAGACAGCAATAGACCCTTGGAGACAAGTCGGCTGTAGGACGATGTATTGAATGGCGACGCAATTTGTGTGTTCCATCGTCATTAAGAGGCTCTGAACGTTACAATTAACTGTCAGTTTTGCGTCGGATTCGAAAATCTAGACTCACCGATGAACGACCATAAGGTGCCCGAGGCAGCAATAGACCCTTCGAGATAAGTCGGCTGGAGGACGATGTATTGAATCGCGACGCAATTTGTGTGTTCCATCGTCAGTATCAAGCTCTGAACGTTAAAATTAACCGTCAGTTTTGCGTCGTATTCTGAAAACTAGACTCACAGGAGAACGACGATAAGGTGCCCGAGGCAGCACTAGACCCTTGGAGACAAGTCGGCTGTAGGACGATGTATTGAGTCGCGACGCAATTTGTGTGTCCCATCGTCATTAACAGGCTCTGAACGTTACAATTAACTGTCAGTTTTGCGTCGGATTCGAAAATCTAGACTCACAGGAGAACGAGCATATGGTGCCCGAGGCAGCACTAGACCCTTGGAGACAAGTCGGCTGTAGGACGATGTATTGAGACCCGACGCAATTTGTGTGTTCCATCGTCATTAAGAGGCTCTGAACGTTACAATTAATTGTCAGCTTTGCGCCGGATTCGAAAAACTAGACTCATAGGAGAACGACCATAAGGTGCCCGAGGCAGCACTAGACCCTTGGAGACAAGTCGGCTGTAGGACGATGTATTGAATCGCGACGCAATTTGTGTGTTCCATCGTCATTAAGAGGCTCTGAACGTTACAATTAACTGTCAGTTTTGCATCGCATTCGAAAAACTAGACTCACAGGAGAACGACCATAAGGTGCCCGAGGCAGCAATTGACCCTTGGAGACAAGTCGGCTGGAGGACGATGTATTGATTCGCGACGCAATTTGTGTGTTCCATCGTTATTAAGAGGCTCTGAACGTTACAATTAATTGTCAGTTTTGCGCCGGATTCGAAAAACTAGACTCATAGGAGAACGACCATAAGGTGCCCGAGGCAGCACTAGACCCTTGGAGACAAGTCGGCTGTAGGACGATGTATTGAATCGCGACGCAATTTGTGTGTTCCATCGTCATTAAGAGGCTCTGAACGTTACAATTAACTGTCAGTTTTGCGCCGGATTCGAAAAACTAGACTCATAGGAGAACGACCAAGAGGTGGCAGGAGCAGCAATACTACCTCGGAGACAAGTCGGCTGGAGGACGATGTATTGAATCGCGACGCAATTTGTGTGTTCCATCGTCATTAAGAGGCTCTGAACCTTACAATTAACTGTCAGTTTTGCAACGCATTCGAAAAACTAGACTCACAGGAGAACGACCATAAGGTGCCCGAGGCAGCACTAGACCCTTGGAGACAAGTCGGCTGTAGGACGATGTATTGAATCGCGACGCAATTTGTGTGTTCCATCGTCATTAAGAGGCTCTGAACGTTACAATTAACTGTCAGTTTTGCATCGCATTCGAAAAACTAGACTCATAGGAGAACGACCAAGAGGAGCCAGGAGCAGCAATACTACCTCGGAGACATGTCGGCTGGAGGACGATGTATTGAATCGCGACGCAATTTGTGTGTTCCATCGTCAGTATCAGGCTCTGAACGTTACAATTAACTGTCAGTTTTGCGTCGGATTCGAAAATCTAGACTCACAGGAGAACGAGCATATGGTGCCCGAGGCAGCACTAGACCCTTGGAGACAAGTCGGCTGTAGGACGATGTATTGAATCGCGACGCAATTTGTGTGTTCCATCGTCAGTATCAGGCTCTGAACGTTACAATTAACTGTCAGTTTTGCGTCGGATTCGAAAATCTAGACTCACAGGAGAACGACCATAAGGTGCCCGAGGCACCAATAGACCCTTCGAGACAAGTCGGCTGGAGGACGATGTATTGAATCGCGACGCAATTTGTGTGTTCCATCGTCAGTATCAGGCTCTGAACGTTACAATTAACCGTCAGTTTTGCGTCGTATTCTGAAAACTAGACTCACAGGAGAACGACGATAAGGTGCCCGAGGCAGCACTAGACCCTTGGAGACAAGTCGGCTGTAGGACGATGTATTGAGACGGGACGCAATTTGTGTGTCCCATCGTCATTAACAGGCTCTGAACCTTAAAATTAACTGTCAGTTTTGCGTCGGATTCGAAAATCTAGACTCACAGGAGAACGAGCATATGGTTCCCGAGGCAGCACTAGACCCTTGGAGACAAGTCGGCTGTAGGACGATGTATTGAATCGCGACGCAATTTGTGTGTTCCATCGTCATTAAGAGGCTCTGAACGTTACAATTAACTGTCAGTTTTGCATCGCATTCGAAAAACTAGACTCACAGGAGAACGACCATAAGGTGCCCGAGGCAGCAATAGACCCTTGGAGACAAGTCGGCTGGAGGACGATGTATAGATTCGCGACGCAATTTGTGTGTTCCATCGTCATTAAGAGGCTCTGAACGTTACAATTAACTGTCAGTTTTGCGTCGGATTCGAAAATCTAGACTCACAGGAGAACGACCATAAGGTGCCCAAGGCAGCACTAGACCCTTGGAGACAAGTCGGCTGGAGGACGATGTATTGAGTCGCGACGCAATTTGTGTGTCCCATCGTCATTAACAGGCTCTGAACGTTACAATTCACTGTCAGTTTTGCGTCGGATTCGAAAATCTAGACTCACAGGAGAACGAGCATATGGTGCCCGAGGCAGCACTAGACCCTTGGAGACAAGTCGGCTGTAGGACGATGTATTGAATCGCGACGCAATTTGTGTGTTCCATCGTCATCAAGAGGCTCTGAACGTTACAATTAACCGTCAGTTTTGCGTCGTATTCTGAAAACTAGACTCACAGGAGAACGACGATAAGGTGCCCGAGGCAGCTATAGACCCTTGGAGACAAGTCGGCTGGAGGACGATGTATTGAATCGCGACGCAATTTGTGTGTTCCATCGTCATTAAGAGGCTCTGAACCTTACAATTAACTGTCAGTTTTGCGTCGGATTCGAAAATCTAGACTCACCGATGAACGACCATAAGGTGCCTGAGGCAGCAATAGACCCTTCGAGACAAGTCGGCTGGAGGACGATGTATTGAATCGCGACGCAATTTGTGTGTTCCATCGTCATTAACAGACTCTGAACGTTACAATTAATTGTCAGTTTTGCGTCGGATTCGAAAATCTAGACTCACAGGAGAACGACGATAAGGTGCCCGAGGCAGCAATAGACCCTTGGAGACAAGTCGGCTGTAGGACGATGTATTGAATCGCGACGCAATTTGTGTGTTCCATCGTCATTAAGAGGCTCTGAACGTTACAATTAATTGTCAGTTTTGCGCCGGATTCGAAAAACTAAACTCATAGGAGAACGACCAAGAGGTGCCAAGAGCAGCAATACTACCTCGGAGACATATCGGCTGGAGGACGATGTATTGAATCGCGACGCAATTTGTGTGTTCCATCGTCATTAACAGGCTCTGAACGTTACAATTCACTCTCAGTTTTGCGTCGGATTCGAAAATCTAGACTCACAGGAGAACGACCATAAGGTGCCCGAGGCAGCACTAGACCCTTGGAGACAAGTCGGCTGGAGGACGATGTATTGAGTCGCGACGCAATTTGTGTGTCCCATCGTCATTAACAGGCTCTGAACGTTACAATTAACTGTCAGTTTTGCGCCGGATTCGAAAATCTAGACTCACAGGAGAACGAGCATATGGTGCCCGAGGCAGCACTAGACCCTTGGAGACAAGTCGGCTGTAGGACGATGTATTGTTGAATCGCGACGCAATTTGTGTGTTCCATCGTCATTAACAGGCTCTGAACGTTACAATTAACTGTCAGTTTTGCGTCGGATTCGAAAATCTAGACTCACAGGAGAACGACCATAAGGTGCCCGAGGCAGCACTAGACCCTTGGAGACAAGTCGGCTGGAGGACGATGTATTGAGTCGCGACGCAATTTGTGTGTCCCATCGTCATTAACAGGCTCTGAACGTTACAATTAACTGTCAGTTTTGCAACGCATTCGAAAAACTAGACTCACAGGAGAACGACCATAAGGTGCCCGAGGCAGCACTAGACCCGTGGAGACAAGTCGGCTGTAGGACGATGTATTGAATCGCGATGCAATTTGTGTGTTCCATCGTCATTAAGAGGCTCTGAACGTTACAATTAACTGTCAGTTATGCATCGCATTCGAAAAACTAGACTCATAGGAGAACGACCAAGAGGTGCCAGGAGCAGCAATACTACCTCGGAGACATGTCGGCTGGAGGACGATGTATTGAATCGCGACGCAATTTGTGTGTTCCATCGTCAGTATCAGGCTCTGAACGTTACAATTAACTGTCAGTTTTGCGTCGGATTCGAAAATCTAGACTCACAGGAGAACGAGCATATGGTGCCCGAGGCAGCATTAGACCCTTGGAGACAAGTCGGCTGTAGGACGATGTATTGAATCGCGACGCAATTTGTGTGTTCCATCGTCAGTATCAGGCTCTGAACGTTACAATTAACTGTCAGTTTTGCGTCGGATTCGAAAATCTAGACTCACAGGAGAACGACCATAAGGTGCCCGAGGCAGCAATAGACCCTTGGAGACAAGTCGGCTGGAGGACGATGTATTGAGTCGCGACGCAATTTGTGTGTTCCATCGTCAGTATCAGGCTCTGAACGTTACAATTAATTGTCAGTTTTGCATCGCATTCGAAAAACTAGACTCACAGGAGAACGACCATAAGGTGCCCGAGGCACCAATAGACCTTTCGAGACAAGTCGGCTGGAGGATGATGTATTGAATCGCGACGCAATTTGTGTGTTCCATCGTCATTAAGAGGCTCTGAACGTTACAATTAATTGTCAGTTTTGCGCCGGATTCGAAAAACTAGACTCATAGGAGAACGACCAAGAGGTGCCATAAGCAGCAATACTAGCTCGGAGACATGTCGGCTGGAGGACGATGTATTGAATCGCGACGCAATTTGTGTGTTCCATCGTCAGTATCAGGCTCTGAACGTTACAATTAACCGTCAGTTTTCGTCGTATTCTGAAAACTAGACTCACAGGAGAACGACGATAAGGTGCCCGAGGCAGCACTAGACCCTTGGAGACAAGTCGGCTGTAGGACGATGTATTGAGACGCGACGCAATTTGTGTCCCATCGTCATTAACAGGCTCTGAACCTTACAATTAACTGTCAGTTTTGCGTCGGATTCGAAAATCTAGACTCACAGGAGAACGAGCATATGGTTCCCGAGGCAGCACTAGACCCTTGGAGACAAGTCGGCTGTAGGACGATGTATTGAATCGCGACGCAATTTGTGTGTTCCATCGTCATTAAGAGGCTCTGAACGTTACAATTAACTGTCAGTTTTGCATTGCATTCGAAAAACTAGACTCACAGGAGAACGACCATAAGGTGCCCGAGGCAGCAATAGACCCTTGGAGACAAGTCGGCTGGAGTATGATGTATTGATTCGCGACGCAATTTGTGTGTTCCATCGTCATTAAGAGGCTCTGAACGTTACAATTAACTGTCAGTTTTGCGTCGGATTCGAAAATCTAGACTCACAGGAGAACGACCATAAGGTGCCCGAGGCAGCACTAGACCCTTGGAGACAAGTCGGCTGGAGGACGATGTATTGAGTCGCGACGCAATTTGTGTGTCCCATCGTCATTAACAGGCTCTGAACGTTACAATTCACTGTCAGTTTTGCGTCGGATTCGAAAATCTAGACTCACATGAGAACGAGCATATGGTGCCCGAGGCAGCACTAGACCCTTGGAGACAAGTCGGCTGTAGGACGATGAATTGAATCGCGACGCAATTTGTGTGTTCCATCGTCATCAAGAGGCTCTGAACGTTACAATTAACCGTCAGTTTTGCGTCGTATTCTGAAAACTAGACTCACAGGAGAACGACGATAAGGTGCCCGAGGCAGCTATAGACCCTTGGAGACAAGTCGGCTGGAGGACGATGTATTGAATCGCGACGCAATTTGTGTGTTCCATCGTCATTAAGAGGCTCTGAACCTTACAATTAACTGTCAGTTTTGCGTCGGATTCGAAAATCTAGACTCACCGATGAACGACCATAAGGTGCCCGAGGCAGCAATAGACCCTTCGAGACAAGTCGGCTGGAGGACGATGTATTGAATCGCGACGCAATTAGTGTGTTCCATCGTCATTAACAGACTCTGAACGTTACAATTAATTGTCAGTTTTGCGTCGGATTCGAAAATCTAGACTCACAGGAGAACGACGATAAGGTGCCCGAGGCAGCAATAGACCCTTGGAGACAAGTCGGCTGTAGGACGATGTATTGAATCGCGACGCAATTTGTGTGTTCCATCGTCATTAAGAGGCTCTGAACGTTACAATTAATTGTCAGTTTTGCGCCGGATTCGAAAAACTAGACTCACAGGAGAACGACCATAAGGTGCCCGAGGCAGCACTAGACCCTTGGAGACAAGTCGGCTGGAGGACGATGTATTGAGTCGCGACGCAATTTGTGTGTCCCATCGTCATTAACAGGCTCTGAACGTTACAATTAACTGTCAGTTTTGCGCCGGATTCGAAAATCTAGACTCACAGGAGAACGAGCATATGGTGCCCGAGGCAGCACTAGACCCTTGGAGACAAGTCGGCTGTAGGACGATGTATTGTTGAATCGCGACGGTATTTGTGTGTTCCATCGTCATTAAGAGGCTCTGAACGTTACAATTAACTGTCAGTTTTGCGTCGGATTCGAAAATCTAGACTCACAGGAGAACGACCATAAGGTGCCCGAGGCAGCACTAGACCCTTGGAGACAAGTCGGCTGGAGGACGATGTATTGAGTCGCGACGCAATTTGTGTGTCCCATCGTCATTAACAGGCTCTGAACGTTACAATTAACTGTCAGTTTTGCATCGCATTCGAAAAACTAGACTCACAGGAGAACGACCATAAGGTGCCCGAGGCAGCAATAGACCCTTGGAGACAAGTCGGCTGGAGGACGATGTATTGAATCGCGACGCAATTTGTGTGTTCCATCGTCATTAAGAGGCTCTGAACGTTACAATTAACTGTCAGTTTTGCGTCGGATTCGAAAAACTAGACTCATAGGAGAACGACCATAAGGTGCCCGAGGCAGCAATAGACCCTTGGAGACAAGTCGGGTGGAGGACGATGTATTGAGACGCGACGCAATTTGTGTGTCCCATCGTCATTAACAGGCTCTGAACGTTACAATTCACTCTCAGTTTTGCGTCGGATTCGAAAATCTAGACTCACAGGAGAACGACCATAAGGTACCCGAGGCAGCACTAGACCCTTGGAGACAAGTCGGCTGGAGGACGATGTATTGAGTCGCGACGCAATTTGTGTGTCCCATCGTAATTAACAGGCTCTGAACGTTACAATTAACTGTCAGTTTTGCGCCTGATTCGAAAATCTAGACTCACAGGAGGACGAGCATATGGTGCCCGAGGCAGCACTAGACCGTTGGAGACAAGTCGGCTGTAGGACGATGTATTGTTGAATCGCGACGCAATTTGTGTGTTCCATCGTCATTAAGAGGCTCTGAACCTTACAATTAACTGTCAGTTTTGCGTCGGATTCGAAAATCTAGACTCACAGGAGAACGACGATAAGGTGCCCGAGGCAGCAATAGACCCTTGGAGACAAGTCGGCTGTAGGACGATGTATTGAATCGCGACGCAATTTGTGTGTTCCATCGTCATTAAGAGGCTCTGAACGTTACAATTAATTGCCAGTTTTGCGCCGGATTCGAAAAACTAGACTCATAGGAGAACGACCAAGAGGTGCCAAGAGCAGCAATACTACCTCGGAGACATGTCGGCTGGAGGACGATGTATTGAATCGCGACGCAATTTGTGTGTTCCATCGTCATTAACAGGCTCTGAACGTTACAATTCACTCTCAGTTTTGCGTCGGATTCGAAAATCTAGACTCACAGGAGAACGACCATAAGGTGCCCGAGGCAGCACTAGACCCTTGGAGACAAGTCGGCTGGAGGACGATGTATTGAGTCGCGACGCAATTTGTGTGTCCCATCGTCATTAACAGGCTCTGAACGTTACAATTAACTGTCAGTTTTGCGCCGGATTCGAAAATCTAGACTCACAGGAGAACGAGCATATGGTGCCCGAGGCAGCACTAGACCCTTGGAGACAAGTCGGCTGTAGGACGATGTATTGTTGAATCGCGACGCAATTTGTGTGTTCCATCGTCATTAAGAGGCTCTGAACGTTACAATTAACTGTCAGTTTTGCGTCGGATTCGAAAATCTAGACTCACAGGAGAACGACCATAAGGTGCCCGAGGCAGCACTAGACCCTTGGAGACAAGTCGGCTGGAGGACGATGTATTGAGTCGCGACGCAATTTGTGTGTCCCATCGTCATTAACAGGCTCTGAACGTTACAATTAACTGTCAGTTTTGCATCGCATTCGAACAACTAGACTCACAGGAGAACGACCATAAGGTGCCCGAGGCAGCAATAGACCCTTGGAGACAAGTCGGCTGGAGGACGATGTATTGAATCGCGACGCAATTTGTGTGTTCCATCGTCATTAAGAGGCTCTGAACGTTACAATTAACTGTCAGTTTTGCGTCGGATTCGAAAATCTAGACTCACAGGAGAACGACCATAAGGTGCCCGAGGCACCAATAGACCCTTCGAGACAAGTAGGCTGTGGGACGATGTATTGAATCGCGACGCAATTTGTGTGTTCCATCGTCATTAAGAGGCTCTGAACGTTACATTTAACTGTCAGTTTTGCATCGCATTCGAAAAACTAGACTCACAGGAGAACGACCATAAGGTGCCCGAGGCAGCAATAGACCCTTGGAGACAAGTCGGCTGGAGTACGATGTATTGATTCGCGACGCAATTTGTGTGTTCCATCGTCATTAAGAGGCTCTGAACGTTACAATTAACTGTCAGTTTTGCGTCGGATTCGAAAATCTAGACTCACATGAGAACGAGCATATGGTGCCCGAGGCAGCACTAGACCCTTGGAGACAAGTCGGCTGTAGGACGATGTATTGAATCGCGACGCAATTTGTGTGTTCCATCGTCATTAAGAGGCTCTGAACGTTACAATTAACTGTCAGTTTTGCATCGCATTCGAAAAACTAGACTCATAGGAGAACGACCAAGAGGCGCCAGGAGCAACAATACTACCTCGGAGACATGTCGGCCGGAGGACGATGTATTGAATCGCGACGCAATTTGTGTGTTCCATTGTCAGTATCAGGCTCTGAACGTTACAATTAACTGTCAGTTTTGCGTCGGATTCGAAAATCTAGACTCACAGGAGAACGAGCATATGGTACCCGAGGCAGCACTAGACCCTTGGAGACAAGTCGGCTGTAGGACGATGTATTGAATCGCGACGCAATTTGTGTGTTCCATCGTCATCAAGAGGCTCTGAATGTTACTATTAACCGTCAGTTTTGCGTCGTATTCTGAAAACTAGACTCACAGGAGAACGACCATAAGGTGCCCGAGGCAGCTATAGACCCTTGGAGACAAGTCGGCTGGAGGACGATGTATTGAATCGCGACGCAATTTGTGTGTTCCATCGTCATTTGGAGGCTCTGAACCTTACAATTAACTGTCAGTTTTGCGTCGGATTCGAAAATCTAGACTCACCGATGAACGACCATAAGGTGCCCGAGGCAGCAATAGACCCTTCGAGACAAGTCGGCTGGAGGACGATGTATTGAATCGCGACGCAATTTGTGTGTTCCGTCGTCATTAACAGGCTCTGAACGTTACAATTAACTGTCAGTTTTGCGTCGGATTCGAAAATCTAGACTCACAGGAGAACGAGCATAAGGTGCCCGAGGCAGCAATAGACCCTTCGAGACAAGTCGGCTGGAGGACGATGTATTGAATCGCGACGCGATTTGTGTGTTCCATCGTCATCAAGAGGCTCTGAACGTTACAATTCACTCTCAGTTTTGCGTCGGATTCGAAAATCTAGACTCACAGGAGAACGAGCATATGGTGCCCGAGGCAGCACTAGACCCTTGGAGACAAGTCGGCTGTAGGACGATGTATTGAGTCGCGACGCAATTTGTGTGTCCCATCGTCATTAACAGGCTCTGAACGTTACAATTAACTGTCAGTTTTGCGTCGGATTCGAAAATCTAGACTCACAGGAGAACGAGCATATGGTGCCCGAGGCAGCACTAGACCCTTGGAGACAAGTCGGCTGTAGGACGATGTATTGAATCGCGACGCAATTTGTGTGTTCCATCGTCATTAAGAGGCTCTGAACGTTACAATTAACTGTCAGTTTTGCGTCGGATTCGAAAATCTAGACTCACAGCAGAACGACCATAAGGTGCCCGAGGCAGCAATAGACCCTTGGAGACAAGTCGGCTGGAGGACGATGTATTGAGACCCGACGCAATTTGTGTGTTCCATCGTCATTAAGAGGCTCTGAACGTTACAATTAATTGTCAGCTTTGCGCCGGATTCGAAAAACTAGACTCATAGGAGAACGACCATAAGGTGCCCGAGGCAGCACTAGACCCTTGGAGACAAGTCGGCTGTAGGACGATGTATTGAATCGCGACGCAATTTGTGTGTTCCATCGTCATTAACAGACTCTGAACGTTACAATTAATTGTCAGTTTTGCGTCGGATTCGAAAATCTAGACTCACAGGAGAACGACGATAAGGTGCCCGAGGCAGCAATAGACCCTTGGAGACAAGTCGGCTGTAGGACGATGTATTGAATCGCGACGCAATTTGTGTGTTCCATCGTCATTAAGAGGCTCTGAACGTTACAATTAATTGTCAGTTTTGCGCCGGATTCGAAAAACTAAACTCATAGGAGAACGACCAAGAGGTGCCAAGAGCAGCAATACTACCTCGGAGACATATCGGCTGGAGGACGATGTATTGAATCGCGACGCAATTTGTGTGTTCCATCGTCATTAACAGGCTCTGAACGTTACAATTCACTCTCAGTTTTGCGTCGGATTCGAAAATCTAGACTCACAGGAGAACGACCATAAGGTGCCCGAGGCAGCACTAGACCCTTGGAGACAAGTCGGCTGGAGGACGATGTATTGAGTCGCGACGCAATTTGTGTGTCCCATCGTCATTAACAGGCTCTGAACCTTACAATTAACTGTCAGTTTTGCGTCGGATTCGAAAATCTAGACTCACCGATGAACGACCATAAGGTGCCTGAGGCAGCAATAGACCCTTCGAGACAAGTCGGCTGGAGGACGATGTATTGAATCGCGACGCAATTTGTGTGTTCCATCGTCATTAACAGACTCTGAACGTTACAATTAATTGTCAGTTTTGCGTCGGATTCGAAAATCTAGACTCACAGGAGAACGACGATAAGGTGCCCGAGGCAGCAATAGACCCTTGGAGACAAGTCGGCTGTAGGACGATGTATTGAATCGCGACGCAATTTGTGTGTTCCATCGTCATTAAGAGGCTCTGAACGTTACAATTAATTGTCAGTTTTGCGCCGGATTCGAAAAACTAAACTCATAGGAGAACGACCAAGAGGTGCCAAGAGCAGCAATACTACCTCGGAGACATATCGGCTGGAGGACGATGTATTGAATCGCGACGCAATTTGTGTGTTCCATCGTCATTAACAGGCTCTGAACGTTACAATTCACTCTCAGTTTTGCGTCGGATTCGAAAATCTAGACTCACAGGAGAACGACCATAAGGTGCCCGAGGCAGCACTAGACCCTTGGAGACAAGTCGGCTGGAGGACGATGTATTGAGTCGCGACGCAATTTGTGTGTCCCATCGTCATTAACAGGCTCTGAACGTTACAATTAACTGTCAGTTTTGCGCCGGATTCGAAAATCTAGACTCACAGGAGAACGAGCATATGGTGCCCGAGGCAGCACTAGACCCTTGGAGACAAGTCGGCTGTAGGACGATGTATTGTTGAATCGCGACGCAATTTGTGTGTTCCATCGTCATTAACAGGCTCTGAACGTTACAATTAACTGTCAGTTTTGCGTCGGATTCGAAAATCTAGACTCACAGGAGAACGACCATAAGGTGCCCGAGGCAGCACTAGACCCTTGGAGACAAGTCGGCTGGAGGACGATGTATTGAGTCGCGACGCAATTTGTGTGTCCCATCGTCATTAACAGGCTCTGAACGTTACAATTAACTGTCAGTTTTGCAACGCATTCGAAAAACTAGACTCACAGGAGAACGACCATAAGGTGCCCGAGGCAGCACTAGACCCGTGGAGACAAGTCGGCTGTAGGACGATGTATTGAATCGCGATGCAATTTGTGTGTTCCATCGTCATTAAGAGGCTCTGAACGTTACAATTAACTGTCAGTTTTGCATCGCATTCGAAAAACTAGACTCATAGGAGAACGACCAAGAGGTGCCAGGAGCAGCAGTACTACCTCGGAGACATGTCGGCTGGAGGACGATGTATTGAATCGCGACGCAATTTGTGTGTTCCATCGTCAGTATCAGGCTCTGAACGTTACAATTAACTGTCAGTTTTGCGTCGGATTCGAAAATCTAGACTCACAGGAGAACGAGCATATGGTGCCCGAGGCAGCATTAGACCCTTGGAGACAAGTCGGCTGTAGGACGATGTATTGAATCGCGACGCAATTTGTGTGTTCCATCGTCAGTATCAGGCTCTGAACGTTACAATTAACTGTCAGTTTTGCGTCGGATTCGAAAATCTAGACTCACAGGAGAACGACCATAAGGTGCCCGAGGCAGCAATAGACCCTTGGAGACAAGTCGGCTGGAGGACGATGTATTGAGTCGCGACGCAATTTGTGTGTTCCATCGTCAGTATCAGGCTCTGAACGTTACAATTAATTGTCAGTTTTGCATCGCATTCGAAAAACTAGACTCACAGGAGAACGACCATAAGGTGCCCGAGGCACCAATAGACCTTTCGAGACAAGTCGGCTGGAGGATGATGTATTGAATCGCGACGCAATTTGTGTGTTCCATCGTCATTAAGAGGCTCTGAACGTTACAATTAATTGTCAGTTTTGCGCCGGATTCGAAAAACTAGACTCATAGGAGAACGACCAAGAGGTGCCATAAGCAGCAATACTAGCTCGGAGACATGTCGGCTGGAGGACGATGTATTGAATCGCGACGCAATTTGTGTGTTCCATCGTCAGTATCAGGCTCTGAACGTTACAATTAACCGTCAGTTTTCGTCGTATTCTGAAAACTAGACTCACAGGAGAACGACGATAAGGTGCCCGAGGCAGCACTAGACCCTTGGAGACAAGTCGGCTGTAGGACGATGTATTGAGACGCGACGCAATTTGTGTGTCCCATCGTCATTAACAGGCTCTGAACCTTACAATTAACTGTCAGTTTTGCGTCGGATTCGAAAATCTAGACTCACAGGAGAACGAGCATATGGTTCCCGAGGCAGCACTAGACCCTTGGAGACAAGTCGGCTGTAGGACGATGTATTGAATCGCGACGCAATTTGTGTGTTCCATCGTCATTAAGAGGCTCTGAACGTTACAATTAACTGTCAGTTTTGCATTGCATTCGAAAAACTAGACTCACAGGAGAACGACCATAAGGTGCCCGAGGCAGCAATAGACCCTTGGAGACAAGTCGGCTGGAGTATGATGTATTGAATCGCGACGCAATTTGTGTGTTCCATCGTCATTAAGAGGCTCTGAACCTTACAATTAACTGTCAGTTTTGCGTCGGATTCGAAAATCTAGACTCACCGATGAACGACCATAAGGTGCCCGAGGCAGCAATAGACCCTTCGAGACAAGTCGGCTGGAGGACGATGTATTGAATCGCGACGCAATTTGTGTGTTCCATCGTCATTAACAGACTCTGAACGTTACAATTAATTGTCAGTTTTGCGTCGGATTCGAAAATCTAGACTCACAGGAGAACGACGATAAGGTGCCCGAGGCAGCAATAGACCCTTGGAGACAAGTCGGCTGTAGGACGATGTATTGAATCGCGACGCAATTTGTGTGTTCCATCGTCATTAAGAGGCTCTGAACGTTACAATTAATTGTCAGTTTTGCGCCGGATTCGAAAAACTAGACTCATAGGAGAACGACCAAGAGGTGCCAAGAGCAGCAATACTACCTCGGAGACATGTCGGGTGGAGGACGATGTATTGAATCGCGACGCAATTTGTGTGTTCCATCGTCATTAACAGGCTCTGAACGTTACAATTCACTCTCAGTTTTGCGTCGGATTCGAAAATCTAGACTCACAGGAGAACGACCATAAGGTGCCCGAGGCAGCACTAGACCCTTGGAGACAAGTCGGCTGGAGGACGATGTATTGAGTCGCGACGCAATTTGTGTGTCCCATCGTCATTAACAGGCTCTGAACGTTACAATTAACTGTCAGTTTTGCGCCGGATTCGAAAATCTAGACTCACAGGAGAACGAGCATATGGTGCCCGAGGCAGCACTAGACCCTTGGAGACAAGTCGGCTGTAGGACGATGTATTGTTGAATCGCGACGCAATTTGTGTGTTCCATCGTCATTAAGAGGCTCTGAACGTTACAATTAACTGTCAGTTTTGCGTCGGATTCGAAAATCTAGACTCACAGGAGAACGACCATAAGGTGCCCGAGGCAGCACTAGACCCTTGGAGACAAGTCGGCTGTAGGACGATGTATTGAGTCGCGACGCAATTTGTGTGTCCCATCGTCATTAACAGGCTCTGAACGTTACAATTAACTGTCAGTTTTGCGTCGGATTCGAAAATCTAGACTCACAGGAGAACGAGCATATGGTGCCCGAGGCAGCACTAGACCCTTGGAGACAAGTCGGCTGTAGGACGATGTATTGAATCGCGACGCAATTTGTGTGTTCCATCGTCATTAAGAGGCTCTGAACGTTACAATTAACTGTCAGTTTTGCGTCGGATTCGAAAATCTAGACTCACAGCAGAACGACCATAAGGTGCCCGAGGCAGCAATAGACCCTTGGAGACAAGTCGGCTGGAGGACGATGTATTGAGACCCGACGCAATTTGTGTGTTCCATCGTCATTAAGAGGCTCTGAACGTTACAATTAATTGTCAGCTTTGCGCCGGATTCGAAAAACTAGACTCATAGGAGAACGACCATAAGGTGCCCGAGGCAGCACTAGACCCTTGGAGACAAGTCGGCTGTAGGACGATGTATTGAATCGCGACGCAATTTGTGTGTTCCATCGTCATTAAGAGGCTCTGAACGTTACAATTAACTGTCAGTTTTGCATCGCATTCGAAAAACTAGACTCACAGGAGAACGACCATAAGGTGCCCGAGGCAGCACTAGACCGTTGGAGACAAGTCGGCTGTAGGACGATGTATTGTTGAATCGCGACGCAATTTGTGTGTTCCATCGTCATTAAGAGGCTCTGAACCTTACAATTAACTGTCAGTTTTGCGTCGGATTCGAAAATCTAGACTCACAGGAGAACGACGATAAGGTGCCCGAGGCAGCAATAGACCCTTGGAGACAAGTCGGCTGTAGGACGATGTATTGAATCGCGACGCAATTTGTGTGTTCCATCGTCATTAAGAGGCTCTGAACGTTACAATTAATTGCCAGTTTTGCGCCGGATTCGAAAAACTAGACTCATAGGAGAACGACCAAGAGGTGCCAAGAGCAGCAATACTACCTCGGAGACATGTCGGCTGGAGGACGATGTATTGAATCGCGACGCAATTTGTGTGTTCCATCGTCATTAACAGGCTCTGAACGTTACAATTCACTCTCAGTTTTGCGTCGGATTCGAAAATCTAGACTCACAGGAGAACGACCATAAGGTGCCCGAGGCAGCACTAGACCCTTGGAGACAAGTCGGCTGGAGGACGATGTATTGAGTCGCGACGCAATTTGTGTGTCCCATCGTCATTAATAGGCTCTGAACGTTACAATTAACTGTCAGTTTTGCGCCGGATTCGAAAATCTAGACTCACAGGAGAACGAGCATATGGTGCCCGAGGCAGCACTAGACCCTTGGAGACAAGTCGGCTGTAGGACGATGTATTGTTGAATCGCGACGCAATTTGTGTGTTCCATCGTCATTAAGAGGCTCTGAACGTTACAATTAACTGTCAGTTTTGCGTCGGATTCGAAAATCTAGACTCACAGGAGAACGACCATAAGGTGCCCGAGGCAGCACTAGACCCTTGGAGACAAGTCGGCTGGAGGACGATGTATTGAGTCGCGACGCAATTTGTGTGTCCCATCGTCATTAACAGGCTCTGAACGTTACAATTAACTGTCAGTTTTGCATCGCATTCGAACAACTAGACTCACAGGAGAACGACCATAAGGTGCCCGAGGCAGCAATAGACCCTTGGAGACAAGTCGGCTGGAGGACGATGTATTGAATCGCGACGTAATTTGTGTGTTCCATCGTCATTAAGAGGCTCTGAACGTTACAATTAACTGTCAGTTTTGCGTCGGATTCGAAAATCTAGACTCACAGGAGAACGACCATAAGGTGCCCGAGGCACCAATAGACCCTTCGAGACAAGTAGGCTGTGGGACGATGTATTGAATCGCGACGCAATTTGTTTGTTCCATCGTCATTAAGAGGCTCTGAACGTTACAATTAACTGTCAGTTTTGCATCGCATTCGAAAAACTAGACTCACAGGAGAACGACCATAAGGTGCCCGAGGCAGCAATAGACCCTTGGAGACAAGTCGGCTGTAGGACTATGTATTGAATCGCGACGCAATTTGTGTGTTCCATCGTCATCAAGAGGCTCTGAACGTTACAATTAACCGTCAGTTTTGCGTCGTATTCTGAAAACTAGACTCACAGGAGAACGACGATAAGGTGCCCGAGGCAGCTATAGACCCTTGGAGACAAGTCGGCTGGAGGACGATGTATTGAATCGCGACGCAATTTGTGTGTTCCATCGTCATTAAGAGGCTCTGAACCTTACAATTAACTGTCAGTTTTGCGTCGGATTCGAAAATCTAGACTCACCGATGAACGACCAGAAGGTGCCCGAGGCAGCAATAGACCCTTCGAGACAAGTCGGCTGGAGGACGATGTATTGAATCGCGACGCAATTTGTGTGTTCCATCGTCATTAACAGACTCTGAACGTTACAATTAATTGTCAGTTTTGCGTCGGATTCGAAAATCTAGACTCACAGGAGAACGACGATAAGGTGCCCGAGGCAGCAATAGACCCTTGGAGACAAGTCGGCTGTAGGACGATGTATTGAATCGCGACGCAATTTGTGTGTTCCATCGTCATTAAGAGGCTCTGAACGTTACAATTAATTGTCAGTTTTGCGCCGGATTCGAAAAACTAGACTCATAGGAGAACGACCAAGAGGTGCCAAGAGCAGCAATACTACCTCGGAGACATGTCGGCTGGAGGACGATGTATTGAGTCGCGACGCAATTTGTGTGTCCCATCGTCATTAACAGGCTCTGAACGTTACAATTAACTGTCAGTTTTGCGTCGGATTCGAGAAACTAGACTCATAGGAGAACGACCATAAGGTGCCCGAGGCAGCACTAGACCCTTGGAGACAAGTCGGCTGGAGGACGATGTATTGAGTCGCGACGCAATTTGTGTGTCCCATCGTCATTAACAGGCTCTGAACGTTACAATTAACTGTCAGTTTTGCGCCGGATTCGAAAATCTAGACTCACAGGAGAACGAGCATATGGTGCCCGAGGCAGCACTAGACCCTTGGAGACAAGTCGGCTGTAAGACGATGTATTGTTGAATCGCGACGCAATTTGTGTGTTCCATCGTCAGTATCAAGCTCTGAACGTTACAATTAACCGTCAGTTTTGCGTCGTATTCTGAAAACTAGACTCACAGGAGAACGACGATAAGGTGCCCGAGGCAGCACTAAACCCTTGGAGACAAGTCGGCTGTAGGACGATGTATTGAGTCGCGACGCAATTTGTGTGTCCCATCGTCATTAACAGGCTCTGAACGTTACAATTAACTGTCAGTTTTGCGTCGGATTCGAAAATCTAGACTCACAGGAGAACGAGCAGCACTAGACCCTTGGAGACAAGTCGGCTGTAGGACGATGTATTGAATCGCGACGCAATTTGTGTGTTCCATCGTCATTAAGAGGCTCTGAACGTTACAATTAACTGTCAGTTTTGCGTCGGATTCGAAAAACTAGACTCATAGGAGAACGACCATAAGGTGCCCGAGGCAGCAATAGACCCTTGGAGACAAGTCGGGTGGAGGAGGATGTATTGAGACGCGACGCAATTTGTGTGTCCCATCGTCATTAACAGGCTCTGAACGTTACAATTCACTCTCAGTTTTGCGTCGGATTCGAAAATCTAGACTCACAGGAGAACGACCATAAGGTGCCCGAGGCAGCACTAGACCCTTGGAGACAAGTCGGCTGGAGGACGATGTATTGAGTCGCGACGCAATTTGTGTGTCCCATCGTCATTAACAGGCTCTGAACGTTACAATTAACTGTCAGTTTTGCGCCGGATTCGAAAATCTAGACTCACAGGAGGACGAGCATATGGTGCCCGAGGCAGCACTAGACCGTTGGAGACAAGTCGGCTGTAGGACGATGTATTGTTGAATCGCGACGCAATTTGTGTGTTCCATCGTCATTAAGAGGCTCTGAACCTTACAATTAACTGTCAGTTTTGCGTCGGATTCGAAAATCTAGACTCACAGGAGAACGACCATAAGGTGCCCGAGGCAGCAATAGACCCTTGGAGACAAGTCGGCTGGAGGACGATGTATTGAATCGCGACGCAATTTGTGTGTTCCATCGTCATTAACAGACTCTGAACGTTACAATTAATTGTCAGTTTTGCGTCGGATTCGAAAATCTAGACTCACAGGAGGACGAGCATATGGTGCCCGAGGCAGCAGTAGACCGTTGGAGACAAGTCGGCTGTAGGACGATGTATTGGGACGCGACGCAATTTGTGTGTCCCATCGTCATTAACAGGCTCTGAACGTTACAATTCACTGTCAGTTTTGCGTCGGATTCGAAAATCTAGACTCACAGGAGAACGACGATAAGGTGCCCGAGGCAGCACTAGACCCTTGGAGACAAGTCGGCTGGAGGACGATGTATTGAGTCGCGACGCAATTTGTGTGTCCCATCGTCATTAACAGGCTCTGAACGTTACAATTAACTGTCAGTTTTGCGCCTGATTCGAAAATCTAGACTCACAGGAGGACGAGCATATGGTGCCCGAGGCAGCACTAGACCGTTGGAGACAAGTCGGCTGTAGGACGATGTATTGTTGAATCGCGACGCAATTTGTGTGTTCCATCGTCATTAAGAGGCTCTGAACCTTACAATTAACTGTCAGTTTTGCGTCGGATTCGAAAATCTAGACTCACAGGAGAACGACGATAAGGTGCCCGAGGCAGCAATAGACCCTTGGAGACAAGTCGGCTGTAGGACGATGTATTGAATCGCGACGCAATTTGTGTGTTCCATCGTCATTAAGAGGCTCTGAACGTTACAATTAATTGCCAGTTTTGCGCCGGATTCGAAAAACTAGACTCATAGGAGAACGACCAAGAGGTGCCAAGAGCAGCAATACTACCTCGGAGACATGTCGGCTGGAGGACGATGTATTGAATCGCGACGCAATTTGTGTGTTCCATCGTCATTAACAGGCTCTGAACGTTACAATTCACTCTCAGTTTTGCGTCGGATTCGAAAATCTAGACTCACAGGAGAACGACCATAAGGTGCCCGAGGCAGCACTAGACCCTTGGAGACAAGTCGGCTGGAGGACGATGTATTGAGTCGCGACGCAATTTGTGTGTCCCATCGTCATTAACAGGCTCTGAACGTTACAATTAACTGTCAGTTTTGCGCCGGATTCGAAAATCTAGACTCACAGGAGAACGAGCATATGGTGCCCGAGGCAGCACTAGACCCTTGGAGACAAGTCGGCTGTAGGACGATGTATTGTTGAATCGCGACGCAATTTGTGTGTTCCATCGTCATTAAGAGGCTCTGAACGTTACAATTAACTGTCAGTTTTGCGTCGGATTCGAAAATCTAGACTCACAGGAGAACGACCATAAGGTGCCCGAGGCAGCACTAGACCCTTGGAGACAAGTCGGCTGGAGGACGATGTATTGAGTCGCGACGCAATTTGTGTGTCCCATCGTCATTAACAGGCTCTGAACGTTACAATTAACTGTCAGTTTTGCATCGCATTCGAACAACTAGACTCACAGGAGAACGACCATAAGGTGCCCGAGGCAGCAATAGACCCTTGGAGACAAGTCGGCTGGAGGACGATGTATTGAATCGCGACGCAATTTGTGTGTTCCATCGTCATTAAGAGGCTCTGAACGTTACAATTAACTGTCAGCTTTGCGTCGGATTCGAAAATCTAGACTCACAGGAGAACGACCATAAGGTGCCCGAGGCACCAATAGACCCTTCGAGACAAGTAGGCTGTGGGACGATGTATTGAATCGCGACGCAATTTGTGTGTTCCATCGTCATTAAGAGGCTCTGAACGTTACAATTAACTGTCAGTTTTGCATCGCATTCGAAAAACTAGACTCACAGGAGAACGACCATAAGGTGCCCGAGGCAGCAATAGACCCTTGGAGACAAGTCGGCTGTAGGACGATGTATTGAATCGCGACGCAATTTGTGTGTTCCATCGTCATCAAGAGGCTCTGAACGTTACAATTAACCGTCAGTTTTGCGTCGTATTCTGAAAACTAGACTCACAGGAGAACGACGATAAGGTGCCCGAGGCAGCTATAGACCCTTGGAGACAAGTCGGCTGGAGGACGATGTATTGAATCGCGACGCAATTTGTGTGTTCCATCGTCATTAAGAGGCTCTGAACCTTACAATTAACTGTCAGTTTTGCGTCGGATTCGAAAATCTAGACTCACCGATGAACGACCAGAAGGTGGCCGAGGCAGCAATAGACCCTTGGAGACAAGTCGGCTGGAGGACGATGTATTGAATCGCGACGCAATTTGTGTGTTCCATCGTCATTAACAGACTCTGAACGTTACAATTAATTGTCAGTTTTGCGTCGGATTCGAAAATCTAGACTCACAGGAGAACGACGATAAGGTGCCCGAGGCAGCAATAGACCCTTGGAGACAAGTCGGCTGTAGGACGATGTATTGAATCGCGACGCAATTTGTGTGTTCCATCGTCATTAAGAGGCTCTGAACGTTACAATTAATTGTCAGTTTTGCGCCGGATTCGAAAAACTAGACTCATAGGAGAACGACCAAGAGGTGCCAAGAGCAGCAATACTACCTCGGAGACATGTCGGCTGGAGGACGATGTATTGAGTCGCGACGCAATTTGTGTGTCCCATCGTCATTAACAGGCTCTGAACGTTACAATTAACTGTCAGTTTTGCGTCGGATTCGAGAAACTAGACTCATAGGAGAACGACCATAAGGTGCCCGAGGCAGCACTAGACCCTTGGAGACAAGTCGGCTGGAGGACGATGTATTGAGTCGCGACGCAATTTGTGTGTCCCATCGTCATTAACAGGCTCTGAACGTTACAATTAACTGTCAGTTTTGCGCCGGATTCGAAAATCTAGACTCACAGGAGAACGAGCATATGGTGCCCGAGGCAGCACTAGACCCTTGGAGACAAGTCGGCTGTAGGACGATGTATTGTTGAATCGCGACGCAATTTGTGTGTTCCATCGTCAGTATCAAGCTCTGAACGTTACAATTAACCGTCAGTTTTGCGTCGTATTCTGAAAACTAGACTCACAGGAGAACGACGATAAGGTGCCCGAGGCAGCACTAAACCCTTGGAGACAAGTCGGCTGTAGGACGATGTATTGAGTCGCGACGCAATTTGTGTGTCCCATCGTCATTAACAGGCTCTGAACGTTACAATTAACTGTCAGTTTTGCGTCGGATTCGAAAATCTAGACTCACAGGAGAACGAGCAGCACTAGA
This sequence comes from Schistocerca nitens, assembly GCF_023898315.1. Classification (NCBI taxonomy): domain Eukaryota; kingdom Metazoa; phylum Arthropoda; class Insecta; order Orthoptera; family Acrididae; genus Schistocerca; species Schistocerca nitens. Next base: position 1,225,889 of record NC_064624.1, read on the forward strand.
CCCTTGGAGACAAGTCGGCTGTAGGACGATGTATTGAATCGCGACGCAATTTGTGTGTTCCATCGTCATTAAGAGGCTCTGAACGTTACAATTAACTGTCAGTTTTGCGTCGGATTCGAAAAACTAGACTCATAGGAGAACGACCATAAGGTGCCCGAGGCAGCAATAGACCCTTGGAGACAAGTCGGGTGGAGGAGGATGTATTGAGACGCGACGCAATTTGTGTGTCCCATCGTCATTAACAGGCTCTGAACGTTACAATTCACTCTCAGTTTTGCGTCGGATTCGAAAATCTAGACTCACAGGAGAACGACCATAAGGTGCCCGAGGCAGCACTAGACCCTTGGAGAAAAGTCGGCTGGAGGACGATGTATTGAGTCGCGACGCAATTTGTGTGTCCCATCGTCATTAACAGGCTCTGAACGTTACAATTAACTGTCAGTTTTGCGCCGGATTCGAAAATCTAGACTCACAGGAGGACGAGCATATGGTGCCCGAGGCAGCACTAGACCGTTGGAGACAAGTCGGCTGTAGGACGATGTATTGTTGAATCGCGACGCAATTTGTGTGTTCCATCGTCATTAAGAGGCTCTGAACCTTACAATTAACTGTCAGTTTTGCGTCGGATTCGAAAATCTAGACTCACAGGAGAACGACCATAAGGTGCCCGAGGCAGCAATAGACCCTTGGAGACAAGTCGGCTGGAGGACGATGTATTGAATCGCGACGCAATTTGTGTGTTCCATCGTCATTAACAGACTCTGAACGTTACAATTAATTGTCAGTTTTGCGTCGGATTCGAAAATCTAGACTCACAGGAGGACGAGCATATGGTGCCCGAGGCAGCAGTAGACCGTTGGAGACAAGTCGGCTGTAGGACGATGTATTGAATCGCGACGCAATTTGTGTGTTCCATCGTCATTAAGAGGCTCTGAACGTTACAATTAATTGTCAGTTTTGCGCCGGATTCGAAAAACTAGACTCATAGGAGAACGACCAAGAGGTGCCAAGAGCAGCAATACTACCTCGGAGACATGTCGGCTGGAGGACGATGTATTGAATCGCGACGCAATTTGTGTGTTCCATCGTCATTAACAGGCTCTGAACGTTACAATTAACTCTCAGTTTTGCGTCGGATTCGAAAATCTAGACTCACAGGAGAACGACCATAAGGTGCCCGAGGCAGCACTAGACCCTTGGAGACAAGTCGGCTGGAGGACGATGTATTGAGTCGCGACGCAATTTGTGTGTTCCATCGTCATTAAGAGGCTCTGAACGTTACAATTAACTGTCAGTTTTGCGTCGGATTCGAAAATCTAGACTCACAGGAGGACGACCATAAGGTGCCCGAGGCAGCACTAGAACCTTGGAGACAAGTCGGCTGGAGGACGATGTATTGAGTCGCGACGCAATTTGTGTGTCCCATCGTCATTAACAGGCTCTGAACGTTACAATTAACTGTCAGTTTTGCATCGCATTCGAAAAACTAGACTCACAGGAGAACGACCATAAGGTGGCCGAGGCAGCAATAGACCCTTGGAGACAAGTCGGCTGGAGGACGATGTATTGAATCGCGACGCAATTTGTGTGTTCCATCGTCATTAAGAGGCTCTGAACGTTACAATTAACTGTCAGTTTTGCGTCGGATTCGAAAAACTAGACTCATAGGAGAAAGACCATAAGGTGCCCGAGGCAGCAATAGACCCTTGGAGACAAGTCGGGTGGAGGACGATGTATTGAGACGCGACGCAATTTGTGTGTCCCATCGTCATTAACAGGCTCTGAACGTTACAATTCACTCTCAGTTTTGCGTCGGATTCGAAAATCTAGACTCACAGGAGAACGAGCAGCACTAGACCCTTGGAGACAAGTCGGCTGTAGGACGATGTATTGAATCGCGACGCAATTTGTGTGTTCCATCGTCATTAAGAGGCTCTGAACGTTACAATTAACTGTCAGTTTTGCGTCGGATTCGAAAAACTAGACTCATAGGAGAACGACCATAAGGTGCCCGAGGCAGCAATAGACCCTTGGAGACAAGTCGGGTGGAGGAGGATGTATTGAGACGCGACGCAATTTGTGTGTCCCATCGTCATTAACAGGCTCTGAACGTTACAATTCACTCTCAGTTTTGCGTCGGATTCGAAAATCTAGACTCACAGGAGAACGACCATAAGGTGCCCGAGGCAGCACTAGACCCTTGGAGAAAAGTCGGCTGGAGGACGATGTATTGAGTCGCGACGCAATTTGTGTGTCCCATCGTCATTAACAGGCTCTGAACGTTACAATTAACTGTCAGTTTTGCGCCGGATTCGAAAATCTAGACTCACAGGAGGACGAGCATATGGTGCCCGAGGCAGCACTAGACCGTTGGAGACAAGTCGGCTGTAGGACGATGTATTGTTGAATCGCGACGCAATTTGTGTGTTCCATCGTCATTAAGAGGCTCTGAACCTTACAATTAACTGTCAGTTTTGCGTCGGATTCGAAAATCTAGACTCACAGGAGAACGACCATAAGGTGCCCGAGGCAGCAATAGACCCTTGGAGACAAGTCGGCTGGAGGACGATGTATTGAATCGCGACGCAATTTGTGTGTTCCATCGTCATTAACAGACTCTGAACGTTACAATTAATTGTCAGTTTTGCGTCGGATTCGAAAATCTAGACTCACAGGAGGACGAGCATATGGTGCCCGAGGCAGCAGTAGACCGTTGGAGACAAGTCGGCTGTAGGACGATGTATTGAATCGCGACGCAATTTGTGTGTTCCATCGTCATCAAGAGGCTCTGAACGTTACAATTAACCGTCAGTTTTGCGTCGTATTCTGAAAACTAGACTCACAGGAGAACGACGATAAGGTGCCCGAGGCAGCTATAGACCCTTGGAGACAAGTCGGCTGGAGGACGATGTATTGAATCGCGACGCAATTTGTGTGTTCCATCGTCATTAAGAGGCTCTGAACCTTACAATTAACTGTCAGTTTTGCGTCGGATTCGAAAATCTAGACTCACCGATGAACGACCATAAGGTGCCCGAGGCAGCAATAGACCCTTCGAGACAAGTCGGCTGGAGGACGATGTATTGAATCGCGACGCAATTTGTGTGTTCCATCGTCATTAACAGACTCTGAACGTTACAATTAATTGTCAGTTTTGCGTCGGATTTGAAAATCTAGACTCACAGGAGAACGACGATAAGGTGCCCGAGGCAGCAATAGACCCTTGGAGACAAGTCGGCTGTAGGACGATGTATTGAATCGCGACGCAATTTGTGTGTTCCATCGTCATTAAGAGGCTCTGAACGTTACAATTAATTGTCAGTTTTGCGCCGGATTCGAAAAACTAGACTCATAGGAGAACGACCAAGAGGTGCCAAGAGCAGCAATACTACCTCGGAGACATGTCGGCTGGAGGACGATGTATTGAGTCGCGACGCAATTTGTGTGTCCCATCGTCATTAACAGGCTCTGAACGTTACAATTAACTGTCAGTTTTGCGTCGGATTCGAAAAACTAGACTCATAGGAGAACGACCATAAGGTGCCCGAGGCAGCACTAGACCCTTGGAGACAAGTCGGCTGGAGGACGATGTATTGAGTCGCGACGCAATTTGTGTGTCCCATCGTCATTAACAGGCTCTGAACGTTAGAATTAACTGTCAGTTTTGCGCCGGATTCGAAAATCTAGACTCACAGGAGAACGAGCATATGGTGCCCGAGGCAGCACTAGACCCTTGGAGACAAGTCGGCTGTAGGACGATGTATTGTTGAATCGCGACGCAATTTGTGTGTTCCATCGTCATTAAGAGGCTCTGAACGTTACAATTAACTGTCAGTTTTGCGTCGGATTCGAAAATCTAGACTCACAGGAGAACGACCATAAGGTGCCCGAGGCAGCACTAGACCCTTGGAGATAAGTCGGCTGGAGGACGATGTATTGAGTCGCGACGCAATTTGTGTGTCCCATCGTCATTAACAGGCTCTGAACGTTACAATTAACTGTCAGTTTTGCATCGCATTCGAAAAACTAGACTCACAGGAGAACGACCATAAGGTGCCCGAGGCAGCAATAGACCCTTGGAGACAAGTCGGCTGGAGAAAGATGTATTGAATCGCGACGCAATTTGTGTGTTCCATCGTCATTAAGAGGCTCTGAACGTTACAATTAACTGTCAGTTTTGCGTCGGATTCGAAAATCTAGACTCACAGGAGAACGACGATAAGGTGCCCGAGGCAGCAATAGACCCTTGGAGACAAGTCGGGTGGAGGACGATGTATTGAGACGCGACGCAATTTGTGTGTCCCATCGTCATCAAGAGGCTCTGAACGTTACAATTCACTCTCAGTTTTGCGTCGGATTCGAAAATGTAGACTCACAGGAGAACGACCATAAGGTGCCCGAGGCAGCACTAGACCCTTGGAGACAAGTCGGCTGGAGGACGATGTATTGAGTCGCGACGCAATTTGTGTGTCCCATCGTCATTAACAGACTCTGAACGTTACAATTAATTGTCAGTTTTGCGTCGGATTCGAAAATCTAGACTCACAGGAGAACGACCATAAGGTGCCCGAGGCAGCACTAGACCCTTGGAGACAAGTCGGCTGGAGGACGATGTATTGAGTCGCGACGCAATTTGTGTGTCCCATCGTCATTAACAGGCTCTGAACGTTACAATTAACTGTCAGTTTTGCATCGCATTCGAAAAACTAGACTCACAGGAGAACGACCATAAGGTGGCCGAGGCAGCAATAGACCCTTGGAGACAAGTCGGCTGGAGGACGATGTATTGAATCGCGACGCAATTTGTGTGTTCCATCGTCATTAAGAGGCTCTGAACGTTACAATTAACTGTCAGTTTTGCGTCGGATTCGAAAATCTAGACTCACAGGAGAACGACCATAAGGTGCCCGAGGCAGCACTAGACCCTTGGAGATAAGTCGGCTGGAGGACGATGTATTGAGTCGCGACGCAATTTGTGTGTCCCATCGTCATTAACAGGCTCTGAACGTTACAATTAACTGTCAGTTTTGCATCGCATTCGAAAAACTAGACTCACAGGAGAACGACCATAAGGTGCCCGAGGCAGCAATAGACCCTTGGAGACAAGTCGGCTGGAGAAAGATGTATTGAATCGCGACGCAATTTGTGTGTTCCATCGTCATTAAGAGGCTCTGAACGTTACAATTAACTGTCAGTTTTGCGTCGGATTCGAAAATCTAGACTCACAGGAGAACGACGATAAGGTGCCCGAGGCAGCAATAGACCCTTGGAGACAAGTCGGGTGGAGGACGATGTATTGAGACGCGACGCAATTTGTGTGTCCCATCGTCATCAAGAGGCTCTGAACGTTACAATTCACTCTCAGTTTTGCGTCGGATTCGAAAATGTAGACTCACAGGAGAACGACCATAAGGTGCCCGAGGCAGCACTAGACCCTTGGAGACAAGTCGGCTGGAGGACGATGTATTGAGTCGCGACGCAATTTGTGTGTCCCATCGTCATTAACAGACTCTGAACGTTACAATTAATTGTCAGTTTTGCGTCGGATTCGAAAATCTAGACTCACAGGAGAACGACCATAAGGTGCCCGAGGCAGCACTAGACCCTTGGAGACAAGTCGGCTGGAGGACGATGTATTGAGTCGCGACGCAATTTGTGTGTCCCATCGTCATTAACAGGCTCTGAACGTTACAATTAACTGTCAGTTTTGCATCGCATTCGAAAAACTAGACTCACAGGAGAACGACCATAAGGTGGCCGAGGCAGCAATAGACCCTTGGAGACAAGTCGGCTGGAGGACGATGTATTGAATCGCGACGCAATTTGTGTGTTCCATCGTCATTAAGAGGCTCTGAACGTTACAATTAACTGTCAGTTTTGCGTCGGATTCGAAAAACTAGACTCATAGGAGAAAGACCATAAGGTGCCCGAGGCAGCAATAGACCCTTGGAGACAAGTCGGGTGGAGGACGATGTATTGAGACGCGACGCAATTTGTGTGTCCCATCGTCATTAACAGGCTCTGAACGTTACAATTCACTCTCAGTTTTGCGTCGGATTCGAAAATCTAGACTCACAGGAGAACGACCATAAGGTGCCCGAGGCAGCACTAGACCCTTGGAGACAAGTCGGCTGGAGGACGATGTATTGATTCGCGACGCAATTTGTGTGTTCCATCGTCATTAAGAGGCTCTGAACGTTACAATTAACTGTCAGTTTTGCGTCGGATTCGAAAATCTAGACTCACAGGAGAACGACCATAAGGTGCCCGAGGCAGCACTAGACCCTTGGAGACAAGTCGGCTGGAGGACGATGTATTGAGTCGCGACGCAATTTGTGTGTCCCATCGTCATTAACAGGCTCTGAACGTTACAATTCACTGTCAGTTTTGCGTCGGATTCGAAAATCTAGACACACATGAGAACGAGCATATGGTGCCCGAGGCAGCACTAGACCCTTGGAGACAAGTCGGCTGTAGGACGATGTATTGAATCGCGACGCAATTTGTGTGTTCCATCGTCATCAAGAGGCTCTGAACGTTACAATTAACCGTCAGTTTTGCGTCGTATTCTGAAAACTAGACTCACAGGAGAACGACGATAAGGTGCCCGAGGCAGCTATAGACCCTTGGAGACAAGTCGGCTGTAGGACGATGTATTGAATCGCGACGCAATTTGTGTGTTCCATCGTCATTAAGAGGCTCTGAACCTTACAATTAACTGTCAGTTTTGCGTCGGATTCGAAAATCTAGACTCACCGATGAACGACCATAAGGTGCCCGAGGCAGCAATAGACCCTTCGAGACAAGTCGGCTGGAGGACGATGTATTGAATCGCGACGCAATTTGTGTGTTCCATCGTCATTAACAGACTCTGAACGTTGCAATTAATTGTCAGTTTTGCGTCGGATTCGAAAATCTAGACTCACAGGAGAACGAGCATATGGTGCCCGAGGCAGCATTAGACCCTTGGAGACAAGTCGGCTGTAGGACGATGTATTGAATCGCGACGCAATTTGTGTGTTCCATCGTCAGTATCAGGCTCTGAACGTTACAATTAACTGTCAGTTTTGCGTCGGATTCGAAAATCTAGACTCACAGGAGAACGACCATAAGGTGCCCGAGGCAGCAATAGACCCTTGGAGACAAGTCGGCTGGAGGACGATGTATTGAGTCGCGACGCAATTTGTGTGTTCCATCGTCAGTATCAGGCTCTGAACGTTACAATTAATTGTCAGTTTTGCATCGCATTCGAAAAACTAGACTCACAGGAGAACGACCATAAGGTGCCCGAGGCAGCACTAGACCCTTGGAGACAAGTCGGCTGGAGGACGATGTATTGAGTCGCGACGCAATTTGTGTGTCCCATCGTCATTAACAGGCTCTGAACGTTACAATTAACTGTCAGTTTTGCGCCGGATTCGAAAATCTAGACTCACAGGAGAACGAGCATATGGTGCCCGAGGCAGCACTAGACCCTTGGAGACAAGTCGGCTGTAGGACGATGTATTGTTGAATCGCGACGCAATTTGTGTGTTCCATCGTCATTAAGAGGCTCTGAACGTTACAATTAACTGTCAGTTTTGCGTCGGATTCGAAAATCTAGACTCACAGGAGAACGACCATAAGGTGCCCGAGGCAGCACTAGACCCTTGGAGATAAGTCGGCTGGAGGACGATGTATTGAGTCGCGACGCAATTTGTGTGTCCCATCGTCATTAACAGGCTCTGAACGTTACAATTAACTGTCAGTTTTGCATCGCATTCGAAAAACTAGACTCACAGGAGAACGACCATAAGGTGCCCGAGGCAGCAATAGACCATTGGAGACAAGTCGGCTGTAGGACGATGTATTGAATCGCGACGCAATTTGTGTGTTCCATCGTCATTAAGAGGCTCTGAACGTTACAATTAACTGTCAGTTTTGCGTCGGATTCGAAAAACTAGACTCATAGGAGAACGACCATAAGGTGCCCGAGGCAGCAATAGACCCTTGGAGACAAGTCGGCTGGAGGACGATGTATTGAGACGCGACGCAATTTGTGTGTCCCATCGTCATTAACAGGCTCTGAACGTTACAATTCACTCTCAGTTTTGCGTCGGATTCGAAAATCTAGACTCACAGGAGAACGACCATAAGGTGCCCGAGGCAGCACTAGACCCTTGGAGACAAGTCGGCTGGAGGACGATGTATTGAGTCGCGACGCAATTTGTGTGTCCCATCGTCATTAACAGGCTCTGAACGTTACAATTAACTGTCAGTTTTGCGCCGGATTCGAAAATCTAGACTCACAGGAGGACGAGCATATGGTGCCCGAGGCAGCACTAGACTGTTGGAGACAAGTCGGCTGTAGGACGATGTATTGTTGAATCGCGACGCAATTTGTGTGTTCCATCGTCATTAAGAGGCTCTGAACCTTACAATTAACTGTCAGTTTTGCGTCGGATTCGAAAATCTAGACTCACAGGAGAACGACCATAAGGTGCCCGAGGCAGCAATAGACCCTTGGAGACAAGTCGGCTGGAGGACGATGTATTGAATCGCGACGCAATTTGTGTGTTCCATCGTCATTAACAGACTCTTAACGTTACAATTAATTGTCAGTTTTGCGTCGGATTCGAAAATCTAGACTCACAGGAGAACGACGATAAGGTGCCCGAGGCAGCAATAGACCCTTGGAGACAAGTCGGCTGTAGGACGATGTATTGAATCGCGACGCAATTTGTGTGTTCCATCGTCATTAAGAGGCTCTGAACGTTACAATTAATTGTCAGTTTTGCGCCGGATTCGAAAAACTAGACTCATAGGAGAACGACCAAGAGGTGCCAAGAGCAGCAATACTACCTCGGAGACATGTCGGCTGGAGGACGATGTATTGAATCGCGACGCAATTTGTGTGTTCCATCGTCATTAACAGGCTCTGAACGTTACAATTCACTCTCAGTTTTGCGTCGGATTGGAAAATCTAGACTCACAGGAGAACGACCATAAGGTGCCCGAGGCAGCACTAGACCCTTGGAGACAAGTCGGCTGGAGGACGATGTATTGAGTCGCGACGCAATTTGTGTGTCCCATCGTCATTAACAGGCTCTGAACGTTACAATTAACTGTCAGTTTTGCGCCGGATTCGAAAATCTAGACTCACAGGAGAACGAGCATATGGTGCCCGAGGCAGCACTAGACCCTTGGAGACAAGTCGGCTGTAGGACGATGTATTGAATCGCGACGCAATTTGTGTGTTCCATCGTCATTAAGAGGCTCTGAACGTTACAATTAACTGTCAGTTTTGCGTCGGATTCGAAAAACTAGACTCATAGGAGAACGACCATAAGGTGCCCGAGGCAGCAATAGACCCTTGGAGACAAGTCGGCTGGAGGACGATGTATTGAGACGCGACGCAATTTGTGTGTCCCATCGTCATTAACAGGCTCTGAACGTTACAATTCACTCTCAGTTTTGCGTCGGATTCGAAAATCTAGACTCACAGGAGAACGACCATAAGGTGCCCGAGGCAGCACTAGACCCTTGGAGACAAGTCGGCTGGAGGACGATGTATTGAGTCGCGACGCAATTTGTGTGTCCCATCGTCATTAACAGGCTCTGAACGTTACAATTAACTGTCAGTTTTGCGCCGGATTCGAAAATCTAGACTCACAGGAGGACGAGCATATGGTGCCCGAGGCAGCACTAGACCGTTGGAGACAAGTCGGCTGTAGGACGATGTATTGTTGAATCGCGACGCAATTTGTGTGTTCCATCGTCATTAAGAGGCTCTGAACCTTACAATTAACTGTCAGTTTTGCGTCGGATTCGAAAATCTAGACTCACAGGAGAACGACCATAAGGTGCCCGAGGCAGCAATAGACCCTTGGAGACAAGTCGGCTGGAGGACGATGTATTGAATCGCGACGCAATTTGTGTGTTCCATCGTCATTAACAGACTCTGAACGTTACAATTAATTGTCAGTTTTGCGTCGGATTCGAAAATCTAGACTCACAGGAGAACGACGATAAGGTGCCCGAGGCAGCAATAGACCCTTGGAGACAAGTCGGCTGTAGGACGATGTATTGAATCGCGACGCAATTTGTGTGTTCCATCGTCATTAAGAGGCTCTGAACGTTACAATTAATTGTCAGTTTTGCGCCGGATTCGAAAAACTAGACTCATAGGAGAACGACCAAGAGGTGCCAAGAGCAGCAATACTACCTCGGAGACATGTCGGCTGGAGGACGATGTATTGAATCGCGACGCAATTTGTGTGTTCCATCGTCATTAACAGGCTCTGAACGTTACAATTCACTCTCAGTTTTGCGTCGGATTGGAAAATCTAGACTCACAGGAGAACGACCATAAGGTGCCCGAGGCAGCACTAGACCCTTGGAGACAAGTCGGCTGGAGGACGATGTATTGAGTCGCGACGCAATTTGTGTGTCCCATCGTCATTAACAGGCTCTGAACGTTACAATTAACTGTCAGTTTTGCGCCGGATTCGAAAATCTAGACTCACAGGAGAACGAGCATATGGTGCCCGAGGCAGCACTAGACCCTTGGAGACAAGTCGGCTGGAGGACGATGTATTGTTGAATCGCGACGCAATTTGTGTGTTCCATCGTCATTAAGAGGCTCTGAACGTTACAATTAACTGTCAGTTTTGCGTCGGATTCGAAAATCTAGACTCACAGGAGAACGACCATAAGGTGCCCGAGGCAGCACTAGACCCTTGGAGACAAGTCGGCTGGAGGACGATGTATTGAGTCGCGACGCAATTTGTGTGTCCCATCGTCATTAACAGGCTCTGAACGTTACAATTAACTGTCAGTTTTGCATCGCATTCGAAAAACTAGACTCACAGGAGAACGACCATAAGGTGGCCGAGGCAGCAATAGACCCTTGGAGACAAGTCGGCTGGAGGACGATGTATTGAATCGCGAAGCAATTTGTGTGTTCCATCGTCATTAAGAGGCTCTGAACGTTACAATTAACTGTCAGTTTTGCGTCGGATTCGAAAAACTAGACTCATAGGAGAAAGACCATAAGGTGCCCGAGGCAGCAATAGACCCTTGGAGACAAGTCGGGTGGAGGACGATGTATTGAGACGCGACGCAATTTGTGTGTCCCATCGTCATTAACAGGCTCTGAACGTTACAATTCACTCTCAGTTTTGCGTCGGATTCGAAAATCTAGACTCACAGGAGAACGACCATAAGGTGCCCGAGGCAGCACTAGACCCTTGGAGACAAGTCGGCTGGAGGACGATGTATTGAGTCGCGACGCAATTTGTGTGTCCCATCGTCATTAACAGGCTCTGAACGTTACAATTAACTGTCAGTTTTGCGCCGGATTCGAAAATCTAGACTCACAGGAGGACGAGCATATGGTGCCCGAGGCAGCACTAGACCCTTGGAGACAAGTCGGCTGTAGGACGATGTATTGTTGAATCGCGACGCAATTTGTGTGTTCCATCGTCATTAAGAGGCTCTGAACCTTACAATTAACTGTCAGTTTTGCGTCGGATTCGAAATTTAGACTCACAGGAGAACGACCATAAGGTGCCCGAGGCAGCAATAGACCCTTGGAGACAAGTCGGCTGGAGGACGATGTATTGAATCGCGACGCAATTTGTGTGTTCCATCGTCATTAACAGACTCTGAACGTTACAATTAATTGTCAGTTTTGCGTCGGATTCGAAAATCTAGACTCACAGGAGAACGACGATAAGGTGCCCGAGGCAGCAATATACCCTTGGAGACAAGTCGTCTGTAGGACGATGTATTGAATCGCGACGCAATTTGTGTGTTCCATCGTCATTAAGAGGCTCTGAACGTTACAATTAATTGTCAGTTTTGCGCCGGATTCGAAAAACTAGACTCATAGGAGAACGACCAAGAGGTGCCAAGAGCAGCAATACTACCTCGGAGACATGTCGGCTGGAGGACGATGTATTGAATCGCGACGCAATTTGTGTGTTCCATCGTCATTAACAGGCTCTGAACGTTACAATTCACTCTCAGTTTTGCGTCGGATTCGAAAATCTAGACTCACAGGAGAACGAGCATATGGTGCCCGAGGCAGCACTAGACCCTTGGAGACAGTCGGCTGTAGGACGATGTATTGTTGAATCGCGACGCAATTTGTGTGTTCCATCGTCATTAACAGGCTCTGAACGTTACAATTAACTGTCAGTTTTGCGTCGGATTCGAAAATCTAGACTCACAGATGAACGACCATAAGGTGCCCGAGGCAGCACTAGACCCTTGGAGACAAGTCGGCTGGAGGACGATGTATTGAGTCGCGACGCAATTTGTGTGTTCCATCGTCATGAACAGGCTCTGAACGTTACAATTAACTGTCAGTTTTGCGTCGGATTCGAAAATCTAGACTCACAGATGAACGACCATAAGGTGCCCGAGGCAGCACTAGACCCTTGGAGAAAAGTCGGCTGGAGGACGATGTATTGAGTCGCGACGCAATTTGTGTGTCCCATCGTCATTAACATTCTCTGAACGTTACAATTCACTCTCAGTTTTGCGTCGGATTCGAAAATCTAGAATCACAGGAGAACGAGCATATGGTGCCCGAGGCAGCACTAGACCCTTGGAGACAAGTCGGCTGTAGGACGATGTATTGAGTCGCGACGCAATTTGTGTGTCCCATCGTCATTAACAGGCTCTGAACGTTACAATTAACTGTCAGTTTTGCGTCGGATTCGAAAATCTAGACTCACAGGAGAACGAGCATATGGTGCCCGAGGCAGCACTAGACCCTTGGAGACAAGTAGGCTGGAGGACGATGTATTGAGACGCGACGCAATTTGTGTGTCCCATCGTCATTAACAGGCTCTGAAAGTTACAATTAACTGTCAGTTTTGCGTCGGATTCGAAAATCTAGACTCACAGATGAACGACCATAAGTTGCCCGAGGCAGCACTACACCCTTGGAGACAAGTCGGCGGGAGGAAAATGTATTGAATCGCGACGCAATTTGTGTGTTCCATCGTCATTAACAGGCTCTGAACATTACAATTAACTGTCAGTTTTGCGTAGGATTCGAAAAACTAGACTCACAGGAGAACGACCATAAGGTGCCCGAGGCAGCAATAGACCCTTGGAGACAAGTCGGCTGGAGGACGATGTATTGAGTCGCGACGCAATTTGTGTGTCCCATCGTCATTAACAGGCTCTGAACGTTACAATTAACTGTCAGTTTTGCGTCGTATTCTGAAAACTAGACTCACAGGAGAACGACGATAAGGTGCCCGAGGCAGCACTAGACCCTTGGAGACAAGTCGGCTGTAGGACGATGTATTGAGACGCGACGCAATTTGTGTGTCCCATCGTCATTATCAGGCTCTGAACCTTACAATTAACTGTCAGTTTTGCGTCGGATTCGAAAATCTAGACTCACAGGAGAACGAGCATATGGTGCCCGAGGCAGCACTAGACCCTTGGAGACAAGTCGGCTGTAGGACGATGTATTGAATCGCGACGCAATTTGTGTGCTCCATCGTCATGAAGAGGCTCTGAACGTTACAATTAATTGTCAGTTTTGCGCCGGATTCGAAAAACTAGACTCATAGGAGAACGACCAAGAGGTGCCAAGAGCAGCAATACTACCTCGGAGACATGTCGGCTGGAGGACGATGTATTGAATCGCGACGCAATTTGTGTGTTCCATCGTCATTAACAGGCTCTGAACGTTACAATTCACTCTCAGTTTTGCGTCGGATTCGAAAATCTAGACTCACAGGAGAACGACCATAAGGTGCCCGAGGCAGCACTAGACCCTTGGAGACAAGTCGGCTGGAGGACGATGTATTGAGTCGCGACGCAATTTGTGTGTCCCATCGTCATTTACAGGCTCTGAACGTTACAATTAACTGTCAGTTTTGCGCCGGATTCGAAAATCTAGACTCACAGGAGAGCTAGCATATGGTGCCCGAGACAGCACTAGACCCTTGGAGACAAGTCGGCTGTAGGACGATGTATTGTTGAATCGCGACGCAATTAGTGTGTTCCATCGTCATTAAGAGGCTCTGAACGGTACAATTAACTGTCAGTTTTGCGTCGGATTCCAAAATCTAGACTCACAGGAGAACGACAATAAGGTGCCCGAGGCAGCACTAGACCCTTGGAGACAAGTCGGCTGGAGGACGATGTATTGAGTCGCGACGCAATTTGTGTGTCCCATCGTCATTAACAGGCTCTGAACGTTACAATTAACTGTCAGTTTTGCATCGCATTCGAAAAACTAGACTCACAGGAGAACGACCATAAGGTGCCCGAGGCAGCAATAGACCCTCGGAGACAAGTCGGCTGGAGGACGATGTATTGAATCGCGATGCAATTTGTGTGTTCCATCGTCATTAAGAGGCTCTGAACGTTACAATTAACTGTCAGTTTTGCGTCGGATTCGAAAAACTAGACTCATAGGAGAACGACGATAAGGTGCCCGAGGCAGCAATAGACCCTTGGAGACAAGTCGGGTGGAGGACGATGTATTGAGACGCGACGCAATTTGTGTGTCCCATCGTCATTAACAGGCTCTGAACGTTACAATTCACTCTCAGTTTTGCGTCGGATTCGAAAATCTATACTCACAGGAGAACGACCATAAGGTGCCCGAGGCAGCACTAGACCCGTGGAGACAAGTCGGCTGTAGGACGATGTATTGAGTCGCGACGCAATTTGTGTGTCCCATCGTCATTAACAGGCTCTGAACGTTACAATTAACTGTCAGTTTTGCGTCGGATTCGAAAATCTAGACTCACAGATGAACGACCATAAGGTGCCCGAGGCAGCACTAGACCCTTGGAGACAAGTCGGCTGGAGGACGATGTATTGAGTCGCGACGCAATTTGTGTGTCCCATCGTCATTAACAGTCTCTGAACGTTACAATTCACTCTCAGTTTTGCGTCGGATTCGAAAATCTAGACTCACAGGAGAACGAGCATATGGTGCCCGAGGCAGCACTAGACCCTTGGAGACAAGTCGGCTGTAGGACGATGTATTGAGTCGCGACGCAATTTGTGTGTCCCATCGTCATTACCAGGCTCTGAACGTTACAATTAACTGTCAGTTTTGCGTCGGATTCGAAAATCTAGACTCACAGGAGAACAAGCATATGGTGCCCGAGGCAGCACTAGACCCTTGGAGACAAGTAGGCTGGAGGACGATGTATTGAGACGCGACGCAATTTGTGTGTCCCATCGTCATTAACAGGCTCTGAACGTTACAATTAACTGTCAGTTTTGCGTCGGATTCGAAAATCTAGACTCACAGATGAACGACCATAAGGTGCCCGAGGCAGCATTACACCCTTGGAGACAAGTCGGCGGGAGGAAGATGTATTGAATCGCGACGCAATTTGTGTGTTCCATCGTCATTAACAGGCTCTGAACATTACAATTAACTGTCAGTTTTGCGTCGGATTCGAAAAACTAGACTCACAGGAGAACGACCATAAGGTGCCCGAGGCAGCAATAGACCCTTCGAGACAAGTCGGCTGGAGGACGATGTATTGAATCGCGACGCAATTTGTGTGTTCCATCGTCATTAAGAGGCTCTGAACGTTACAATTAATTGTCAGTTTTGCGCCGGATTCGAAAAACTAGACTCATAGGAGAACGACCAAGAGGTGCCATAAGCAGCAATACTACCTCGGAGACATGTCGGCTGGAGGACGATGTATTGAATCGCGACGCAATTTGTGTGTTCCATCGTCAGTATCAGGCTCTGATCGTTACAATTAACCGTCAGTTTTGCGTCGTATTCTGAAAACTAGACTCACAGGAGAACGAGCATATGGTGCCCGAGACAGCACTAGACCCTTGGAGACAAGTCGGCTGTGGGACGATGTATTGAATCGCGACGCAATTTGTGTGTCCCATCGTCATTAACAGGCTCTGAACGTTACAATTAACTGTCAGTTTTGCGTCGGATTCGAAAATCTAACCTCACAGGAGAACAAGCATATGGTGCCCGAGGCAGCACTAGACCCTTGGATACAAGTAGGCTGGAGGACGATGTATTGAGACGCGACGCAATTTGTGTGTCCCATCGTCATTAACAGGCTCTGAACGTTACAATTAACTGTCAGTTTTGCGTCGGATTCGAAAATCTAGACTCACAGATGAACGACCATAAGGTGCCCGAGGCAGCATTACACCCTTGGAGACAAGTCGGCGGGAGGAAGATGTATTGAATCGCGATGCAATTTGTGTGTTCCATCGTCATTAACAGGCTCTGAACATTACAATTAACTGTCAGTTTTGCGTCGGATTCGAAAAACTAGACTCACAGGAGAACGACCATAAGGTGCCCGAGGCAGCAATAGACCCTTCGAGACAAGTCGGCTGGAGGACGATGTATTGAATCGCGACGCAATTTGTGTGTTCCATCGTCATTAAGAGGCTCTGAACGTTACAATTAATTGTCAGTTTTGCGCCGGATTCGAAAAACTAGACTCATAGGAGAACGACCAAGAGGTGCCATAAGCAGCAATACTACCTCGGAGACATGTCGGCTGGAGGACGATGTATTGAATCGCGACGCAATTTGTGTGTTCCATCGTCAGTATCAGGCTCTGATCGTTACAATTAACCGTCAGTTTTGCGTCGTATTCTGAAAACTAGACTCACAGGAGAACGACGATAAGGTGCCCGAGGCAGCACTAGACCCTTGGAGACAAGTCGGCTGTAGGACGATGTATTGAGACGCGACGCAATTTGTGTGTCCCATCGTCATTAACAGGCTCTCAACCTTACAATTAACTGTCAGTTTTGCGTCGGATTCGAAAATCTAGACTCACAGGAGAACGAGCATATGGTGCCCGAGACAGCACTAGACCCTTGGAGACAAGTCGGCTGTAGGACGTTGTATTGAATCGCGACGCAATTTGTGTGTTCCATCGTCATTAAGAGGCTCTGAACGTTACAATTAACTGTCAGTTTTGCATCGCATTCGAAAAACTAGACTCACAGGAGAACGACCATAAGGTGCCCGAGGCAGCAATAGACCCTTGGAGACAAGTCGGCTGGAGGACGATGTATTGATTCGCGACGCAATTTGTGTGTTCCATCGTCATTAACAGGCTCTGAACGTTACAATTCACTCTCAGTTTTGCGTCGGATTCGAAAATCTATACTCACAGGAGAACGACCATAAGGTGCCCGAGGCAGCACTAGACCCTTGGAGACAAGTCGGCTGTAGGACGATGTATTGAGTCGCGACGCAATTTGTGTGTCCCATCGTCATTAACAGGCTCTGAACGTTACAATTAACTGTCAGTTTTGCGTCGGATTCGAAAATCTAGACTCACAGATGAACGACCATAAGGTGCCCGAGGCAGCACTAGACCCTTGGAGACAAGTCGGCTGGAGGACGATGTATTGAGTCGCGACGCAATTTGTGTGTCCCATCGTCATTAACAGTCTCTGAACGTTACAATTCACTCTCAGTTTTGCGTCGGATTCGAAAATCTAGACTCACAGGAGAACGAGCATATGGTGCCCGAGGCAGCACTAGACCTTGGAGACAAGTCGGCTGTAGGACGATGTATTGAGTCGCGACGCAATTTGTGTGTCCCATCGTCATTACCAGGCTCTGAACGTTACAATTAACTGTCAGTTTTGCGTCGGATTCGAAAATCTAGACTCACAGGAGAACAAGCATATGGTGCCCGAGGCAGCACTAGACCCTTGGAGACAAGTAGGCTGGAGGACGATGTATTGAGACGCGACGCAATTTGTGTGTCCCATCGTCATTAACAGGCTCTGAACGTTACAATTAACTGTCAGTTTTGCGTCGGATTCGAAAATCTAGACTCACAGATGAACGACCATAAGGTGCCCGAGGCAGCATTACACCCTTGGAGACAAGTCGGCGGGAGGAAGATGTATTGAATCGCGACGCAATTTGTGTGTTCCATCGTCATTAACAGGCTCTGAACATTACAATTAACTGTCAGTTTTGCGTCGGATTCGAAAAACTAGACTCACAGGAGAACGACCATAAGGTGCCCGAGGCAGCAATAGACCCTTCGAGACAAGTCGGCTGGAGGACGATGTATTGAATCGCGACGCAATTTGTGTGTTCCATCGTCATTAAGAGGCTCTGAACGTTACAATTAATTGTCAGTTTTGCGCCGGATTCGAAAAACTAGACTCATAGGAGAACGACCAAGAGGTGCCATAAGCAGCAATACTACCTCGGAGACATGTCGGCTGGAGGACGATGTATTGAATCGCGACGCAATTTGTGTGTTCCATCGTCAGTATCAGGCTCTGATCGTTACAATTAACCGTCAGTTTTGCGTCGGATTCGAAAATCTAGACTCACAGGAGAACGACGATAAGGTGCCCGAGGCAGCAATAGACCCTTGGAGACAAGTCGGCTGTAGGACGATGTATTGAATCGCGACGCAATTTGTGTGTTCCATCGTCATTAAGAGGCTCTGAACGTTACAATTAATTGTCAGTTTTGCGCCGGATTCGAAAAACTAGACTCATAGGAGAACGACCAAGAGGTGCCAAGAGCAGCAATACTACCTCGGAGACATGTCGGCTGGAGGACGATGTATTGAATCGCGACGCAATTTGTGTGTTCCATCGTCATTAACAGGCTCTGAACGTTACAATTCACTCTCAGTTTTGCGTCGGATTGGAAAATCTAGACTCACAGGAGAACGACCATAAGGTGCCCGAGGCAGCACTAGACCCTTGGAGACAAGTCGGCTGGAGGACGATGTATTGAGTCGCGACGCAATTTGTGTGTCCCATCGTCATTAACAGGCTCTGAACGTTACAATTAACTGTCAGTTTTGCGCCGGATTCGAAAATCTAGACTCACAGGAGAACGAGCATATGGTGCCCGAGGCAGCACTAGACCCTTGGAGACAAGTCGGCTGTAGGACGATGTATTGAATCGCGACGCAATTTGTGTGTTCCATCGTCATTAAGAGGCTCTGAACGTTACAATTAACTGTCAGTTTTGCGTCGGATTCGAAAAACTAGACTCATAGGAGAACGACCATAAGGTGCCCGAGGCAGCAATAGACCCTTGGAGACAAGTCGGCTGGAGGACGATGTATTGAGACGCGACGCAATTTGTGTGTCCCATCGTCATTAACAGGCTCTGAACGTTACAATTCACTCTCAGTTTTGCGTCGGATTCGAAAATCTAGACTCACAGGAGAACGACCATAAGGTGCCCGAGGCAGCACTAGACCCTTGGAGACAAGTCGGCTGGAGGACGATGTATTGAGTCGCGACGCAATTTGTGTGTCCCATCGTCATTAACAGGCTCTGAACGTTACAATTAACTGTCAGTTTTGCGCCGGATTCGAAAATCTAGACTCACAGGAGGACGAGCATATGGTGCCCGAGGCAGCACTAGACCGTTGGAGACAAGTCGGCTGTAGGACGATGTATTGTTGAATCGCGACGCAATTTGTGTGTTCCATCGTCATTAAGAGGCTCTGAACCTTACAATTAACTGTCAGTTTTGCGTCGGATTCGAAAATCTAGACTCACAGGAGAACGACCATAAGGTGCCCGAGGCAGCAATAGACCCTTGGAGACAAGTCGGCTGGAGGACGATGTATTGAATCGCGACGCAATTTGTGTGTTCCATCGTCATTAACAGACTCTGAACGTTACAATTAATTGTCAGTTTTGCGTCGGATTCGAAAATCTAGACTCACAGGAGAACGACGATAAGGTGCCCGAGGCAGCAATAGACCCTTGGAGACAAGTCGGCTGTAGGACGATGTATTGAATCGCGACGCAATTTGTGTGTTCCATCGTCATTAAGAGGCTCTGAACGTTACAATTAATTGTCAGTTTTGCGCCGGATTCGAAAAACTAGACTCATAGGAGAACGACCAAGAGGTGCCAAGAGCAGCAATACTACCTCGGAGACATGTCGGCTGGAGGACGATGTATTGAATCGCGACGCAATTTGTGTGTTCCATCGTCATTAACAGGCTCTGAACGTTACAATTCACTCTCAGTTTTGCGTCGGATTGGAAAATCTAGACTCACAGGAGAACGACCATAAGGTGCCCGAGGCAGCACTAGACCCTTGGAGACAAGTCGGCTGGAGGACGATGTATTGAGTCGCGACGCAATTTGTGTGTCCCATCGTCATTAACAGGCTCTGAACGTTACAATTAACTGTCAGTTTTGCGCCGGATTCGAAAATCTAGACTCACAGGAGAACGAGCATATGGTGCCCGAGGCAGCACTAGACCCTTGGAGACAAGTCGGCTGGAGGACGATGTATTGTTGAATCGCGACGCAATTTGTGTGTTCCATCGTCATTAAGAGGCTCTGAACGTTACAATTAACTGTCAGTTTTGCGTCGGATTCGAAAATCTAGACTCACAGGAGAACGACCATAAGGTGCCCGAGGCAGCACTAGACCCTTGGAGACAAGTCGGCTGGAGGACGATGTATTGAGTCGCGACGCAATTTGTGTGTCCCATCGTCATTAACAGGCTCTGAACGTTACAATTAACTGTCAGTTTTGCATCGCATTCGAAAAACTAGACTCACAGGAGAACGACCATAAGGTGGCCGAGGCAGCAATAGACCCTTGGAGACAAGTCGGCTGGAGGACGATGTATTGAATCGCGAAGCAATTTGTGTGTTCCATCGTCATTAAGAGGCTCTGAACGTTACAATTAACTGTCAGTTTTGCGTCGGATTCGAAAAACTAGACTCATAGGAGAAAGACCATAAGGTGCCCGAGGCAGCAATAGACCCTTGGAGACAAGTCGGGTGGAGGACGATGTATTGAGACGCGACGCAATTTGTGTGTCCCATCGTCATTAACAGGCTCTGAACGTTACAATTCACTCTCAGTTTTGCGTCGGATTCGAAAATCTAGACTCACAGGAGAACGACCATAAGGTGCCCGAGGCAGCACTAGACCCTTGGAGACAAGTCGGCTGGAGGACGATGTATTGAGTCGCGACGCAATTTGTGTGTCCCATCGTCATTAACAGGCTCTGAACGTTACAATTAACTGTCAGTTTTGCGCCGGATTCGAAAATCTAGACTCACAGGAGGACGAGCATATGGTGCCCGAGGCAGCACTAGACCCTTGGAGACAAGTCGGCTGTAGGACGATGTATTGTTGAATCGCGACGCAATTTGTGTGTTCCATCGTCATTAAGAGGCTCTGAACCTTACAATTAACTGTCAGTTTTGCGTCGGATTCGAAATTTAGACTCACAGGAGAACGACCATAAGGTGCCCGAGGCAGCAATAGACCCTTGGAGACAAGTCGGCTGGAGGACGATGTATTGAATCGCGACGCAATTTGTGTGTTCCATCGTCATTAACAGACTCTGAACGTTACAATTAATTGTCAGTTTTGCGTCGGATTCGAAAATCTAGACTCACAGGAGAACGACGATAAGGTGCCCGAGGCAGCAATATACCCTTGGAGACAAGTCGTCTGTAGGACGATGTATTGAATCGCGACGCAATTTGTGTGTTCCATCGTCATTAAGAGGCTCTGAACGTTACAATTAATTGTCAGTTTTGCGCCGGATTCGAAAAACTAGACTCATAGGAGAACGACCAAGAGGTGCCAAGAGCAGCAATACTACCTCGGAGACATGTCGGCTGGAGGACGATGTATTGAATCGCGACGCAATTTGTGTGTTCCATCGTCATTAACAGGCTCTGAACGTTACAATTCACTCTCAGTTTTGCGTCGGATTCGAAAATCTAGACTCACAGGAGAACGAGCATATGGTGCCCGAGGCAGCACTAGACCCTTGGAGACAGTCGGCTGTAGGACGATGTATTGTTGAATCGCGACGCAATTTGTGTGTTCCATCGTCATTAACAGGCTCTGAACGTTACAATTAACTGTCAGTTTTGCGTCGGATTCGAAAATCTAGACTCACAAATGAACGACCATAAGGTGCCCGAGGCAGCACTAGACCCTTGGAGACAAGTCGGCTGGAGGACGATGTATTGAGTCGCGACGCAATTTGTGTGTTCCATCGTCATGAACAGGCTCTGAACGTTACAATTAACTGTCAGTTTTGCGTCGGATTCGAAAATCTAGACTCACAGATGAACGACCATAAGGTGCCCGAGGCAGCACTAGACCCTTGGAGACAAGTCGGCTGGAGGACGATGTATTGAGTCGCGACGCAATTTGTGTGTCCCATCGTCATTAACATTCTCTGAACGTTACAATTCACTCTCAGTTTTGCGTCGGATTCGAAAATCTAGAATCACAGGAGAACGAGCATATGGTGCCCGAGGCAGCACTAGACCCTTGGAGACAAGTCGGCTGTAGGACGATGTATTGAGTCGCGACGCAATTTGTGTGTCCCATCGTCATTAACAGGCTCTGAACGTTACAATTAACTGTCAGTTTTGCGTCGGATTCGAAAATCTAGACTCACAGGAGAACGAGCATATGGTGCCCGAGGCAGCACTAGACCCTTGGAGACAAGTAGGCTGGAGGACGATGTATTGAGACGCGACGCAATTTGTGTGTCCCATCGTCATTAACAGGCTCTGAAAGTTACAATTAAGTGTCAGTTTTGCGTCGGATTCGAAAATCTAGACTCACAGATGAACGACCATAAGTTGCCCGAGGCAGCACTACACCCTTGGAGACAAGTCGGCGGGAGGAAAATGTATTGAATCGCGACGCAATTTGTGTGTTCCATCGTCATTAACAGGCTCTGAACATTACAATTAACTGTCAGTTTTGCGTCGGATTCGAAAAACTAGACTCACAGGAGAACGACCATAAGGTGCCCGAGGCAGCAATAGACCCTTGGAGACAAGTCGGCTGGAGGACGATGTATTGAGTCGCGACGCAATTTGTGTGTCCCATCGTCATTAACAGGCTCTGAACGTTACAATTAACTGTCAGTTTTGCGTCGTATTCTGAAAACTAGACTCACAGGAGAACGACGATAAGGTGCCCGAGGCAGCACTAGACCCTTGGAGACAAGTCGGCTGTAGGACGATGTATTGAGACGCGACGCAATTTGTGTGTCCCATCGTCATTATCAGGCTCTGAACCTTACAATTAACTGTCAGTTTTGCGTCGGATTCGAAAATCTAGACTCACAGGAGAACGAGCATATGGTGCCCGAGGCAGCACTAGACCCTTGGAGACAAGTCGGCTGTAGGACGATGTATTGAATCGCGACGCAATTTGTGTGCTCCATCGTCATGAAGAGGCTCTGAACGTTACAATTAATTGTCAGTTTTGCGCCGGATTCGAAAAACTAGACTCATAGGAGAACGACCAAGAGGTGCCAAGAGCAGCAATACTACCTCGGAGACATGTCGGCTGGAGGACGATGTATTGAATCGCGACGCAATTTGTGTGTTCCATCGTCATTAACAGGCTCTGAACGTTACAATTCACTCTCAGTTTTGCGTCGGATTCGAAAATCTAGACTCACAGGAGAACGACCATAAGGTGCCCGAGGCAGCACTAGACCCTTGGAGACAAGTCGGCTGGAGGACGATGTATTGAGTCGCGACGCAATTTGTGTGTCCCATCGTCATTTACAGGCTCTGAACGTTACAATTAACTGTCAGTTTTGCGCCGGATTCGAAAATCTAGACTCACAGGAGAGCTAGCATATGGTGCCCGAGACAGCACTAGACCCTTGGAGACAAGTCGGCTGTAGGACGATGTATTGTTGAATCGCGACGCAATTAGTGTGTTCCATCGTCATTAAGAGGCTCTGAACGGTACAATTAACTGTCAGTTTTGCGTCGGATTCCAAAATCTAGACTCACAGGAGAACGACAATAAGGTGCCCGAGGCAGCACTAGACCCTTGGAGACAAGTCGGCTGGAGGACGATGTATTGAGTCGCGACGCAATTTGTGTGTCCCATCGTCATTAACAGGCTCTGAACGTTACAATTAACTGTCAGTTTTGCATCGCATTCGAAAAACTAGACTCACAGGAGAACGACCATAAGGTGCCCGAGGCAGCAATAGACCCTCGGAGACAAGTCGGCTGGAGGACGATGTATTGAATCGCGATGCAATTTGTGTGTTCCATCGTCATTAAGAGGCTCTGAACGTTACAATTAACTGTCAGTTTTGCGTCGGATTCGAAAAACTAGACTCATAGGAGAACGACGATAAGGTGCCCGAGGCAGCAATAGACCCTTGGAGACAAGTCGGGTGGAGGACGATGTATTGAGACGCGACGCAATTTGTGTGTCCCATCGTCATTAACAGGCTCTGAACGTTACAATTCACTCTCAGTTTTGCGTCGGATTCGAAAATCTATACTCACAGGAGAACGACCATAAGGTGCCCGAGGCAGCACTAGACCCGTGGAGACAAGTCGGCTGTAGGACGATGTATTGAGTCGCGACGCAATTTGTGTGTCCCATCGTCATTAACAGGCTCTGAACGTTACAATTAACTGTCAGTTTTGCGTCGGATTCGAAAATCTAGACTCACAGATGAACGACGATAAGGTGCCCGAGGCAGCACTAGACCCGTGGAGACAAGTAGGCTGGAGGACGATGTATTGAGACGCGACGCAATTTGTGTGTCCCATCGTCATTAACAGGCTCTGAACGTTACAATTAACTGTCAGTTTTGCGTCGGATTCGAAAATCTAGACTCACAGATGAACGACCATAAGGTGCCCGAGGCAGCATTACACCCTTGGAGACAAGTCGGCGGGAGGAAGATGTATTGAATCGCGACGCAATTTGTGTGTTCCATCGTCATTAACAGGCTCTGAACATTACAATTAACTGTCAGTTTTGCGTCGGATTCGAAAAACTAGACTCACAGGAGAACGACCATAAGGTGCCCGAGGCAGCAATAGACCCTTCGAGACAAGTCGGCTGGAGGACGATGTATTGAATCGCGACGCAATTTGTGTGTTCCATCGTCATTAAGAGGCTCTGAACGTTACAATTAATTGTCAGTTTTGCGCCGGATTCGAAAAACTAGACTCATAGGAGAACGACCAAGAGGTGCCATAAGCAGCAATACTACCTCGGAGACATGTCGGCTGGAGGACGATGTATTGAATCGCGACGCAATTTGTGTGTTCCATCGTCAGTATCAGGCTCTGATCGTTACAATTAACCGTCAGTTTTGCGTCGTATTCTGAAAACTAGACTCACAGGAGAACGACGATAAGGTGCCCGAGGCAGCACTAGACCCTTGGAGACAAGTCGGCTGTAGGACGATGTATTGAGACGCGACGCAATTTGTGTGTCCCATCGTCATTAACAGGCTCTCAACCTTACAATTAACTGTCAGTTTTGCGTCGGATTCGAAAATCTAGACTCACAGGAGAACGAGCATATGGTGCCCGAGACAGCACTAGACCCTTGGAGACAAGTCGGCTGTAGGACGTTGTATTGAATCGCGACGCAATTTGTGTGTTCCATCGTCATTAAGAGGCTCTGAACGTTACAATTAACTGTCAGTTTTGCATCGCATTCGAAAAACTAGACTCACAGGAGAACGACCATAAGGTGCCCGAGGCAGCAATAGACCCTTGGAGACAAGTCGGCTGGAGGACGATGTATTGATTCGCGACGCAATTTGTGTGTTCCATCGTCATTAACAGGCTCTGAACGTTACAATTCACTCTCAGTTTTGCGTCGGATTCGAAAATCTATACTCACAGGAGAACGACCATAAGGTGCCCGAGGCAGCACTAGACCCTTGGAGACAAGTCGGCTGTAGGACGATGTATTGAGTCGCGACGCAATTTGTGTGTCCCATCGTCATTAACAGGCTCTGAACGTTACAATTAACTGTCAGTTTTGCGTCGGATTCGAAAATCTAGACTCACAGATGAACGACCATAAGGTGCCCGAGGCAGCACTAGACCCTTGGAGACAAGTCGGCTGGAGGACGATGTATTGAGTCGCGACGCAATTTGTGTGTCCCATCGTCATTAACAGTCTCTGAACGTTACAATTCACTCTCAGTTTTGCGTCGGATTCGAAAATCTAGACTCACAGGAGAACGAGCATATGGTGCCCGAGGCAGCACTAGACCTTGGAGACAAGTCGGCTGTAGGACGATGTATTGAGTCGCGACGCAATTTGTGTGTCCCATCGTCATTACCAGGCTCTGAACGTTACAATTAACTGTCAGTTTTGCGTCGGATTCGAAAATCTAGACTCACAGGAGAACAAGCATATGGTGCCCGAGGCAGCACTAGACCCTTGGAGACAAGTAGGCTGGAGGACGATGTATTGAGACGCGACGCAATTTGTGTGTCCCATCGTCATTAACAGGCTCTGAACGTTACAATTAACTGTCAGTTTTGCGTCGGATTCGAAAATCTAGACTCACAGATGAACGACCATAAGGTGCCCGAGGCAGCATTACACCCTTGGAGACAAGTCGGCGGGAGGAAGATGTATTGAATCGCGAGGCAATTTGTGTGTTCCATCGTCATTAACAGGCTCTGAACATTACAATTAACTGTCAGTTTTGCGTCGGATTCGAAAAACTAGACTCACAGGAGAACGACCATAAGGTGCCCGAGGCAGCAATAGACCCTTCGAGACAAGTCGGCTGGAGGACGATGTATTGAATCGCGACGCAATTTGTGTGTTCCATCGTCATTAAGAGGCTCTGAACGTTACAATTAATTGTCAGTTTTGCGCCGGATTCGAAAAACTAGACTCATAGGAGAACGACCAAGAGGTGCCATAAGCAGCAATACTACCTCGGAGACATGTCGGCTGGAGGACGATGTATTGAATCGCGACGCAATTTGTGTGTTCCATCGTCAGTATCAGGCTCTGATCGTTACAATTAACCGTCAGTTTTGCGTCGTATTCTGAAAACTAGACTCACAGGAGAACGACGATAAGGTGCCCGAGGCAGCACTAGACCCTTGGAGACAAGTCGGCTGTAGGACGATGTATTGAGACGCGACGCAATTTGTGTGTCCCATCGTCATTAACAGGCTCTCAACCTTACAATTAACTGTCAGTTTTGCGTCGGATTCGAAAATCTAGACTCACAGGAGAACGAGCATATGGTGCCCAAGACAGCACTAGACCCTTGGAGACAAGTCGGCTGTAGGACGTTGTATTGAATCGCGACGCAATTTGTGTGTTCCATCGTCATTAAGAGGCTCTGAACGTTACAATTAACTGTCAGTTTTGCATCGCATTCGAAAAACTAGACTCACAGGAGAACGACCATAAGGTGCCCGAGGCAGCAATAGACCCTTGGAGACAAGTCGGCTGGAGGACGATGTATTGATTCGCGACGCAATTTGTGTGTTCCATCGTCATTAACAGGCTCTGAACGTTACAATTCACTCTCAGTTTTGCGTCGGATTCGAAAATCTATACTCACAGGAGAACGACCATAAGGTGCCCGAGGCAGCACTAGACCCTTGGAGACAAGTCGGCTGTAGGACGATGTATTGAGTCGCGACGCAATTTGTGTGTCCCATCGTCATTAACAGGCTCTGAACGTTACAATTAACTGTCAGTTTTGCGTCGGATTCGAAAATCTAGACTCACAGATGAACGACCATAAGGTGCCCGAGGCAGCACTAGACCCTTGGAGACAAGTCGGCTGGAGGACGATGTATTGAGTCGCGACGCAATTTGTGTGTCCCATCGTCATTAACAGTCTCTGAACGTTACAATTCACTCTCAGTTTTGCGTCGGATTCGAAAATCTAGACTCACAGGAGAACGAGCATATGGTGCCCGAGGCAGCACTAGACCTTGGAGACAAGTCGGCTGTAGGACGATGTATTGAGTCGCGACGCAATTTGTGTGTCCCATCGTCATTACCAGGCTCTGAACGTTACAATTAACTGTCAGTTTTGCGTCGGATTCGAAAATCTAGACTCACAGGAGAACAAGCATATGGTGCCCGAGGCAGCACTAGACCCTTGGAGACAAGTAGGCTGGAGGACGATGTATTGAGACGCGACGCAATTTGTGTGTCCCATCGTCATTAACAGGCTCTGAACGTTACAATTAACTGTCAGTTTTGCGTCGGATTCGAAAATCTAGACTCACAGATGAACGACCATAAGGTGCCCGAGGCAGCATTACACCCTTGGAGACAAGTCGGCGGGAGGAAGATGTATTGAATCGCGACGCAATTTGTGTGTTCCATCGTCATTAACAGGCTCTGAACATTACAATTAACTGTCAGTTTTGCGTCGGATTCGAAAAACTAGACTCACAGGAGAACGACCATAAGGTGCCCGAGGCAGCAATAGACCCTTCGAGACAAGTCGGCTGGAGGACGATGTATTGAATCGCGACGCAATTTGTGTGTTCCATCGTCATTAAGAGGCTCTGAACGTTACAATTAATTGTCAGTTTTGCGCCGGATTCGAAAAACTAGACTCATAGGAGAACGACCAAGAGGTGCCATAAGCAGCAATACTACCTCGGAGACATGTCGGCTGGAGGACGATGTATTGAATCGCGACGCAATTTGTGTGTTCCATCGTCAGTATCAGGCTCTGATCGTTACAATTAACCGTCAGTTTTGCGTCGTATTCTGAAAACTAGACTCACAGGAGAACGACGATAAGGTGCCCGAGGCAGCACTAGACCCTTGGAGACAAGTCGGCTGTAGGACGATGTATTGAGACGCGACGCAATTTGTGTGTCCCATCGTCATTAACAGGCTCTGAACCTTACAATTAACTGTCAGTTTTGCGTCGGATTCGAAAATCTAGACTCACAGGAGAACGAGCATATGGTGCCCGAGACAGCACTAGACCCTTGGAGACAAGTCGGCTGTGGGACGATGTATTGAATCGCGACGCAATTTGTGTGTCCCATCGTCATTAACAGGCTCTGAACGTTACAATTAACTGTCAGTTTTGCGTCGGATTCGAAAATCTAACCTCACAGGAGAACAAGCATATGGTGCCCGAGGCAGCACTAGACCCTTGGATACAAGTAGGCTGGAGGACGATGTATTGAGACGCGACGCAATTTGTGTGTCCCATCGTCATTAACAGGCTCTGAACGTTACAATTAACTGTCAGTTTTGCGTCGGATTCGAAAATCTAGACTCACAGATGAACGACCATAAGGTGCCCGAGGCAGCACTAGACCCTTGGAGACAAGTCGGCTGTAGGACGTTGTATTGAATCGCGACGCAATTTGTGTGTTCCATCGTCATTAAGAGGCTCTGAACGTTACAATTCACTCTCAGTTTTGCATCGCATTCGAAAAACTAGACTCACAGGAGAACGACCATAAGGTGCCCGAGGCAGCAATAGACCCTTGGAGACAAGTCGGCTGGAGGACGATGTATTGATTCGCGACGCAATTTGTGTGTTCCATCGTCATTAAGAGGCTCTGAACGTTACAATTAACTGTCAGTTTTGCGTAGGATTCGTAAATCTAGACTCACAGGAGAACGACCATAAGGTGCCCGAGGCAGCACTAGACCCTTGGAGACAAGTCGGCTGGAGGACGATGTATTGAGTCGCGACGCAATTTGTGTGTCCCATCGTCATTAACAGGCTCTGAACGTTACAATTAACTGTCAGTTTTGCGTCGGATTCGAAAATCTAGACTCACCGATGAACGACCATAAGGTGCCCGAGGCAGCACTAGACCCTTGGAGACAAGTCGGCTGTATTACGATGTATTGAGTCGCGACGCAATTTGTGTGTCCCATCGTCATTAACAGGCTGTGAACGTTACAATTAACTGTCAGTTTTGCGTCGGATTCGAAAATCTAGACTCACAGGAGAACGAGCATATGGTGTTTGAGGCAGCACTACACCCTTGGAGACAAGTCGGCGGGAGGAAGATGTATTGAATCGCGACGCAATTTGTGTGTTCCATCGTCATTAACAGGCTCTGAACGTTACAATTAATTGTCAGTTTTGCGTCGTATTCGAAAAACTAGACTCACAGGAGAACGACCATAAGGTGCCCGAGGCACCAATAGACCCTTCGAGACAAGTCGGCTGTGGGACGATGTATTGAATCGCGACGCAATTTGTGTGTTCCATCGTCATCAAGAGGCTCTGAACGTTACAATTCACTGTCAGTTTTGCGCCGGATTCGAAAAACTAGACTCATAGGAGAACGACCAAAAGGTGCCCGGAGTAGCAATACTACCTCGGAGTCAAGTCGGCTGGAGGACGATGTATTGAATCGCGACGCAATTTGTGTGTTCCATCGTCATTAAGAGGCTCTGAACGTTACAATTAATTGTCAGTTTTGCGTCGGATTCGAAAATCTAGACTCACAGGAGAACGAGCATATGGTGCCCGAGTCAGCACTAGACCCTTGGAGACAAGTCGGCTGTAGGACGATGTATTGAATCGCGACGCAATTTGTGTGTTCCATCGTCATTAAGAGGCTCTGAACGTTACAATTAATTGTCAGTTTTGCATCGCATTCGAAAAACTAGACTCACAGGAGAACGACCATAAGGTGCCCGAGGCAGCAATAGACCCTTGGAGACAAGTCGGCTGTAGGACGATGTATTGAATCGCGACGCAATTTGTGTGTTCCATCGTCATTAAGAGGCTCTGAAAGTTACAATTAACTGTCAGTTTTGCGTCGGATTCGAAAATCTAGACTCACAGGAGAACGACCATAAGGTGCCCGAATCAGCTATAGACACTTGGAGACAAGTCGGCTGGAGGACGATGTATTGAGTCGCGACGCAATTTGTGTGTCCCATCGTCATTAACAGGCTCTGAACGTTACGATTAACTGTCAGTTTTGCATCGCATTCGAAAAACTAGACTCACAGGAGAACGGACCATAAGGTGCCCGAGGCAGCAATAGACCCTTGGAGACAAGTCGGCTGGAGGACGATGTATTGAATCGCGACGCAATTTGTGTGTTCCATCGTCATTAAGAGGCTCTGAACCTTACAATTAACTGTCAGTTTTGCGTCGGATTCGAAAATCTAGACTCACAGATGAACGACCATAAGGTGCCCGAGGCAGCAATAGACCCTTGGAGACAAGTCGGCTGGAGGACGATGTATTGAATCGCGACACAATTTGTGTGTTCCATCGTCATTAAGAGGCTCTGAACGTTACAATTAATTGTCAGTATTGCTGCGGATTCGAAAAACTAGACTCATAGGAGAACGACCAAGAGGTGCCAGGATCAGCAATACTACCTCAAAGACAAGTCGGCTGGAGGACGATGTATTGAATCGCGACGCAATTTGTGTATTCCATCGTCATTAAAAGGCTCCGAACGTTACAATTAACTGTGAGTTTTGCGTCGGATTCGAAAATCTAGACTCACAGGAGAACGACCATAAGGTGCCCGAGGCAGCACTAGACCCTTGGAGACAAGTCGGCTGTAGGACGATGTATTGAATCGCGACGCAATTTGTGTGTTCCATCGTCATCAAGAGGCTCTGAACGTTACAATTAACTGTCAGTTTTGCGTCGGATTCGAAAATCTAGTCTCACAGGAGAACGACCATAAGGTGCCCGAGGCAGCAATAGACCCTTGGAGACAAGTCGGCTGGAGGACGATGTATTGAGACGCGACGCAAATTGTGTGTCCCATCGTCATTAACAGGCTCTGAAGGTTACAATTAACTGTCAGTTTTGCATCGCATTCGAAAAACTAGACTCACAGGAGAACGACGATAAGGTGCCCGAGGCAGCTATAGACCCTTGGAGTCAAGTCGGCTGTAGGACGATGTATTGAATCGCGACGCAATTTGTGTGTTCCATCGTCATCAAGAGGCTCTGAACGTTACAATTCACTGTCAGTTTTGCGTCGGATTCGAAAATCTAGACTCACAGGAGAACGAGCATATGGTGCCCGAGGCAGCAATAGACCCTTGGAAACAAGTCGGCTGGAGGACGATGTATTGAATCGCGACGCAATTTGTGTGTTCCATCGTCATTAAGAGGCTCTGAACCTTACAATTAACTGTCAGTTTTGCGTCGGATTCGAAAATCTAGACTTACAGATACGCGACCATAAGGTGCCCGAGGCAGCACTAGACCCTTGGAGACAAGTCGGCTGTAGGACGATGTATTGAGTCGCGACGCAATTTGTGTGTCCCATCGTCATTAACAGGCTCTGAACGTTACAATTAACTGTCAGTTTTGCGTCGGATTCGAAAATCTAGACTCACAGGAGAACGAGCATATGGTGCCCGAGGCAGCACTAGACCCTTGGAGACAAGTCGGCTGTAGGACGATGTATTGAACCGCGACGCAATTTGTGTGTTCCTTCGTCATCAAGAGGCTCTGAACGTTACTATTCACTCTCAGTTTTGCGTCGGATTCGAAAATCTAGACTCACAGGAGAACGAGCATATGGTACCCGAGGCAGCACTAGACCCTTGGAGACAAGTCGGCTGTAGGACGATGTATTGAGACGCGACGCAATTTGTGTGTTCCATCGTCATTAAGAGGCTCTGAACGTTACAATTAACTGTCAGTTTTGCGTCGGATTCGAAAATCTAGACTCACAGGAGAACGACCATAAGGTGCCCGAGGCAGCATTAGACCCTTGGAGACAAGTCGGCTGGAGGACGATGTATTGAGTCGCGACGCAATTTGTGTGTCCCATCGTCATTAACAGGCTCTGAACGTTACAATTCACTATCAGTTTTGCGTCGGATTCGAAAATCTAGACTCACAGGAGAACGAGCACATGGTGCCCGAGGCAGCACTAGACCCTTGGAGACAAGTCGGCTGTAGGACGATGTATTGAATCGCGACGCAATTTGTGTGTTCCATCGTCAGTATCAGGCTCTGAACGTTACAATTAACCGTCAGTTTTGCGTCGTATTCTGAAAACTAGACTCACAGGAGAACGACGATAAGGTGCCCGAGACATCTATAGACCCTTGGAGACAAGTCGGCTGGAGGACGATGTATTGAATCGCGACGCAATTTGTGTGTCCCATCGTCATTAACAGGCTCTGAACGTTACAATTCACTGTCAGTTTTGCGTCGGATTCGAAAATCTAGACTCACAGGAGAACGACGATAAGGTGCCCGAGGCAGCACTAGACCCTTGGAGACAAGTCGGCTGGAGGACGATGTATTGAGTCGCGACGCAATTTGTGTGTCCCATCGTCATTAACAGGCTCTGAACGTTACAATTAACTGTCAGTTTTGCGTCGGATTCGAAAATCTAGACTCATAGGATAACGACCAAAAGGTGCCCGAGGCAGCAATAGTCCCTTGGAGACAAGTCGGCTGGAGGACGATGTATTGAATCGCGACGCAATTTGTGTGTTCCATCGTCATTAAGAGGCTCTGAAAGTTAGAATTCACTCTCAGTTCTGCGTCGGATTCGAAAAACTAGACTCACAGGAGAACGACCATAAGGTGCCCGAGGCAGCAATAGACCCTTGGAGACAAGTCGGCTGGAGGACGATGTATTGAGTCGCGACGCAATTTGTGTGTCCCATCGTCATTAACAGGCTCTGAACGTTACTATTCACTCTCAGTTTTGCGTCGGATTCGAAAATCTAGACTCACAGGAGAACGAGCATATGGTACCCGAGGCAGCACTAGACCCTTGGAGACAAGTCGGCTGTAGGACGATGTATTGAGACGCGACGCAATTTGTGTGTTCCATCGTCATTAAGAGGCTCTGAACGTTACAATTAACTGTCAGTTTTGCGTCGGATTCGAAAATCTAGACTCACAGGAGAACGACCATAAGGTGCCCGAGGCAGCAATAGACCCTTGGAGACAAGTCGGCGGGAGGAAGATGTATTGAATCGCGACGCAATTTGTGTGTTCCATCGTCATTAACAGGCTCTGAACGTTACAATTAATTGTCAGTTTTGCGTCGTATTTGAAAAACTAGACTCACAGGAGAACGACCATAAGGTGCCCGAGGCACCAATAGACCCTTCGAGACAAGTCGGCTGTGGGACGATGTATTGAATCGCGACGCAATTTGTGTGTTCCATCGTCATTAAGAGGCTCTGAACGTTACAATTAACTGTCAGTTTTGCGTCGGATTCGAAAATCTAGACTCACAGGAGAACGACCATAAGGTGCCCGAGGCAGCACTAGACCCTTGGAGACAAGTCGGCTGGAGGACGATGTATTGAGTCGCGACGCAATTTGTGTGTCCCATCGTCATTAACAGGCTCTGAACGTTACAATTAACTGTCAGTTTTGCGTCGTATTCTGAAAACTAGACTCACAGGAGAACGACCATAAGGTGCCCGAGGCAGCAAGAGACCCTTGGAGACAGGTCGGCTGTGGGACGATGTATTGAATCGCGACGCAATTTGTGTGTTCCATCCTCATCAAGAGGCTCTGAACGTTACAATTAACTGTCAGTTATGCGTCGGATTCGAAAATCTAGACTCACAGGAGAACAATCATAAGGTGCCCGAGGCAGCAATAGACCCTTGGAGACAAGTCGGCTGGAGGACGATGTATTGATTCGCGACGCAATTTGTGTGTTCCATCGTCATTAAGAGGCTCTGAACGTTACAATTAATTGTCAGTTTTGCGCCGGATTCGAAAATCTAGACTCACAGGAGAACGAGCATATGGTGCCCGAGGCAGCAATAGACCCTTGGAGACAAGTCGGCTGGAGGACGATGTATTGATTCGCGACGCAATTTGTGTGTTCCATCGTCATTAAGAGGCTCTGAACGTTACAATTAACTGTCAGTTTTGCGTCGGATTCGAAAATCTAGACTCACAGGAGAACGACCATAAGGTGCCCGAGGCAGCAATAGACCCTTGGAGACAAGTCGGCTGGAGGACGATGTATTGAGACGCGACGCAATTTGTGTGTCCCATCGTCATTAACAGGCTCTGAACGTTACAATTAACTGTCAGTTTTGCATCGCATTCGAAAAACTAGACTCACAGGAGAACGACCATAAGGTGCCCGAGGCAGCAATAGACCCTTGGAGACAAGTCGGCTGGAGGACGATGTATTGAATCGCGACGCAATTTGTGTGTTCCATCGTCATTAAGAGGCTCTGAACGTTACAATTAACTGTCAGTTTTGCGTCGGATTCGAAAATCTAGACTCACAGATGAACGACCATAAGGTGCCCGAGGCAGCAATAGACCCTTGGAGACAAGTCGGCTGGAGGACGATGTATTGAATCGCGACGCAATTTGTGTGTTCCATCGTCATTAAGAGGCTCTGAACGTTACAATTAATTGTCAGTTTGCGCCGGATTCGAAAAACTAGACTCAAAGGAGAACGACCAAGAGGTGCCAGCAGCAGCAATACTACCTCGGAGACAAGTCGGCTGGAGGACGATGTATTGATTCGCGACGCAATTTGTGTGTTCCATCGTCATTAAGAGGCTCTGAACGTTACAATTAACTGTCAGTTTTGCGTCGGATTCGTAAATCTAGACTCACAGGAGAACGACCATAAGGTGCCCGAGGCAGCACTAGACCCTTGGAGACAAGTCGGCTGGAGGACGATGTATTGAGTCGCGACGCAATTTGTGTGTCCCATCGTCATTAACAGGCTCTGAACGTTACAATTCACTGTCAGTTTTGCGTCGGATTCGAAAATCTAGACTCACCGATGAACGACCATAAGGTGCCCGAGGCAGCACTAGACCCTTGGAGACAAGTCGGCTGTATTACGATGTATTGAGTCGCGACGCAATTTGTGTGTCCCATCGTCATTAACAGGCTGTGAACGTTACAATTAACTGTCAGTTTTGCGTCGGATTCGAAAATCTAGACTCACAGGAGAACGAGCATATGGTGCCCGAGGCAGCACTACACCCTTGGAGACAAGTCGGCGGGAGGAAGATGTA
Organism: Schistocerca nitens; assembly: GCF_023898315.1. NCBI lineage: Eukaryota > Metazoa > Arthropoda > Insecta > Orthoptera > Acrididae > Schistocerca > Schistocerca nitens. The sequence continues at coordinate 1,261,644 of NC_064624.1, forward strand.
TTGAATCGCGACGCAATTTGTGTGTTCCATCGTCATTAACAGGCTCTGAACGTTACAATTAATTGTCAGTTTTGCGTCGTATTCGAAAAACTAGACTCACAGGAGAACGACCATAAGGTGCCCGAGGCACCAATAGACCCTTCGAGACAAGTCGGCTGTGGGACGATGTATTGAATCGCGACGCAATTTGTGTGTTCCATCGTCAGTATCAGGCTCTGATCGTTACAATTAACCGTCAGTTTTGCGTCGTATTCTGAAAACTAGACTCACAGGAGAACGACGATAAGGTGCCCGAGGCAGCACTAGACCCTTGGAGACAAGTCGGCTGTAGGACGATGTATTGAGACGCGACGCAATTTGTGTGTCCCATCGTCATTAACAGGCTCTGAACCTTACAATTAACTGTCAGTTTTGCGTCGGATTCGAAAATCTAGACTCACAGGAGAACGAGCATATGGTGCCCGAGACAGCACTAGACCCTTGGAGACAAGTCGGCTGTGGGACGATGTATTGAATCGCGACGCAATTTGTGTGTTACATCGTCATCAAGAGGCTCTGAACGTTACAATTCACTGTCAGTTTTGCGCCGGATTCGAAAAACTAGACTCATAGGAGAACGACCAAAAGGTGCCCGGAGTAGCAATACTACCTCGGAGTCAAGTCGGCTGGAGGACGATGTATTGAATCGCGACGCAATTTGTGTGTTCCATCGTCATTAAGAGGCTCTGAACGTTACAATTAATTGTCAGTTTTGCGTCGGATTCGAAAATCTAGACTCACAGGAGAACGAGCATACGGTGCCCGAGTCAGCACTAGACCCTTGGAGACAAGTCGGCTGTAGGACGATGTATTGAATCGCGACGCAATTTGTGTGTTCCATCGTCATTAAGAGGCTCTGAACGTTACAATTAATTGTCAGTTTTGCATCGCATTCGAAAAACTAGACTCACAGGAGAACGACCATAAGGTGCCCGAGGCAGCAATAGACCCTTGGAGACAAGTCGGCTGTAGGACGATGTATTGAATCGCGACGCAATTTGTGTGTTCCATCGTCATTAAGAGGCTCTGAAAGTTACAATTAACTGTCAGTTTTGCGTCGGATTCGAAAATCTAGACTCACAGGAGAACGACCATAAGGTGCCCGAGGCAGCTATAGACACTTGGAGACAAGTCGGCTGGAGGACGATGTATTGAGTCGCGACGCAATTTGTGTGTCCCATCGTCATTAACAGGCTCTGAACGTTACGATTAACTGTCAGTTTTGCATCGCATTCGAAAAACTAGACTCACAGGAGAACGGACCATAAGGTGCCCGAGGCAGCAATAGACCCTTGGAGACAAGTCGGCTGGAGGACGATGTATTGAATCGCGACGCAATTTGTGTGTTCCATCGTCATTAAGAGGCTCTGAACCTTACAATTAACTGTCAGTTTTGCGTCGGATTCGAAAATCTAGACTCACAGATGAACGACCATAAGGTGCCCGAGGCAGCAATAGACCCTTGGAGACAAGTCGGCTGGAGGACGATGTATTGAATCGCGACACAATTTGTGTGTTCCATCGTCATTAAGAGGCTCTGAACGTCACAATTAATTGTCAGTATTGCTGCGGATTCGAAAAACTAGACTCATAGGAGAACGACCAAGAGGTGCCAGGATCAGCAATACTACCTCAAAGACAAGTCGGCTGGAGGACGATGTATTGAATCGCGACGCAATTTGTGTGTTCCATCGTCATTAAAAGGCTCCGAACGTTACAATTAACTGTGAGTTTTGCGTCGGATTCGAAAATCTAGACTCACAGGAGAACGACGATAAGGTGCCCGAGGCAGCTATAGACCCTTGGAGTCAAGTCGGCTGTAGGACGATGTATTGAATCGCGACGCAATTTGTGTGTTCCATCGTCATCAAGAGGCTCTGAACGTTACAATTCACTGTCAGTTTTGCGTCGGATTCGAAAATCTAGACTCACAGGAGAACGAGCATATGGTGCCCGAGGCAGCAATAGACCCTTGGAAACAAGTCGGCTGGAGGACGATGTATTGAATCGCGACGCAATTTGTGTGTTCCATCGTCATTAAGAGGCTCTGAACCTTACAATTAACTGTCAGTTTTGCGTCGGATTCGAAAATCTAGACTTACAGATACGCGACCATAAGGTGCCCGAGGCAGCACTAGACCCTTGGAGACAAGTCGGCTGTAGGACGATGTATTGAGTCGCGACGCAATTTGTGTGTCCCATCGTCATTAACAGGCTCTGAACGTTACAATTAACTGTCAGTTTTGCGTCGGATTCGAAAATCTAGACTCACAGGAGAACGAGCATATGGTGCCCGAGGCAGCACTAGACCCTTGGAGACAAGTCGGCTGTAGGACGATGTATTGAATCGCGACGCAATTTGTGTGTTCCTTCGTCATCAAGAGGCTCTGAACGTTACTATTCACTCTCAGTTTTGCGTCGGATTCGAAAATCTAGACTCACAGGAGAACGAGCATATGGTACCCGAGGCAGCACTAGACCCTTGGAGACAAGTCGGCTGTAGGACGATGTATTGAGACGCGACGCAATTTGTGTGTTCCATCGTCATTAAGAGGCTCTGAACGTTACAATTAACTGTCAGTTTTGCGTCGGATTCGAAAATCTAGACTCACAGGAGAACGACCATAAGGTGCCCGAGGCAGCATTAGACCCTTGGAGACAAGTCGGCTGGAGGACGATGTATTGAGTCGCGACGCAATTTGTGTGTCCCATCGTCATTAACATTCTCTGAACGTTACAATTCACTATCAGTTTTGCGTCGGATTCGAAAATCTAGACTCACAGGAGAACGAGCACATGGTGCCCGAGGCAGCACTAGACCCTTGGAGACAAGTCGGCTGTAGGACGATGTATTGAATCGCGACGCAATTTGTGTGTTCCATCGTCAGTATCAGGCTCTGAACGTTACAATTAACCGTCAGTTTTGCGTCGTATTCTGAAAACTAGACTCACAGGAGAACGACGATAAGGTGCCCGAGACATCTATAGACCCTTGGAGACAAGTCGGCTGGAGGACGATGTATTGAATCGCGACGCAATTTGTGTGTCCCATCGTCATTAACAGGCTCTGAACGTTACAATTCACTGTCAGTTTTGCGTCGGATTCGAAAATCTAGACTCACAGGAGAACGACGATAAGGTGCCCGAGGCAGCACTAGACCCTTGGAGACAAGTCGGCTGGAGGACGATGTATTGAGTCGCGACGCAATTTGTGTGTCCCATCGTCATTAACAGGCTCTGAACGTTACAATTAACTGTCAGTTTTGCGTCGGATTCGAAAATCTAGACTCATAGGATAACGACCAAAAGGTGCCCGAGGCAGCAATAGTCCCTTGGAGACAAGTCGGCTGGAGGACGATGTATTGAATCGCGACGCAATTTGTGTGTTCCATCGTCATTAAGAGGCTCTGAAAGTTAGAATTCACTCTCAGTTCTGCGTCGGATTCGAAAACTAGACTCACAGGAGAACGACCATAAGGTGCCCGAGGCAGCAATAGACCCTTGGAGACAAGTCGGCTGGAGGACGATGTATTGAGTCGCGACGCAATTTGTGTGTCCCATCGTCATTAACAGGCTCTGAACGTTACTATTCACTCTCAGTTTTGCGTCGGATTCGAAAATCTAGACTCACAGGAGAACGAGCATATGGTACCCGAGGCAGCACTAGACCCTTGGAGACAAGTCGGCTGTAGGACGATGTATTGAGACGCGACGCAATTTGTGTGTTCCATCGTCATTAAGAGGCTCTGAACGTTACAATTAACTGTCAGTTTTGCGTCGGATTCGAAAATCTAGACTCACAGGAGAACGACCATAAGGTGCCCGAGGCAGCAATAGACCCTTGGAGACAAGTCGGCGGGAGGAAGATGTATTGAATCGCGACGCAATTTGTGTGTTCCATCGTCATTAACAGGCTCTGAACGTTACAATTAATTGTCAGTTTTGCGTCGTATTCGAAAAACTAGACTCACAGGAGAACGACCATAAGGTGCCCGAGGCACCAATAGACCCTTCGAGACAAGTCGGCTGTGGGACGATGTATTGAATCGCGACGCAATTTGTGTGTTCCATCGTCATTAAGAGGCTCTGAACGTTACAATTAACTGTCAGTTTTGCGTCGGATTCGAAAATCTAGACTCACAGGAGAACGACCATAAGGTGCCCGAGGCAGCACTAGACCCTTGGAGACAAGTCGGCTGGAGGACGATGTATTGAGTCGCGACGCAATTTGTGTGTCCCATCGTCATTAACAGGCTCTGAACGTTACAATTAACTGTCAGTTTTGCGTCGTATTCTGAAAACTAGACTCACAGGAGAACGACCATAAGGTGCCCGAGGCAGCAAGAGACCCTTGGAGACAGGTCGGCTGTGGGACGATGTATTGAATCGCGACGCAATTTGTGTGTTCCATCCTCATCAAGAGGCTCTGAACGTTACAATTAACTGTCAGTTTTGCGTCGGATTCGAAAATCTAGACTCACAGGAGAACGAGCATATGGTGCCCGAGGCAGCACTAGACCCTTGGAGACAAGTCGGCTGTAGGACGATGTATTGAATCCCGACGCAATTTGTGTGTTCCATCGTCATTAAGAGGCTCTGAACGTTACAATTAACTGTCAGTTATGCGTCGGATTCGAAAATCTAGACTCACAGGAGAACAATCATAAGGTGCCCGAGGCAGCAATAGACCCTTGGAGACAAGTCGGCTGGAGGACGATGTATTGATTCGCGACGCAATTTGTGTGTTCCATCGTCATTAAGAGGCTCTGAACGTTACAATTAATTGTCAGTTTTGCGCCGGATTCGAAAATCTAGACTCACAGGAGAACGAGCATATGGTGCCCGAGGCAGCAATAGACCCTTGGAGACAAGTCGGCTGGAGGACGATGTATTGATTCGCGACGCAATTTGTGTGTTCCATCGTCATTAAGAGGCTCTGAACGTTACAATTAACTGTCAGTTTTGCGTCGGATTCAAAATCTAGACTCACAGGAGAACGACCATAAGGTGCCCGAGGCAGCAATAGACCCTTGGAGACAAGTCGGCTGGAGGACGATGTATTGAGACGCGACGCAATTTGTGTGTCCCATCGTCATTAACAGGCTCTGAACGTTACAATTAACTGTCAGTTTTGCATCGCATTCGAAAAACTAGACTCACAGGAGAACGACCATAAGGTGCCCGAGGCAGCAATAGACCCTTGGAGACAAGTCGGCTGGAGGACGATGTATTGAATCGCGACGCAATTTGTGTGTTCCATCGTCATTAAGAGGCTCTGAACGTTACAATTAACTGTCAGTTTTGCGTCGGATTCGAAAATCTAGACTCACAGATGAACGACCATAAGGTGCCCGAGGCAGCAATAGACCCTTCGAGACAAGTCGGCTGGAGGACGATGTATTGAATCGCGACGCAATTTGTGTGTTCCATCGTCATTAAGAGGCTCTGAACGTTACAATTAATTGTCAGTTTGCGCCGGATTCGAAAAACTAGACTCAAAGGAGAACGACCAAGAGGTGCCAGCAGCAGCAATACTACCTCGGAGACAAGTCGGCTGGAGGACGATGTATTGATTCGCGACGCTATTTGTGTGTTCCATCGTCATTAAGAGGCTCTGAACGTTACAATTAACTGTCAGTTTTGCGTCGGATTCGTAAATCTAGACTCACAGGAGAACGACCATAAGGTGCCCGAGGCAGCACTAGACCCTTGGAGACAAGTCGGCTGGAGGACGATGTATTGAGTCGCGACGCAATTTGTGTGTCCCATCGTCATTAACAGGCTCTGAACGTTACAATTCACTGTCAGTTTTGCGTCGGATTCGAAAATCTAGACTCACCGATGAACGACCATAAGGTGCCCGAGGCAGCACTAGACCCTTGGAGACAAGTCGGCTGGAGGACGATGTATTGAGTCGCGACGCAATTTGTGTGTCCCATCGTCATTAACAGTCTCTGAACGTTACAATTCACTCTCAGTTTTGCGTCGGATTCGAAAATCTAGACTCACAGGAGAACGAGCATATGGTGCCCGAGGCAGCACTAGACCCTTGGAGACAAGTCGGCTGTAGGACGATGTATTGAGTCGCGACGCAATTTGTGTGTCCCATCGTCATTACCAGGCTCTGAACGTTACAATTAATTGTCAGTTTTGCGTCGTATTCGAAATACTAGACTCACAGGAGAACGACCATAAGGTGCCCGAGGCACCAATAGACCCTTCGAGACAAGTCGGCTGTGGGACGATGTATTGAATCGCGACGCAATTTGTGTGTTCCATCGTCATCAAGAGGCTCTGAACGTTACAATTCACTGTCAGTTTTGCGCCGGATTCGAAAAACTAGACTCATAGGAGAACGACCAAAAGGTGCCCGGAGTAGCAATACTACCTCGGAGTCAAGTCGGCTGGAGGACGATGTATTGAATCGCGACGCAATTTGTGTGTTCCATCGTCATTAAGAGGCTCTGAACGTTACAATTAATTGTCAGTTTTGCGTCGGATTCGAAAATCTAGACTCACAGGAGAACGAGCATATGGTGCCCGAGTCAGCACTAGACCCTTGGAGACAAGTCGGCTGTAGGACGATGTATTGAATCGCGACGCAATTTGTGTGTTCCATCGTCATTAAGAGGCTCTGAACGTTACAATTAATTGTCAGTTTTGCATCGCATTCGAAAAACTAGACTCACAGGAGAACGACCATAAGGTGCCCGAGGCAGCAATAGACCCTTGGAGACAAGTCGGCTGTAGGACGATGTATTGAATCGCGACGCAACTTGTGTGTTCCATCGTCATTAAGAGGCTCTGAAAGTTACAATTAACTGTCAGTTTTGCGTCGGATTCGAAAATCTAGACTCACAGGAGAACGACCATAAGGTGCCCGAGGCAGCTATAGACACTTGGAGACAAGTCGGCTGGAGGACGATGTATTGAGTCGCGACGCAATTTGTGTGTCCCATCGTCATTAACAGGCTCTGAACGTTACGATTAACTGTCAGTTTTGCATCGCATTCGAAAAACTAGACTCACAGGAGAACGGACCATAAGGTGCCCGAGGCAGCAATAGACCCTTGGAGACAAGTCGGCTGGAGGACGATGTATTGAATCGCGACGCAATTTGTGTGTTCCATCGTCATTAAGAGGCTCTGAACCTTACAATTAACTGTCAGTTTTGCGTCGGATTCGAAAATCTAGACTCACAGATGAACGACCATAAGGTGCCCGAGGCAGCAATAGACCCTTGGAGACAAGTCGGCTGGAGGACGATGTATTGAATCGCGACACAATTTGTGTGTTCCATCGTCATTAAGAGGCTCTGAACGTTACAATTAATTGTCAGTATTGCTGCGGATTCGAAAAACTAGACTCATAGGAGAACGACCAAGAGGTGCCAGGATCAGCAATACTACCTCAAAGACAAGTCGGCTGGAGGACGATGTATTGAATCGCGACGCAATTTGTGTGTTCCATCGTCATTAAGAGGCTCCGAACGTTACAATTAACTGTGAGTTTTGCGTCGGATTCGAAAATCTAGACTCACAGGAGAACGACCATAAGGTGCCCGAGGCAGCACTAGACCCTTGGAGACAAGTCGGCTGTAGGACGATGTATTGAATCGCGACGCAATTTGTGTGTTCCATCGTCATCAAGAGGCTCTGAACGTTACAATTAACTGTCAGTTTTGCGTCGGATTCGAAAATCTAGTCTCACAGGAGAACGACCATAAGGTGCCCGAGGCAGCAATAGACCCTTGGAGACAAGTCGGCTGGAGGACGATGTATTGAATCGCGACGCAATTTGTGTGTTCCATCGTCATTAAGAGGCTCTGAACCTTACAATTAACTGTCAGTTTTGCGTCGGATTCGAAAATCTAGACTCACAGATACGCGACCATAAGGTGCCCGAGGCAGCACTAGACCCTTGGAGACAAGTCGGCTGTAGGACGATGTATTGAGTCGCGACGCAATTTGTGTGTCCCATCGTCATTAACAGGCTCTGAACGTTACAATTAACTGTCAGTTTTGCGTCGGATTCGAAAATCTAGACTCACAGGAGAACGAGCATATGGTGCCCGAGGCAGCACTAGACCCTTGGAGACAAGTCGGCTGTAGGACGATGTATTGAATCGCGACGCAATTTGTGTGTTCCATCGTCATTAACAGGCTCTGAACGTTACAATTAACCGTCAGTTTTGCGTCGTATTCTGAAAACTAGACTCACAGGAGAACGACGATAAGGTGCCCGAGGCAGCACTAGACCCTTGGAGACAAGTCGGCTGGAGGACGATGTATTGAGTCGCGACGCAATTTGTGTGTCCCATCGTCATTAACAGGCTCTGAACGTTACAATTAACTGTCAGTTTTGCGTCGGATTCGAAAATCTAGACTCACAGGAGAACGAGCATACGGTGCCCGAGGCAGCACTAGACCCTTGGAGACAAGTCGGCTGTAGGACGATGTATTGAATCGCGACGCAATTTGTGTGTCCCATCGTCATTAACAGGCTGTGAACGTTACAATTAACTGTCAGTTTTGCGTCGGATTCGAAAAACTAGACTCATAGGAGAACGACCAAAAGGTGCCCGAGGCAGCAATAGACCCTTGGAGACAAGTCGGCTGTAGGACGATGTATTGAATCGCGACGCAATTTGTGTGTTCCACCGTCATTAAGAGGCTCTGAAAGTTAGAATTCACTCTCAGTTCTGCGTCGGATTCGAAAAACTAGACTCACAGGAGAACGACCATAAGGTGCCCGAGGCAGCAATAGACCCTTGGAGACAAGTCGGCTGGATGACGATGTATTGAATCGCGACGCAATTTGGGTGTTCCATCGTCATTAATAGGCTGTGAACGTTACAATTAACTGTCAATTTTGCATCACATTCGAAAAACTAGACTCACAGGAGAACGAGCATAAGGTGCCCGAGGCAGCAATAGACCCTTCGAGACAAGTCGGCTGGAGGACGATGTATTGAATCGCGACGCAATTTGTGTGTTCCATCGTCATTAAGAGGCTCTGAACGTTACAATTAACTGTCAGTTTTGCGTCGGATTCGAAAATCTAGACTCACAGGAGAACGACCATAAGGTGCCCGAGGCAGCACTAGACCCTTGGAGACAAGTCGGCTGGAGGACGATGTATTGAGTCGCGACGCAATTTGTGTGTCCCATCGTCATTAACAGGCTCTGAACGTTACAATTAACTGTCAGTTTTGCGTCGTATTCTGAAAACTAGACTCACAGGAGAACGACCATAAGGTGCCCGAGGCAGCAAGAGACCCTTGGAGACAGGTCGGCTGTGGGACGATGTATTGAATCGCGACGCAATTTGTGTGTTCCATCCTCATCAAGAGGCTCTGAACGTTACAATTAACTGTCAGTTTTGCGTCGGATTCGAAAATCTAGACACACAGGACAACGAGCATATGGTGCCCGAGGCAGCACTAGACCCTTGGAGACAAGTCGGCTGTAGGACGATGTATTGAATCGCGACGCAATTTGTGTGTTCCATCGTCATTAAGAGGCTCTGAACGTTACAATTAATTGTCAGTTTTGCATCGCATTCGAAAAACTAGACTCACAGGAGAACGACCATAAGGTGCCCGAGGCAGCACTAGACCCTTGGAGACAAGTCGGCTGTAGGACGATGTATTGAATCGCGACGCAATTTGTGTGTTCCATCGTCATTAAGAGGCTCTGAAAGTTACAATTAACTGTCAGTTTTGCATCGCATTCGAAAAACTAGACTCACAGGAGAACGACGATAAGGTGCCCGAGGCAGCTATAGACCCTTGGAGACAAGTCGGCTGTAGGACGATGTATTGAATCGCGACGCAATTTGTGTGTTCCATCGTCATCAAGAGGCTCTGAACGTTACAATTCACTGTCAGTTTTGCGTCGGATTCGAAAATCTAGACTCACAGGAGAACGAGCATATGGTGCCCGAGGCAGCAATAGACCCTTGGAGACAAGTCGGCTGGAGGACGATGTATTGAATCGCGACGCAATTTGTGTGTTCCATCGTCATTAAGAGGCTCTGAACCTTACAATTAACTGTCAGTTTTGCGTCGGATTCGAAAATCTAGACTCACAGATACGCGACCATAAGGTGCCCGAGGCAGCACTAGACCCTTGGAGACAAGTCGGCTGTAGGACGATGTATTGAGTCGCGACGCAATTTGTGTGTCCCATCGTCATTAACAGGCTCTGAACGTTACAATTAACTGTCAGTTTTGCGTCGGATTCGAAAATCTAGACTCACAGGAGAACGAGCATATGGTGCCCGAGGCAGCACTAGCCCCTTGGAGACAAGTCGGCTGTAGGACGATGTATTGAATCGCGACGCAATTTGTGTGTTCCATCGTCATCAAGAGGCTCTGAACGTTACAATTAACTGTCAGTTTTGCGTCGTATTCTGAAAACTAGACTCACAGGAGAACGACGATAAGGTGCCCGAGACAGCTATAGACCCTTGGAGACAAGTAGGCTGGAGGACGATGTATTGAATCGCGACGCAATTTGTGTGTCCCATCGTCATTAACAGGCTCTGAACGTTACAATTCACTGTCAGTTTTGCGTCGGATTCGAAAATCTAGACTCACAGGAGAACGACGATAAGGTGCCCGAGGCAGCACTAGACCCTTGGAGACAAGTCGGCTGGAGGACGATGAATTGAGTCGCGACGCAATTTGTGTGTCCCATCGTCATTAAGAGGCTCTGAACGTTACAATTAACTGTCAGTTATGCGTCGGATTCGAAAATCTAGACTCACAGGAGAACGATCATAAGGTGCCCGAGGCAGCAATAGACCCTTGGAGACAAGTCGGCTGGAGGACGATGTATTGATTCGCGACGCAATTTGTGTGTTCCATCGTCATTAAGAGGCTCTGAACGTTACAATTAATTGTCAGTTTTGCGTCGGATTCGAAAATCTAGACTCACAGGAGAACGAGCATATGGTGCCCGAGGCAGCAATAGACCCTTGGAGACAAGTCGGCTGGAGGACGATGTATTGATTCGCGACGCAATTTGTGTGTTCCATCGTCATTAAGAGGCTCTGAACGTTACAATTAACTGTCAGTTTTGCGTCGGATTCGAAAATCTAGACTCACAGGAGAACGACCATAAGGTGCCCGAGGCAGCAATAGACCCTTGGAGACAAGTCGGCTGGAGGACGATGTATTGAGACGCGACGCAATTTGTGTGTCCCATCGTCATTAACAGGCTCTGAACGTTACAATTAACTGTCAGTTTTGCATCGCATTCGAAAAACTAGACTCACAGGAGAACGACCATAAGGTGCCCGAGGCAGCAATAGACCCTTGGAGACAAGTCGGCTGGAGGACGATGTATTAAATCGAGACGCAATTTGTGTGTTCCATCGTCATTAAGAGGCTCTGAACGTTACAATTAACTGTCAGTTTTGCGTCGGATTCGAAAATCTAGACTCACAGATGAACGACCATAAGGTGCCCGAGGCAGCAATAGACCCTTCGAGACAAGTCGGCTGGAGGACGATGTATTGAATCGCGACGCAATTTGTGTGTTCCATCGTCATTAAGAGGCTCTGAACGTTACAATTAATTGTCAGTTTGCGCAGGATTCGAAAAACTAGACTCAAAGGAGAACGACCAAGAGGTGCCAGCAGCAGCAATACTACCTCGGAGACATGTCGGCTGGAGGACGATGTATTGAATCGCGACGCAATTTGTGTGTCCCATCGTCATTAACAGGCTCTGAACGTTACAATTAACTGTCAGTTTTGCATCGCATTCGAAAAACTAGACTCACAGGAGAACGACCATAAGGTGCCCGAGGCAGCAATAGACCCTTGGAGACAAGTCGGCTGGACGACGATGTATTGAGTCGCGACGCAATTTGTGTATCCCATCGTCATTAACAGGCTCTGAACGTTACAATTCACTGTCGGTTTTGCGTCGGATTCGAAAATCTAGACTCACAGGAGAACGAGCATATGGTGCCCGAGGCAGCACTAGACCCTTGGAGACAAGTCGGCTGGAGGACTATGTATTGAATCGCGACGCAATTTGTGTGTTCCATCGTCATTAAGAGGCTCTGAACGTTACAATTAACTGTCAGTTTTGCGTCGGATTCGAAAATCTAGACTCACAGGAGAACGAGCATATGGTGCCCGAGGCAGCACTAGACCCTTGGAGACAAGTCGGCTGGAGGACGATGTATTGAGTGGCGACGCAATTTGTGTGTCCCATCGTCATTAACAGGCTCTGAACGTTACAATTCACTGTCAGTTTTGCGTCGGATTCGAAAATCTAGACTCACAGGAGAACGAGCATACGGTGCCCGAGGCAGCACTAGACCCTTGGAGACAAGTCGGCTGTAGGACGATGTATTGAATCGCGACGCAATTTGTGTGTCCCATCGTCATTAACAGGCTCTGAACGTTACAATTAACTGTCAGTTTTGCGTCGGATTCGAAAAACTAGACTCATAGGAGAACGACCAAAAGGTGCCCGAGGCAGCAATAGACCCTTGGAGACAAGTCGGCTGGAGGACGATGTATTGAATCGCGACGCAATTTGTGTGTTCCATCGTCATTAAGAGGCTCTGAAAGTTAGAATTCACTCTCAGTTTTGCGTCGGATTCGAAAAACTAGACTCACAGGAGAACGACCATAAGGTGCCCGAGGCAGCAATAGACCCTTGGAGACAAGTCGGCTGGATGACGATGTATTGAATCGCGACGCAATTTGGGTGTTCCATCGTCATTAAGAGGCTCTGAACGTTACAATTAACTGTCAATTTTGCATCGCATTCGAAAAACTAGACTCACAGGAGAACGACCATAAGGTGCCCGAGGCAGCACTAGACCCTTGGAGACAAGTCGGCTGGAGGACGATGTATTGAGTCGCGACGCAATTTGTGTGTTCCATCGTCATTAACAGGCTCTGAACGTTACAATTAACTGTCAGTTTTGCGTCGGATTCGAAAATCTAGACTCACAGGAGAACGATCATAAGGTGCCCGAGGCAGCAATAGACCCTTGGAGACAAGTCGGCTGGAGGACGATGTATTGATTCGCGACGCAATTTGTGTGTTCCATCGTCATTAAGAGGCTCTGAACGTTACAATTAATTGTCAGTTTTGCGCCGGATTCGAAAATCTAGACTCACAGGAGAACGAGCATATGGTGCCCGAGGCAGCAATAGACCCTTGGAGACAAGTCGGCTGGAGGACGATGTATTGATTCGCGACGCAATTTGTGTGTTCCATCGTCATTAAGAGGCTCTGAACGTTACAATTAACTGTCAGTTTTGCGTCGGATTCGAAAATCTAGACTCACAGGAGAACGACCATAAGGTGCCCGAGGCAGCAATAGACCCATCGAGACAAGTCGACTGGAGGACGATGTATTGAATCGCGACGCAATTTGTGTGTTCCATCGTCATCAAGAGGCTCTGAACGTTACAATTCACCCTCAGTTTTGCGTCGGATTCGAAAATCTAGACTCACAGGAGAACGAGCATATGGTGCCCGAGGCAGCACTAGACCCTTGGAGACAAGTCGGCTGTAGGACGATGTATTGAATCGCGACGCAATTTGTGTGTTCCATCGTCATTAAGAGGCTCTGAACGTTACAATTAACTGTCAGTTTTGCATCGCATTCGAAAAACTAGACTCACAGGAGAACGACCATAAGGTGCCCGAGGCAGCAATAGACCCTTGGAGACAAGTCGGCTGGAGGACGATGTATTGATTCGCGACGCAATTTGTGTGTTCCATCGTCATTAAGAGGCTCTGAACCTTACAATTAACTGTCAGTTTTGCGTCGGATTCGAAAATCTAGACTCACCGATGAACGACCATAAGGTGCCCGAGGCAGCAATAGACCCTTCGAGACAAGTCGGCTGGAGGACGATGTATTGAATCGCGACGCAATTTGTGTGTTCCATCGTCAGTATCAGGCTCTGAACGTTACAATTAACCGTCAGTTTTGCGTCGTATTCTGAAAACTAGACTCACAGGAGAACGACCATAAGGTGCCCGACGCAGCACTAGACCCTTGGAGACAAGTCGGCTGGAGGACGATGTATTGATTCGCGACGCAATTTGTGTGTTCCATCGTCATTAAGAGGCTCTGAACGTTACAATTAATTGTCAGTTTTGCGCCGGATTCGAAAAACTAGACTCATAGGAGAACGACCATAAGGTGCCCGAGGCAGCACTAGACCTTTGGAGACAAGTCGGCTATAGGGTGATGTATTGAATCGCGACGCAATTTGTGTGTTCCATCGTCATTAAGAGGCGCTGAACGTTACAATTAATTGTCAGTTTTGCGCCGGATTCGAAAAACTAGACTCATAGGAGAACGACCAAGAGGTTCCAGGAGCAGCAATACTACCTCGGAGACAAGTCGTCTGGAGGACGATGTATTGAATCGCGACGCAATTTGGGTGTTCCATCGTCATTAAGAGGCTCTGAACGTTACAATTAACTGTCAATTTTGCATCGCATTCGAAAAACTAGACTCACAGGAGAACGAGCATAAGGTGCCCGAGGTAGCAATAGACCCTTCGAGACAAGTCGGCTGGAGGACGATGTATTGAATCGCGACGTAATTTGTGTGTTCCATCGTCATTAAGAGGCTCTGAACGTTACAATTAACTGTCAGTTTTGCGTCGGATTCGAAAATCTAGACTCACAGGAGAACTACCATAAGGTGCCCGAGGCAGCACTAGACCCTTGGAGACAAGTCGGCTGGAGGACGATGTATTGAGTCGCGACGCAATTTGTGTGTTCCATCGTCATTAAGAGGCTCTGAAAGTTACAATTAACTGTCAGTTTTGCGTCGTATTCTGAAAACTAGACTCACAGGAGAACGACCATAAGGTGCCCGAGGCAGCAAGAGACCTTTGGAGACAGGTCGGCTGTGGGACGATGTATTGAATCGCGACGCAATTTGTGTGTTCCATCCTCATCAAGAGGCTCTGAACGTTACAATTCACTGTCAGTTTTGCGTCGGATTCGAAAATCTAGACTCACAGGAGAACGAGCATATGGTGCCCGAGGCAGCACTAGACCCTTGGAGACAAGTCGGCTGTAGGACGATGTATTGAATCGCGACGCAATTTGTGTGTTCCATCGTCATTAAGAGGCTCTGAACGTTACAATTAACTGTCAGTTTTGCGTCGGATTCGAAAATCTAGACTCACAGGAGAACGATCATAAGGTGCCCGAGGCAGCAATAGACCCTTGGAGACAAGTCGGCTGGAGGACGATGTATTGATTCGCGACGCAATTTGTGTGTTCCATCGTCATTAAGAGGCTCTGAACGTTACAATTAATTGTCAGTTTTGCGTCGGATTCGAAAATCTAGACTCACAGGAGAACGAGCATACGGTGCCCGAGGCAGCAATAGACCCTTGGAGACAAGTCGGCTGGAGGACGATGTATTGATTCGCGACGCAATTTGTGTGTTCCATCGTCATTAAGAGGCTCTGAACGTTACAATTAACTGTCAGTTTTGCGTCGGATTCGAAAATCTAGACTCACAGGAGAACGACCATAAGGTGCCCGAGGCAGCAATAGACCCTTGGAGACAAGTCGGCTGGAGGACGATGTATTGAGACGCGACGCAATTTGTGTGTCCCATCGTTATTAACAGGCTC
This sequence comes from Schistocerca nitens, assembly GCF_023898315.1. Lineage (NCBI taxonomy): Eukaryota > Metazoa > Arthropoda > Insecta > Orthoptera > Acrididae > Schistocerca > Schistocerca nitens. The sequence continues at coordinate 1,277,328 of NC_064624.1, forward strand.
TGAACGTTACAATTAACTGTCAGTTTTGCATCGCATTCGAAAAACTAGACTCACAGGAGAACGACCATAAGGTGCCCGAGGCAGCAATAGACCCTTGGAGACAAGTCGGCTGGAGGACGATGTATTGAATCGCGACGCAATTTGTGTGTTCCATCGTCATTAAGAGGCTCTGAACGTTACAATTAATTGTCAGTTTTGCGTCGGATTCGAAAATCTAGACTCACAGATGAACGACCATAAGGTGCCCGAGGCAGCAATAGACCCATCGAGACAAGTCGGCTGGAGGACGATGTATTGAATCGCGACGCAATTTGTGTGTTCCATCGTCATCAAGAGGCTCTGAACGTTACAATTCACTCTCAGTTTTGCGTCGGATTCGAAAATCTAGACTCACAGGAGAACGAGCATATGGTGCCCGAGGCAGCACTAGACCCTTGGAGACAAGTCGGCTGTAGGACGATGTATTGAATCGCGACGCAATTTGTGTGTTCCATCGTCATTAAGAGGCTCTGAACGTTACAATTAACTGTCAGTTTTGCATCGCATTCGAAAAACTAGACTCACAGGAGAACGACCATAAGGTGCCCGAGGCAGCAATAGACCCTTGGAGACAAGTCGGCTGGAGGACGATGTATTGATTCGCGACGCAATTTGTGTGTTCCATCGTCATTAAGAGGCTCTGAACCTTACAATTAACTGTCAGTTTTGCGTCGGATTCGAAAATCTAGACTCACCGATGAACGACCATAAGGTGCCCGAGGCAGCAATAGACCCTTCGAGACAAGTCGGCTGGAGGACGATGTATTGAATCGCGACGCAATTTGTGTGTTCCATCGTCAGTATCAGGCTCTGAACGTTACAATTAACCGTCAGTTTTGCGTCGTATTCTGAAAACTAGACTCACAGGAGAACGACCATAAGGTGCCCGACGCAGCACTAGACCCTTGGAGACAAGTCGGCTGGAGGACGATGTATTGATTCGCGACGCAATTTGTGTGTTCCATCGTCATTAAGAGGCTCTGAACGTTACAATTAATTGTCAGTTTTGCGCCGGATTCGAAAAACTAGACTCATAGGAGAACGACCATAAGGTGCCCGTGGCAGCACTAGACCTTTGGAGACAAGTCGGCTATAGGGTGATGTATTGAATCGCGACGCAATTTGTGTGTTCCATCGTCATTAAGAGGCGCTGAACGTTACAATTAATTGTCAGTTTTGCGCCGGATTCGAAAAACTAGACTCATAGGAGAACGACCAAGAGGTTCCAGGAGCAGCAATACTACCTCGGAGACAAGTCGTCTGGAGGACGATGTATTGAATCGCGACGCAATTTGGGTGTTCCATCGTCATTAAGAGGCTCTGAACGTTACAATTAACTGTCAATTTTGCATCGCATTCGAAAAACTAGACTCACAGGAGAACGAGCATAAGGTGCCCGAGGTAGCAATAGACCCTTCGAGACAAGTCGGCTGGAGGACGATGTATTGAATCGCGACGTAATTTGTGTGTTCCATCGTCATTAAGAGGCTCTGAACGTTACAATTAACTGTCAGTTTTGCGTCGGATTCGAAAATCTAGACTCACAGGAGAACTACCATAAGGTGCCCGAGGCAGCACTAGACCCTTGGAGACAAGTCGGCTGGAGGACGATGTATTGAGTCGCGACGCAATTTGTGTGTTCCATCGTCATTAAGAGGCTCTGAAAGTTACAATTAACTGTCAGTTTTGCGTCGTATTCTGAAAACTAGACTCACAGGAGAACGACCATAAGGTGCCCGAGGCAGCAAGAGACCCTTGGAGACAGGTCGGCTGTGGGACGATGTATTGAATCGCGACGCAATTTGTGTGTTCCATCCTCATCAAGAGGCTCTGAACATTACAATTCACTGTCAGTTTTGCGTCGGATTCGAAAATCTAGACTCACAGGAGAACGAGCATATGGTGCCCGAGGCAGCACTAGACCCTTGGAGACAAGTCGGCTGTAGGACGATGTATTGAATCGCGACGCAATTTGTGTGTTCCATCGTCATTAAGAGGCTCTGAACGTTACAATTAACTGTCAGTTTTGCGTCGGATTCGAAAATCTAGACTCACAGGAGAACGATCATAAGGTGCCCGAGGCAGCAATAGACCCTTGGAGACAAGTCGGCTGGAGGACGATGTATTGATTCGCGACGCAATTTGTGTGTTCCATCGTCATTAAGAGGCTCTGAACGTTACAATTAATTGTCAGTTTTGCGCCGGATTCGAAAATCTAGACTCACAGGAGAACGAGCATATGGTGCCCGAGGCAGCAATAGACCCTTGGAGACAAGTCGGCTGGAGGACGATGTATTGATTCGCGACGCAATTTGTGTGTTCCATCGTCATTAAGAGGCTCTGAACGTTACAATTAACTGTCAGTTTTGCGTCGGATTCGAAAATCTAGACTCACAGGAGAACGAGCATATGGTGCCCGAGGCAGCACTAGACCCTTGGAGACAAGTCGGCTGTAGGACGATGTATTGAATCGCGACGCAATTTGTGTGTTCCATCGTCATTAAGAGGCTCTGAACGTTACAATTAACTGTCAGTTTTGCATCGCATTCGAAAAACTAGACTCACAGGAGAACGACCATAAGGTGCCCGAGGCAGCAATAGACCCTTGGAGACAAGTCGGCTGGAGGACGATGTATTGATTCGCGACGCAATTTGTGTGTTCCATCGTCATTAAGAGGCTCTGAACCTTACAATTAACTGTCAGTTTTGCGTCGGATTCGAAAATCTAGACTCACCGATGAACGACCATAAGGTGCCCGAGGCAGCAATAGACCCTTCGAGACAAGTCGGCTGGAGGACGATGTATTGAATCGCGACGCAATTTGTGTGTTCCATCGTCAGTATCAGGCTCTGAACGTTACAATTAACCGTCAGTTTTGCGTCGTATTCTGAAAACTAGACTCACAGGAGAACGACCATAAGGTGCCCGACGCAGCACTAGACCCTTGGAGACAAGTCGGCTGGAGGACGATGTATTGATTCGCGACGCAATTTGTGTGTTCCATCGTCATTAAGAGGCTCTGAACGTTACAATTAATTGTCAGTTTTGCGCCGGATTCGAAAAACTAGACTCATAGGAGAACGACCATAAGGTGCCCGAGGCAGCACTAGACCTTTGGAGACAAGTCGGCTATAGGGTGATGTATTGAATCGCGACGCAATTTGTGTGTTCCATCGTCATTAAGAGGCGCTGAACGTTACAATTAATTGTCAGTTTTGCGCCGGATTCGAAAAACTAGACTCATAGGAGAACGACCAAGAGGTTCCAGGAGCAGCAATACTACCTCGGAGACAAGTCGTCTGGAGGACGATGTATTGAATCGCGACGCAATTTGGGTGTTCCATCGTCATTAAGAGGCTCTGAACGTTACAATTAACTGTCAATTTTGCATCGCATTCGAAAAACTAGACTCACAGGAGAACGAGCATAAGGTGCCCGAGGTAGCAATAGACCCTTCGAGACAAGTCGGCTGGAGGACGATGTTTTGAATCGCGACGTAATTTGTGTGTTCCATCGTCATTAAGAGGCTCTGAACGTTACAATTAACTGTCAGTTTTGCGTCGGATTCGAAAATCTAGACTCACAGGAGAACTACCATAAGGTGCCCGAGGCAGCACTAGACCCTTGGAGACAAGTCGGCTGGAGGACGATGTATTGAGTCGCGACGCAATTTGTGTGTTCCATCGTCATTAAGAGGCTCTGAAAGTTACAATTAACTGTCAGTTTTGCGTCGTATTCTGAAAACTAGACTCACAGGAGAACGACCATAAGGTGCCCGAGGCAGCAAGAGACCTTTGGAGACAGGTCGGCTGTGGGACGATGTATTGAATCGCGACGCAATTTGTGTGTTCCATCCTCATCAAGAGGCTCTGAACGTTACAATTCACTGTCAGTTTTGCGTCGGATTCGAAAATCTAGACTCACAGGAGAACGAGCATATGGTGCCCGAGGCAGCACTAGACCCTTGGAGACAAGTCGGCTGTAGGACGATGTATTGAATCGCGACGCAATTTGTGTGTTCCATCGTCATTAAGAGGCTCTGAACGTTACAATTAACTGTCAGTTTTGCGTCGGATTCGAAAATCTAGACTCACAGGAGAACGATCATAAGGTGCCCGAGGCAGCAATAGACCCTTGGAGACAAGTCGGCTGGAGGACGATGTATTGATTCGCGACGCAATTTGTGTGTTCCATCGTCATTAAGAGGCTCTGAACGTTACAATTAATTGTCAGTTTTGCGTCGGATTCGAAAATCTAGACTCACAGGAGAACGAGCATACGGTGCCCGAGGCAGCAATAGACCCTTGGAGACAAGTCGGCTGGAGGACGATGTATTGATTCGCGACGCAATTTGTGTGTTCCATCGTCATTAAGAGGCTCTGAACGTTACAATTAACTGTCAGTTTTGCGTCGGATTCGAAAATCTAGACTCACAGGAGAACGACCATAAGGTGCCCGAGGCAGCAATAGACCCTTGGAGACAAGTCGGCTGGAGGACGATGTATTGAGACGCGACGCAATTTGTGTGTCCCATCGTTATTAACAGGCTCTGAACGTTACAATTAACTGTCAGTTTTGCATCGCATTCGAAAAACTAGACTCACAGGAGAACGACCATAAGGTGCCCGAGGCAGCAATAGACCCTTGGAGACAAGTCGGCTGGAGGACGATGTATTGAATCGCGACGCAATTTGTATGTTCCATCGTCATTAAGAGGCTCTGAACGTTACAATTAATTGTCAGTTTTGCGTCGGATTCGAAAATCTAGACTCACAGATGAACGACCATAAGGTGCCCGAGGCAGCAATAGACCCATCGAGACAAGTCGGCTGGAGGACGATGTATTGAATCGCGACGCAATTTGTGTGTTCCATCGTCATCAAGAGGCTCTGAACGTTACAATTCACTCTCAGTTTTGCGTCGGATTCGAAAATCTAGACTCACAGGAGAACGAGCATATGGTGCCCGAGGCAGCACTAGACCCTTGGAGACAAGTCGGCTGTAGGACGATGTATTGAATCGCGACGCAATTTGTGTGTTCCATCGTCATTAAGAGGCTCTGAACGTTACAATTAACTGTCAGTTTTGCATCGCATTCGAAAAACTAGACTCACAGGAGAACGACCATAAGGTGCCCGAGGCAGCAATAGACCCTTGGAGACAAGTCGGCTGGAGGACGATGTATTGATTCGCGACGCAATTTGTGTGTTCCATCGTCATTAAGAGGCTCTGAACCTTACAATTAACTGTCAGTTTTGCGTCGGATTCGAAAATCTAGACTCACCGATGAACGACCATAAGGTGCCCGAGGCAGCAATAGACCCTTCGAGACAAGTCGGCTGGAGGACGATGTATTGAATCGCGACGCAATTTGTGTGTTCCATCGTCAGTATCAGGCTCTGAACGTTACAATTAACCGTCAGTTTTGCGTCGTATTCTGAAAACTAGACTCACAGGAGAACGACCATAAGGTGCCCGACGCAGCACTAGACCCTTGGAGACAAGTCGGCTGGAGGACGATGTATTGATTCGCGACGCAATTTGTGTGTTCCATCGTCATTAAGAGGCTCTGAACGTTACAATTAATTGTCAGTTTTGCGCCGGATTCGAAAAACTAGACTCATAGGAGAACGACCATAAGGTGCCCGTGGCAGCACTAGACCTTTGGAGACAAGTCGGCTATAGGGTGATGTATTGAATCGCGACGCAATTTGTGTGTTCCATCGTCATTAAGAGGCGCTGAACGTTACAATTAATTGTCAGTTTTGCGCCGGATTCGAAAAACTAGACTCATAGGAGAACGACCAAGAGGTTCCAGGAGCAGCAATACTACCTCGGAGACAAGTCGTCTGGAGGACGATGTATTGAATCGCGACGCAATTTGGGTGTTCCATCGTCATTAAGAGGCTCTGAACGTTACAATTAACTGTCAATTTTGCATCGCATTCGAAAAACTAGACTCACAGGAGAACGAGCATAAGGTGCCCGAGGTAGCAATAGACCCTTCGAGACAAGTCGGCTGGAGGACGATGTATTGAATCGCGACGTAATTTGTGTGTTCCATCGTCATTAAGAGGCTCTGAACGTTACAATTAACTGTCAGTTTTGCGTCGGATTCGAAAATCTAGACTCACAGGAGAACTACCATAAGGTGCCCGAGGCAGCACTAGACCCTTGGAGACAAGTCGGCTGGAGGACGATGTATTGAGTCGCGACGCAATTTGTGTGTTCCATCGTCATTAAGAGGCTCTGAAAGTTACAATTAACTGTCAGTTTTGCGTCGTATTCTGAAAACTAGACTCACAGGAGAACGACCATAAGGTGCCCGAGGCAGCAAGAGACCTTTGGAGACAGGTCGGCTGTGGGACGATGTATTGAATCGCGACGCAATTTGTGTGTTCCATCCTCATCAAGAGGCTCTGAACGTTACAATTCACTGTCAGTTTTGCGTCGGATTCGAAAATCTAGACTCACAGGAGAACGAGCATATGGTGCCCGAGGCAGCACTAGACCCTTGGAGACAAGTCGGCTGTAGGACGATGTATTGAATCGCGACGCAATTTGTGTGTTCCATCGTCATTAAGAGGCTCTGAACGTTACAATTAACTGTCAGTTTTGCGTCGGATTCGAAAATCTAGACTCACAGGAGAACGATCATAAGGTGCCCGAGGCAGCAATAGACCCTTGGAGACAAGTCGGCTGGAGGACGATGTATTGATTCGCGACGCAATTTGTGTGTTCCATCGTCATTAAGAGGCTCTGAACGTTACAATTAATTGTCAGTTTTGCGTCGGATTCGAAAATCTAGACTCACAGGAGAACGAGCATATGGTGCCCGAGGCAGCAATAGACCCTTGGAGACAAGTCGGCTGGAGGACGATGTATTGATTCGCGACGCAATTTGTGTGTTCCATCGTCATTAAGAGGCTCTGAACGTTACAATTAACTGTCAGTTTTGCGTCGGATTCGAAAATCTAGACTCACAGGAGAACGACCATAAGGTGCCCGAGGCAGCAATAGACCCTTGGAGACAAGTCGGCTGGAGGACGATGTATTGAGACGCGACGCAATTTGTGTGTCCCATCGTTATTAACAGGCTCGAACGTTACAATTAACTGTCAGTTTTGCATCGCATTCGAAAAACTAGACTCACAGGAGAACGACCATAAGGTGCCCGAGGCAGCAATAGACCCTTGGAGACAAGTCGGCTGGAGGACGATGTATTGATTCGCGACGCAATTTGTGTGTTCCATCGTCATTAAGAGGCTCTGAACGTTACAATTAACTGTCAGTTTTGCGTCGGATTCGAAAATCTAGACTCACAGGAGAACGACCATAAGGTGCCCGAGGCAGCAATAGACCCTTGGAGACAAGTCGGCTGGAGGACGATGTATTGAGACGCGACGCAATTTGTGTGTCCCATCGTTATTAACAGGCTCTGAACGTTACAATTAACTGTCAGTTTTGCATCGCATTCGAAAAACTAGACTCACAGGAGAACGACCATAAGGTGCCCGAGGCAGCAATAGACCCTTGGAGACAAGTCGGCTGGAGGACGATGTATTGAATCGCGACGCAATTTGTATGTTCCATCGTCATTAAGAGGCTCTGAACGTTACAATTAATTGTCAGTTTTGCGTCGGATTCGAAAATCTAGACTCACAGATGAACGACCATAAGGTGCCCGAGGCAGCAATAGACCCATCGAGACAAGTCGGCTGGAGGACGATGTATTGAATCGCGACGCAATTTGTGTGTTCCATCGTCATCAAGAGGCTCTGAACGTTACAATTCACTCTCAGTTTTGCGTCGGATTCGAAAATCTAGACTCACAGGAGAACGAGCATATGGTGCCCGAGGCAGCACTAGACCCTTGGAGACAAGTCGGCTGTAGGACGATGTATTGAATCGCGACGCAATTTGTGTGTTCCATCGTCATTAAGAGGCTCTGAACGTTACAATTAACTGTCAGTTTTGCATCGCATTCGAAAAACTAGACTCACAGGAGAACGACCATAAGGTGCCCGAGGCAGCAATAGACCCTTGGAGACAAGTCGGCTGGAGGACGATGTATTGATTCGCGACGCAATTTGTGTGTTCCATCGTCATTAAGAGGCTCTGAACCTTACAATTAACTGTCAGTTTTGCGTCGGATTCGAAAATCTAGACTCACCGATGAACGACCATAAGGTGCCCGAGGCAGCAATAGACCCTTCGAGACAAGTCGGCTGGAGGACGATGTATTGAATCGCGACGCAATTTGTGTGTTCCATCGTCAGTATCAGGCTCTGAACGTTACAATTAACCGTCAGTTTTGCGTCGTATTCTGAAAACTAGACTCACAGGAGAACGACCATAAGGTGCCCGACGCAGCACTAGACCCTTGGAGACAAGTCGGCTGGAGGACGATGTATTGATTCGCGACGCAATTTGTGTGTTCCATCGTCATTAAGAGGCTCTGAACGTTACAATTAATTGTCAGTTTTGCGCCGGATTCGAAAAACTAGACTCATAGGAGAACGACCATAAGGTGCCCGTGGCAGCACTAGACCTTTGGAGACAAGTCGGCTATAGGGTGATGTATTGAATCGCGACGCAATTTGTGTGTTCCATCGTCATTAAGAGGCGCTGAACGTTACAATTAATTGTCAGTTTTGCGCCGGATTCGAAAAACTAGACTCATAGGAGAACGACCAAGAGGTTCCAGGAGCAGCAATACTACCTCGGAGACAAGTCGTCTGGAGGACGATGTATTGAATCGCGACGCAATTTGGGTGTTCCATCGTCATTAAGAGGCTCTGAACGTTACAATTAACTGTCAATTTTGCATCGCATTCGAAAAACTAGACTCACAGGAGAACGAGCATAAGGTGCCCGAGGTAGCAATAGACCCTTCGAGACAAGTCGGCTGGAGGACGATGTATTGAATCGCGACGTAATTTGTGTGTTCCATCGTCATTAAGAGGCTCTGAACGTTACAATTAACTGTCAGTTTTGCGTCGGATTCGAAAATCTAGACTCACAGGAGAACTACCATAAGGTGCCCGAGGCAGCACTAGACCCTTGGAGACAAGTCGGCTGGAGGACGATGTATTGAGTCGCGACGCAATTTGTGTGTTCCATCGTCATTAAGAGGCTCTGAAAGTTACAATTAACTGTCAGTTTTGCGTCGTATTCTGAAAACTAGACTCACAGGAGAACGACCATAAGGTGCCCGAGGCAGCAAGAGACCTTTGGAGACAGGTCGGCTGTGGGACGATGTATTGAATCGCGACGCAATTTGTGTGTTCCATCCTCATCAAGAGGCTCTGAACGTTACAATTCACTCTCAGTTTTGCGTCGGATTCGAAAATCTAGACTCACAGGAGAACGAGCATATGGTGCCCGAGGCAGCACTAGACCCTTGGAGACAAGTCGGCTGTAGGACGATGTATTGAATCGCGACGCAATTTGTGTGTTCCATCGTCATTAAGAGGCTCTGAACGTTACAATTAACTGTCAGTTTTGCGTCGGATTCGAAAATCTAGACTCACAGGAGAACGATCATAAGGTGCCCGAGGCAGCAATAGACCCTTGGAGACAAGTCGGCTGGAGGACGATGTATTGATTCGCGACGCAATTTGTGTGTTCCATCGTCATTAAGAGGCTCTGAACGTTACAATTAATTGTCAGTTTTGCGTCGGATTCGAAAATCTAGACTCACAGGAGAACGAGCATATGGTGCCCGAGGCAGCAATAGACCCTTGGAGACAAGTCGGCTGGAGGACGATGTATTGATTCGCGACGCAATTTGTGTGTTCCATCGTCATTAAGAGGCTCTGAACGTTACAATTAACTGTCAGTTTTGCGTCGGATTCGAAAATCTAGACTCACAGGAGAACGACCATAAGGTGCCCGAGGCAGCAATAGACCCTTGGAGACAAGTCGGCTGGAGGACGATGTATTGAGACGCGACGCAATTTGTGTGTCCCATCGTTATTAACAGGCTCGAACGTTACAATTAACTGTCAGTTTTGCATCGCATTCGAAAAACTAGACTCACAGGAGAACGACCATAAGGTGCCCGAGGCAGCAATAGACCCTTGGAGACAAGTCGGCTGGAGGACGATGTATTGAATCGCGACGCAATTTGTGTGTTCCATCGTCATTAAGAGGCTCTGAACGTTACAATTAATTGTCAGTTTTGCGTCGGATTCGAAAATCTAGACTCACAGATGAACGACCATAAGGTGCCCGAGGCAGCAATAGACCCATCGAGACAAGTCGGCTGGAGGACGATGTATTGAATCGCGACGCAATTTGTGTGTTCCATCGTCATCAAGAGGCTCTGAACGTTACAATTCACTCTCAGTTTTGCGTCGGATTCGAAAATCTAGACTCACAGGAGAACGAGCATATGGTGCCCGAGGCAGCACTAGACCCTTGGAGACAAGTCGGCTGTAGGACGATGTATTGAATCGCGACGCAATTTGTGTGTTCCATCGTCATTAAGAGGCTCTGAACGTTACAATTAACTGTCAGTTTTGCATCGCATTCGAAAAACTAGACTCACAGGAGAACGACCATAAGGTGCCCGAGGCAGCAATAGACCCTTGGAGACAAGTCGGCTGGAGGACGATGTATTGATTCGCGACGCAATTTGTGTGTTCCATCGTCATTAAGAGGCTCTGAACCTTACAATTAACTGTCAGTTTTGCGTCGGATTCGAAAATCTAGACTCACCGATGAACGACCATAAGGTGCCCGAGGCAGCAATAGACCCTTCGAGACAAGTCGGCTGGAGGACGATGTATTGAATCGCGACGCAATTTGTGTGTTCCATCGTCAGTATCAGGCTCTGAACGTTACAATTAACCGTCAGTTTTGCGTCGTATTCTGAAAACTAGACTCACAGGAGAACGACCATAAGGTGCCCGACGCAGCACTAGACCCTTGGAGACAAGTCGGCTGGAGGACGATGTATTGATTCGCGACGCAATTTGTGTGTTCCATCGTCATTAACAGGCTCTGAACGTTACAATTCACCCTCAGTTTTGCGTCGGATTCGAAAATCTAGACTCACAGGAGAACGAGCATATGGTGCCCGAGGCAGCACTAGACCCTTGGAGACAAGTCGGCTGGAGGACGATGTATTGAGTGGCGACGCAATTTGTGTGTCCCATCGTCATTAACAGGCTCTGAACGTTACAATTCACTGTCAGTTTTGCGTCGGATTCGAAAATCTAGACTCACAGGAGAACGAGCATACGGTGCCCGAGGCAGCACTAGACCCTTGGAGACAAGTCGGCTGTAGGACGATGTATTGAATCGCGACGCAATTTGTGTGTCCCATCGTCATTAACAGGCTCTGAACGTTACAATTAACTGTCAGTTTTGCGTCGGATTCGAAAAACTAGACTCATAGGAGAACGACCAAAAGGTGCCCGAGGCAGCAATAGACCCTTGGAGACAAGTCGGCTGGAGGACGATGTATTGAATCGCGACGCAATTTGTGTGTTCCATCGTCATTAAGAGGCTCTGAAAGTTAGAATTCACTCTCAGTTTTGCGTCGGATTCGAAAAACTAGACTCACAGGAGAACGACCATAAGGTGCCCGAGGCAGCAATAGACCCTTGGAGACAAGTCGGCTGGATGACGATGTATTGAATCGCGACGCAATTTGGGTGTTCCATCGTCATTAAGAGGCTCTGAACGTTACAATTAACTGTCAATTTTGCATCGCATTCGAAAAACTAGACTCACAGGAGAACGAGCATAAGGTGCCCGAGGCAGCAATAGACCCTTCGAGACAAGTCGGCTGGAGGACGATGTATTGAATCGCGACGCAATTTGTGTGTTCCATCGTCATTAAGAGGCTCTGAACCTTACAATTAACTGTCAGTTTTGCGTCGGATTCGAAAATCTAGACTCACAGGAGAACGACCATAAGGTGCCCGAGGCAGCACTAGACCCTTGGAGACAAGTCGGCTGGAGGACGATGTATTGAGTCGCGACGCAATTTGTGTGTTCCATCGTCATTAACAGGCTCTGAACGTTACAATTAACTGTCAGTTTTGCGTCGTATTCTGAAAACTAGACTCACAGGAGAACGACCATAAGGTGCCCGAGGCAGCAAGAGACCCTTGGAGACAGGTCGGCTGTGGGACGATGTATTGAATCGCGACGCAATTTGTGTGTTCCATCCTCATCAAGAGGCTCTGAACATTACAATTCACTGTCAGTTTTGCGTCGGATTCGAAAATCTAGACTCACAGGAGAACGAGCATATGGTGCCCGAGGCAGCACTAGACCCTTGGAGACAAGTCGGCTGTAGGACGATGTATTGAATCGCGACGCAATTTGTGTGTTCCATCGTCATTAAGAGGCTCTGAACGTTACAATTAACTGTCAGTTTTGCGTCGGATTCGAAAATCTAGACTCACAGGAGAACGATCATAAGGTGCCCGAGGCAGCAATAGACCCTTGGAGACAAGTCGGCTGGAGGACGATGTATTGATTCGCGACGCAATTTGTGTGTTCCATCGTCATTAAGAGGCTCTGAACGTTACAATTAATTGTCAGTTTTGCGCCGGATTCGAAAATCTAGACTCACAGGAGAACGAGCATATGGTGCCCGAGGCAGCAATAGACCCTTGGAGACAAGTCGGCTGGAGGACGATGTATTGATTCGCGACGCAATTTGTGTGTTCCATCGTCATTAAGAGGCTCTGAACGTTACAATTAACTGTCAGTTTTGCGTCGGATTCGAAAATCTAGACTCACAGGAGAACGACCATAAGGTGCCCGAGGCAGCAATAGACCCATCGAGACAAGTCGACTGGAGGACGATGTATTGAATCGCGACGCAATTTGTGTGTTCCATCGTCATCAAGAGGCTCTGAACGTTACAATTCACCCTCAGTTTTGCGTCGGATTCGAAAATCTAGACTCACAGGAGAACGAGCATATGGTGCCCGAGGCAGCACTAGACCCTTGGAGACAAGTCGGCTGTAGGACGATGTATTGAATCGCGACGCAATTTGTGTGTTCCATCGTCATTAAGAGGCTCTGAACGTTACAATTAACTGTCAGTTTTGCATCGCATTCGAAAAACTAGACTCACAGGAGAACGACCATAAGGTGCCCGAGGCAGCAATAGACCCTTGGAGACAAGTCGGCTGGAGGACGATGTATTGATTCGCGACGCAATTTGTGTGTTCCATCGTCATTAAGAGGCTCTGAACCTTACAATTAACTGTCAGTTTTGCGTCGGATTCGAAAATCTAGACTCACCGATGAACGACCATAAGGTGCCCGAGGCAGCAATAGACCCTTCGAGACAAGTCGGCTGGAGGACGATGTATTGAATCGCGACGCAATTTGTGTGTTCCATCGTCAGTATCAGGCTCTGAACGTTACAATTAACCGTCAGTTTTGCGTCGTATTCTGAAAACTAGACTCACAGGAGAACGACCATAAGGTGCCCGACGCAGCACTAGACCCTTGGAGACAAGTCGGCTGGAGGACGATGTATTGATTCGCGACGCAATTTGTGTGTTCCATCGTCATTAAGAGGCTCTGAACGTTACAATTAATTGTCAGTTTTGCGCCGGATTCGAAAAACTAGACTCATAGGAGAACGACCATAAGGTGCCCGAGGCAGCACTAGACCTTTGGAGACAAGTCGGCTATAGGGTGATGTATTGAATCGCGACGCAATTTGTGTGTTCCATCGTCATTAAGAGGCGCTGAACGTTACAATTAATTGTCAGTTTTGCGCCGGATTCGAAAAACTAGACTCATAGGAGAACGACCAAGAGGTTCCAGGAGCAGCAATACTACCTCGGAGACAAGTCGTCTGGAGGACGATGTATTGAATCGCGACGCAATTTGGGTGTTCCATCGTCATTAAGAGGCTCTGAACGTTACAATTAACTGTCAATTTTGCATCGCATTCGAAAAACTAGACTCACAGGAGAACGAGCATAAGGTGCCCGAGGTAGCAATAGACCCTTCGAGACAAGTCGGCTGGAGGACGATGTATTGAATCGCGACGTAATTTGTGTGTTCCATCGTCATTAAGAGGCTCTGAACGTTACAATTAACTGTCAGTTTTGCGTCGGATTCGAAAATCTAGACTCACAGGAGAACTACCATAAGGTGCCCGAGGCAGCACTAGACCCTTGGAGACAAGTCGGCTGGAGGACGATGTATTGAGTCGCGACGCAATTTGTGTGTTCCATCGTCATTAAGAGGCTCTGAAAGTTACAATTAACTGTCAGTTTTGCGTCGTATTCTGAAAACTAGACTCACAGGAGAACGACCATAAGGTGCCCGAGGCAGCAAGAGACCTTTGGAGACAGGTCGGCTGTGGGACGATGTATTGAATCGCGACGCAATTTGTGTGTTCCATCCTCATCAAGAGGCTCTGAACGTTACAATTCACTGTCAGTTTTGCGTCGGATTCGAAAATCTAGACTCACAGGAGAACGAGCATATGGTGCCCGAGGCAGCACTAGACCCTTGGAGACAAGTCGGCTGTAGGACGATGTATTGAATCGCGACGCAATTTGTGTGTTCCATCGTCATTAAGAGGCTCTGAACGTTACAATTAACTGTCAGTTTTGCGTCGGATTCGAAAATCTAGACTCACAGGAGAACGATCATAAGGTGCCCGAGGCAGCAATAGACCCTTGGAGACAAGTCGGCTGGAGGACGATGTATTGATTCGCGACGCAATTTGTGTGTTCCATCGTCATTAAGAGGCTCTGAACGTTACAATTAATTGTCAGTTTTGCGTCGGATTCGAAAATCTAGACTCACAGGAGAACGAGCATATGGTGCCCGAGGCAGCAATAGACCCTTGGAGACAAGTCGGCTGGAGGACGATGTATTGATTCGCGACGCAATTTGTGTGTTCCATCGTCATTAAGAGGCTCTGAACGTTACAATTAACTGTCAGTTTTGCGTCGGATTCGAAAATCTAGACTCACAGGAGAACGACCATAAGGTGCCCGAGGCAGCAATAGACCCTTGGAGACAAGTCGGCTGGAGGACGATGTATTGAGACGCGACGCAATTTGTGTGTCCCATCGTTATTAACAGGCTCTGAACGTTACAATTAACTGTCAGTTTTGCATCGCATTCGAAAAACTAGACTCACAGGAGAACGACCATAAGGTGCCCGAGGCAGCAATAGACCCTTGGAGACAAGTCGGCTGGAGGACGATGTATTGAATCGCGACGCAATTTGTGTGTTCCATCGTCATTAAGAGGCTCTGAACGTTACAATTAATTGTCAGTTTTGCGTCGGATTCGAAAATCTAGACTCACAGATGAACGACCATAAGGTGCCCGAGGCAGCAATAGACCCATCGAGACAAGTCGGCTGGAGGACGATGTATTGAATCGCGACGCAATTTGTGTGTTCCATCGTCATCAAGAGGCTCTGAACGTTACAATTCACTCTCAGTTTTGCGTCGGATTAGAAAATCTAGACTCACAGGAGAACGAGCATATGGTGCCCGAGGCAGCACTAGACCCTTGGAGACAAGTCGGCTGTAGGACGATGTATTGAATCGCGACGCAATTTGTGTGTTCCATCGTCATTAAGAGGCTCTGAACGTTACAATTAACTGTCAGTTTTGCATCGCATTCGAAAAACTAGACTCACACGAGAACGACCATAAGGTGCCCGAGGCAGCAATAGACCCTTGGAGACAAGTCGGCTGGAGGACGATGTATTGATTCGCGACGCAATTTGTGTGTTCCATCGTCATTAAGAGGCTCTGAACCTTACAATTAACTGTCAGTTTTGCGTCGGATTCGAAAATCTAGACTCACCGATGAACGACCATAAGGTGCCCGAGGCAGCAATAGACCCTTCGAGACAAGTCGGCTGGAGGACGATGTATTGAATCGCGACGCAATTTGTGTGTTCCATCGTCAGTATCAGGCTCTGAACGTTACAATTAACCGTCAGTTTTGCGTCGTATTCTGAAAACTAGACTCACAGGAGAACGACCATAAGGTGCCCGACGCAGCACTAGACCCTTGGAGACAAGTCGGCTGGAGGACGATGTATTGATTCGCGACGCAATTTGTGTGTTCCATCGTCATTAACAGGCTCTGAACGTTACAATTCACCCTCAGTTTTGCGTCGGATTCGAAAATCTAGACTCACAGGAGAACGAGCATATGGTGCCCGAGGCAGCACTAGACCCTTGGAGACAAGTCGGCTGGAGGACGATGTATTGAGTGGCGACGCAATTTGTGTGTCCCATCGTCATTAACAGGCTCTGAACGTTACAATTCACTGTCAGTTTTGCGTCGGATTCGAAAATCTAGACTCACAGGAGAACGAGCATACGGTGCCCGAGGCAGCACTAGACCCTTGGAGACAAGTCGGCTGTAGGACGATGTATTGAATCGCGACGCAATTTGTGTGTCCCATCGTCATTAACAGGCTCTGAACGTTACAATTAACTGTCAGTTTTGCGTCGGATTCGAAAAACTAGACTCATAGGAGAACGACCAAAAGGTGCCCGAGGCAGCAATAGACCCTTGGAGACAAGTCGGCTGGAGGACGATGTATTGAATCGCGACGCAATTTGTGTGTTCCATCGTCATTAAGAGGCTCTGAAAGTTAGAATTCACTCTCAGTTTTGCGTCGGATTCGAAAAACTAGACTCACAGGAGAACGACCATAAGGTGCCCGAGGCAGCAATAGACCCTTGGAGACAAGTCGGCTGGATGACGATGTATTGAATCGCGACGCAATTTGGGTGTTCCATCGTCATTAAGAGGCTCTGAACGTTACAATTAACTGTCAATTTTGCATCGCATTCGAAAAACTAGACTCACAGGAGAACGAGCATAAGGTGCCCGAGGCAGCAATAGACCCTTCGAGACAAGTCGGCTGGAGGACGATGTATTGAATCGCGACGCAATTTGTGTGTTCCATCGTCATTAAGAGGCTCTGAACCTTACAATTAACTGTCAGTTTTGCGTCGGATTCGAAAATCTAGACTCACAGGAGAACGACCATAAGGTGCCCGAGGCAGCACTAGACCCTTGGAGACAAGTCGGCTGGAGGACGATGTATTGAGTCGCGACGCAATTTGTGTGTTCCATCGTCATTAACAGGCTCTGAACGTTACAATTAACTGTCAGTTTTGCGTCGTATTCTGAAAACTAGACTCACAGGAGAACGACCATAAGGTGCCCGAGGCAGCAAGAGACCCTTGGAGACAGGTCGGCTGTGGGACGATGTATTGAATCGCGACGCAATTTGTGTGTTCCATCCTCATCAAGAGGCTCTGAACATTACAATTCACTGTCAGTTTTGCGTCGGATTCGAAAATCTAGACTCACAGGAGAACGAGCATATGGTGCCCGAGGCAGCACTAGACCCTTGGAGACAAGTCGGCTGTAGGACGATGTATTGAATCGCGACGCAATTTGTGTGTTCCATCGTCATTAAGAGGCTCTGAACGTTACAATTAACTGTCAGTTTTGCGTCGGATTCGAAAATCTAGACTCACAGGAGAACGATCATAAGGTGCCCGAGGCAGCAATAGACCCTTGGAGACAAGTCGGCTGGAGGACGATGTATTGATTCGCGACGCAATTTGTGTGTTCCATCGTCATTAAGAGGCTCTGAACGTTACAATTAATTGTCAGTTTTGCGCCGGATTCGAAAATCTAGACTCACAGGAGAACGAGCATATGGTGCCCGAGGCAGCAATAGACCCTTGGAGACAAGTCGGCTGGAGGACGATGTATTGATTCGCGACGCAATTTGTGTGTTCCATCGTCATTAAGAGGCTCTGAACGTTACAATTAACTGTCAGTTTTGCGTCGGATTCGAAAATCTAGACTCACAGGAGAACGACCATAAGGTGCCCGAGGCAGCAATAGACCCATCGAGACAAGTCGACTGGAGGACGATGTATTGAATCGCGACGCAATTTGTGTGTTCCATCGTCATCAAGAGGCTCTGAACGTTACAATTCACCCTCAGTTTTGCGTCGGATTCGAAAATCTAGACTCACAGGAGAACGAGCATATGGTGCCCGAGGCAGCACTAGACCCTTGGAGACAAGTCGGCTGTAGGACGATGTATTGAATCGCGACGCAATTTGTGTGTTCCATCGTCATTAAGAGGCTCTGAACGTTACAATTAACTGTCAGTTTTGCATCGCATTCGAAAAACTAGACTCACAGGAGAACGACCATAAGGTGCCCGAGGCAGCAATAGACCCTTGGAGACAAGTCGGCTGGAGGACGATGTATTGATTCGCGACGCAATTTGTGTGTTCCATCGTCATTAAGAGGCTCTGAACCTTACAATTAACTGTCAGTTTTGCGTCGGATTCGAAAATCTAGACTCACCGATGAACGACCATAAGGTGCCCGAGGCAGCAATAGACCCTTCGAGACAAGTCGGCTGGAGGACGATGTATTGAATCGCGACGCAATTTGTGTGTTCCATCGTCAGTATCAGGCTCTGAACGTTACAATTAACCGTCAGTTTTGCGTCGTATTCTGAAAACTAGACTCACAGGAGAACGACCATAAGGTGCCCGACGCAGCACTAGACCCTTGGAGACAAGTCGGCTGGAGGACGATGTATTGATTCGCGACGCAATTTGTGTGTTCCATCGTCATTAAGAGGCTCTGAACGTTACAATTAATTGTCAGTTTTGCGCCGGATTCGAAAAACTAGACTCATAGGAGAACGACCATAAGGTGCCCGAGGCAGCACTAGACCTTTGGAGACAAGTCGGCTATAGGGTGATGTATTGAATCGCGACGCAATTTGTGTGTTCCATCGTCATTAAGAGGCGCTGAACGTTACAATTAATTGTCAGTTTTGCGCCGGATTCGAAAAACTAGACTCATAGGAGAACGACCAAGAGGTTCCAGGAGCAGCAATACTACCTCGGAGACAAGTCGTCTGGAGGACGATGTATTGAATCGCGACGCAATTTGGGTGTTCCATCGTCATTAAGAGGCTCTGAACGTTACAATTAACTGTCAATTTTGCATCGCATTCGAAAAACTAGACTCACAGGAGAACGAGCATAAGGTGCCCGAGGTAGCAATAGACCCTTCGAGACAAGTCGGCTGGAGGACGATGTATTGAATCGCGACGTAATTTGTGTGTTCCATCGTCATTAAGAGGCTCTGAACGTTACAATTAACTGTCAGTTTTGCGTCGGATTCGAAAATCTAGACTCACAGGAGAACTACCATAAGGTGCCCGAGGCAGCACTAGACCCTTGGAGACAAGTCGGCTGGAGGACGATGTATTGAGTCGCGACGCAATTTGTGTGTTCCATCGTCATTAAGAGGCTCTGAAAGTTACAATTAACTGTCAGTTTTGCGTCGTATTCTGAAAACTAGACTCACAGGAGAACGACCATAAGGTGCCCGAGGCAGCAAGAGACCTTTGGAGACAGGTCGGCTGTGGGACGATGTATTGAATCGCGACGCAATTTGTGTGTTCCATCCTCATCAAGAGGCTCTGAACGTTACAATTCACTGTCAGTTTTGCGTCGGATTCGAAAATCTAGACTCACAGGAGAACGAGCATATGGTGCCCGAGGCAGCACTAGACCCTTGGAGACAAGTCGGCTGTAGGACGATGTATTGAATCGCGACGCAATTTGTGTGTTCCATCGTCATTAAGAGGCTCTGAACGTTACAATTAACTGTCAGTTTTGCGTCGGATTCGAAAATCTAGACTCACAGGAGAACGATCATAAGGTGCCCGAGGCAGCAATAGACCCTTGGAGACAAGTCGGCTGGAGGACGATGTATTGATTCGCGACGCAATTTGTGTGTTCCATCGTCATTAAGAGGCTCTGAACGTTACAATTAATTGTCAGTTTTGCGTCGGATTCGAAAATCTAGACTCACAGGAGAACGAGCATATGGTGCCCGAGGCAGCAATAGACCCTTGGAGACAAGTCGGCTGGAGGACGATGTATTGATTCGCGACGCAATTTGTGTGTTCCATCGTCATTAACAGGCTCTGAACGTTACAATTAACTGTCAGTTTTGCGTCGGATTCGAAAATCTAGACTCACAGGAGAACGACCATAAGGTGCCCGAGGCAGCAATAGACCCTTGGAGACAAGTCGGCTGGAGGACGATGTATTGAGACGCGACGCAATTTGTGTGTCCCATCGTTATTAACAGGCTCTGAACGTTACAATTAACTGTCAGTTTTGCATCGCATTCGAAAAACTAGACTCACAGGAGAACGACCATAAGGTGCCCGAGGCAGCAATAGACCCTTGGAGACAAGTCGGCTGGAGGACGATGTATTGAATCGCGACGCAATTTGTGTGTTCCATCGTCATTAAGAGGCTCTGAACGTTACAATTAATTGTCAGTTTTGCGTCGGATTCGAAAATCTAGACTCACAGATGAACGACCATAAGGTGCCCGAGGCAGCAATAGACCCATCGAGACAAGTCGGCTGGAGGACGATGTATTGAATCGCGACGCAATTTGTGTGTTCCATCGTCATCAAGAGGCTCTGAACGTTACAATTCACTCTCAGTTTTGCGTCGGATTCGAAAATCTAGACTCACAGGAGAACGAGCATATGGTGCCCGAGGCAGCACTAGACCCTTGGAGACAAGTCGGCTGTAGGACGATGTATTGAATCGCGACGCAATTTGTGTGTTCCATCGTCATTAAGAGGCTCTGAACGTTACAATTAACTGTCAGTTTTGCATCGCATTCGAAATACTAGACTCACAGGAGAACGACCATAAGGTGCCCGAGGCAGCAATAGACCCTTGGAGACAAGTCGGCTGGAGGACGATGTATTGATTCGCGACGCAATTTGTGTGTTCCATCGTCATTAAGAGGCTCTGAACCTTACAATTAACTGTCAGTTTTGCGTCGGATTCGAAAATCTAGACTCACCGATGAACGACCATAAGGTGCCCGAGGCAGCAATAGACCCTTCGAGACAAGTCGGCTGGAGGACGATGTATTGAATCGCGACGCAATTTGTGTGTTCCATCGTCAGTATCAGGCTCTGAACGTTACAATTAACCGTCAGTTTTGCGTCGTATTCTGAAAACTAGACTCACAGGAGAACGACCATAAGGTGCCCGACGCAGCACTAGACCCTTGGAGACAAGTCGGCTGGAGGACGATGTATTGATTCGCGACGCAATTTGTGTGTTCCATCGTCATTAAGAGGCTCTGAACGTTACAATTAATTGTCAGTTTTGCGCCGGATTCGAAAAACTAGACTCATAGGAGAACGACCATAAGGTGCCCGAGGCAGCACTAGACCTTTGGAGACAAGTCGGCTATAGGGTGATGTATTGAATCGCGACGCAATTTGTGTGTTCCATCGTCATTAAGAGGCGCTGAACGTTACAATTAATTGTCAGTTTTGCGCCGGATTCGAAAAACTAGACTCATAGGAGAACGACCAAGAGGTTCCAGGAGCAGCAATACTACCTCGGAGACAAGTCGTCTGGAGGACGATGTATTGAATCGCGACGCAATTTGGGTGTTCCATCGTCATTAAGAGGCTCTGAACGTTACAATTAACTGTCAATTTTGCATCGCATTCGAAAAACTAGACTCACAGGAGAACGAGCATAAGGTGCCCGAGGTAGCAATAGACCCTTCGAGACAAGTCGGCTGGAGGACGATGTATTGAATCGCGACGTAATTTGTGTGTTCCATCGTCATTAAGAGGCTCTGAACGTTACAATTAACTGTCAGTTTTGCGTCGGATTCGAAAATCTAGACTCACAGGAGAACTACCATAAGGTGCCCGAGGCAGCACTAGACCCTTGGAGACAAGTCGGCTGGAGGACGATGTATTGAGTCGCGACGCAATTTGTGTGTTCCATCGTCATTAAGAGGCTCTGAAAGTTACAATTAACTGTCAGTTTTGCGTCGTATTCTGAAAACTAGACTCACAGGAGAACGACCATAAGGTGCCCGAGGCAGCAAGAGACCTTTGGAGACAGGTCGGCTGTGGGACGATGTATTGAATCGCGACGCAATTTGTGTGTTCCATCCTCATCAAGAGGCTCTGAACGTTACAATTCACTGTCAGTTTTGCGTCGGATTCGAAAATCTAGACTCACAGGAGAACGAGCATATGGTGCCCGAGGCAGCACTAGACCCTTGGAGACAAGTCGGCTGTAGGACGATGTATTGAATCGCGACGCAATTTGTGTGTTCCATCGTCATTAAGAGGCTCTGAACGTTACAATTAACTGTCAGTTTTGCGTCGGATTCGAAAATCTAGACTCACAGGAGAACGATCATAAGGTGCCCGAGGCAGCAATAGACCCTTGGAGACAAGTCGGCTGGAGGACGATGTATTGATTCGCGACGCAATTTGTGTGTTCCATCGTCATTAAGAGGCTCTGAACGTTACAATTAATTGTCAGTTTTGCGTCGGATTCGAAAATCTAGACTCACAGGAGAACGAGCATATGGTGCCCGAGGCAGCAATAGACCCTTGGAGACAAGTCGGCTGGAGGACGAAGTATTGATTCGCGACGCAATTTGTGTGTTCCATCGTCATTAACAGGCTCTGAACGTTACAATTAACTGTCAGTTTTGCGTCGGATTCGAAAATCTAGACTCACAGGAGAACGACCATAAGGTGCCCGAGGCAGCAATAGACCCTTGGAAACAAGTCGGCTGGAGGACGATGTATTGAGACGCGACGCAATTTGTGTGTCCCATCGTTATTAACAGGCTCTGAACGTTACAATTAACTGTCAGTTTTGCATCGCATTCGAAAAACTAGACTCACAGGAGAACGACCATAAGGTGCCCGAGGCAGCAATAGACCCTTGGAGACAAGTCGGCTGGAGGACGATGTATTGAATCGCGACGCAATTTGTGTGTTCCATCGTCATTAAGAGGCTCTGAACGTTACAATTAATTGTCAGTTTTGCGTCGGATTCGAAAATCTAGACTCACAGATGAACGACCATAAGGTGCCCGAGGCAGCAATAGACCCATCGAGACAAGTCGGCTGGAGGACGATGTATTGAATCGCGACGCAATTTGTGTGTTCCATCGTCATCAAGAGGCTCTGAACGTTACAATTCACTCTCAGTTTTGCGTCGGATTCGAAAATCTAGACTCACAGGAGAACGAGCATATGGTGCCCGAGGCAGCACTAGACCCTTGGAGACAAGTCGGCTGTAGGACGATGTATTGAATCGCGACGCAATTTGTGTGTTCCATCGTCATTAAGAGGCTCTGAACGTTACAATTAACTGTCAGTTTTGCATCGCATTCGAAATACTAGACTCACAGGAGAACGACCATAAGGTGCCCGAGGCAGCAATAGACCCTTGGAGACAAGTCGGCTGGAGGACGATGTATTGATTCGCGACGCAATTTGTGTGTTCCATCGTCATTAAGAGGCTCTGAACCTTACAATTAACTGTCAGTTTTGCGTCGGATTCGAAAATCTAGACTCACCGATGAACGACCATAAGGTGCCCGAGGCAGCAATAGACCCTTCGAGACAAGTCGGCTGGAGGACGATGTATTGAATCGCGACGCAATTTGTGTGTTCCATCGTCAGTATCAGGCTCTGAACGTTACAATTAACCGTCAGTTTTGCGTCGTATTCTGAAAACTAGACTCACAGGAGAACGACCATAAGGTGCCCGACGCAGCACTAGACCCTTGGAGACAAGTCGGCTGGAGGACGATGTATTGATTCGCGACGCAATTTGTGTGTTCCATCGTCATTAAGAGGCTCTGAACGTTACAATTAATTGTCAGTTTTGCGCCGGATTCGAAAAACTAGACTCATAGGAGAACGACCATAAGGTGCCCGAGGCAGCACTAGACCCTTGGAGACAAGTCGGCTGGAGGACGATGTATTGAGTCGCGACGCAATTTGTGTGTCCCATCGTCATTAACAGTCTCTGAACGTTACAATTCACTCTCAGTTTTGCGTCGGATTCGAAAATCTAGACTCACAGGAGAACGAGCATATGGTGCCCGAGGCAGTACTAGACCCTTGGAGACAAGTCGGCTGTAGGACGATGTATTGAGTCGTGACGCAATTTGTGTGTCCCATCGTCATTAACAGGCTCTGAACGTTACAATTAACTGTCAGTTTTGCGTCGGATTCGAAAATCTAGACTCACAGGAGAACAAGCATATGGTGCCCGAGGCAGCACTAGACCCTTGGAGACAAGTAGGCTGGAGGACGATGTATTGAGACGCGACGCAATTTGTGTGTCCCATCGTCATTAACAGGCTCTGAACGTTACAATTAACTGTCAGTTTTGCGTCGGATTCGAAAATCTAGACTCACACATGAAAGACCATAAGGTGCCCGAGGCAGCATTACACCCTTGGAGACAAGTCGGCGGGAGGAAGATGTATTGAATCGCGACGCAATTTGTGTGTTCCATCGTCATTAAGAGGCTCTGAACGTTACTATTAACTGTCAGTTTTGCGTCGGATTCGAAAAACTAGACTCACAGGAGAACGACCATAAGGTGCCCGAGGCAGCAATAGACCCTTCGAGACAAGTCGGCTGGAGGACGATGTATTGAATCGCGACGCAATTTGTGTGTTCCATCGTCATTAAGAGGCTCTGAACGTTACAATTAATTGTCAGTTTTGCGCCGGATTCGAAAAACTAGACTCATAGGAGAACGACCAAGAGGTGCCATAAGCAGCAATACTACCTCGGAGACATGTCGGCTGGAGGACGATGTATTGAATCGCGACGCAATTTGTGTGTTCCATCGTCATTAAGAGGCTCTGAACGTTACAATTAATTGTCAGTTTTGCGCCGGATTCGAAAAACTAGACTCATAGGAGAACGACCATAAGGTGCCCGAGGCAGCACTAGACCCTTGGAGACAAGTCGGCTGGAGGACGATGTATTGAGTCGCGACGCAATTTGTGTGTCCCATCGTCATTAACAGTCTCTGAACGTTACAATTCACTCTCAGTTTTGCGTCGGATTCGAAAATCTAGACTCACAGGAGAACGAGCATATGGTGCCCGAGGCAGTACTAGACCCTTGGAGACAAGTCGGCTGTAGGACGATGTATTGAGTCGTGACGCAATTTGTGTGTCCCATCGTCATTAACAGGCTCTGAACGTTACAATTAACTGTCAGTTTTGCGTCGGATTCGAAAATCTAGACTCACAGGAGAACAAGCATATGGTGCCCGAGGCAGCACTAGACCCTTGGAGACAAGTAGGCTGGAGGACGATGTATTGAGACGCGACGCAATTTGTGTGTCCCATCGTCATTAACAGGCTCTGAACGTTACAATTAACTGTCAGTTTTGCGTCGGATTCGAAAATCTAGACTCACAGATGAAAGACCATAAGGTGCCCGAGGCAGCATTACACCCTTGGAGACAAGTCGGCGGGAGGAAGATGTATTGAATCGCGACGCAATTTGTGTGTTCCATCGTCATTAAGAGGCTCTGAACGTTACTATTAACTGTCAGTTTTGCGTCGGATTCGAAAAACTAGACTCACAGGAGAACGACCATAAGGTGCCCGAGGCAGCAATAGACCCTTCGAGACAAGTCGGCTGGAGGACGATGTATTGAATCGCGACGCAATTTGTGTGTTCCATCGTCATTAAGAGGCTCTGAACCTTACAATTAACTGTCAGTTTTGCGTCGGATTCGAAAATCTAGACTCGCCGATGAACGACCATAAGGTGCCCGAGGCAGCACTAGACCTTTGGAGACAAGTCGGCTGGAGGACGATGTATTGAATCGCGACGCAATTTGTGTGTTCCATCGTCATTAACAGACTCTGAACGTTACAATTAATTGTCAGTTTTGCGTCGGATTCGAAAATCTAGACTCACAGGAGAACGACGATAAGGTGCCCGAGGCAGCACTAGACCCTTGGAGACAAGTCGGCTGGAGGACGATGTATTGAGTCGCGACGCAATTTGTGTGTCCCATCGTCATTAACAGGCTCTGAACGTTACAATTAACTGTCAGTTTTGCGCCGGATTCGAAAATCTAGACTCACAGGAGAACGAGCATATGGTGCCCGAGGCAGCACTAGACCCGTGGAGACAAGTCGGCTGTAGGACGATGTATTGAGTCGCGACGCAATTTGTGTGTCCCATCGTCATTAACAGGCTCTGAACGTTACAATTAACTGTCAGTTTTGCGTCGGATTCGAAAATCTAGACTCACAGATGAACGACCATAAGGTGCCCGAGGCAGCACTAGACCCTTGGAGACAAGTCGGCTGTAGGACGATGTATTGAATCGCGACGCAATTTGTGTGTCCCATCGTCATTAACAGTCTCTGGACGTTACAATTCACTCTCAGTTTTGCGTCGGATTCGAAAATCTAGACTCACAGGAGAACGAGCATATGGTGCCCGAGGCAGCACTAGACCCTTGGAGACAAGTCGGCTGTAGGACGATGTATTGAGTCGCGACGCAATTTGTGTGTCCCATCGTCATTAACAGGCTCTGAACGTTACAATTAACTGTCAGTTTTGCGTCGGATTCGAAAATCTAGACTCACAGGAGAACGAGCATATGGTGCCCGAGGCAGCACTAGACCCTTGGAGACAAGTAGGCTGGAGGACGATGTATTGAGACGCGACGCAATTTGTGTGTCCCATCGTCATTAACAGGCTCTGAACGTTACAATTAACTGTCAGTTTTTCGTCGGATTCGAAAATCTAGACTCACAGATGAACGACCATAAGGTGCCCGAGGCAGCACTACACCCTTGGAGACAAGTCGGCGGGAGGAAGATGTATTGAATCGCGACGCAATTTGTGTGTTCCATCGTCATTAACAGGCTCTGAACATTACAATTAACTGTCAGTTTTGCGTCGGATTCGAAAAACTAGACTCACAGGAGAACGACCATAAGGTGCCCGAGGCAGCAATAGACCCTTCGAGACAAGTCGGCTGGAGGACGATGTATTGAATCGCGACGCAATTTGTGTGTTCCATCGTCATTAACAGGCTCTGAACGTTACAATTAATTGTCAGTTTTGCGTCGTATTCGAAAAACTAGACTCACAGGAGAACGACCATAAGGTGCCCGAGGCACCAATAGACCCTTCGAGACAAGTCGGCTGTGGGACGATGTATTGAATCGCGACGCAATTTGTGTGTTCCATCGTCATCAAGAGGCTCTGAACGTTACAATTCACTGTCAGTTTTGCGCCGGATTCGAAAAACTAGACTCATAGGAGAACGACCAAAAGGTGCCCGGAGCAGCAATACTACCTCGGAGACAAGTCGGCTGGAGGACGATGTATTGAATCGCGACGCAATTTGTGTGTTCCATCGTCATTAAGAGGCTCTGAAAGTTACAATTAACTGTCAGTTTTGCGTCGGATTCGAAAATCTAGACTCACAGGAGAACGACCATAAGGTGCCCGAGGCAGCACTAGACCCTTGGAGACAAGTCGGCTGGAGGACGATGTATTGGGTCGCGACGCAATTTGTGTGTCCCATCGTCATTAACAGGCTCTGAACGTTACGATTAACTGTCAGTTTTGCATCGCATTCGAAAAACTAGACTCACAGGAGAACGACCATAAGGTGCCCGAGGCAGCAATAGACCTTTGGAGACTAGTCGGCTGGAGGACGATGTATTGAATCGCGACGCAATTTGTGTGTTCCATCGTCATTAAGAGGCTCTGAACCTTACAATTAACTGTCAGTTTTGCGTCGGATTCGAAAATCTAGACTCACAGATGAACGACCATAAGGTGCCCGAGGCAGCAATAGACCCTTGGAGACAAGTCGGCTGGAGGACGATGTATTGAATCGCGACACAATTTGTGTGTTCCATCGTCATTAAGAGGCTCTGAACGTTACAATTAATTGTCAGTATTGCTGCGGATTCGAAAAACTAGACTCAAAGGAGAACGACCAAGAGGTGCCAGGATCAGCAATACTACCTCGGAGACAAGTCGGCTGGAGGACGATGTATTGAATCGCGACGCAATTTGTGTGTTCCATCGTCATTAAGAGGCTCCGAACGTTACAATTAACTGTCAGTTTTGCGTCGGATTCGAAAATCTAGACTCACAGGAGAACGACCATAAGGTGCCCGAGGCAGCACTAGACCCTTGGAGACAAGTCGGCTGTATGACGATGTATTGAATCGCGACGCAATTTGTGTGTTCCATCGTCATCAAGAGGCTCTGAACGTTACAATTAACTGTCAGTTTTGCGTCGGATTCGAAAATCTAGACTCACAGGAGAACGACCATAAGGTGCCCGAGGCAGCAATAGACCCTTGGAGACAAGTCGGCTGGAGGACGATGTATTGAGACGCGACGCAATTTGTGTGTCCCATCGTCATTAACAGGCTCTGAACGTTACAATTAACTGTCAGTTTTGCATCGCATTCGAAAAACTAGACTCACAGGAGAACGAGCATATGGTGCCCGAGGCAGCAATAGACCCTTGGAGACAAGTCGGCTGGAGGACGATGTATTGAATCGCGACGCAATTTGTGTGTTCCATCGTCATTAAGAGGCTCTGAACCTTACAATTAACTGTCAGTTTTGCGTCGGATTCGAAAATCTAGACTCACAGATACGCGACCATAAGGTGCCCGAGGCAGCACTAGACCCTTGGAGACAAGTCGGCTGTAGGACGATGTATTGAGTCGCGACGCAATTTGTGTGTCCCATCGTCATTAACAGGCTCTGAACGTTACAATTAACTGTCAGTTTTGCGTCGGATTCGAAAATCTAGACTCACAGGAGAACGAGCATATGGTGCCCGAGGCAGCACTAGACCCTTGGAGACAAGTCGGCTGTAGGACGATGTATTGAATCGCGACGCAGTTTGTGTGTTCCATCGTCATCAAGAGGCACTGAACGTTACTATTCACTCTCAGTTTTGCGTCGGATTCGAAAATCTAGACTCACAGGAGAACGAGCATATGGTACCCGAGGCAGCACTAGACCCTTGGAGACAAGTCGGCTGTAGGACGATGTATTGAGACGCGACGCAATTTGTGTGTTCCATCGTCATTAAGAGGCTCTGAACGTTACAATTAACTGTCAGTTTTGCGTCGGATTCGAAAATCTAGACTCACAGGAGAACGACCATAAGGTGCCCGAGGCAGCATTAGACCCTTGGAGACAAGTCGGCTGGAGGACGATGTATTGAGTCGCGACGCAATTTGTGTGTCCCATCGTCATTAACAGACTCTGAACGTTACAATTCACTGTCAGTTTTGCGTCGGATTCGAAAATCTAGACTCACAGGAGAACGAGCACATGGTGCCCGAGGCAGCACTAGACCCTTGGAGACAAGTCGGCTGTAGGACGATGTATAGAATCGCGACGCAATTTGTGTGTTCCATCGTCAGTATCAGGCTCTGAACGTTACAATTAACCGTCAGTTTTGCGTCGTATTCTGAAAACTAGACTCACAGGAGAACGACGATAAGGTGCCCGAGGCAGCTATAGACCCTTGGAGA
The DNA here is from genome assembly GCF_023898315.1 of Schistocerca nitens. Classification (NCBI taxonomy): domain Eukaryota; kingdom Metazoa; phylum Arthropoda; class Insecta; order Orthoptera; family Acrididae; genus Schistocerca; species Schistocerca nitens. Next base: position 1,306,837 of record NC_064624.1, read on the forward strand.
CAAGTCGGCTGGAGGACGATGTATTGAATCGCGACGCAATTTGTGTGTTCCATCGTCATCAAGAGGCTCTGAACGTTACAATTCACTGTCAGTTTTGCGTCGGATTCGAAAATCTAGACTCACAGGAGAACGACCATAAGGTGCTCGAGGCAGCACTAGACCCTTGGAGACAAGTCGGCTGGAGGACGATGTATTGAATCGCGACGCAATTTGTGTGTTCCATCGTCATTAAGAGGCTCTGAACGTTACAATTAATTGTCAGTTTTGCGCCGGATTCGAAAACTAGACTCATAGGAGAACGACCAAGAGGTGCCGGGAGCAGCAATACTACCTTGGAGACATGTCGGCTGGAGGACGATGTATTGAATAGCGACGCAATTTGTATGTCCCATCGTCATTAACAGGCTCTGAACGTTACAATTAACTGTCAGTTTTGCATCGCATTCGAAAAACTAGACTCACAGGAGAACGACCATAAGGTGCCCGAGGCAGCAATAGACCCTTGGAGACAAGTCGGCTGGACGACGATGTATTGAGTCGCGACGCAATTTGTGTGTCCCATCGTCATTAACAGCCTCTGAACGTTACAATTCACTGTCAGTTTTGCGTCGGATTCGAAAATCTAGACTCACAGGAGAACGAGCATATGGTGCCCGAGGCAGCACTAGACCCTTGGAGACAAGTCGGCTGGAGGACGATGTATTGAATCGCGACGCAATTTGTGTGTTCCATCGTCATTAACAGACTCTGAACGTTACACTTAACTGTCAGTTTTGCGTCGGATTCAAAAATCTAGACTCACAGGAGAACGAGCATATGGTGCCCGAGGCAGCACTAGACCCTTGGAGACAAGTCGGCTGGAGGACGATGTATTGAGTCGCGACGCAATTTGTGTGTCCCATCGTCATTAACAGGCTCTGAACGTTACAATTAACTGTCAGTTTAGCGCCGGATTCGAAAATCTAGACTCACAGGAGAACGAGCATACGGTGCCCGAGGCAGCACTAGACCCTTGGAGACAAGTCGGCTGTAGGACGATGTATTGAATCGCGACGCAATTTGTGTGTCCCATCGTCATTAACAGGCTCTGAACGTTACAATTAACTGTCAGTTTTACGTCGGATTCGAAAAACTAGACTCATAGGAGAACGACCAAAAGGTGCCCGAGGCAGCAATAGACCCATGGAGACAAGTCGGCTGGAGGACGATGTATTGAATCGCGACGCAATTTGTGTGTTCCATCGTCATTAAGAGGCTCTGAAAGTTAGAATTCACTCTCAGTTTTGCGTCGGATTCGAAAAACTAGACTCACAGGAGAACGACCATAAGGTGCCCGAGGCAGCAATAGACCCTTGGAGACAAGTCGGCTGGATGACGATGTATTGAATCGCGACGCAATTTGGGTGTTCCATCGTCATTAAGAGGCTCTGAACGTTACAATTAACTGTCAATTTTGCATCGCATTCGAAAATCTAGACTCACAGGAGAACGAGCATAAGGTGCCCGAGGCAGCAATAGACCCTTCGAGACAAGTCGGCTGGAGGACGATGTATTGAATCGCGACGCAATTTGTGTGTTCCATCGTCATTAAGAGGCTCTGAACGTTACAATTAACTGTCAGTTTTGCGTCGGATTCGAAAATCTAGACTCACAGGAGAACGACCATAAGGTGCCCGAGGCAGCACTAGACCCTTGGAGACAAGTCGGCTGGAGGACGATGTATTGAGTCGCGACGCAATTTGTGTGTCCCATCGTCATTAACAGGCTCTGAACGTTACAATTAACTGTCAGTTTTGCGTCGTATTCTGAAAACTAGACTCACAGGAGAACGACCATAAGGTGCCCGAGGCAGCAAGAGACCCTTGGAGACAGGTCGGCTGTGGGACGATGTATTGAATCGCGGCGCAATTTGTGTGTTCCATCCTCATCAAGAGGCTCTGAACGTTACAATTCACTGTCAGTTTTGCGTCGGATTCGAAAATCTAGACTCACAGGAGAACGAGCATATGGTGCCCGAGGCAGCACTAGACCCTTGGAGACAAGTCGGCTGTAGGACGATGTATTGAATCGCGACGCAATTTGTGTGTTCCATCGTCATTAAGAGGCTCTGAACGTTACAATTAACTGTCAGTTATGCGTCGGATTCGAAAATCTAGACTCACAGGAGAACGATCATAAGGTGCCCGAGGCAGCAATAGACCCTTGGAGACAAGTCGGCTGGAGGACGATGTATTGATTCGCGACGCAATTTGTGTGTTCCATCGTCATTAAGAGGCTCTGAACGTTACAATTAATTGTCAGTTTTGCGCCGGATTCGAAAATCTAGACTCACAGGAGAACGAGCATATGGTGCCCGAGGCAGCATTAGACCCTTGGAGACAAGTCGGCTGGAGGACGATGTATTGAGACGCGACGCAATTTGTGTGTCCCATCGTCATTAACAGGCTCTGAGCGTTACAATTAACTGTCAGTTTTGCATCGCATTCGAAAAACTAGACTCACAGGAGAACGACCATAAGGTGCCCGAGGCAGCAATAGACCCTTGGAGACAAGTCGGCTGGAGGACGATGTATTGAATCGCGACGCAATTTGTGTGTTCCATCGTCATTAAGAGGCTCTGAACGTTACAATTAACTGTCAGTTTTGCGTCGGATTCGAAAATCTAGACTCACAGATGAACGACCATAAGGTGCCCGAGGCAGCAATAGACCCATCGAGACAAGTCGGCTGGAGGACGATGTATTGAATCGCGACGCAATTTGTGTGTTCCATCGTCATTAAGAGGCTCTGAACGTTACAATTAACTGTCAGTTTTGCATCGCATTCGAAAAACTAGACTCACAGGAGAACGAGCATATGGTGCCCGAGGCAGCACTAGACCCTTGGAGACAAGTCGGCTGGAGGACGATGTATTGAGTCGCGACGCAATTTGTGTGTCCCATCGTCATTAACAGGCTCTGAACGTTACAATTAACTGTCAGTTTAGCGCCGGATTCGAAAATCTAGACTCACAGGAGAACGAGCATACGGTGCCCGAGGCAGCACTAGACCCTTGGAGACAAGTCGGCTGTAGGACGATGTATTGAATCGCGACGCAATTTGTGTGTCCCATCGTCATTAACAGGCTCTGAACGTTACAATTAACTGTCAGTTTTACGTCGGATTCGAAAAACTAGACTCATAGGAGAACGACCAAAAGGTGCCCGAGGCAGCAATAGACCCATGGAGACAAGTCGGCTGGAGGACGATGTATTGAATCGCGACGCAATTTGTGTGTTCCATCGTCATTAAGAGGCTCTGAAAGTTAGAATTCACTCTCAGTTTTGCGTCGGATTCGAAAAACTAGACTCACAGGAGAACGACCATAAGGTGCCCGAGGCAGCAATAGACCCTTGGAGACAAGTCGGCTGGATGACGATGTATTGAATCGCGACGCAATTTGGGTGTTCCATCGTCATTAAGAGGCTCTGAACGTTACAATTAACTGTCAATTTTGCATCGCATTCGAAAATCTAGACTCACAGGAGAACGAGCATAAGGTGCCCGAGGCAGCAATAGACCCTTCGAGACAAGTCGGCTGGAGGACGATGTATTGAATCGCGACGCAATTTGTGTGTTCCATCGTCATTAAGAGGCTCTGAACGTTACAATTAACTGTCAGTTTTGCGTCGGATTCGAAAATCTAGACTCACAGGAGAACGACCATAAGGTGCCCGAGGCAGCACTAGACCCTTGGAGACAAGTCGGCTGGAGGACGATGTATTGAGTCGCGACGCAATTTGTGTGTCCCATCGTCATTAACAGGCTCTGAACGTTACAATTAACTGTCAGTTTTGCGTCGTATTCTGAAAACTAGACTCACAGGAGAACGACCATAAGGTGCCCGAGGCAGCAAGAGACCCTTGGAGACAGGTCGGCTGTGGGACGATGTATTGAATCGCGGCGCAATTTGTGTGTTCCATCCTCATCAAGACGCTCTGAACGTTACAATTCACTGTCAGTTTTGCGTCGGATTCGAAAATCTAGACTCACAGGAGAACGAGCATATGGTGCCCGAGGCAGCACTAGACCCTTGGAGACAAGTCGGCTGTAGGACGATGTATTGAATCGCGACGCAATTTGTGTGTTCCATCGTCATTAAGAGGCTCTGAACGTTACAATTAACTGTCAGTTATGCGTCGGATTCGAAAATCTAGACTCACAGGAGAACGATCATAAGGTGCCCGAGGCAGCAATAGACCCTTGGAGACAAGTCGGCTGGAGGACGATGTATTGATTCGCGACGCAATTTGTGTGTTCCATCGTCATTAAGAGGCTCTGAACGTTACAATTAATTGTCAGTTTTGCGCCGGATTCGAAAATCTAGACTCACAGGAGAACGAGCATATGGTGCCCGAGGCAGCATTAGACCCTTGGAGACAAGTCGGCTGGAGGACGATGTATTGAGACGCGACGCAATTTGTGTGTCCCATCGTCATTAACAGGCTCTGAGCGTTACAATTAACTGTCAGTTTTGCATCGCATTCGAAAAACTAGACTCACAGGAGAACGACCATAAGGTGCCCGAGGCAGCAATAGACCCTTGGAGACAAGTCGGCTGGAGGACGATGTATTGAATCGCGACGCAATTTGTGTGTTCCATCGTCATTAAGAGGCTCTGAACGTTACAATTCACTGTCAGTTTTGCGCCGGATTCGAAAAACTAGACTCATAGGAGAACGACCAAAAGGTGCCCGGAGCAGCAATACTACCTCGGAGACAAGTCGGCTGGAGGACGATGTATTGAATCGCGACGCAATTTGTGTGTTCCATCGTCATTAAGAGGCTCTGAAAGTTACAATTAACTGTCAGTTTTGCGTCGGATTCGAAAATCTAGACTCACAGGAGAACGACCATAAGGTGCCCGAGGCAGCACTAGACCCTTGGAGACAAGTCGGCTGGAGGACGATGTATTGGGTCGCGACGCAATTTGTGTGTCCCATCGTCATTAACAGGCTCTGAACGTTACGATTAACTGTCAGTTTTGCATCGCATTCGAAAAACTAGACTCACAGGAGAACGACCATAAGGTGCCCGAGGCAGCAATAGACCTTTGGAGACTAGTCGGCTGGAGGACGATGTATTGAATCGCGACGCAATTTGTGTGTTCCATCGTCATTAAGAGGCTCTGAACCTTACAATTAACTGTCAGTTTTGCGTCGGATTCTGAAAACTAGACTCACAGATGAACGACCATAAGGTGCCCGAGGCAGCAATAGACCCTTGGAGACAAGTCGGCTGGAGGACGATGTATTGAATCGCGACACAATTTGTGTGTTCCATCGTCATTAAGAGGCTCTGAACGTTACAATTAATTGTCAGTATTGCTGCGGATTCGAAAAACTAGACTCAAAGGAGAACGACCAAGAGGTGCCAGGATCAGCAATACTACCTCGGAGACAAGTCGGCTGGAGGACGATGTATTGAATCGCGACGCAATTTGTGTGTTCCATCGTCATTAAGAGGCTCCGAACGTTACAATTAACTGTCAGTTTTGCGTCGGATTCGAAAATCTAGACTCACAGGAGAACGACCATAAGGTGCCCGAGGCAGCACTAGACCCTTGGAGACAAGTCGGCTGTATGACGATGTATTGAATCGCGACGCAATTTGTGTGTTTCATCGTCATCAAGAGGCTCTGAACGTTACAATTAACTGTCAGTTTTGCGTCGGATTCGAAAATCTAGACTCACAGGAGAACGACCATAAGGTGCCCGAGGCAGCAATAGACCCTTGGAGACAAGTCGGCTGGAGGACGATGTATTGAGACGCGACGCAATTTGTGTGTCCCATCGTCATTAACAGGCTCTGAACGTTACAATTAACTGTCAGTTTTGCATCGCATTCGAAAAACTAGACTCACAGGAGAACGAGCATATGGTGCCCGAGGCAGCAATAGACCCTTGGAGACAAGTCGGCTGGAGGACGATGTATTGAATCGCGACGCAATTTGTGTGTTCCATCGTCATTAAGAGGCTCTGAACCTTACAATTAACTGTCAGTTTTGCGTCGGATTCGAAAATCTAGACTCACAGATACGCGACCATAAGGTGCCCGAGGCAGCACTAGACCCTTGGAGACAAGTCGGCTGTAGGACGATGTATTGAGTCGCGACGCAATTTGTGTGTCCCATCGTCATTAACAGGCTCTGAACGTTACAATTAACTGTCAGTTTTGCGTCGGATTCGAAAATCTAGACTCACAGGAGAACGAGCATATGGTGCCCGAGGCAGCACTAGACCCTTGGAGACAAGTCGGCTGTAGGACGATGTATTGAATCGCGACGCAGTTTGTGTGTTCCATCGTCATCAAGAGGCACTGAACGTTACTATTCACTCTCAGTTTTGCGTCGGATTCGAAAATCTAGACTCACAGGAGAACGAGCATATGGTACCCGAGGCAGCACTAGACCCTTGGAGACAAGTCGGCTGTAGGACGATGTATTGAGACGCGACGCAATTTGTGTGTTCCATCGTCATTAAGAGGCTCTGAACGTTACAATTAACTGTCAGTTTTGCGTCGGATTCGAAAATCTAGACTCACAGGAGAACGACCATAAGGTGCCCGAGGCAGCATTAGACCCTTGGAGACAAGTCGGCTGGAGGACGATGTATTGAGTCGCGACGCAATTTGTGTGTCCCATCGTCATTAACAGGCTCTGAACGTTACAATTCACTGTCAGTTTTGCGTCGGATTCGAAAATCTAGACTCACAGGAGAACGAGCACATGGTGCCCGAGGCAGCACTAGACCCTTGGAGACAAGTCGGCTGTAGGACGATGTATAGAATCGCGACGCAATTTGTGTGTTCCATCGTCAGTATCAGGCTCTGAACGTTACAATTAACCGTCAGTTTTGCGTCGTATTCTGAAAACTAGACTCACAGGAGAACGACGATAAGGTGCCCGAGGCAGCTATAGACCCTTGGAGACAAGTCGGCTGGAGGACGATGTATTGAATCGCGACGCAATTTGTGTGTTCCATCGTCATCAAGAGGCTCTGAACGTTACAATTCACTGTCAGTTTTGCGTCGGATTCGAAAATCTAGACTCACAGGAGAACGACCATAAGGTGCTCGAGGCAGCACTAGACCCTTGGAGACAAGTCGGCTGGAGGACGATGTATTGAATCGCGACGCAATTTGTGTGTTCCATCGTCATTAAGAGGCTCTGAACGTTACAATTAATTGTCAGTTTTGCGCCGGATTCGAAAACTAGACTCATAGGAGAACGACCAAGAGGTGCCGGGAGCAGCAATACTACCTTGGAGACATGTCGGCTGGAGGACGATGTATTGAATAGCGACGCAATTTGTATGTCCCATCGTCATTAACAGGCTCTGAACGTTACAATTAACTGTCAGTTTTGCATCGCATTCGAAAAACTAGACTCACAGGAGAACGAGCATAAGGTGCCCGAGGCAGCAATAGACCCTTGGAGACAAGTCGGCTGGACGACGATGTATTGAGTCGCGACGCAATTTGTGTGTCCCATCGTCATTAACAGGCTCTGAACGTTACAATTCACTGTCAGTTTTGCGTCGGATTCGAAAATCTAGACTCACAGGAGAACGAGCATATGGTGCCCGAGGCAGCACTAGACCCTTGGAGACAAGTCGGCTGGAGGACGATGTATTGAATCGCGACGCAATTTGTGTGTTCCATCGTCATTAACAGACTCTGAACGTTACACTTAACTGTCAGTTTTGCGTCGGATTCAAAAATCTAGACTCACAGGAGAACGAGCATATGGTGCCCGAGGCAGCACTAGACCCTTGGAGACAAGTCGGCTGGAGGACGATGTATTGAGTCGCGACGCAATTTGTGTGTCCCATCGTCATTAACAGGCTCTGAACGTTACAATTAACTGTCAGTTTAGCGCCGGATTCGAAAATCTAGACTCACAGGAGAACGAGCATACGGTGCCCGAGGCAGCACTAGACCCTTGGAGACAAGTCGGCTGTAGGACGATGTATTGAATCGCGACGCAATTTGTGTGTCCCATCGTCATTAACAGGCTCTGAACGTTACAATTAACTGTCAGTTTTACGTCGGATTCGAAAAACTAGACTCATAGGAGAACGACCAAAAGGTGCCCGAGGCAGCAATAGACCCATGGAGACAAGTCGGCTGGAGGACGATGTATTGAATCGCGACGCAATTTGTGTGTTCCATCGTCATTAAGAGGCTCTGAAAGTTAGAATTCACTCTCAGTTTTGCGTCGGATTCGAAAAACTAGACTCACAGGAGAACGACCATAAGGTGCCCAAGGCAGCAATAGACCCTTGGAGACAAGTCGGCTGGATGACGATGTATTGAATCGCGACGCAATTTGGGTGTTCCATCGTCATTAAGAGGCTCTGAACGTTACAATTAACTGTCAATTTTGCATCGCATTCGAAAATCTAGACTCACAGGAGAACGAGCATAAGGTGCCCGAGGCAGCAATAGACCCTTCGAGACAAGTCGGCTGGAGGACGATGTATTGAATCGCGACGCAATTTGTGTGTTCCATCGTCATTAAGAGGCTCTGAACGTTACAATTAACTGTCAGTTTTGCGTCGGATTCGAAAATCTAGACTCACAGGAGAACGACCATAAGGTGCCCGAGGCAGCACTAGACCCTTGGAGACAAGTCGGCTGGAGGACGATGTATTGAGTCGCGACGCAATTTGTGTGTCCCATCGTCATTAACAGGCTCTGAACGTTACAATTAACTGTCAGTTTTGCGTCGTATTCTGAAAACTAGACTCACAGGAGAACGACCATAAGGTGCCCGAGGCAGCAAGAGACCCTTGGAGACAGGTCGGCTGTGGGACGATGTATTGAATCGCGGCGCAATTTGTGTGTTCCATCCTCATCAAGAGGCTCTGAACGTTACAATTCACTGTCAGTTTTGCGTCGGATTCGAAAATCTAGACTCACAGGAGAACGAGCATATGGTGCCCGAGGCAGCACTAGACCCTTGGAGACAAGTCGGCTGTAGGACGATGTATTGAATCGCGACGCAATTTGTGTGTTCCATCGTCATTAAGAGGCTCTGAACGTTACAATTAACTGTCAGTTATGCGTCGGATTCGAAAATCTAGACTCACAGGAGAACGATCATAAGGTGCCCGAGGCAGCAATAGACCCTTGGAGACAAGTCGGCTGGAGGACGATGTATTGATTCGCGACGCAATTTGTGTGTTCCATCGTCATTAAGAGGCTCTGAACGTTACAATTAATTGTCAGTTTTGCGCCGGATTCGAAAATCTAGACTCACAGGAGAACGAGCATATGGTGCCCGAGGCAGCATTAGACCCTTGGAGACAAGTCGGCTGGAGGACGATGTATTGAGACGCGACGCAATTTGTGTGTCCCATCGTCATTAACAGGCTCTGAGCGTTACAATTAACTGTCAGTTTTGCATCGCATTCGAAAAACTAGACTCACAGGAGAACGACCATAAGGTGCCCGAGGCAGCAATAGACCCTTGGAGACAAGTCGGCTGGAGGACGATGTATTGAATCGCGACGCAATTTGTGTGTTCCATCGTCATTAAGAGGCTCTGAACGTTACAATTAACTGTCAGTTTTGCGTCGGATTCGAAAATCTAGACTCACAGATGAACGACCATAAGGTGCCCGAGGCAGCAATAGACCCATCGAGACAAGTCGGCTGGAGGACGATGTATTGAATCGCGACGCAATTTGTGTGTTCCATCGTCATCAAGAGGCTCTGAACGTTACAATTCACTCTCAGTTTTGCGTCGGATTCGAAAATCTAGACTCACAGGAGAACGAGCATATGGTGCCCGAGGCATCACTAGACCCTTGGAGACAAGTCGGCTGTAGGACGATGTATTGAATCGCGACGCAATTTGTGTGTTCCATCGTCATTAAGAGGCTCTGAACGTTACAATTAACTGTTAGTTTTGCATCGCATTCGAAAAACTAGACTCACAGGAGAACGACCATAAGGTGCCCGAGGCAGCAATAGACCCTTGCAGACAAGTCGGCTGGAGGACGATGTATTGATTCGCGACGCAATTTGTGTGTTCCATCGTCATTAAGAGGCTCTGAACCTTACAATTAACTGTCAGTTTTGCGTCGGATTCGAAAATCTAGACTCACCGATGAACGACCATAAGGTGCCCGAGGCAGCAATAGACCCTTCGAGACAAGTCGGCTGGACGACGATGTATTGAGTCGCGACGCAATTTGTGTGTCCCATCGTCATTAACAGGCTCTGAACGTTACAATTCACTGTCAGTTTTGCGTCGGATTCGAAAATCTAGACTCACAGGAGAACGAGCATATGGTGCCCGAGGCAGCACTAGACCCTTGGAGACAAGTCGGCTGGAGGACGATGTATTGAATCGCGACGCAATTTGTGTGTTCCATCGTCATTAACAGGCTCTGAACGTTACAATTAACAGTTTTGCGTCGGATTCGAAAATCTAGACTCACAGGAGAACGAGCATATGGTGCCCGAGGCAGCACTAGACCCTTGGAGACAAGTCGGCTGGAGGACGATGTATTGAGTGGCGACGCAATTTGTGTGTCCCATCGTCATTAACAGGCTCTGAACGTTACAATTCACTGTCAGTTTTGCGTCGGATTCGAAAATCTAGACTCACAGGAGAACGAGCATACGGTGCCCGAGGCAGCACTAGACCCTTGGAGACAAGTCGGCTGTAGGACGATGTATTGAATCGCGACGCAATTTGTGTGTCCCATCGTCATTAACAGGCTCTGAACGTTACAATTAACAGTCAGTTTTGCGTCGAATTCGAAAAACTAGACTCATAGGAGAACGACCAAAAGGTGCCCGAGGCAGCAATAGACCCTTGGAGACAAGTCGGCTGGAGGACGATGTATTGAATCGCGACGCAATTTGTGTGTTCCATCGTCATTAACACGCTCTGAAAGTTAGAATTCACTCTCAGTTTTGCGTCGGATTCGAAAAACTAGACTCACAGGAGAACGACCATAAGGTGCCCGAGGCAGCAATAGACCCTTGGAGACAAGTCGGCTGGATGACGATGTATTGAATCGCGACGCAATTTGGGTGTTCCATCGTCATTAAGAGGCTCTGAACGTTACAATTAACTGTCAATTTTGCATCGCATTCGAAAAACTAGACTCACAGGAGAACGAGCAAAGGTGCCCGAGGCAGCAATAGACCCTTCGAGACAAGTCGGCTGGAGGACGATGTATTGAATCGCGACGCAATTTGTGTGTTCCATCGTCATTAAGAGGCTCTGAACGTTACAATTAACTGTCAGTTTTGCGTCGGATTCGTAAATCTAGACTCACAGGAGAACGACCATAAGGTGCCCGAGGCAGCACTAGACCCTTGGAGACACGTCGGCTGGAGGACGATGTATTGAGTCGCGACGCAATTTGTGTGTTCCATCGTCATTAACAGGCTCTGAACGTTACAATTAACTGTCAGTTTTGCGTCGTATTCTGAAAACTAGACTGACAGGAGAACGACCATAAGGTGCCCGAGGCAGCAAGAGACCCTTGGAGACAGGTCGGCTGTGGGACGATGTATTGAATCGCGACGCAATTTGTGTGTTCCATCCTCATCAAGTGGCTCTGAACGTTACAATTCACTGTCAGTTTTGCGTCGGATTCGAAAATCTAGACTCACAGGAGAACGAGCATATGGTGCCCGAGGCAGCACTAGACCCTTGGAGACAAGTCGGCTGTAGGACGATGTATTGAATCGCGACGCAATTTGTGTGTTCCATCGTCATTAAGAGGCTCTGAACGTTACAATTAATTGTCAGTTTTGCGTCGGATTCGAAAATCTAGACTCACAGATGAACGACCATAAGGTGCCCGAGGCAGCAATAGACCCTTGGAGACAAGTCGGCTGGAGGACGATGTATTGAGACGCGACGCAATTTGTGTGTCCCATCGTTATTAACAGGCTCTGAACGTTACAATTAACTGTCAGTTTTGCATCGCATTCGAAAAACTAGACTCACAGGAGAACGACCATAAGGTGCCCGAGGCAGCAATAGACCCTTGGAGACAAGTCGGCTGGAGGACGATGTATTGAATCGCGACGCAATTTGTGTGTTCCATCGTCATTAAGAGGCTCTGAACGTTGCAATTAATTGTCAGTTTTGCGTCGGATTCGAAAATCTAGACTCACAGATGAACGACCATAAGGTGCCCGAGGCAGCAATAGACCCATCGAGACAAGTCGGCTGGAGGACGATGTATTGAATCGCGACGCAATTTGTGTGTTCCATCGTCATCAAGAGGCTCTGAACGTTACAATTCACTCTCAGTTTTGCGTCGGATTCGAAAATCTAGACTCACAGGAGAACGAGCATATGGTGCCCGAGGCAGCACTAGACCCTTGGAGACAAGTCGGCTGTAGGACGATGTATTGAATCGCGACGCAATTTGTGTGTTCCATCGTCATTAAGAGGCTCTGAACGTTACAATTAACTGTCAGTTTTGCATCGCATTCGAAAAACTAGACTCACAGGAGAACGACCATAAGGTGCCCGACGCAGCACTAGACCCTTGGAGACAAGTCGGCTGGAGGACGATGTATTGATTCGGGACGCAATTTGTGTGTTCCATCGTCATTAAGAGGCTCTGAACGTTACAATTAATTGTCAGTTTTGCGCCGGATTCGAAAAACTAGACTCATAGGAGAACGACCAAGAGGTGCCAGGAGCAGCAATACTACCTCGGAGACAAGTCGGCTGGAGGACGATGTATTGAATCGCGACGCAATTTGTGTGTTCCATCGTCATTAAGAGGCTCTGAACCTTACAATTAACTGTCAGTTTTGCGTCGGATTCGAAAAACTAGACTCACAGGAGAACGACCATAAGGTGCCCGAGGCAGCAATAGACCCTTGGAGACAAGTTGGCTGGAGGACGATGTATTGATTCGCGACGCAATTTGTGTGTTCCATCGTCATTAAGAGGCTCTGAACGTAATATTAATTGTCAGTTTTGCGCCGGATTCGAAAAACTAGACTCATAGGAGAACGACCATAAGGTGCCCGAGGCAGCACTAGACCCTTGGAGACAAGTCGGCTGTAGGACGATGTATTGAATCGCGACGCAATTTGTGTGTTCCATCGTCATTAAGAGGCTCTGAACCTTACAATTAACTGTCAGTTTTGCGTCGGGTTCGAAAAACTAGACTCACAGGAGAAAGACCATAAGGTGCCCGAGGCAGCAATAGACCCTTGGAGACAAGTCGGCTGGAGGACGATGTATTGATTCGCGACGCAATTTGTGTGTTCCATCGTCATTAAGAGGCTCTGAACGTTACAATTAATTGTCAGTTTTGCGCCGGATTCGAAAAACTAGACTCATAGGAGAACGACCAAGAGGTGCCAGGAGCAGCAATACTACCTCGGAGACAAGTCGGCTGGAGGACGATGTATTGAATCGCGACGCAATTTGTGTGTTCCATCGTCATTAAGTGGCTCTGAACCTTACAATTAACTGTCAGTTTTGCGTCGGATTCGAAAAACTAGACTCATAGCAGAACGACCATAAGGTGCCCGAGGCAGCAATAGACCACTGGAGACAAGTCGGCTGGAGGACGATGTATTGAGTCGCGACGCAATTTGTGTGTCCCATCGTCATTAACAGGCTCTGAACGTTACAATTAACTGTCAGTTTTGCGTCGGATTCGAAAATCTAGACTCACTGATGAACGACCATAAGGTGCCCGAGGCAGCACTACACCCTTGGAGTCAAGTCGGCGGGAGGAAGATGTATTGAATCGCGACGCAATTTGTGTGTTCCATCGTCAAAACAGGCTCTGATCATTACAATTAACTGTCAGTTTTGCGTCGGATTCGAAAAACTAGACTCACAGGAGAACGACCATAAGGTGCCCGAGGCAGCAATAGACCCTTCGAGATAAGTCGGCTGGAGGACGATGTATTGAATCGCGACGCAATTTGTGTGTTCCATCGTCATTAACAGGCTCTGAACGTTACAATTAATTGTCAGTTTTGCGTCGTATTCGAAAAACTAGACTCACAGGAGAACGACCATAAGGTGCCCGAGGCACCAATAGACCCTTCGAGACAAGTCGGCTGTGGGACGATGTGTTGAATCGCGACGCAATTTGTGTGTTCCATCGTCATCAAGAGGCTCTGAACGTTACAATTCACTGTCAGTTTTGCGCCGGATTCGAAAAACTAGACTCATAGGAGAACGACCAAAAGGTGCCCGGAGCAGCAATACTACCTCGGAGACAAGTCGGCTGGAGGACGATGTATTGAATCGCGACGCAATTTGTGTGTTCCATCGTCATTAAGAGGCTCTGAACGTTACAATTAATTGTCAGTTTTGCGTCGGATTCGAAAATCTAGACTCACAGGAGAACGAGCATAAGGTGCCCGAGGCAGCACTAGACCCTTGGAGACAAGTCGGCTGTATGACGATGTATTGAATCGCGACGCAATTTGTGTGTTCCATCGTCATCAAGAGGCTCTGAACGTTACAATTAACTGTCAGTTTTGCGTCGGATTCGAAAATCTAGACTCACAGGAGAACGACCATAAGGTGCCCGAGGCAGCAATAGACCCTTGGAGACAAGTCGGCTGGAGGACGATGTATTGAGACGCGACGCAATTTGTGTGTCCCATCGTCATTAACAGGCTCTGAACGTTACAATTAACTGTCAGTTTTGCATCGCATTCGAAAAACTAGACTCACAGGAGAACGAGCATATGGTGCCCGAGGCAGCAATAGACCCTTGGAGACAAGTCGGCTGGAGGACGATGTATTGAATCGCGACGCAATTTGTGTGTTCCATCGTCATTAAGAGGCTCTGAACCTTACAATTAACTGTCAGTTTTGCGTCGGATTCGAAAATCTAGACTCACAGATACGCGACCATAAGGTGCCCGAGGCAGCACTAGACCCTTGGAGACAAGTCGGCTGTAGGACGATGTATTGAGTCGCGACGCAATTTGTGTGTCCCATCGTCATTAACAGGCTCTGAACGTTACAATTAACTGTCAGTTTTGCGTCGGATTCGAAAATCTAGACTCACAGGAGAACGAGCATATGGTGCCCGAGGCAGCACTAGACCCTTGGAGACAAGTCGGCTGTAGGACGATGTATTGAATCGCGACGCAGTTTGTGTGTTCCATCGTCATCAAGAGGCACTGAACGTTACTATTCACTCTCAGTTTTGCGTCGGATTCGAAAATCTAGACTCACAGGAGAACGAGCATATGGTACCCGAGGCAGCACTAGACCCTTGGAGACAAGTCGGCTGTAGGACGATGTATTGAATCGCGACGCAATTTGTGTGTTCCATCGTCATTAACAGGCTCTGAACGTTACAATTAATTGTCAGTTTTGCGTCGTATTCGAAAAACTAGACTCACAGGAGAACGACCATAAGGTGCCCGAGGCACCAATAGACCCTTCGAGACAAGTCGGCTGTGGGACGATGTGTTGAATCGCGACGCAATTTGTGTGTTCCATCGTCATCAAGAGGCTCTGAACGTTACAATTCACTGTCAGTTTTGCGCCGGATTCGAAAAACTAGACTCATAGGAGAACGACCAAAAGGTGCCCGGAGCAGCAATACTACCTCGGAGACAAGTCGGCTGGAGGACGATGTATTGAATCGCGACGCAATTTGTGTGTTCCATCGTCATTAAGAGGCTCTGAACGTTACAATTAATTGTCAGTTTTGCGTCGGATTCGAAAATCTAGACTCACAGGAGAACGAGCATAAGGTGCCCGAGGCAGCACTAGACCCTTGGAGACAAGTCGGCTGTATGACGATGTATTGAATCGCGACGCAATTTGTGTGTTCCATCGTCATCAAGAGGCTCTGAACGTTACAATTAACTGTCAGTTTTGCATCGGATTCGAATATCTAGACTCACAGGAGAACGACCATAAGGTGCCCGAGGCAGCAATAGACCCTTGGAGACAAGTCGGCTGGAGGACGATGTATTGAGACGCGACGCAATTTGTGTGTCCCATCGTCATTAACAGGCTCTGAACGTTACAATTAACTGTCAGTTTTGCATCGCATTCGAAAAACTAGACTCACAGGAGAACGAGCATATGGTGCCCGAGGCAGCAATAGACCCTTGGAGACAAGTCGGCTGGAGGACGATGTATTGAATCGCGACGCAATTTGTGTGTTCCATCGTCATTAAGAGGCTCTGAACCTTACAATTAACTGTCAGTTTTGCGTCGGATTCGAAAATCTAGACTCACAGATACGCGACCATAAGGTGCCCGAGGCAGCACTAGACCCTTGGAGACAAGTCGGCTGTAGGACGATGTATTGAGTCGCGACGCAATTTGTGTGTCCCATCGTCATTAACAGGCTCTGAACGTTACAATTAACTGTCAGTTTTGCGTCGGATTCGAAAATCTAGACTCACAGGAGAACGAGCATATGGTGCCCGAGGCAGCACTAGACCCTTGGAGACAAGTCGGCTGTAGGACGATGTATTGAATCGCGACGCAGTTTGTGTGTTCCATCGTCATCAAGAGGCACTGAACGTTACTATTCACTCTCAGTTTTGCGTCGGATTCGAAAATCTAGACTCACAGGAGAACGAGCATATGGTACCCGAGGCAGCACTAGACCCTTGGAGACAAGTCGGCTGTAGGACGATGTATTGAGACGCGACGCAATTTGTGTGTTCCATCGTCATTAAGAGGCTCTGAACGTTACAATTAACTGTCAGTTTTGCGTCGGATTCGAAAATCTAGACTCACAGGAGAACGACCATAAGGTGCCCGAGGCAGCATTAGACCCTTGGAGACAAGTCGGCTGGAGGACGATGTATTGAGTCGCGACGCAATTTGTGTGTCCCATCGTCATTAACAGGCTCTGAACGTTACAATTCACTGTCACTTTTGCGTCGGATTCGAAAATCTAGACTCACAGGAGAACGAGCACATGGTGCCCGAGGCAGCACTAGACCCTTGGAGACAAGTCGGCTGTAGGACGATGTATAGAATCGCGACGCAATTTGTGTGTTCCATCGTCAGTATCAGGCTCTGAACGTTACAATTAACCGTCAGTTTTGCGTCGTATTCTGAAAACTAGACTCACAGGAGAACGACGATAAGGTGCCCGAGGCAGCTATAGACCCTTGGAGACAAGTCGGCTGGAGGACGATGTATTGAATCGCGACGCAATTTGTGTGTTCCATCGTCATCAAGAGGCTCTGAACGTTACAATTCACTGTCAGTTTTGCGTCGGATTCGAAAATCTAGACTCACAGGAGAACGACCATAAGGTGCCCGAGGCAGCACTAGACCCTTGGAGACAAGTCGGCTGGAGGACGATGTATTGAATCGCGACGCAATTTGTGTGTTCCATCGTCATTAAGAGGCTCTGAACGTTACAATTAATTGTCAGTTTTGCGCCGGATTCGAAAACTAGACTCATAGGAGAACGACCAAGAGGTGCCGGGAGCAGCAATACTACCTTGGAGACATGTCGGCTGGAGGACGATGTATTGAATAGCGACGCAATTTGTATGTCCCATCGTCATTAACAGGCTCTGAACGTTACAATTAACTGTCAGTTTTGCATCGCATTCGAAAAACTAGACTCACAGGAGAACGACCATAAGGTGCCCGAGGCAGCAATAGACCCTTGGAGACAAGTCGGCTGGACGACGATGTATTGAGTCGCGACGCAATTTGTGTGTCCCATCGTCATTAACAGGCTCTGAACGTTACAATTCACTGTCAGTTTTGCGTCGGATTCGAAAATCTAGACTCACAGGAGAACGAGCATATGGTGCCCGAGGCAGCACTAGACCCTTGGAGACAAGTCGGCTGGAGGACGATGTATTGAATCGCGACGCAATTTGTGTGTTCCATCGTCATTAACAGACTCTGAACGTTACACTTAACTGTCAGTTTTGCGTCGGATTCAAAAATCTAGACTCACAGGAGAACGAGCATATGGTGCCCGAGGCAGCACTAGACCCTTGGAGACAAGTCGGCTGGAGGACGATGTATTGAGTCGCGACGCAATTTGTGTGTCCCATCGTCATTAACAGGCTCTGAACGTTACAATTAAGTGTCAGTTTTGCGCCGGATTCGAAAATCTAGACTCACAGGAGAACGAGCATACGGTGCCCGAGGCAGCACTAGACCCTTGGAGACAAGTCGGCTGTAGGACGATGTATTGAATCGCGACGCAATTTGTGTGTCCCATCGTCATTAACAGGCTCTGAAAGTTAGAATTCACTCTCAGTTTTGCGTCGGATTCGAAAAACTAGACTCACAGGAGAACGACCATAAGGTGCCCGAGGCAGCAATAGACCCTTGGAGACAAGTCGGCTGGATGACGATGTATTGAATCGCGACGCAATTTGGGTGTTCCATCGTCATTAAGAGGCTCTGAACGTTACAATTAACTGTCAATTTTGCATCGCATTCGAAAATCTAGACTCACAGGAGAACGAGCATAAGGTGCCCGAGGCAGCAATAGACCCTTCGAGACAAGTCGGCTGGAGGACGATGTATTGAATCGCGACGCAATTTGTGTGTTCCATCGTCATTAAGAGGCTCTGAACGTTACAATTAACCGTCAGTTTTGCGTCGGATTCGAAAATCTAGACCCACAGGAGAACGACCATAAGGTGCCCGAGGCAGCACTAGACCCTTGGAGACAAGTCGGCTGGAGGACGATGTATTGAGTCGCGACGCAATTTGTGTGTCCCATCGTCATTAACAGGCTCTGAACGTTACAATTAACTGTCAGTTTTGCGTCGTATTCTGAAAACTAGACTCACAGGAGAACGACCATAAGGTGCCCGAGGCAGCAAGAGACCCTTGGAGACAGGTCGGCTGTGGGACGATGTATTGAATCGCGACGCAATTTGTGTGTTCCATCCTCATCAAGAGGCTCTGAACGTTACAATTCACTGTCAGTTTTGCGTCGGATTCGAAAATCTAGACTCACAGGAGAACGAGCATATGGTGCCCGAGGCAGCACTAGACCCTTGGAGACAAGTCGGCTGTAGGACGATGTATTGAATCGCGACGCAATTTGTGTGTTCCATCGTCATTAAGAGGCTCTGAACGTTACAATTAACTGTCAGTTATGCGTCGGATTCGAAAATCTAGACTCACAGGAGAACGAGCATAAGGTGCCCGAGGCAGCAATAGACCCTTCGAGACAAGTCGGCTGGAGGACGATGTATTGAATCGCGACGCAATTTGTGTGTTCCATCGTCATTAAGAGGCTCTGAACGTTACAATTAACCGTCAGTTTTGCGTCGGATTCGAAAATCTAGACTCACAGGAGAACGACCATAAGGTGCCCGAGGCAGCACTAGACCCTTGGAGACAAGTCGGCTGGAGGACGATGTATTGAGTCGCGACGCAATTTGTGTGTCCCATCGTCATTAACAGGCTCTGAACGTTACAATTAACTGTCAGTTTTGCGTCGTATTCTGAAAACTAGACTCACAGGAGAACGACCATAAGGTGCCCGAGGCAGCAAGAGACCCTTGGAGACAGGTCGGCTGTGGGACGATGTATTGAATCGCGACGCAATTTGTGTGTTCCATCCTCATCAAGAGGCTCTGAACGTTACAATTCACTGTCAGTTTTGCGTCGGATTCGAAAATCTAGACTCACAGGAGAACGAGCATATGGTGCCCGAGGCAGCACTAGACCCTTGGAGACAAGTCGGCTGTAGGACGATGTATTGAATCGCGACGCAATTTGTGTGTTCCATCGTCATTAAGAGGCTCTGAACGTTACAATTAACTGTCAGTTATGCGTCGGATTCGAAAATCTAGACTCACAGGAGAACGATCATAAGGTGCCCGAGGCAGCAATAGACCCTTGGAGACAAGTCGGCTGGAGGACGATGTATTGATTCGCGACGCAATTTGTGTGTTCCATCGTCATTAAGAGGCTCTGAACGTTACAATTAATTGTCAGTTTTGCGCCGGATTCGAAAATCTAGACTCACAGGAGAACGAGCATATGGTGCCCGAGGCAGCATTAGACCCTTGGAGACAAGTCGGCTGGAGGACGATGTATTGAGACGCGACGCAATTTGTGTGTCCCATCGTCATTAACAGGCTCTGAACGTTACAATTAACTGTCAGTTTTGCATCGCATTCGAAAAACTAGACTCACAGGAGAACGACCATAAGGTGCCCGAGGCAGCAATAGACCCTTGGAGACAAGTCGGCTGGAGGACGATGTATTGAATCGCGACGCAATTTGTGTGTTCCATCGTCATTAAGAGGCTCTGAACGTTACAATTAACTGTCAGTTTTGCGTCGGATTCGAAAATCTAGACTCACAGATGAACGACCATAAGGTGCCCGAGGCAGCAATAGACCCATCGAGACAAGTCGGCTGGAGGACGATGTATTGAATCGCGACGCAATTTGTGTGTTCCATCGTCATCACGAGGCTCTGAACGTTACAATTCACTCTCAGTTTTGCGTCGGATTCGAAAATCTAGACTCACAGGAGAACGAGCATATGGTGCCCGAGGCATCACTAGACCCTTGGAGACAAGTCGGCTGTAGGACGATGTATTGAATCGCGACGCAATTTGTGTGTTCCATCGTCATTAAGAGGCTCTGAACGTTACAATTAACTGTCAGTTTTGCATCGCATTCGAAAAACTAGACTCACAGGAGAACGACCATAAGGTGCCCGAGGCAGCAATAGACCCTTGCAGACAAGTCGGCTGGAGGACGATGTATTGATTCGCGACGCAATTTGTGTGTTCCATCGTCATTAAGAGGCTCTGAACCTTACAATTAACTGTCAGTTTTGCGTCGGATTCGAAAATCTAGACTCACCGATGAACGACCATAAGGTGCCCGAGGCAGCAATAGACCCTTGGAGACAAGTCGGCTGGACGACGATGTATTGAGTCGCGACGCAATTTGTGTGTCCCATCGTCATTAACAGGCTCTGAACGTTACAATTCACTGTCAGTTTTGCGTCGGATTCGAAAATCTAGACTCACAGGAGAACGAGCATATGGTGCCCGAGGCAGCACTAGACCCTTGGAGACAAGTCGGCTGGAGGACGATGTATTGAATCGCGACGCAATTTGTGTGTTCCATCGTCATTAACAGGCTCTGAACGTTACAATTAACAGTTTTGCGTCGGATTCGAAAATCTAGACTCACAGGAGAACGAGCATATGGTGCCCGAGGCAGCACTAGACCCTTGGAGACAAGTCGGCTGGAGGACGATGTATTGAGTGGCGACGCAATTTGTGTGTCCCATCGTCATTAACAGGCTCTGAACGTTACAATTCACTGTCAGTTTTGCGTCGGATTCGAAAATCTAGACTCACAGGAGAACGAGCATACGGTGCCCGAGGCAGCACTAGACCCTTGGAGACAAGTCGGCTGTAGGACGATGTATTGAATCGCGACGCAATTTGTGTGTCCCATCGTCATTAACAGGCTCTGAACGTTACAATTAACAGTCAGTTTTGCGTCGGATTCGAAAAACTAGACTCATAGGAGAACGACCAAAAGGTGCCCGAGGCAGCAATAGACCCTTGGAGACAAGTCGGCTGGAGGACGATGTATTGAATCGCGACGCAATTTGTGTGTTCCATCGTCATTAACACGCTCTGAAAGTTAGAATTCACTCTCAGTTTTGCGTCGGATTCGAAAAACTAGACTCACAGGAGAACGACCATAAGGTGCCCGAGGCAGCAATAGACCCTTGGAGACAAGTCGGCTGGATGACGATGTATTGAATCGCGACGCAATTTGGGTGTTCCATCGTCATTAAGAGGCTCTGAACGTTACAATTAACTGTCAATTTTGCATCGCATTCGAAAAACTAGACTCACAGGAGAACGAGCATAAGGTGCCCGAGGCAGCAATAGACCCTTCGAGACAAGTCGGCTGGAGGACGATGTATTGAATCGCGACGCAATTTGTGTGTTCCATCGTCATTAAGAGGCTCTGAACGTTACAATTAACTGTCAGTTTTGCGTCGGATTCGTAAATCTAGACTCACAGGAGAACGACCATAAGGTGCCCGAGGCAGCACTAGACCCTTGGAGACACGTCGGCTGGAGGACGATGTATTGAGTCGCGACGCAATTTGTGTGTTCCATCGTCATTAACAGGCTCTGAACGTTACAATTAACTGTCAGTTTTGCGTCGTATTCTGAAAACTAGACTCACAGGAGAACGACCATAAGGTGCCCGAGGCAGCAAGAGACCCTTGGAGACAGGTCGGCTGTGGGACGATGTATTGAATCGCGACGCAATTTGTGTGTTCCATCGTCATTAAGAGGCTCTGAACGTTACAATTAATTGTCAGTTTTGCGTCGGATTCGAAAATCTAGACTCACAGATGAACGACCATAAGGTGCCCGAGGCAGCAATAGACCCTTGGAGACAAGTCGGCTGGAGGACGATGTATTGAGACGCGACGCAATTTGTGTGTCCCATCGTTATTAACAGGCTCTGAACGTTACAATTAACTGTCAGTTTTGCATCGCATTCGAAAAACTAGACTCACAGGAGAACGACCATAAGGTGCCCGAGGCAGCAATAGACCCTTGGAGACAAGTCGGCTGGAGGACGATGTATTGAATCGCGACGCAATTTGTGTGTTCCATCGTCATTAAGAGGCTCTGAACGTTACAATTAATTGTCAGTTTTGCGTCGGATTCGAAAATCTAGACTCACAGATGAACGACCATAAGGTGCCCGACGCAGCACTAGACCCTTGGAGACAAGTCGGCTGGAGGACGATGTATTGATTCGCGACGCAATTTGTGTGTTCCATCGTCATTAAGAGGCTCTGAACGTTACAATTAATTGTCAGTTTTGCGCCGGATTCGAAAAACTAGACTCATAAGAGAACGACCATAAGGTGCCCGAGGCAGCACTAGACCCTTGGAGACAAGTCGGCTATAGGACGATGTATTGAATCGCGACGAAATTTGTGTGTTCCATCGTCATTAAGAGGCTCTGAACGTTACAATTAATTGTCAGTTTTGCGCCGGATTCGAAAAACTAGACTCATAGGAGAACGACCAAGAGGTGCCAGGAGCAGCAATAATACCTCGGAGACAAGTCGGCTGGAGGACGATGTATTGAATCGCGACGCAATTTGTGTGTTCCATCGTCATTAAGAGGCTCTGAACCTTACAATTAACTGTCAGTTTTGCGTCGGATTCGAAAAACTAGACTCACAGGAGAACGACCATAAGGTGCCCGAGGCAGCACTAGACCCTTGGAGACAAGTCGGCTGTAGGACGATGTATTGAATCGCGACGCAATTTGTGTGTTCCATCGTCATTAAGAGGCTCTGAACCTTACAATTAACTGTCAGTTTTGCGTCGGATTCGAAAAACTATACTCACAGGAGAAAGACCATAAGGTGCCCGAGGCAGCAATAGACCCTTGGAGACAAGTCGGCTGGAGGACGATGTATTGATTCGCGACGCAATTTGTGTGTTCCATCGTCATTAAGAGGCTCTGAACGTTACAATTAATTGTCAGTTTTGCGCCGGATTCGAAAAACTAGACTCATAGGAGAACGACCAAGAGGTGCCAGGAGCAGCAATACTACATCGGAGACAAGTCGGCTGGAGGACGATGTATTGAATCGCGACGCAATTTGTGTGTTCCATCGTCATTAAGTGGCTCTGAACCTTACAATTAACTGTCAGTTTTGCGTCGGATTCGAAAAACTAGACTCATAGCAGAACGACCATAAGGTGCCCGAGGCAGCAATAGACCACTGGAGACAAGTCGGCTGGAGGACGATGTATTGAGTCGCGACGCAATTTGTGTGTCCCATCGTCATTAACAGGCTCTGAACGTTACAATTCACTCTCAGTTTTGCGTCGGATTCGAAAATCTAGACTCACAGGAGAACGACCATAAGGTGCCCGAGGCAGCACTAGACCCGTGGAGACAAGTCGGCTGTAGGACAATGTATTGAGTCGCGACGCAATTTGTGTGTCCCATCGTCATTAACAGGCTCTGAACGTTACAATTAACTGTCAGTTTTGCGTCGGATTCGAAAATCTAGACTCACTGATGAACGACCATAAGGTGCCCGAGGCAGCACTACACCCTTGGAGTCAAGTCGGCGGGAGGAAGATGTATTGAATCGCGACGCAATTTGTGTGTTCCATCGTCATTAACAGGCTCTGATCATTACAATTAACTGTCAGTTTTGCGTCGGATTCGAAAAACTAGACTCACAGGAGAACGACCATAAGGTGCCCGAGGCAGCAATAGATCCTTCGAGATAAGTCGGCTGGAGGACGATGTATTGAATCGCGACGCAATTTGTGTGTTCCATCGTCATTAACAGGCTCTGAACGTTACAATTAATTGTCAGTTTTGCGTCGTATTCGAAAAACTAGACTCACAGGAGAACGACCATAAGGTGCCCGAGGCACCAATAGACCCTTCGAGACAAGTCGGCTGTGGGACGATGTGTTGAATCGCGACGCAATTTGTGTGTTCCATCGTCATCAAGAGGCTCTGAACGTTACAATTCACTGTCAGTTTTGCGCCGGATTCGAAAAACTAGACTCATAGGAGAACGACCAAAAGGTGCCCGGAGCAGCAATACTACCTCGGAGACAAGTCGGCTGGAGGACGATGTATTGAATCGCGACGCAATTTGTGTGTTCCATCGTCATTAAGAGGCTCTGAACGTTACAATTAATTGTCAGTTTTGCGTCGGATTCGAAAATCTAGACTCACAGGAGAACGAGCATATGGTGCCCGAGGCAGCACTAGACCCTTGGAGACAAGTCGGCTGTAGGACCATGTATTGAATCGCGACGCAATTTGTGTGTTCCATCGTCATTAAGAGGCTCTGAACGTTACAATTAACTGTCAGTTTTGCATCGCATTCGAGAAACTAGACTCACAGGAGAACGACGATAAGGTGCCCGAGGCAGCAATAGACCCTTGGAGACAAGTCGGCTGTAGGACGATGTATTGAATCGCGACGCAATTTGTGTGTTCCATCGTCATTAAGAGTCTCTGAAAGTTACAATTAACTGTCAGTTTTGCGTCGGATTCGAAAATCTAGACTCACAGGAGAACGACCATAAGGTGCCCGAGGCAGCACTAGACCCTTGGAGACAAGTCGGCTGGAGGACGATGTATTGAGTCGCGACGCAATTTGTGTGTCCCATCGTCATTAACAGGCTCTGAACGTTACAATTAACTGTCAGTTTTGCATCGCATTCGAAAAACTAGACTCACAGGAGACCGACCATAAGGTGCCCGAGGCAGCAATAGACCCTTGGAGACAAGTCGGCTGGAGGACGATATATTGATTCGCGACGCAATTTGTGTGTTCCATCGTCATTAAGAGGCTCTGAACCTTACAATTAACTGTCAGTTTTGCGTCGGATTCGAAAATCTAGACTCACAGATGAACGACGATAAGGTGCCCGAGGCAGCAATAGACCCTTGGAGACAAGTCGGCTGGAGGACGATGTATTGAATCGCGACACAATTTGTGTGTTCCATCGTCTTTAAGAGGCTTCGAACGTTACAATTAATTGTCAGTATTGCTGCGGATTCGAAAAACTAGACTCATAGGAGAACGACCAAGAGGTGCCAGGAGCAGCAATACTACCTCGGAGACAAGTCGGCTGGAGGACGATGTATTGAATCGCGACGCAATTTGTGTGTTCCATCGTCATTAAGAGGCTCCGAACGTTACAATTAACTGTCAGTTTTGCGTCGGATTCGAAAATCTAGACTCACAGGAGAACGACCATAAGGTGCCCGAGGCAGCACTAGACCCTTGGAGACAAGTCGGCTGTAGGACGATGTATTGAATCGCGACGCAATTTGTGTGTTCCATCGTCATCAAGAGGCTCTGAACGTTACAATTAACTGTCAGTTTTGCGTCGGATTCGAAAATCTAGACTCACAGGAGAACGACCATAAGGTGCCCGAGGCAGCTATAGACCCTTGGAGAAAAGTCGGCTGGAGGACGATGTATTGAGACGCGACGCAATTTGTGTGTCCCATCGTCATTAACAGGCTCTGAACGTTACAATTAACTGTCAGTTTTGCATCGCATTCGAAAAACTAGACTCACAGGAGAACGACGATAAGGTGCCCGAGGCAGCTATAGACCCTTGGAGACAAGTCGGCTGTAGGACGATGTATTGAATCGCGACGCAATTTGTGTGTTCCATCGTCATCAAGAGGCTCTGAACGTTACAATTCACTGTCAGTTTTGCGTCGGATTCGAAAATCTAGACTCACAGGAGAACGAGCATATGGTGCCCGAGGCAGCACTAGACCCTTTTAGACAAGTCGGCTGGAGGACGATGTATTGAATCGCGACGCAATTTGTGTGTTCCATCGTCATTAACAGGCTCTGAACCTTACAATTAACTGTCAGTTTTGCATCGCATTCGAAAAACTAGACTCACAGGAGAAAGACCATAAGGTGCCCGAGGCAGCAATAGACCCTTGGAGACAAGTCGGCTGGTGGACGATGTATTGAATCGCGACACAATTTGTGTGTTCCATCGTCAGTATCAGGCTCTGAACGTTACAATTAACCGTCAGTTTTGCGTCGTATTCTGAAAACTAGACAGACAGGAGAACGACGATAAGGTGCCCGAGGCAGCTATAGACCCTTGGAGACAAGTCGGCTGGTGGACGATGTATTGAATCGCGACGCAGTTTGTGTGTTCCATCGTCATTAAGACGCTCTGAACCTTACAATTAACTGTCAGTATTGCGTCGGATTCGAAAATCTAGACTCACAGATGAACGACCATAAGGTGCCCGAGGCAGCACTAGACCCTTGGAGACAAGTCGGCTGTAGGACGATGTATTGAGTCGCGACGCAATTTGTGTGTCCCATCGTCATTAACAGGCTCTGAACGTTACAATTAACTGTCAGTTTTGCGTCGGATTCGAAAATCTAGACTCACAGGAGAACGAGCATATGGTGCCCGAGGCAGCACTAGACCCTAGGAGACAAGTCGGCTGTAGGACGATGTATTGAATCGCGACGCAATTTGTGTGTTCCATCGTCAGTATCAGGCTCTGAACGTTACAATTAACCGTCAGTTCTGCGTCGTATTCTGAAAACTAGACTCACAGGGGAACGACGATAAGGTGCCCGAGGCAGCTATAGACCCTTGGAGACAAGTCGGCTGGAGGACGATGTATTGAATCGCGACGCAATTTGTGTGTTCCATCGTCATCAAGAGGCTCTGAACGTTACAATTCACTGTCAGTTTTGCGTCGGATTCGAAAATCTAGACTCACAGGAGAACGACCATAAGGTGCCCGAGGCAGCACTAGACCCTTGGAGACAAGACGGCTGGAGGACGATGTATTGAATCGCGACGCAATTTGTGTGTCCCATCGTCATTAACAGGCTCTGAACCTTACAATTAACTGTCAGTTTTGTGTCGGATTCTTAAATCTAGACTCACAGGAGAACGACGATAAGGTGCCCGAGGCAGCAATAGACCCTTGGAGACAAGTCGGCTGGAGGACGATGTATTGAGACGCGACGCAATTTGTGTGTCCCATCGTCATTAACAGGCTCTGAACGTTACAATTAACTGTCAGTTTTGCATCGCATTCGGAAAACTAGACTCACAGGAGAACGACGATAAGGTGCCCGAGGCAGCTATAGACCCTGGGAGACAAGTCGGCTGTAGGACGATGTATTGAATCGCGACGCAATTAGTGTGTTCCATCGTCATCAAGAGGCTCTGAACGTTACAATTCACTGTCAGTTTTGCGTCGGATTCGAAAATCTAGACTCACAGGAGAACGAGCATATGGTGCCCGAGGCAGCACTAGACCCTTTTAGACAAGTCGGCTGGAGGACGATGTATTGAATCGCGACGCAATTTGTGTGTTCCATCGTCATTAACAGGCTCTGAACCTTACAATTAACTGTCAGTTTTGCATCGCATTCGAAAAACTAGACTCACAGGAGAAAGACCATAAGGTGCCCGAGGCAGCAATAGACCCTTGGAGACAAGTCGGCTGGTGGACGATGTATTGAATCGCGACGCAGTTTGTGTGTTCCATCGTCATTAAGACGCTCTGAACCTTACAATTAACTGTCAGTATTGCGTCGGATTCGAAAATCTCGACTCACAGATGAACGACCATAAGGTGCCCGAGGCAGCACTAGACCCTTGGAGACAAGTCGGCTGTAGGACGATGTATTGAGTCGCGACGCAATTTGTGTGTCCCATCGTCATTAACAGGCTCTGAACGTTACAATTAACTGTCAGTTTTGCGTCGGATTCGAAAATCTAGACTCACAGGAGAACGAGCATATGGTGCCCGAGGCAGCACTAGACCCTAGGAGACAAGTCGGCTGTAGGACGATGTATTGAATCGCGACGCAATTTGTGTGTTCCATCGTCAGTATCAGGCTCTGAACGTTACAATTAACCGTCAGTTTTGCGTCGTATTCTGAAAACTAGACTCACAGGAGAACGACGATAAGGTGCCCGAGGCAGCTATAGACCCTTGGAGACAAGTCGGCTGGTGGACGATGTATTGAATCGCGACGCAGTTTGTGTGTTCCATCGTCATTAAGACGCTCTGAACCTTACAATTAACTGTCAGTATTGCGTCGGATTCGAAAATCTAGACTCACCGATGAACGACCATAAGGTGCCCGAGGCAGCAATAGACCCTTCGAGACAAGTCGGCTGGACGACGATGTATTGAGTCGCGACGCAATTTGTGTGTCCCATCGTCATTAACAGGCTCTGAACGTTACAATTCACTGTCAGTTTTGCGTCGGATTCGAAAATCTAGACTCACAGGAGAACGAGCATATGGTGCCCGAGGCAGCACTAGACCCTTGGAGACAAGTCGGCTGGAGGACGATGTATTGAATCGCGACGCAATTTGTGTGTTCCATCGTCATTAACAGGCTCTGAACGTTACAATTAACTGTCAGTTTTGCGTCGGATTCGAAAATCTAGACTCACAGGAGAACGAGCATATGGTGCCCGAGGCAGCACTAGACCCTTGGAGACAAGTCGGCTGGAGGACGATGTATTGAGTGGCGACGCAATTTGTGTGTCCCATCGTCATTAACAGGCTCTGAACGTTACAATTCACTGTCAGTTTTGCGTCGGATTCGAAAATCTAGACTCACAGGAGAACGAGCATACGGTGCCCGAGGCAGCACTAGACCCTTGGAGACAAGTCGGCTGTAGGACGATGTATTGAATCGCGACGCAATTTGTGTGTCCCATCGTCATTAACAGGCTCTGAACGTTACAATTAACAGTCAGTTTTGCGTCGGATTCGAAAAACTAGACTCATAGGAGAACGACCAAAAGGTGCCCGAGGCAGCAATAGACCCTTGGAGACAAGTCGGCTGGAGGACGATGTATTGAATCGCGACGCAATTTGTGTGTTCCATCGTCATTAACACGCTCTGAAAGTTAGAATTCACTCTCAGTTTTGCGTCGGATTCGAAAAACTAGACTCACAGGAGAACGACCATAAGGTGCCCGAGGCAGCAATAGACCCTTGGAGACAAGTCGGCTGGATGACGATGTATTGAATCGCGACGCAATTTGGGTGTTCCATCGTCATTAAGAGGCTCTGAACGTTACAATTAACTGTCAATTTTGCATCGCATTCGAAAAACTAGACCCACAGGAGAACGAGCATAAGGTGCCCGAGGCAGCAATAGACCCTTCGAGACAAGTCGGCTGGAGGACGATGTATTGAATCGCGACGCAATTTGTGTGTTCCATCGTCATTAAGAGGCTCTGAACGTTACAATTAACTGTCAGTTTTGCGTCGGATTCGTAAATCTAGACTCACAGGAGAACGACCATAAGGTGCCCGAGGCAGCACTAGACCCTTGGAGACACGTCGGCTGGAGGACGATGTATTGAGTCGCGACGCAATTTGTGTGTTCCATCGTCATTAACAGGCTCTGAACGTTACAATTAACTGTCAGTTTTGCGTCGTATTCTGAAAACTAGACTCACAGGAGAACGACCATAAGGTGCCCGAGGCAGCAAGAGACCCTTGGAGACAGGTCGGCTGTGGGACGATGTATTGAATAGCGACGCAATTTGTGTGTTCCATCCTCATCAAGAGGCTCTGAACGTTACAATTCACTGTCAGTTTTGCGTCGGATTCGAAAATCTAGACTCACAGGAGAACGAGCATATGGTGCCCGAGGCAGCACTAGACCCTTGGAGACAAGTCGGCTGTAGGACGATGTATTGAATCGCGACGCAATTTGTGTGTTCCATCGTCATTAAGAGGCTCTGAACGTTACAATTAATTGTCAGTTTTGCGTCGGATTCGAAAATCTAGACTCACAGATGAACGACCATAAGGTGCCCGAGGCAGCAATACACCCTTGGAGACAAGTCGGCTGGAGGACGATGTATTGAGACGCGACGCAATTTGTGTGTCCCATCGTTATTAACAGGCTCTGAACGTTACAATTAACTGTCAGTTTTGCATCGCATTCGAAAAACTAGACTCACAGGAGAACGACCATAAGGTGCCCG
Organism: Schistocerca nitens; assembly: GCF_023898315.1. Lineage (NCBI taxonomy): Eukaryota > Metazoa > Arthropoda > Insecta > Orthoptera > Acrididae > Schistocerca > Schistocerca nitens. Next base: position 1,337,400 of record NC_064624.1, read on the forward strand.
GGGCAGCAATAGACCCTTGGAGACAAGTCGGCTGGAGGACGATGTATTGAATCGCGACGCAATTTGTGTGTTCCATCGTCATTAAGAGGCTCTGAACGTTACAATTAATTGTCAGTTTTGCGTCGGATTCGAAAATCTAGACTCACAGATGAACGACCATAAGGTGCCCGAGGCAGCAATAGACCCATCGAGACAAGTCGGCTGGAGGACGATGTATTGAATCGCGACGCAATTTGTGTGTTCCATCGTCATCAAGAGGCTCTGAACGTTACAATTCACTCTCAGTTTTGCGTCGGATTCGAAAATCTAGACTCACAGGAGAACGAGCATATGGTGCCCGAGGCAGCACTAGACCCTTGGAGACAAGTCGGCTGTAGGACGATGTATTGAATCGCGACGCAATTTGTGTGTTCCATCGTCATTAAGAGGCTCTGAACGTTACAATTAACTGTCAGTTTTGCATCGCATTCGAAAAACTAGACTCACAGGAGAACGACCATAAGGTGCCCGAGGCAGCAATAGACCCTTGGAGACAAGTCGGCTGGAGGACGATGTATTGATTCGCGACGCAATTTGTGTGTTCCATCGTCATTAAGAGGCTCTGAACCTTACAATTAACTGTCAGTTTTGCGTCGGATTCGAAAATCTAGACTCACCGATGAACGACCATAAGGTGCCCGAGGCAGCAATAGACCCTTCGAGACAAGTCGGCTGGAGGACGATGTATTGAATCGCGACGCAATTTGTGTGTTCCATCGTCAGTATCAGGCTCTGAACGTTACAATTAACCGTCAGTTTTGCGTCGTATTCTGAAAACTAGACTCACAGGAGAACGACCATAAGGTGCCCGACGCAGCACTAGACCCTTGGAGACAAGTCGGCTGGAGGACGATGTATTGATTCGCGACGCAATTTGTGTGTTCCATCGTCATTAAGAGGCTCTGAACGTTACAATTAATTGTCAGTTTTGCGCCGGATTCGAGAAACTAGACTCATTGGAGAACGACAATAAGGTGCCCGAGGCAGCACTAGACCCTTGGAGACAAGTCGGCTATAGGACGATGTATTGAATCGCGACGAAATTTGTGTGTTCCATCGTCATTAAGAGGCTCTGAACGTTACAATTAATTGTCAGTTTTGCGCCGGATTCGAAAAACTAGACTCATAGGAGAACGACCAAGAGGTGCCAGGAGCAGCAATACTACCTCGGAGACAAGTCGGCTGGAGGACGATGTATTGAATCGCGACGCAATTTGTGTGTTCCATCGTCATTAAGAGGCTCTGAACCTTACAATTAACTGTCAGTTTTGCGTCGGATTCGAAAAACTAGACTCACAGGAGAACGACCATAAGGTGCCCGAGGCAGCAATAGACCCTTGGAGACAAGTTGGCTGGAGGACGATGTATTGATTCGCGACGCAATTTGTGTGTTCCATCGTCATTAAGAGGCTCTGAACGTTACAATTAATTGTCAGTTTTGCGCCGGATTCGAAAAACTAGACTCATAGGAGAACGACCATAAGGTGCCCGAGGCAGCACTAGACCCTTGGAGACAAGTCGGCTGTAGGACGATGTATTGAATCGCGACGCAATTTGTGTGTTCCATCGTCATTAAGAGGCTCTGAACGTTACAATTAATTGTCAGTTTTGCGCCGGATTCGAAAAACTAGACTCATAGGAGAACGACCAAGAGGTGCCAGGAGCAGCAATACTACCTCGGAGACAAGTCGGCTGGAGGACGATGTATTGAATCGCGACGCAATTTGTGTGTTCCATCGTCATTAAGAGGCTCTGAACCTTACAATTAACTGTCAGTTTTGCGTCGGATTCGAAAAACTAGACTCACAGGAGAAAGACCATAAGGTGCCCGAGGCAGCAATAGACCCTTGGAGACAAGTCGGCTGGAGGACGATGTATTGATTCGCGACGCAATTTGTGTGTTCCATCGTCATCAAGAGGCTCTGAACGTTACAATTCACTGTCAGTTTTGCGTCGGATTCGAAAATCTAGACTCACAGGAGAACGACCATAAGGTGCCCGAGGCAGCACTAGACCCTTGGAGACAAGACGGCTGGAGGACGATGTATTGAATCGCGACGCAATTTGTGTGTCCCATCGTCATTAACAGGCTCTGAACCTTACAATTAACTGTCAGTTTTGTGTCGGATTCTTAAATCTAGACTCACAGGAGAACGACGATAAGGTGCCCGAGGCAGCAATAGACCCTTGGAGACAAGTCGGCTGGAGGACGATGTATTGAGACGCGACGCAATTTGTGTGTCCCATCGTCATTAACAGGCTCTGAACGTTACAATTAACTGTCAGTTTTGCATCGCATTCGAAAAACTAGACTCACAGGAGAACGACGATAAGGTGCCCGAGGCAGCTATAGACCCTTGGAGACAAGTCGGCTGTAGGACGATGTATTGAATCGCGACGCAATTTGTGTGTTCCATCGTCATCAAGAGGCTCTGAACGTTACGATTCACTGTCAGTTTTGCGTCGGATTCGAAAATCTAGACTCACAGGAGAACGAGCATATGGTGCCCGAGGCAGCACTAGACCCTTTTAGACAAGTCGGCTGGAGGACGATGTATTGAATCGCGACGCAATTTGTGTGTTCCATCGTCATTAACAGGCTCTGAACCTTACAATTAACTGTCAGTTTTGCATCGCATTCGAAAAACTAGACTCACAGGAGAAAGACCATAAGGTGCCCGAGGCAGCAATAGACCCTTGGAGACAAGTCGGCTGGTGGACGATGTATTGAATCGCGACGCAGTTTGTGTGTTCCATCGTCATTAAGACGCTCTGAACCTTACAATTAACTGTCAGTATTGCGTCGGATTCGAAAATCTAGACTCACAGATGAACGACCATAAGGTGCCCGAGGCAGCACTAGACCCTTGGAGACAAGTCGGCTGTAGGACGATGTATTGAGTCGCGACGCAATTTGTGTGTCCCATCGTCATTAACAGGCTCTGAACGTTACAATTAACTGTCAGTTTTGCGTCGGATTCGAAAATCTAGACTCACAGGAGAACGAGCATATGGTGCCCGAGGCAGCACTAGACCCTAGGAGACAAGTCGGCTGTAGGACGATGTATTGAATCGCGACGCAATTTGTGTGTTCCATCGTCAGTATCAGGCTCTGAACGTTACAATTAACCGTCAGTTTTGCGTCGTATTCTGAAAACTAGACTCACAGGAGAACGACCATAAGGTGCCCGACGCAGCACTAGACCCTTGGAGACAAGTCGGCTGGAGGACGATGTATTGATTCGCGACGCAATTTGTGTGTTCCATCGTCATTAAGAGGCTCTGAACGTTACAATTAATTGTCAGTTTTGCGCCGGATTCGAAAAACTAGACTCATTGGAGAACGACAATAAGGTGCCCGAGGCAGCACTAGACCCTTGGAGACAAGTCGGCTATAGGACGATGTATTGAATCGCGACGAAATTTGTGTGTTCCATCGTCATTAAGAGGCTCTGAACGTTACAATTAATTGTCAGTTTTGCGCCGGATTCGAAAAACTAGACTCATAGGAGAACGACCAAGAGGTGCCAGGAGCAGCAATACTACCTCGGAGACAAGTCGGCTGGAGGACGATGTATTGAATCGCGACGCAATTTGTGTGTTCCATCGTCATTAAGAGGCTCTGAACCTTACAATTAACTGTCAGTTTTGCGTCGGATTCGAAAAACTAGACTCACAGGAGAACGACCATAAGGTGCCCGAGGCAGCAATAGACCCTTGGAGACAAGTTGGCTGGAGGACGATGTATTGATTCGCGACGCAATTTGTGTGTTCCATCGTCATTAAGAGGCTCTGAACGTTACAATTAATTGTCAGTTTTGCGCCGGATTCGAAAAACTAGACTCATAGGAGAACGACCATAAGGTGCCCGAGGCAGCACTAGACCCTTGGAGACAAGTCGGCTGTAGGACGATGTATTGAATCGCCACGCAATTTGTGTGTTCCATCGTCATTAAGAGGCTCTGAACGTTACAATTAATTGTCAGTTTTGCGCCGGATTCGAAAAACTAGACTCATAGGAGAACGACCAAGAGGTGCCAGGAGCAGCAATACTACCTCGGAGACAAGTCGGCTGGAGGACGATGTATTGAATCGCGACGCAATTTGTGTGTTCCATCGTCATTAAGAGGCTCTGAACCTTACAATTAACTGTCAGTTTTGCGTCGGATTCGAAAAACTAGACTCACAGGAGAAAGACCATAAGGTGCCCGAGGCAGCAATAGACCCTTGGAGACAAGTCGGCTGGAGGACGATGTATTGATTCGCGACGCAATTTGTGTGTTCCATCGTCATCAAGAGGCTCTGAACGTTACAATTCACTGTCAGTTTTGCGTCGGATTCGAAAATCTAGACTCACAGGAGAACGACCATAAGGTGCCCGAGGCAGCACTAGACCCTTGGAGACAAGACGGCTGGAGGACGATGTATTGAATCGCGACGCAATTTGTGTGTCCCATCGTCATTAACAGGCTCTGAACCTTACAATTAACTGTCAGTTTTGTGTCGGATTCTTAAATCTAGACTCACAGGAGAACGACGATAAGGTGCCCGAGGCAGCAATAGACCCTTGGAGACAAGTCGGCTGGAGGACGATGTATTGAGACGCGACGCAATTTGTGTGTCCCATCGTCATTAACAGGCTCTGAACGTTACAATTAACTGTCAGTTTTGCATCGCATTCGAAAAACTAGACTCACAGGAGAACGACGATAAGGTGCCCGAGGCAGCTATAGACCCTTGGAGACAAGTCGGCTGTAGGACGATGTATTGAATCGCGACGCAATTTGTGTGTTCCATCGTCATCAAGAGGCTCTGAACGTTACGATTCACTGTCAGTTTTGCGTCGGATTCGAAAATCTAGACTCACAGGAGAACGAGCATATGGTGCCCGAGGCAGCACTAGACCCTTTTAGACAAGTCGGCTGGAGGACGATGTATTGAATCGCGACGCAATTTGTGTGTTCCATCGTCATTAACAGGCTCTGAACCTTACAATTAACTGTCAGTTTTGCATCGCATTCGAAAAACTAGACTCACAGGAGAAAGACCATAAGGTGCCCGAGGCAGCAATAGACCCTTGGAGACAAGTCGGCTGGTGGACGATGTATTGAATCGCGACGCAGTTTGTGTGTTCCATCGTCATTAAGACGCTCTGAACCTTACAATTAACTGTCAGTATTGCGTCGGATTCGAAAATCTAGACTCACAGATGAACGACCATAAGGTGCCCGAGGCAGCACTAGACCCTTGGAGACAAGTCGGCTGTAGGACGATGTATTGAGTCGCGACGCAATTTGTGTGTCCCATCGTCATTAACAGGCTCTGAACGTTACAATTAACTGTCAGTTTTGCGTCGGATTCGAAAATCTAGACTCACAGGAGAACGAGCATATGGTGCCCGAGGCAGCACTAGACCCTAGGAGACAAGTCGGCTGTAGGACGATGTATTGAATCGCGACGCAATTTGTGTGTTCCATCGTCAGTATCAGGCTCTGAACGTTACAATTAACCGTCAGTTTTGCGTCGTATTCTGAAAACTAGACTCACAGGAGAACGACGATAAGGTGCCCGAGGCAGCTATAGACCCTTGGAGACAAGTCGGCTGGTGGACGATGTATTGAATCGCGACGCAGTTTGTGTGTTCCATCGTCATTAAGACGCTCTGAACCTTACAATTAACTGTCAGTATTGCGTCGGATTCGAAAATCTAGACTCACCGATGAACGACCATAAGGTGCCCGAGGCAGCAATAGACCCTTCGAGACAAGTCGGCTGGACGACGATGTATTGAGTCGCGACGCAATTTGTGTGTCCCATCGTCATTAACAGGCTCTGAACGTTACAATTCACTGTCAGTTTTGCGTCGGATTCGAAAATCTAGACTCACAGGAGAACGAGCATATGGTGCCCGAGGCAGCACTAGACCCTTGGAGACAAGTCGGCTGGAGGACGATGTATTGAATCGCGACGCAATTTGTGTGTTCCATCGTCATTAACAGGCTCTGAACGTTACAATTAACTGTCAGTTTTGCGTCGGATTCGAAAATCTAGACTCACAGGAGAACGAGCATATGGTGCCCGAGGCAGCACTAGACCCTTGGAGACAAGTCGGCTGGAGGACGATGTATTGAGTGGCGACGCAATTTGTGTGTCCCATCGTCATTAACAGGCTCTGAACGTTACAATTCACTGTCAGTTTTGCGTCGGATTCGAAAATCTAGACTCACAGGAGAACGAGCATACGGTGCCCGAGGCAGCACTAGACCCTTGGAGACAAGTCGGCTGTAGGACGATGTATTGAATCGCGACGCAATTTGTGTGTCCCATCGTCATTAACAGGCTCTGAACGTTACAATTAACAGTCAGTTTTGCGTCGGATTCGAAAAACTAGACTCATAGGAGAACGACCAAAAGGTGCCCGAGGCAGCAATAGACCCTTGGAGACAAGTCGGCTGGAGGACGATGTATTGAATCGCGACGCAATTTGTGTGTTCCATCGTCATTAACACGCTCTGAAAGTTAGAATTCACTCTCAGTTTTGCGTCGGATTCGAAAAACTAGACTCACAGGAGAACGACCATAAGGTGCCCGAGGCAGCAATAGACCCTTGGAGACAAGTCGGCTGGATGACGATGTATTGAATCGCGACGCAATTTGGGTGTTCCATCGTCATTAAGAGGCTTTGAACGTTACAATTAACTGTCAATTTTGCATCGCATTCGAAAAACTAGACCCACAGGAGAACGAGCATAAGGTGCCCGAGGCAGCAATAGACCCTTCGAGACAAGTCGGCTGGAGGACGATGTATTGAATCGCGACGCAATTTGTGTGTTCCATCGTCATTAAGAGGCTCTGAACGTTACAATTAACTGTCAGTTTTGCGTCGGATTCGTAAATCTAGACTCACAGGAGAACGACCATAAGGTGCCCGAGGCAGCACTAGACCCTTGGAGACACGTCGGCTGGAGGACGATGTATTGAGTCGCGACGCAATTTGTGTGTTCCATCGTCATTAACAGGCTCTGAACGTTACAATTAACTGTCAGTTTTGCGTCGTATTCTGAAAACTAGACTCACAGGAGAACGACCATAAGGTGCCCGAGGCAGCAAGAGACCCTTGGAGACAAGTCGGCTGTAGGACGATGTATTGAATCGCGACGCAATTTGTGTGTCCCATCGTCATTAACAGGCTGTGAACGTTACAATTAACTGTCAGTTTTGCGTCGGATTCGAAAAACTAGACTCATAGGAGAACGACCAAAAGGTGCCCGAGGCAGCAATAGACCCTTGGAGACAAGTCGGCTGGAGGACGATGTATTGAATCGCGACGCAATTTGTGTGTTCCATCGTCATTAAGAGGCTCTGAACGTTACAATTCACTCTCAGTTTAGCGTCGGATTCGAAAAACTAGACTCACAGGAGAACGACCATAAGATGCCCGAGGCAGCAATAGACCCTTGGAGACAAGTCGGCTGGATGACGATGTATTGAATCGCGACGCAATTTGGGTGTTCCATCGTCATTAAGAGGCTCTGAACGTTACAATTAACTGTCAATTTTGCATCGCAGTCGAAAAACTAGACTCACAGGACATCGAGCATAAGGTGCCCGAGGCAGCAATAGACCCTCCGAGACAAGTCGGCTGGAGGACGATGTATTGAATCGCGACGCAATTTGTGTGTTCCATCGTCATTAAGAGGCTCTGAACGTTACAATTAATTGTCAGTTTTGCGTCGGATTCGAAAATCTAGACTCACAGATGAACGACCATAAGGTGCCCGAGGCAGCAATAGACCCATCGAGACAAGTCGGCTGGAGGACGATGTATTGAATCGCGACGCAATTTGTGTGTTCCATCGTCATCAAGAGGCTCTGAACGTTACAATTCACTCTCAGTTTTGCGTCGGATTCGAAAATCTAGACTCACAGGAGAACGAGCATATGGTGCCCGAGGCAGCACTAGACCCTTGGAGACAAGTCGGCTGTAGGACGATGTATTGAATCGCGACGCAATTTGTGTGTTCCATCGTCATTAAGAGGCTCTGAACGTTACAATTAACTGTCAGTTTTGCATCGCATTCGAAAAACTAGACTCACAGGAGAACGACCATAAGGTGCCCGAGGCAGCAATAGACCCTTGGAGACAAGTCGGCTGGAGGACGATGTATTGATTCGCGACGCAATTTGTGTGTTCCATCGTCATTAAGAGGCTCTGAACCTTACAATTAACTGTCAGTTTTGCGTCGGATTCGAAAATCTAGACTCACCGATGAACGACCATAAGGTGCCCGAGGCAGCAATAGACCCTTCGAGACAAGTCGGCTGGAGGACGATGTATTGAATCGCGACGCAATTTGTGTGTTCCATCGTCAGTATCAGGCTCTGAACGTTACAATTAACCGTCAGTTTTGCGTCGTATTCTGAAAACTAGACTCACAGGAGAACGACCATAAGGTGCCCGACGCAGCACTAGACCCTTGGAGACAAGTCGGCTGGAGGACGATGTATTGATTCGCGACGCAATTTGTGTGTTCCATCGTCATTAAGAGGCTCTGAACGTTACAATTAATTGTCAGTTTTGCGCCGGATTCGAAAAACTAGACTCATAGGAGAACGACCATAAGGTGCCCGAGGCAGCACTAGACCCTTGGAGACAAGTCGGCTATAGGACGATGTATTGAATCGCGACGAAATTTGTGTGTTCCATCGTCATTAAGAGGCTCTGAACGTTACAATTAATTGTCAGTTTTGCGCCGGATTCGAAAAACTAGACTCATAGGAGAACGACCAAGAGGTGCCAGGAGCAGCAATACTACCTCGGAGACAAGTCGGCTGGAGGACGATGTATTGAATCGCGACGCAATTTGTGTGTTCCATCGTCATTAAGAGGCTCTGAACCTTACAATTAACTGTCAGTTTTGCGTCGGATTCGAAAAACTAGACTCACAGGAGAACGACCATAAGGTGCCCGAGGCAGCAATAGACCCTTGGAGACAAGTCGGCTGGATGACGATGTATTGAATCGCGACGCAATTTGGGTGTTCCATCGTCATTAAGAGGCTCTGAACGTTACAATTAACTGTCAATTTTGCATCGCATTCGAAAAACTAGACCCACAGGAGAACGAGCATAAGGTGCCCGAGGCAGCAAGAGACCCTTGGAGACAGGTCGGCTGTGGGACGATGTATTGAATAGCGACGCAATTTGTGTGTTCCATCCTCATCAAGAGGCTCTGAACGTTACAATTAACTGTCAGTTTTGCGTCGGATTCGTAAATCTAGACTCACAGGAGAACGACCATAAGGTGCCCGAGGCAGCACTAGACCCTTGGAGACACGTCGGCTGGAGGACGATGTATTGAGTCGCGACGCAATTTGTGTGTTCCATCGTCATTAACAGGCTCTGAACGTTACAATTAACTGTCAGTTTTGCGTCGTATTCTGAAAACTAGACTCACAGGAGAACGACCATAAGGTGCCCGAGGCAGCAAGAGACCCTTGGAGACAGGTCGGCTGTGGGACGATGTATTGAATAGCGACGCAATTTGTGTGTTCCATCCTCATCAAGAGGCTCTGAACGTTACAATTCACTGTCAGTTTTGCGTCGGATTCGAAAATCTAGACTCACAGGAGAACGAGCATATGGTGCCCGAGGCAGCACTAGACCCTTGGAGACAAGTCGGCTGTAGGACGATGTATTGAATCGCGACGCAATTTGTGTGTTCCATCGTCATTAAGAGGCTCTGAACGTTACAATTAATTGTCAGTTTTGCGTCGGATTCGAAAATCTAGACTCACAGATGAACGACCATAAGGTGCCCGAGGCAGCAATAGACCCTTGGAGACAAGTCGGCTGGAGGACGATGTATTGAGACGCGACGCAATTTGTGTGTCCCATCGTTATTAACAGGCTCTGAACGTTACAATTAACTGTCAGTTTTGCATCGCATTCGAAAAACTAGACTCACAGGAGAACGACCATAAGGTGCCCGAGGCAGCAATAGACCCTTGGAGACAAGTCGGCTGGAGGACGATGTATTGAATCGCGACGCAATTTGTGTGTTCCATCGTCATTAAGAGGCTCTGAACGTTACAATTAATTGTCAGTTTTGCGTCGGATTCGAAAATCTAGACTCACAGATGAACGACCATAAGGTGCCCGAGGCAGCAATAGACCCATCGAGACAAGTCGGCTGGAGGACGATGTATTGAATCGCGACGCAATTTGTGTGTTCCATCGTCATCAAGAGGCTCTGAACGTTACAATTCACTCTCAGTTTTGCATCGGATTCGAAAATCTAGACTCACAGGAGAACGAGCATATGGTGCCCGAGGCAGCACTAGACCCTTGGAGACAAGTCGGCTGTAGGACGATGTATTGAATCGCGACGCAATTTGTGTGTTCCATCGTCATTAAGAGGCTCTGAACGTTACAATTAACTGTCAGTTTTGCATCGCATTCGAAAAACTAGACTCACAGGCGAACGACCATAAGGTGCCCGAGGCAGCAATAGACCCTTGGAGACAAGTCGGCTGGAGGACGATGTATTGATTCGCGACGCAATTTGTGTGTTCCATCGTCATTAAGAGGCTCTGAACCTTACAATTAACTGTCAGTTTTGCGTCGGATTCGAAAATCTAGACTCACCGATGTTCGACCATAAGGTGCCCGAGGCAGCAATAGACCCTTCGAGACAAGTCGGCTGGAGGACGATGTATTGAATCGCGACGCAATTTGTGTGTTCCATCGTCAGTATCAGGCTCTGAACGTTACAATTAACCGTCAGTTTTGCGTCGTATTCTGAAAACTAGACTCACAGGAGAACGACCATAAGGTGCCCGACGCAGCACTAGACCCTTGGAGACAAGTCGGCTGGAAGACGATGTATTGATTCGCGACGCAATTTGTGTGTTCCATCGTCATTAAGAGGCTCTGAACGTTACAATTAACCGTCAGTTTTGCGTCGTATTCTGAAAACTAGACTCACAGGAGAACGACCATAAGGTGCCCGACGCAGCACTAGACCCTTGGAGACAAGTCGGCTGGAGGACGATGTATTGATTCGCGACGCAATTTGTGTGTTCCATCGTCATTAAGAGGCTCTGAACGTTACAATTAATTGTCAGTTTTGCGCCGGATTCGAAAAACTAGACTCATAGGAGAACGACCATAAGGTGCCCGAGGCAGCACTAGACCCTTGGAGACAAGTCGGCTATAGGACGATGTATTGAATCGCGACGAAATTTGTGTGTTCCATCGTCATTAAGAGGCTCTGAACGTTACAATTAATTGTCAGTTTTGCGCCGGATTCGAAAAACTAGACTCATAGGAGAACGACCAAGAGGTGCCAGGAGCAGCAATACTACCTCGGAGACAAGTCGGCTGGAGGACGATGTATTGAATCGCGACGCAATTTGTGTGTTCCATCGTCATTAAGAGGCTCTGAACCTTACAATTAACTGTCAGTTTTGCGTCGGATTCGAAAAACTAGACTCACAGGAGAACGACCATAAGGTGCCCGAGGCAGCAATAGACCCTTGGAGACAAGTTGGCTGGAGGACGATGTATTGATTCGCGACGCAATTTGTGTGTTCCATCGTCATTAAGAGGCTCTGAACGTTACAATTAATTGTCAGTTTTGCGCCGGATTCGAAAAACTAGACTCATAGGAGAACGACCATAAGGTGCCCGAGGCAGCACTAGACCCTTGGAGACAAGTCGGCTGTAGGACGATGTATTGAATCGCGACGCAATTTGTGTGTTCCATCGTCATTAAGAGGCTCTGAACGTTACAATTAATTGTCAGTTTTGCGCCGGATTCGAAAAACTAGACTCATAGGAGAACGACCAAGAGGTGCCAGGAGCAGCAATACTACCTCGGAGACAAGTCGGCTGGAGGACGATGTATTGAATCGCGACGCAATTTGTGTGTTCCATCGTCATTAAGAGGCTCTGAACCTTACAATTAACTGTCAGTTTTGCGTCGGATTCGAAAAACTAGACTCACAGGAGAAAGACCATAAGGTGCCCGAGGCAGCAATAGACCCTTGGAGACAAGTCGGCTGGAGGACGATGTATTGATTCGCGACGCAATTTGTGTGTTCCATCGTCATTAAGAGGCTCTGAACGTTACAATTAATTGTCAGTTTTGCGCCGGATTCGAAAAACTAGACTCATAGGAGAACGACCCAGAGGTGCCAGGAGCAGCAATACTACCTCGGAGACAAGTCGGCTGGAGGACGATGTATTGAATCGCGACGCAATTTGTGTGTTCCATCGTCATTAAGTGGCTCTGAACCTTACAATTAACTGTCAGTTTTGCGCCGGATTCGAAAAACTAGACTCATAGCAGAACGACCATAAGGTGCCCGAGGCAGCAATAGACCATTGGAGACAAGTCGGCTGGAGGACGATGTATTGAGTCGCGACGCAATTTGTGTGTCCCATCGTCATTAACAGGCTCTGAACGTTACAATTCACTCTCAGTTTTGCGTCGGATTCGAAAATCTAGACTCACAGGAGAACGACATAAGGTGCCCGAGGCAGCACTAGACCCGTGGAGACAAGTCGGCTGTAGGACAATGTATTGAGTCGCGACGCAATTTGTGTGTCCCATCGTCATTAACAGGCTCTGAACGTTACAATTAACTGTCAGTTTTGCGTCGGATTCGAAAATCTAGACTCACTGATGAACGACCATAAGGTGCCCGAGGCAGCACTACACCCTTGGAGTCAAGTCGGCGGGAGGAAGATGTATTGAATCGCGACGCAATTTGTGTGTTCCATCGTCATTAACAGGCTCTGATCATTACAATTAACTGTCAGTTTTGCGTCGGATTCGAAAAACTAGACTCACAGGAGAACGACCATAAGGTGCCCGAGGCAGCAATAGACCCTTCGAGATAAGTCGGCTGGAGGACGATGTATTGAATCGCGACGCAATTTGTGTGTTCCATCGTCATTAACAGGCTCTGAACGTTACAATTAATTGTCAGTTTTGCGTCGTATTCGAAAAACTAGACTCACAAGAGAACGACCATAAGGTGCCCGAGGCACCAATAGACCCTTCGAGACAAGTCGGCTGTGGGACGATGTGTTGAATCGCGACGCAATTTGTGTGTTCCATCGTCATCAAGAGGCTCTGAACGTTACAATTCACTGTCAGTTTTGCGCCGGATTCGAAAAACTAGACTCATAGGAGAACGACCAAAAGGTGCCCGGAGCAGCAATACTACCTCGGAGACAAGTCGGCTGGAGGACGATGTATTGAATCGCGACGCAATTTGTGTGTTCCATCGTCATTAAGAGGCTCTGAACGTTACAATTAATTGTCAGTTTTGCGTCGGATTCGAAAATCTAGACTCATAGGAGAACGAGTATATGGTGCCCGAGGCAGCACTAGACCCTTGGAGACAAGTCGGCTGTAGGACGATGTATTGAATCGCGACGCAATTTGTGTGTTCCATCGTCATTAAGAGGCTCTGAACGTTACAATTAACTGTCAGTTTTGCATCGCATTCGAAAAACTAGACTCACAGGAGAACGACGATAAGCTGCCCGAGGCAGCAATAGACCCTTGGAGACAAGTCGGCTGTAGGACGATGTATTGAATCGCGACGCAATTTGTGTGTTCCATCGTCATTAAGAGTCTCTGAAAGTTACAATTAACTGTCAGTTTTGCGTCGGATTCGAAAATCTAGACTCACAGGAGAACGACCATAAGGTGCCCGAGGCAGCACTAGACCCTTGGAGACAAGTCGGCTGGAGGACGATGTATTGAGTCGCGACGCAATTTGTGTGTCCCATCGTCATTAACAGGCTCTGAACGTTACAATTAACTGTCAGTTTTGCATCGCATTCGAAAAACTAGACTCACAGGAGACCGACCATAAGGTGCCCGAGGCAGCAATAGACCCTTGGAGACAAGTCGGCTGGAGGACGATGTATTGATTCGCGACGCAATTTGTGTGTTCCATCGTCATTAAGAGGCTCTGAACCTTACAATTAACTGTCAGTTTTGCGTCGGATTCGAAAATCTAGACTCACAGATGAACGACGATAAGGTGCCCGAGGCAGCAATAGACCCTTGGAGACAAGTCGGCTGGAGGACGATGTATTGAATCGCGACACAATTTGTGTGTTCCATCGTCTTTAAGAGGCTCTGAACGTTACAATTAATTGTCAGTATTGCTGCGGATTCGAAAAACTAGACTCATAGGAGAACGACCAAGAGGTGCCAGGAGCAGCAATACTACCTCGGAGACAAGTCGGCTGGAGGACGATGTATTGAATCGCGACGCAATTTGTGTGTTCCATCGTCATTAAGAGGCTCCGAACGTTACAATTAACTGTCAGTTTTGCGTCGGATTCGAAAATCTAGACTCACAGGAGAACGACCATAAGGTGCCCGAGGCAGCACTAGACCCTTGGAGACAAGTCGGCTGTAGGACGATGTATTGAATCGCGACGCAATTTGTGTGTTCCATCGTCATCAAGAGGCTCTGAACGTTACAATTAACTGTCAGTTTTGCGTCGGATTCGAAAATCTAGACTCACAGGAGAACGACCATAAGGTGCCCGAGGCAGCAATAGACCCTTGGAGACAAGTCGGCTGGAGGACGATGTATTGAGACGCGACGCAATTTGTGTGTCCCATCGTCATTAACAGGCTCTGAACGTTACAATTAACTGTCAGTTTTGCATCGCATTCGAAAAACTAGACTCACAGGAGAACGACGATAAGGTGCCCGAGGCAGCTATAGACCCTTGGAGACAAGTCGGCTGTAGGACGATGTATTGAATCGCGACGCAATTTGTGTGTTCCATCGTCATCAAGAGGCTCTGAACGTTACAATTCACTGTCAGTTTTGCGTCGGATTTGAAAATCTAGACTCACAGGAGAACGAGCATATGGTGCCCGAGGCAGCACTAGACCCTTTTAGACAAGTCGGCTGGAGGACGATGTATTGAATCGCGACGCAATTTGTGTGTTCCATCGTCATTAACAGGCTCTGAACCTTACAATTAACTGTCAGTTTTGCATCGCATTCGAAAAACTAGACTCACAGGAGAAAGACCATAAGGTGCCCGAGGCAGCAATAGACCCTTGGAGACAAGTCGGCTGGTGGACGATGTATTGAATCGCGACGCAGTTTG
This sequence comes from Schistocerca nitens, assembly GCF_023898315.1. Classification (NCBI taxonomy): domain Eukaryota; kingdom Metazoa; phylum Arthropoda; class Insecta; order Orthoptera; family Acrididae; genus Schistocerca; species Schistocerca nitens. The sequence goes on from NC_064624.1 coordinate 1,352,595, forward strand.
TGTGTTCCATCGTCATTAAGACCCTCTGAACCTTACAATTAACTGTCAGTATTGCGTCGGATTCGAAAATTTAGACTCACAGATGAACGACCATAAGGTGCCCGAGGCAGCACTAGACCCTTGGAGACAAGTCGGCTGTAGGACGATGTATTGAGTCGCGACGCAATTTGTGTGTCCCATCGTCATTAACAGGCTCTGAACGTTACAATTAACTGTCAGTTTTGCGTCGGATTCGAAAATCTAGACTCACAGGAGAACGAGCATATGGTGCCCGAGGCAGCACTAGACCCTAGGAGACAAGTCGGCTGTAGGACGATGTATTGAATCGCGACGCAATTTGTGTGTTCCATCGTCAGTATCAGGCTCTGAACGTTACAATTAACCGTCAGTTTTGCGTCGTATTCTGAAAACTAGACTCACAGGAGAACGACGATAAGGTGCCCGAGGCAGCTATAGACCCTTGGAGACAAGTCGGCTGGTGGACGATGTATTGAATCACGACGCAGTTTGTGTGTTCCATCGTCATTAAGACGCTCTGAACCTTACAATTAAATGTCAGTATTGCGTCGGATTCGAAAATCTAGACTCACAGATGAACGACCATAAGGTGCCCGAGGCAGCACTAGACCCTTGGAGACAAGTCGGCTGTAGGACGATGTATTGAGTCGCGACGCAATTTGTGTGTCCCATCGTCATTAACAGGCTCTGAACGTTACAATTAACTGTCAGTTTTGCGTCGGATTCGAAAATCTAGACTCACAGGAGAACGAGCATATGGTGCCCGAGGCAGCACTAGACCCTAGGAGACAAGTCGGCTGTAGGACGATGTATTGAATCGCGACGCAATTTGTGTGTTCCATCGTCAGTATCAGGCTCTGAACGTTACAATTAACCGTCAGTTTTGCGTCGTATTCTGAAAACTAGACTCACAGGAGAACGACGATAAGGTGCCCGAGGCAGCTATAGACCCTTGGAGACAAGTCGGCTGGAGGACGATGTATTGAATCGCGACGCAATTTGTGTGTTCCATCGTCATCAAGAGGCTCTGAACGTTACAATTCACTGTCAGTTTTGCGTCGGATTCGAAAATCTAGACTCACAGGAGAACGACCATAAGGTGCCCGAGGCAGCACTAGACCCTTGGAGACAAGACGGCTGGAGGACGATGTATTGAATCGCGACGCAATTTGTGTGTCCCATCGTCATTAACAGGCTCTGAACCTTACAATTCACTCTCAGTTTTGTGTCGGATTCTTAAATCTAGACTCACAGGAGAACGACGATAAGGTGCCCGAGGCAGCAATAGACCCTTGGAGACAAGTCGGCTGGAGGACGATGTATTGAGACGCGACGCAATTTGTGTGTCCCATCGTCATTAACAGGCTCTGAACGTTACAATTAACTGTCAGTTTTGCATCGCATTCGAAAAACTAGACTCACAGGAGAACGACGATAAGGTGCCCGAGGCAGCTATAGACCCTTGGAGACAAGTCGGCTGTAGGACGATGTATTGAATCGCGACGCAATTTGTGTGTTCCATCGTCATCAAGAGGCTCTGAACGTTACAATTCACTTTCAGTTTTGCGTCGGATTCGAAAATCTAGACTCACAGGAGAACGAGCATATGGTGCCCGAGGCAGCACTAGACCCTAGGAGACAAGTCGGCTGTAGGACGATGTATTGAATCGCGACGCAATTTGTGTGTTCCATCGTCAGTATCAGGCTCTGAACGTTACAATTAACCGTCAGTTTTGCGTCGTATTCTGAAAACTAGACTCACAGGAGAACGACGATAAGGTGCCCGAGGCAGCAATAGACCCTTGGAGACAAGTCGGCTGGTGGACGATGTATTGAATCGCGACGCAGTTTGTGTGTTCCATCGTCATTAAGACGCTCTGAACCTTACAATTAACTGTCAGTATTGCGTCGGATTCGAAAATCTAGACTCACAGATGAACGACCAGAAGGTGCCCGAGGCAGCACTAGACCCTTGGAGACAAGTCGGCTGTAGGACGATGTATTGAGTCGCGACGCAATTTGTGTGTCCCATCGTCATTAACAGGCTCTGAACGTTACAATTAACTGTCAGTTTTGCGTCGGATTCGAAAATCTAGACTCACAGGAGAACGAGCATATGGTGCCCGAGGCAGCACTAGACCCTAGGAGACAAGTCGGCTGTAGGACGATGTATTGAATCGCGACGCAATTTGTGTGTTCCATCGTCAGTATCAGGCTCTGAACGTTACAATTAACCGTCAGTTTTGCGTCGTATTCTGAAAACTAGACTCACAGGAGAACGACGATAAGGTGCCCGAGGCAGCTATAGACCCTTGGAGACAAGTCGGCTGGTGGACGATGTATTGAATCGCGACGCAGTTTGTGTGTTCCATCGTCATTAAGACGCTCTGAACCTTACAATTAACTGTCAGTATTGCGTCGGATTCGAAAATCTAGACTCACAGATGAACGACCATAAGGTGCCCGAGGCAGCACTAGACCCTTGGAGACAAGTCGGCTGTAGGACGATGTATTGAGTCGCGACGCAATTTGTGTGTCCCATCGTCATTAACAGGCTCTGAACGTTACAATTAACTGTCAGTTTTGCGTCGGATTCGAAAATCTAGACTCACAGGAGAACGAGCATATGGTGCCCGAGGCAGCACTAGACCCTAGGAGACAAGTCGGCTGTAGGACGATGTATTGAATCGCGACGCAATTTGTGTGTTCCATCGTCAGTATCAGGCTCTGAACGTTACAATTAACCGTCAGTTTTGCGTCGTATTCTGAAAACTAGACTCACAGGAGAACGACGATAAGGTGCCCGAGGCAGCTATAGACCCTTGGAGACAAGTCGGCTGGAGGACGATGTATTGAATCGCGACGCAATTTGTGTGTTCCATCGTCATCAAGAGGCTCTGAACGTTACAATTCACTGTCAGTTTTGCGTCGGATTCGAAAATCTAGACTCACAGGAGAACGACCATAAGGTGCCCGAGGCAGCACTAGACCCTTGGAGACAAGACGGCTGGAGGACGATGTATTGAATCGCGACGCAATTTGTGTGTCCCATCGTCATTAACAGGCTCTGAACCTTACAATTAACTGTCAGTTTTGTGTCGGATTCTTAAATCTAGACTCACAGGAGAACGACGATAAGGTGCCCGAGGCAGCAATAGACCCTTGGAGACAAGTCGGCTGGAGGACGATGTATTGAGACGCGACGCAATTTGTGTGTCCCATCGTCATTAACAGGCTCTGAACGTTACAATTAACTGTCAGTTTTGCATCGCATTCGAAAAACTAGACTCACAGGAGAACGACGATAAGGTGCCCGAGGCAGCTATAGACCCTTGGAGACAAGTCGGCTGTAGGACGATGTATTGAATCGCGACGCAATTTGTGTGTTCCATCGTCATCAAGAGGCTCTGAACGTTACAATTCACTGTCAGTTTTGCGTCGGATTCGAAAATCTAGACTCACAGGAGAACGAGCATATGGTGCCCGAGGCAGCACTAGACCCTTTTAGACAAGTCGGCTGGAGGACGATGTATTGAATCGCGACGCAATTTGTGTGTTCCATCGTCATTAACAGGCTCTGAACCTTACAATTAACTGTCAGTTTTGCATCGCATTCGAAAAACTAGACTCACAGGAGAAAGACCATAAGGTGCCCGAGGCAGCAATAGACCCTTGGAGACAAGTCGGCTGGTGGACGATGTATTGAATCGCGACGCAGTTTGTGTGTTCCATCGTCATTAAGACGCTCTGAACCTTACAATTAACTGTCAGTATTGCGTCGGATTCGAAAAACTAGACTCACAGATGAACGACCGTAAGGTGCCCGAGGCAGCACTAGACCCTTGGAGACAAGTCGGCTGTAGGACGATGTATTGAGTCGCGACGCAATTTGTGTGTCCCATCGTCATTAACAGGCTCTGAACGTTACAATTAACTGTCAGTTTTGCGTCGGATTCGAAAATCTAGACTCACAGGAGAACGAGCATATGGTGCCCGAGGCAGCACTAGACCCTAGGAGACAAGTCGGCTGTAGGACGATGTATTGAATCGCGACGCAATTTGTGTGTTCCATCGTCAGTATCAGGCTCTGAACGTTACAATTAACCGTCAGTTTTGCGTCGTATTCTGAAAACTAGACTCACAGGAGAACGACGATAAGGTGCCCGAGGCAGCTATAGACCCTTGGAGACAAGTCGGCTGGTGGACGATGTATTGAATCGCGACGCAGTTTGTGTGTTCCATCGTCATTAAGACGCTCTGAACCTTACAATTAACTGTCAGTATTGCGTCGGATTCGAAAATCTAGACTCACAGATGAACGACCATAAGGTGCCCGAGGCAGCACTAGACCCTTGGAGACAAGTCGGCTGTAGGACGATGTATTGAGTCGCGACGCAATTTGTGTGTCCCATCGTCATTAACAGGCTCTGAACGTTACAATTAACTGTCAGTTTTGCGTCGGATTCTAAAATCTAGACTCACAGGAGAACGAGCATATGGTGCCCGAGGCAGCACTAGACCCTAGGAGACAAGTCGGCTGTAGGACGATGTATTGAATCGCGACGCAATTTGTGTGTTCCATCGTCAGTATCAGGCTCTGAACGTTACAATTAACCGTCAGTTTTGCGTCGTATTCTGAAAACTAGACTCACAGGAGAACGACGATAAGGTGCCCGAGGCAGCAATAGACCCTTGGAGACAAGTCGGCTGGTGGACGATGTATTGAATCGCGACGCAGTTTGTGTGTTCCATCGTCATTAAGACGCTCTGAACCTTACAATTAACTGTCAGTATTGCGTCGGATTCGAAAATCTAGACTCACAGATGAACGACCATAAGGTGCCCGAGGCAGCACTAGACCCTTGGAGACAAGTCGGCTGTAGGACGATGTATTGAGTCGCGACGCAATTTGTGTGTCCCATCGTCATTAACAGGCTCTGAACGTTACAATTAACTGTCAGTTTTGCGTCGGATTCGAAAATCTAGACTCACAGGAGAACGAGCATATGGTGCCCGAGGCAGCACTAGACCCTAGGAGACAAGTCGGCTGTAGGACGATGTATTGAATCGCGACGCAATTTGTGTGTTCCATCGTCAGTATCAGGCTCTGAACGTTACAATTAACCGTCAGTTTTGCGTCGTATTCTGAAAACTAGACTCACAGGAGAACGACGATAAGGTGCCCGAGGCAGCTATAGACCCTTGGAGACAAGTCGGCTGGTGGACGATGTATTGAATCGCGACGCAGTTTGTGTGTTCCATCGTCATTAAGACGCTCTGAACCTTACAATTAACTGTCAGTATTGCGTCGGATTCGAAAATCTAGACTCACAGATGAACGACCATAAGGTGCCCGAGGCAGCACTAGACCCTTGGAGACAAGTCGGCTGTAGGACGATGTATTGAGTCGCGACGCAATTTGTGTGTCCCATCGTCATTAACAGGCTCTGAACGTTACAATTAACTGTCAGTTTTGCGTCGGATTCGAAAATCTAGACTCACAGGAGAACGAGCATATGGTGCCCGAGGCAGCACTAGACCCTAGGAGACAAGTCGGCTGTAGGACGATGTATTGAATCGCGACGCAATTTGTGTGTTCCATCGTCAGTATCAGGCTCTGAACGTTACAATTAACCGTCAGTTTTGCGTCGTATTCTGAAAACTAGACTCACAGGAGAACGACGATAAGGTGCCCGAGGCAGCTATAGACCCTTGGAGACAAGTCGGCTGGAGGACGATGTATTGAATCGCGACGCAATTTGTGTGTTCCATCGTCATCAAGAGGCTCTGAACGTTACAATTCACTGTCAGTTTTGCGTCGGATTCGAAAATCTAGACTCACAGGAGAACGACCATAAGGTGCCCGAGGCAGCACTAGACCCTTGGAGACAAGACGGCTGGAGGACGATGTATTGAATCGCGACGCAATTTGTGTGTCCCATCGTCATTAACAGGCTCTGAACCTTACAATTAACTGTCAGTTTTGTGTCGGATTCTTAAATCTAGACTCACAGGAGAACGACGATAAGGTGCCCGAGGCAGCAATAGACCCTTGGAGACAAGTCGGCTGGAGGACGATGTATTGAGACGCGACGCAATTTGTGTGTCCCATCGTCATTAACAGGCTCTGAACGTTACAATTAACTGTCAGTTTTGCATCGCATTCGAAAAACTAGACTCCCAGGAGAACGACGATAAGGTGCCCGAGGCAGCTATAGACCCTTGGAGACAAGTCGGCTGGTGGACGATGTATTGAATCGCGACGCAGTTTGTGTGTTCCATCGTCATTAAGACGCTCTGAACCTTACAATTAACTGTCAGTATTGCGTCGGATTCGAAAAACTAGACTCACAGATGAACGACCATAAGGTGCCCGAGGCAGCACTAGACCCTTGGAGACAAGTCGGCTGTAGGACGATGTATTGAGTCGCGACGCAATTTGTGTGTCCCATCGTCATTAACAGGCTCTGAACGTTACAATTAACTGTCAGTTTTGCGTCGGATTCGAAAATCTAGACTCACAGGAGAACGAGCATATGGTGCCCGAGGCAGCACTAGACCCTAGGAGACAAGTCGGCTGTAGGACGATGTATTGAATCGCGACGCAATTTGTGTGTTCCATCGTCAGTATCAGGCTCTGAACGTTACAATTAACCGTCAGTTTTGCGTCGTATTCTGAAAACTAGACTCACAGGAGAACGACGATAAGGTGCCCGAGGCAGCTATAGACCCTTGGAGACAAGTCGGCTGGTGGACGATGTATTGAATCGCGACGCAGTTTGTGTGTTCCATCGTCATTAAGACGCTCTGAACCTTACAATTAACTGTCAGTATTGCGTCGGATTCGAAAATCTAGACTCACAGATGAACGACCATAAGGTGCCCGAGGCAGCACTAGACCCTTGGAGACAAGTCGGCTGTAGGACGATGTATTGAGTCGCGACGCAATTTGTGTGTCCCATCGTCATTAACAGGCTCTGAACGTTACAATTAACTGTCAGTTTTGCGTCGGATTCGAAAATCTAGACTCACAGGAGAACGAGCATATGGTGCCCGAGGCAGCACTAGACCCTAGGAGACAAGTCGGCTGTAGGACGATGTATTGAATCGCGACGCAATTTGTGTGTTCCATCGTCAGTATCAGGCTCTGAACGTTACAATTAACCGTCAGTTTTGCGTCGTATTCTGAAAACTAGACTCACAGGAGAACGACGATAAGGTGCCCGAGGCAGCTATAGACCCTTGGAGACAAGTCGGCTGGAGGACGATGTATTGAATCGCGACGCAATTTGTGTGTTCCATCGTCATCAAGAGGCTCTGAACGTTACAATTCACTGTCAGTTTTGCGTCGGATTCGAAAATCTAGACTCACAGGAGAACGACCATAAGGTGCCCGAGGCAGCACTAGACCCTTGGAGACAAGACGGCTGGAGGACGATGTATTGAATCGCGACGCAATTTGTGTGTCCCATCGTCATTAACAGGCTCTGAACCTTACAATTAACTGTCAGTTTTGTGTCGGATTCTTAAATCTAGACTCACAGGAGAACGACGATAAGGTGCCCGAGGCAGCAATAGACCCTTGGAGACAAGTCGGCTGGAGGACGATGTATTGAGACGCGACGCAATTTGTGTGTCCCATCGTCATTAACAGGCTCTGAACGTTACAATTAACTGTCAGTTTTGCATCGCATTCGAAAAACTAGACTCACAGGAGAACGACGATAAGGTGCCCGAGGCAGCTATAGACCCTTGGAGACAAGTCGGCTGTAGGACGATGTATTGAATCGCGACGCAATTTGTGTGTTCCATCGTCATCAAGAGGCTCTGAACGTTACAATTCACTGTCAGTTTTGCGTCGGATTCGAAAATCTAGACTCACAGGAGAACGAGCATATGGTGCCCGAGGCAGCACTAGACCCTTTTAGACAAGTCGGCTGGAGGACGATGTATTGAATCGCGACGCAGTTTGTGTGTTCCATCGTCATTAAGACGCTCTGAACCTTACAATTAACTGTCAGTATTGCGTCGGATTCGAAAATCTAGACTCACAGATGAACGACCATAAGGTGCCCGAGGCAGCACTAGACCCTTGGAGACAAGTCGGCTGTAGGACGATGTATTGAGTCGCGACGCAATTTGTGTGTCCCATCGTCATTAACAGGCTCTGAACGTTACAATTAACTGTCAGTTTTGCGTCGGATTCGAAAATCTAGACTCACAGGAGAACGAGCATATGGTGCCCGAGGCAGCACTAGACCCTAGGAGACAAGTCGGCTGTAGGACGATGTATTGAATCGCGACGCAATTTGTGTGTTCCATCGTCAGTATCAGGCTCTGAACGTTACAATTAACCGTCAGTTTTGCGTCGTATTCTGAAAACTAGACTCACAGGAGAACGACGATAAGGTGCCCGAGGCAGCTATAGACCCTTGGAGACAAGTCGGCTGGTGGACGATGTATTGAATCGCGACGCAGTTTGTGTGTTCCATCGTCATTAAGACGCTCTGAACCTTACAATTAACTGTCAGTATTGCGTCGGATTCGAAAATCTAGACTCACAGATGAACGACCATAAGGTGCCCGAGGCAGCACTAGACCCTTGGAGACAAGTCGGCTGTAGGACGATGTATTGAGTCGCGACGCAATTTGTGTGTCCCATCGTCATTAACAGGCTCTGAACGTTACAATTAACTGTCAGTTTTGCGTCGGATTCGAAAATCTAGACTCACAGGAGAACGAGCATATGGTGCCCGAGGCAGCACTAGACCCTAGGAGACAAGTCGGCTGTAGGACGATGTATTGAATCGCTACGCAATTTGTGTGTTCCATCGTCAGTATCAGGCTCTGAACGTTACAATTAACCGTCAGTTTTGCGTCGTATTCTGAAAACTAGACTCACAGGAGAACGACGATAAGGTGCCCGAGGCAGCTATAGACCCTTGGAGACAAGTCGGCTGGAGGACGATGTATTGAATCGCGACGCAATTTGTGTGTTCCATCGTCATCAAGAGGCTCTGAACGTTACAATTCACTGTCAGTTTTGCGTCGGATTCGAAAATCTAGACTCACAGGAGAACGACCATAAGGTGCCCGAGGCAGCACTAGACCCTTGGAGACAAGACGGCTGGAGGACGATGTATTGAATCGCGACGCAATTTGTGTGTCCCATCGTCATTAACAGGCTCTGAACCTTACAATTAACTGTCAGTTTTGTGTCGGATTCTTAAATCTAGACTCACAGGAGAACGACGATAAGGTGCCCGAGGCAGCAATAGACCCTTGGAGACAAGTCAGCTGGAGGACGATGTATTGAATCGCGACGCAATTTGTGTGTTCCATCGTCATTAAGAGGCTCTGAACGTTACAATTAATTGTCAGTTTTGCGCCGGATTCGAAAAACTAGACTCATAGGAGAACGACCAAGAGGTGCCAGGAGCAGCAATACTACCTCGGAGACATGTCGGCTGGAGGACGATGTATTGAATCGCGACGCAATTTGTGTGTCCCATCGTCATTAACAGGCTCTGAACGTTACAATTAACTGTCAGTTTTGCATCGCAATCGAAAAACTAGACTCACAGGAGAACGACCATAAGGTGCCCGAGGCAGCAATAGACCCTTGGAGACAAGTCGGCTGTAGGACGATGTATTGAGTCGCGACGCAATTTGTGTGTCCCATCGTCATTAACAGGCTCTGAACGTTACAATTCACTGTCAGTTTTGCGTCGGATTCGAAAATCTAGACTCACAGGTGAACGAGCATATGGTGCCCGAGGCAGCACTAGACCCTTGGAGACAAGACGGCTGGAGGACGATGTATTGAATCGCGACGCAATTTGTGTGTCCCATCGTCATTAACAGGCTCTGAACGTTACAATTAACTGTCAGTTTTGCGTCGGATTCGAAAATCTAGACTCACAGGAGAACGAGCATATGGTGCCCGAGGCAGCACTAGACCCTTGGAGACAAGTCGGCTGGAGGACGATGTATTGTGTCGCGACGCAATTTGTGTGTCCCATCGTCAGTATCAGGCTCTGAACGTTACAATTCACTGTCAGTTTTGCGTCGGATTCGAAAATCTAGACTCACAGGAGAACGAGCATATGGTGCCCGAGGCAGCACTAGACCCTTGGAGACAAGTCGGCTGTAGGACGATGTATTGAATCGCGACGCAATTTGTGTGTCCCATCGTCATTAACAGGCTGTGAACGTTACAATTAACTGTCAGTTTTGCGTCGGATTCGAAAAACTAGACTCATAGGAGAACGACCAAAAGGTGCCCGAGGCAGCAATAGACCCTTGGAGACAAGTCGGCTGGAGGACGATGTATTGAATCGCGACGCAATTTGTGTGTTCCATCGTCATTAAGAGGCTCTGAACGTTACAATTCACTCTCAGTTTAGCGTCGGATTCGAAAAACTAGACTCACAGGAGAACGACCATAAGGTGACCGAGGCAGCAATAGACCCTTGGAGACAAGTCGGCTGGATGACGATGTATTGAATCGCGACGCAATTTGTGTGTTCCATCGTCATTAAGTGGCTCTGAACCTTACAATTAACTGTCAGTTTTGCGTCGGATTCGAAAAACTAGACTCATAGCAGAACGACCATAAGGTGCCCGAGGCAGCAATAGACCCTTGGAGACAAGTCGGCTGGAGGACGATGTATTGAGACGCGACGCAATTTGTGTGTCCCATCGTCATTAACAGGCTCTGAACGTTACAATTCACTCTCAGTTTTGCGTCGGATTCGAAAATCTAGACTCACAGGAGAACGACCATAAGGTGCCCGAGGCAGCACTAGACCCGTGGAGACAAGTCGGCTGTAGGACAATGTATTGAGTCGCGACGCAATTTGTGTGTCCCATCGTCATTAACAGGCTCTGAACGTTACAATTAACTGTCAGTTTTGCGTCGGATTCGAAAATCTAGACTCACAGGAGAACGAGCATATGGTGCCCGAGGCAACACTAGACCCTAGGAGACAAGTCGGCTGTAGGACGATGTATTGAATCGCGACGCAATTTGTGTGTTCCATCGTCAGTATCAGGCTCTGAACGTTACAATTAACCGTCAGTTTTGCGTCGTATTCTGAAAACTAGACTCACAGGAGAACGACGATAAGGTGCCCGAGGCAGCTATAGACCCTTGGAGACAAGTCGGCTGGTGGACGATGTATTGAATCGCGACGCAGTTTGTGTGTTCCATCGTCATTAAGACGCTCTGAACCTTACAATTAACTGTCAGTATTGCGTCGGATTCGAAAATCTAGACTCACAGATGAACGACCATAAGGTGCCCGAGGCAGCACTAGACCCTTGGAGACAAGTCGGCTGTAGGACGATGTATTGAGTCGCGACGCAATTTGTGTGTCCCATCGTCATTAACAGGCTCTGAACGTTACAATTAACTGTCAGTTTTGCGTCGGATTCGAAAATCTAGACTCACAGGAGAACGAGCATATGGTGCCCGAGGCAGCACTAGACCCTAGGAGACAAGTCGGCTGTAGGACGATGTATTGAATCGCGACGCAATTTGTGTGTTCCATCGTCAGTATCAGGCTCTGAACGTTACAATTAACCGTCAGTTTTGCGTCGTATTCTGAAAACTAGACTCACAGGAGAACGACGATAAGGTGCCCGAGGCAGCTATAGACCCTTGGAGACAAGTCGGCTGGAGGACGATGTATTGAATCGCGACGCAATTTGTGTGTTCCATCGTCATCAAGAGGCTCTGAACGTTACAATTCAATGTCAGTTTTGCGTCGGATTCGAAAATCTAGACTCACAGGAGAACGACCATAAGGTGCCCGAGGCAGCACTAGACCCTTGGAGACAAGACGGCTGGAGGACGATGTATTGAATCGCGACGCAATTTGTGTGTCCCATCGTCATTAACAGGCTCTGAACCTTACAATTAACTGTCAGTTTTGTGTCGGATTCTTAAATCTAGACTCACAGGAGAACGACGATAAGGTGCCCGAGGCAGCAATAGACCCTTGGAGACAAGTCAGCTGGAGGACGATGTATTGAATCGCGACGCAATTTGTGTGTTCCATCGTCATTAAGAGGCTCTGAACGTTACAATTAATTGTCAGTTTTGCGCCGGATTCGAAAAACTAGACTCATAGGAGAACGACCAAGAGGTGCCAGGAGCAGCAATACTACCTCGGAGACATGTCGGCTGGAGGACGATGTATTGAATCGCGACGCAATTTGTGTGTCCCATCGTCATTAACAGGCTCTGAACGTTACAATTAACTGTCAGTTTTGCATCGCAATCGAAAAACTAGACTCACAGGAGAACGACCATAAGGTGCCCGAGGCAGCAATAGACCCTTGGAGACAAGTCGGCTGTAGGACGATGTATTGAGTCGCGACGCAATTTGTGTGTCCCATCGTCATTAACAGGCTCTGAACGTTACAATTCACTGTCAGTTTTGCGTCGGATTCGAAAATTTAGACTCACAGGTGAACGAGCATATGGTGCCCGAGGCAGCACTAGACCCTTGGAGACAAGACGGCTGGAGGACGATGTATTGAATCGCGACGCAATTTGTGTGTCCCATCGTCATTAACAGGCTCTGAACGTTACAATTAACTGTCAGTTTTGCGTCGGATTCGAAAATCTAGACTCACAGGAGAACGAGCATATGGTGCCCGAGGCAGCACTAGACCCTTGGAGACAAGTCGGCTGGAGGACGATGTATTGTGTCGCGACGCAATTTGTGTGTCCCATCGTCAGTATCAGGCTCTGAACGTTACAATTCACTGTCAGTTTTGCGTCGGATTCGAAAATCTAGACTCACAGGAGAACGAGCATATGGTGCCCGAGGCAGCACTAGACCCTTGGAGACAAGTCGGCTGTAGGACGATGTATTGAATCGCGACGCAATTTGTGTGTCCCATCGTCATTAACAGGCTGTGAACGTTACAATTAACTGTCAGTTTTGCGTCGGATTCGAAAAACTAGACTCATAGGAGAACGACCAAAAGGTGCCCGAGGCAGCAATAGACCCTTGGAGACAAGTCGGCTGGAAGACGATGTATTGAATCGCGACGCAATTTGTGTGTTCCATCGTCATTAAGAGGCTCTGAACGTTACAATTCACTCTCAGTTTAGCGTCGGATTCGAAAAACTAGACTCACAGGAGAACGACCATAAGGTGACCGAGGCAGCAATAGACCCTTGGAGACAAGTCGGCTGGATGACGATGTATTGAATCGCGACGCAATTTGTGTGTTCCATCGTCATTAAGTGGCTCTGAACCTTACAATTAACTGGCAGTTTTGCGTCGGATTCGAAAAACTAGACTCATAGCAGAACGACCATAAGGTGCCCGAGGCAGCAATAGACCCTTGGAGACAAGTCGGCTGGAGGACGATGTATTGAGACGCGACGCAATTTGTGTGTCCCATCGTCATTAACAGGCTCTGAACGTTACAATTCACTCTCAGTTTTGCGTCGGATTCGAAAATCTAGACTCACAGGAGAACGACCATAAGGTGCCCGAGGCAGCACTAGACCCGTGGAGACAAGTCGGCTGTAGGACAATGTATTGAGTCGCGACGCAATTTGTGTGTCCCATCGTCATTAACAGGCTCTGAACGTTACAATTAACTGTCAGTTTTGCGTCGGATTCGAAAATCTAGACTCACAGATGAACGACCATAAGGTGCCCGAGGCAGCACTAGACCCTTGGAGACAAGTCGGCTGGAGGACGATGTATTGAGTCGCGACGCAATTTGTGTGTCCCATCGTCATTAACAGGCTCTGAACGTTACAATTAACTGTCAGTTTTGCGTCGGATTCGAAAATCTAGACTCACAGGAGAACGAGCATATGGTGCCCGAGGCAGCACTAGACCCTAGGAGACAAGTCGGCTGTAGGACGATGTATTGAATCGCGACGCAATTTGTGTGTTCCATCGTCAGTATCAGGCTCTGAACGTTACAATTAACCGTCAGTTTTGCGTCGTATTCTGAAAACTAGACTCACAGGAGAACGACGATAAGGTGCCCGAGGCAGCTATAGACCCTTGGAGACAAGTCGGCTGGAGGACGATGTATTGAATCGCGACGCAATTTGTGTGTTCCATCGTCATCAAGAGGCTCTGAACGTTACAATTCACTGTCAGTTTTGCGTCGGATTCGAAAATCTAGACTCACAGGAGAACGACCATAAGGTGCCCGAGGCAGCACTAGACCCTTGGAGACAAGACGGCTGGAGGACGATGTATTGAATCGCGACGCAATTTGTGTGTCCCATCGTCATTAACAGGCTCTGAACCTTACAATTAACTGTCAGTTTTGTGTCGGATTCTTAAATCTAGACTCACAGGAGAACGACGATAAGGTGCCCGAGGCAGCAATAGACCCTTGGAGACAAGTCAGCTGGAGGACGATGTATTGAATCGCGACGCAATTTGTGTGTTCCATCGTCATTAAGAGGCTCTGAACGTTACAATTAATTGTCAGTTTTGCGCCGGATTCGAAAAACTAGACTCATAGGAGAACGACCAAGAGGTGCCAGGAGCAGCAATACTACCTCGGAGACATGTCGGCTGGAGGACGATGTATTGAATCGCGACGCAATTTGTGTGTCCCATCGTCATTAACAGGCTCTGAACGTTACAATTAACTGTCAGTTTTGCATCGCAATCGAAAAACTAGACTCACAGGAGAACGACCATAAGGTGCCCGAGGCAGAAATAGACCCTTGGAGACAAGTCGGCTGTAGGACGATGTATTGAGTCGCGACGCAATTTGTGTGTCCCATCGTCATTAACAGGCTCTGAACGTTACAATTCACTGTCAGTTTTGCGTCGGATTCGAAAATCTAGACTCACAGGTGAACGAGCATATGGTGCCCGAGGCAGCACTAGACCCTTGGAGACAAGACGGCTGGAGGACGATGTATTGAATCGCGACGCAATTTGTGTGTCCCATCGTCATTAACAGGCTCTGAACGTTACAATTAACTGTCAGTTTTGCGTCGGATTCGAAAATCTAGACTCACAGGAGAACGAGCATATGGTGCCCGAGGCAGCACTAGACCCTTGGAGACAAGTCGGCTGGAGGACGATGTATTGTGTCGCGACGCAATTTGTGTGTCCCATCGTCAGTATCAGGCTCTGAACGTTACAATTCACTGTCAGTTTTGCGTCGGATTCGAAAATCTAGACTCACAGGAGAACGAGCATATGGTGCCCGAGGCAGCACTAGACCCTTGGAGACAAGTCGGCTGTAGGACGATGTATTGAATCGCGACGCAATTTGTGTGTCCCATCGTCATTAACAGGCTGTGAACGTTACAATTAACTGTCAGTTTTGCGTCGGATTCGAAAAACTAGACTCATAGGAGAACGACCAAAAGGTGCCCGAGGCAGCAATAGACCCTTGGAGACAAGTCGGCTGGAGGACGATGTATTGAATCGCGACGCAATTTGTGTGTTCCATCGTCATTAAGAGGCTCTGAACGTTACAATTCACTCTCAGTTTAGCGTCGGATTCGAAAAACTAGACTCACAGGAGAACGACCATAAGGTGACCGAGGCAGCAATAGACCCTTGGAGACAAGTCGGCTGGATGACGATGTATTGAATCGCGACGCAATTTGTGTGTTCCATCGTCATTAAGTGGCTCTGAACCTTACAATTAACTGTCAGTTTTGCGTCGGATTCGAAAAACTAGACTCATAGCAGAACGACCATAAGGTGCCCGAGGCAGCAATAGACCCTTGGAGACAAGTCGGCTGGAGGACGATGTATTGAGACGCGACGCAATTTGTGTGTCCCATCGTCATTATCAGGCTCTGAACGTTACAATTCACTCTCAGTTTTGCGTCGGATTCGAAAATCTAGACTCACAGGAGAACGACCATAAGGTGCCCGAGGCAGCACTAGACCCGTGGAGACAAGTCGGCTGTAGGACAATGTATTGAGTCGCGACGCAATTTGTGTGTCCCATCGTCATTAACAGGCTCTGAACGTTACAATTAACTGTCAGTTTTGCGTCGGATTCGAAAATCTAGACTCACAGATGAACGACCATAAGGTGCCCGAGGCAGCACTAGACCCTTGGAGACAAGTCGGCTGGAGGACGATGTATTGAGTCGCGACGCAATTTGTGTGTCCCATCGTCATTAACAGTCTCTGAACGTTACAATTCACTCTCAGTTTTGCGTCGGATTCGAAAATCTAGACTCACAGGAGAACGAGCATATGGTGCCCGAGGCAGCACTAGACCCTTGGAGACAAGTCGGCTGTAGGACGATGTATTGAGTCGCGACGCAATTTGTGTGTCCCATCGTCATTAACAGGCTCTGAACGTTACAATTAACTGTCAGTTTTGCGTCGGATTCGAAAATCTAGACTCACAGGAGAACGAGCATATGGTGCCCGAGGCAGCACTAGACCCTAGGAGACAAGTCGGCTGTAGGACGATGTATTGAATCGCGACGCAATTTGTGTGTTCCATCGTCAGTATCAGGCTCTGAACGTTACAATTAACCGTCAGTTTTGCGTCGTATTCTGAAAACTAGACTCACAGGAGAACGACGATAAGGTGCCCGAGGCAGCTATAGACCCTTGGAGACAAGTCGGCTGGAGGACGATGTATTGAATCGCGACGCAATTTGTGTGTTCCATCGTCATCAAGAGGCTCTGAACGTTACAATTCACTGTCAGTTTTGCGTCGGATTCGAAAATCTAGACTCACAGGAGAACGACCATAAGGTGCCCGAGGCAGCACTAGACCCTTGGAGACAAGACGGCTGGAGGACGATGTATTGAATCGCGACGCAATTTGTGTGTCCCATCGTCATTAACAGGCTCTGAACCTTACAATTAACTGTCAGTTTTGTGTCGGATTCTTAAATCTAGACTCACAGGAGAACGACGATAAGGTGCCCGAGGCAGCAATAGACCCTTGGAGACAAGTCAGCTGGAGGACGATGTATTGAATCGCGACGCAATTTGTGTGTTCCATCGTCATTAAGAGGCTCTGAACGTTACAATTAATTGTCAGTTTTGCGCCGGATTCGAAAAACTAGACTCATAGGAGAACGACCAAGAGGTGCCAGGAGCAGCAATACTACCTCGGAGACATGTCGGCTGGAGGACGATGTATTGAATCGCGACGCAATTTGTGTGTCCCATCGTCATTAACAGGCTCTGAACGTTACAATTAACTGTCAGTTTTGCATCGCAATCGAAAAACTAGACTCACAGGAGAACGAGCATATGGTGCCCGAGGCAGCACTAGACCCTTGGAGACAAGTCGGCTGGAGGACGATGTATTGTGTCGCGACGCAATTTGTGTGTCCCATCGTCAGTATCAGGCTCTGAACGTTACAATTCACTGTCAGTTTTGCGTCGGATTCGAAAATCTAGACTCACAGGAGGCAGCACTAGACCCTTGGAGACAAGTCGGCTGTAGGACGATGTATTGAATCGCGACGCAATTTGTGTGTCCCATCGTCATTAACAGGCTGTGAACGTTACAATTAACTGTCAGTTTTGCGTCGGATTCGAAAAACTAGACTCATAGGAGAACGACCAAAAGGTGCCCGAGGCAGCAATAGACCCTTGGAGACAAGTCGGCTGGAGGACGATGTATTGAATCGCGACGCAATTTGTGTGTTCCATCGTCATTAAGAGGCTCTGAACGTTACAATTCACTCTCAGTTTAGCGTCGGATTCGAAAAACTAGACTCACAGGAGAACGACCATAAGGTGACCGAG
Source organism: Schistocerca nitens (assembly GCF_023898315.1). Taxonomy (NCBI): domain Eukaryota; kingdom Metazoa; phylum Arthropoda; class Insecta; order Orthoptera; family Acrididae; genus Schistocerca; species Schistocerca nitens. Next base: position 1,370,360 of record NC_064624.1, read on the forward strand.
GCAGCAATAGACCCTTGGAGACAAGTCGGCTGGATGACGATGTATTGAATCGCGACGCAATTTGTGTGTTCCATCGTCATTAAGAGGCTCTGAACGTTACAATTCACTCTCAGTTTAGCGTCGGATTCGAAAAACTAGACTCACAGGAGAACGACCATAAGGTGACCGAGGCAGCAATAGACCCTTGGAGACAAGTCGGCTGGATGACGATGTATTGAATCGCGACGCAATTTGTGTGTTCCATCGTCATTAAGTGGCTCTGAACCTTACAATTAACTGTCAGTTTTGCGTCGGATTCGAAAAACTAGACTCATAGCAGAACGACCATAAGGTGCCCGAGGCAGCAATAGACCCTTGGAGACAAGTCGGCTGGAGGACGATGTATTGAGACGCGACGCAATTTGTGTGTCCCATCGTCATTATCAGGCTCTGAACGATACAATTCACTCTCAGTTTTGCGTCGGATTCGAAAATCTAGACTCACAGGAGAACGACCATAAGGTGCCCGAGGCAGCACTAGACCCGTGGAGACAAGTCGGCTGTAGGACAATGTATTGAGTCGCGACGCAATTTGTGTGTCCCATCGTCATTAACAGGCTCTGAACGTTACAATTAACTGTCAGTTTTGCGTCGGATTCGAAAATCTAGACTCACAGATGAACGACCATAAGGTGCCCGAGGCAGCACTAGACCCTTGGAGACAAGTCGGCTGGAGGACGATGTATTGAGTCGCGACGCAATTTGTGTGTCCCATCGTCATTAACAGTCTCTGAACGTTACAATTCACTCTCAGTTTTGCGTCGGATTCGAAAATCTAGACTCACAGGAGAACGAGCATATGGTGCCCGAGGCAGCACTAGACCCTTGGAGACAAGTCGGCTGTAGGACGATGTATTGAGTCGCGACGCAATTTGTGTGTCCCATCGTCATTAACAGGCTCTGAACGTTACAATTAACTGTCAGTTTTGCGTCGGATTCGAAAATCTAGACTCACAGGAGAACGAGCATATGGTGCCCGAGGCAGCACTAGACCCTAGGAGACAAGTCGGCTGTAGGACGATGTATTGAATCGCGACGCAATTTGTGTGTTCCATCGTCAGTATCAGGCTCTGAACGTTACAATTAACCGTCAGTTTTGCGTCGTATTCTGAAAACTAGACTCACAGGAGAACGACGATAAGGTGCCCGAGGCAGCTATAGACCCTTGGAGACAAGTCGGCTGGAGGACGATGTATTGAATCGCGACGCAATTTGTGTGTTCCATCGTCATCAAGAGGCTCTGAACGTTACAATTCACTGTCAGTTTTGCGTCGGATTCGAAAATCTAGACTCACAGGAGAACGACCATAAGGTGCCCGAGGCAGCACTAGACCCTTGGAGACAAGACGGCTGGAGGACGATGTATTGAATCGCGACGCAATTTGTGTGTCCCATCGTCATTAACAGGCTCTGAACCTTACAATTAACTGTCAGTTTTGTGTCGGATTCTTAAATCTAGACTCACAGGAGAACGACGATAAGGTGCCCGAGGCAGCAATAGACCCTTGGAGACAAGTCAGCTGGAGGACGATGTATTGAATCGCGACGCAATTTGTGTGTTCCATCGTCATTAAGAGGCTCTGAACGTTACAATTAATTGTCAGTTTTGCGCCGGATTCGAAAAACTAGACTCATAGGAGAACGACCAAGAGGTGCCAGGAGCAGCAATACTACCTCGGAGACATGTCGGCTGGAGGACGATGTATTGAATCGCGACGCAATTTGTGTGTCCCATCGTCATTAACAGGCTCTGAACGTTACAATTAACTGTCAGTTTTGCATCGCAATCGAAAAACTAGACTCACAGGAGAACGACCATAAGGTGCCCGAGGCAGCAATAGACCCTTGGAGACAAGTCGGCTGTAGGACGATGTATTGAGTCGCGACGCAATTTGTGTGTCCCATCGTCATTAACAGGCTCTGAACGTTACAATTCACTGTCAGTTTTGCGTCGGATTCGAAAATCTAGACTCACAGGTGAACGAGCATATGGTGCCCGAGGCAGCACTAGACCCTTGGAGACAAGACGGCTGGAGGACGATGTATTGAATCGCGACGCAATTTGTGTGTCCCATCGTCATTAACAGGCTCTGAACGTTACAATTAACTGTCAGTTTTGCGTCGGATTCGAAAATCTAGACTCACAGGAGAACGAGCATATGGTGCCCGAGGCAGCACTAGACCCTTGGAGACAAGTCGGCTGGAGGACGATGTATTGTGTCGCGACGCAATTTGTGTGTCCCATCGTCAGTATCAGGCTCTGAACGTTACAATTCACTGTCAGTTTTGCGTCGGATTCGAAAATCTAGACTCACAGGAGAACGAGCATATGGTGCCCGAGGCAGCACTAGACCCTTGGAGACAAGTCGGCTGTAGGACGATGTATTGAATCGCGACGCAATTTGTGTGTCCCATCGTCATTAACAGGCTGTGAACCTTACAATTAACTGTCAGTTTTGCGTCGGATTCGAAAAACTAGACTCATAGGAGAACGACCAAAAGGTGCCCGAGGCAGCAATAGACCCTTGGAGACAAGTCGGCTGGAGGACGATGTATTGAATCGCGACGCAATTTGTGTGTTCCATCGTCATTAAGAGGCTCTGAACGTTACAATTCACTCTCAGTTTAGCGTCGGATTCGAAAAACTAGACTCACAGGAGAACGACCATAAGGTGACCGAGGCAGCAATAGACCCTTGGAGACAAGTCGGCTGGATGACGATGTATTGAATCGCGACGCAATTTGTGTGTTCCATCGTCATTAAGTGGCTCTGAACCTTACAATTAACTGTCAGTTTTGCGTCGGATTCGAAAAACTTGACTCATAGCAGAACGACCATAAGGTGCCCGAGGCAGCAATAGACCCTTGGAGACAAGTCGGCTGGAGGACGATGTATTGAGACGCGACGCAATTTGTGTGTCCCATCGTCATTAACAGGCTCTGAACGTTACAATTCACTCTCAGTTTTGCGTCGGATTCGAAAATCTAGACTCACAGGAGAACGACCATAAGGTGCCCGAGGCAGCACTAGACCCGTTGAGACAAGTCGGCTGTAGGACAATGTATTGAATCGCGACGCAATTTGTGTGTTCCATCGTCAGTATCAGGCTCTGAACGTTACAATTAACTGTCAGTTTTGCGTCGGATTCGAAAATCTAGACTCACAGGAGAACGACCATAAGGTGCCCGAGGCAGCAATAGACCCTTGGAGACAAGTCGGCTGGAGGACGATGTATTGAATCGCGACGCAATTTGTGTGTTCCATCGTCATTAACAGGCTCTGAACGTTACAATTAATTGTCAGTTTTGCGTCGTATTCGAAAATCTAGACTCACAGGAGAACGAGCATATGGTGCCCGAGGCAGCACTAGACCCTTGGAGACAAGTCGGCTGTAGGACGATGTATTGAATCGCGACGCAATTTGTGTGTTCCATCGTCATTAAGAGGCTCTGAACGTTACAATTAACTGTCAGTTTTGCGTTGGATTCGAAAATCTAGACTCACAGGAGAACGAGCAGATGGTGCCCGAGGCAGCACTAGACCCTTGGAGACAAGTCGGCTGTAGGACGATGTATTGAATCGCGACGCAATTTGTGTGTTCCATCGTCATTAAGAGGCTCTGAACGTTACAATTAACCGTCAGTTTTGCGTCGGATTCGAAAATCTAGACTCACAGGAGAACGAGCATATGGTGCCCGAGGCAGCACTAGACCCTTGGAGACAAGTCGGCTGTAGGACGATGTATTGAATCGCGACGCAATTTGTGTGTTCCATCGTCATTAAGAGGCTCTGAACCTTACAATTAACTGTCAGTTTTGCGTCGGATTCGAAAATCTAGACTCACAGATGAACGACCATAAGGTGCCCGAGGCAGCACTAGACCCTTGGAGACAAGTCGGCTGGAGGACGATGTATTGAGTCGCGACGCAATTTGTGTGTCCCATCGTCATTAACAGTCTCTGAACGTTACAATTCACTCTCAGTTTTGCGTCGGATTCGAAAATCTAGACTCACAGGAGAACGAGCATATGGTGCCCGAGGCAGCACTAGACCCTTGGAGACAAGTCGGCTGTAGGACGATGTATTGAGTCGCGACGCAATTTGTGTGTCCCATCGTCATTACCAGGCTCTGAACGTTACAATTAACTGTCAGTTTTGCGTCGGATTCGAAAATCTAGACTCACAGGAGAACGAGCATATGGTGCCCGAGGCAGCACTAGACCCTTGGAGACAAGTAGGCTGGAGGACGATGTATTGAGACGCGACGCAATTTGTGTGTCCCATCGTCATTAACAGGCTCTGAACGTTACAATTAACTGTCAGTTTTGCGTCGGATTCGAAAATCTAGACTCACTGATGAACGACCATAAGGTGCCCGAGGCAGCACTACACCCTTGGAGTCAAGTCGGCGGGAGGAAGATGTATTGAATCGCGACGCAATTTGTGTGTTCCATCGTCATTAACAGGCTCTGATCATTACAATTAACTGTCAGTTTTGCGTCGGATTCGAAAAACTAGACTCACAGGAGATCGACCATAAGGTGCCCGAGGCAGCAATAGACCCTTCGAGATAAGTCGGCTGGAGGACGATGTATTGAATCGCGACGCAATTTGTGTGTTCCATCGTCATTAAGAGGCTCTGAACGTTACAATTAATTGTCAGTTTTGCGTCGTATTCGAAAAACTAGACTCACAGGAGAACGACCATAAGGTGCCCCAGGCACCAATAGACCCTTCGAGACAAGTCGGCTGTGGGACGATGTGTTGAATCGCGACGCAATTTGTGTGTTCCATCGTCATCAAGAGGCTCTGAACGTTACAATTCACTGTCAGTTTTGCGCCGGATTCGAAAAACTAGACTCATAGGAGAACGACCAAAAGGTGCCCGGAGCAGCAATACTACCTCGGAGACAAGTCGGCTGGAGGACGATGTATTGAATCGCGACGCAATTTGTGTGTTCCATCGTCATTAAGAGGCTCTGAACGTTACAATTAATTGTCAGTTTTGCGTCGGATTCGAAAATCTAGACTCACAGGAGAACGAGCATATGGTGCCCGAGGCAGCACTAGACCCTTGGAGACAAGTCGGCTGTAGGACGATGTATTGAATCGCGACGCAATTTGTGTGTTCCATCGTCATTAAGAGGCTCTGAACGTTACAATTAACTGTCAGTTTTGCATCGCATTCGAAAAACCTAGACTCACAGGAGAACGACGATAAGGTGCCCGAGGCAGCAATAGACCCTTGGAGACAAGTCGGCTGTAGGACGATGTATTGAATCGCGACGCAATTTGTGTGTTCCATCGTCATCAAGAGGCTCTGAACGTTACAATTAACTGTCAGTTTTGCGTCGGATTCGAAAATCTAGACTCACAGGAGAACGACCATAAGGTGCCCGAGGCAGCAATAGACCCTTGGAGACAAGTCGGCTGGAGGACGATGTATTGAATCGCGACGCAATTTGTGTGTTCCATCGTCATCAAGAGGCTCTGAACGTTACAATTCACTGTCAGTTTTGCGTCGGAATCGAAAATCTAGACTCACAGGAGAACGAGCATATGGTGCCCGAGGCAGCACTAGACCCTTGGAGACAAGTCGGCTGGAGGACGATGTATTGAATCGCGACGCAATTTGTGTGTTCCATCGTCATTAAGAGGCTCTGAACCTTACAATTAACTGTCAGTTTTGCATCGCATTCGAAAAACTAGACTCACAGGAGAAAGACCATAAGGTGCCCGAGGCAGCAATAGACCCTTGGAGACAAGTCGGCTGGTGGACGATGTATTGAATCGCGACGCAATTTGTGTTTTCCATCGTCATTAAGACGCTCTGAACCTTACAATTAACTGTCAGTTTTGCGCCGGATTCGAAAATCTAGACTCACAGATGAACGACCATAAGGTGCCCGAGGCAGCACTAGACCCTTGGAGACAAGTCGGCTGTAGGACGATGTATTGAGTCGCGACGCAATTTGTGTGTCCCATCGTCATTAACAGGCTTTGAACGTTACTATTAACTGTCAGTTTTGCGTCGGATTCGAAAATCTAGACTCACAGGAGAACGAGCATATGGTGCCCGAGGCAGCACTAGACCCTTGGAGACAAGTCGGCTGGAGGACGATGTATTGAGACGCGACGCAATTTGTGTGTCCCATCGTCATTAACAGGCTCTGAACGTTACAATTAACTGTCAGTTTTGCATCGCATTCGAAAAACTAGACTCACAGGAGATCGACGATAAGGTGCCCGAGGCAGCTATAGACCCTTGGAGACAAGTCGGCTGTAGGACGATGTATTGAATCGCGACGCAATTTGTGTGTTCCATCGTCATCAAGAGGCTCTGAACGTTACAATTCACTGTCAGTTTTGCGTCGGATTCGAAAATCTAGAGTCACAGGAGAACGAGCATATGGTGCCCGAGGCAGCACTAGACCCTTTTAGACAAGTCGGCTGGAGGACGATGTATTGAATCGCGACGCAATTTGTGTGTTCCATCGTCATTAACAGGCTCTGAACCTTACAATTAACTGTCAGTTTTGCATCCCATTCGAAAAACTAGACTCACAGGAGAAAGACCATAAGGTGCCCGAGGCAGCAATAGACCCTTGGAGACAAGTCGGCTGGTGGACGATGTATTGAATCGCGACGCAGTTTGTGTGTTCCATCGTCATTAAGACGCTCTGAACCTTACAATTAACTGTCAGTATTGCGTCGGATTCGAAAAACTAGACTCACAGATGAACGACCATAAGGTGCCCGAGGCAGCACTAGACCCTTGGAGACAAGTCGGCTGTAGGACGATGTATTGAATCGCGACGCAATTTGTGTGTCCCATCGTCATTAACAGGCTGTGAACGTTACAATTAACTGTCAGTTTTGCGTCGGATTCGAAAAACTAGACTCATAGGAGAACGACCAAAAGGTGCCCGAGGCAGCAATAGACCCTTGGAGACAAGTCGGCTGGAGGACGATGTATTGAATCGCGACGCAATTTGTGTGTTCCATCGTCATTAAGACGCTCTGAACCTTACAATTAACTGTCAGTATTGCGTCGGATTCGAAAATCTAGACTCACAGATGAACGACCATAAGGTGCCCGAGGCAGCACTAGACCCTTGGAGACAAGTCGGCTGTAGGACGATGTATTGAGTCGCGACGCAATTTGTGTGTCCCATCGTCATTAACAGGCTCTGAACGTTACAATTAACTGTCAGTATTGCGTCGGATTCGAAAATCTAGACTCACAGGAGAACGAGCATATGGTGCCCGAGGCAGCACTAGACCCTAGGAGACAAGTCGGCTGTAGGACGATGTATTGAATCGCGACGCAATTTGTGTGTTCCATCGTCAGTATCAGGCTCTGAACGTTACAATTAACCGTCAGTTTTGCGTCGTATTCTGAAAACTAGACTCACAGGAGAACGACGATAAGGTGCCCGAGGCAGCTATAGACCCTTGGAGACAAGTCGGCTGGTGGACGATGTATTGAATCGCGACGCAGTTTGTGTGTTCCATCGTCATTAAGACGCTCTGAACCTTACAATTAACTGTCAGTATTGCGTCGGATTCGAAAATCTAGACTCACAGATGAACGACCATAAGGTGCCCGAGGCAGCACTAGACCCTTGGAGACAAGTCGGCTGTAGGACGATGTATTGAGTCGCGACGCAATTTGTGTGTCCCATCGTCATTAACAGGCTCTGAACGTTACAATTAACTGTCAGTTTTGCGTCGGATTCGAAAATCTAGACTCACAGGAGAACGAGCATATGGTGCCCGAGGCAGCACTAGACCCTAGGAGACAAGTCGGCTGTAGGACGATGTATTGAATCGCGACGCAATTTGTGTGTTCCATCGTCAGTATCAGGCTCTGAACGTTACAATTAACCGTCAGTTTTGCGTCGTATTCTGAAAACTAGACTCACAGGAGAACGACGATAAGGTGCCCGAGGCAGCAATAGACCCTTGGAGACAAGTCGGCTGGAGGACGATGTATTGAATCGCGACGCAATTTGTGTGTTCCATCGTCATTAAGAGGCTCTGAACGTTACAATTCACTCTCAGTTTAGCGTCGGATTCGAAAAACTAGACTCACAGGAGAACGACCATAAGGTGACCGAGGCAGCAATAGACCCTTGGAGACAAGTCGGCTGGATGACGATGTATTGAATCGCGACGCAATTTGTGTGTTCCATCGTCATTAAGTGGCTCTGAACCTTACAATTAACTGTCAGTTTTGCGTCGGATTCGAAAAACTTGACTCATAGCAGAACGACCATAAGGTGCCCGAGGCAGCAATAGACCCTTGGAGACAAGTCGGCTGGAGGACGATGTATTGAGACGCGACGCAATTTGTGTGTCCCATCGTCATTAACAGGCTCTGAACGTTACAATTCACTCTCAGTTTTGCGTCGGATTCGAAAATCTAGACTCACAGGAGAACGACCATAAGGTGCCCGAGGCAGCACTAGACCCGTTGAGACAAGTCGGCTGTAGGACAATGTATTGAGTCGCGACGCAATTTGTGTGTCCCATCGTCATTAACAGGCTCTGAACGTTACAATTAACTGTCAGTTTTGCGTCGGATTCGAAAATCTAGACTCACAGATGAACGACCATAAGGTGCCCGAGGCAGCACTAGACCCTTGGAGACAAGTCGGCTGGAGGACGATGTATTGAGTCGCGACGCAATTTGTGTGTCCCATCGTCATTAACAGTCTCTGAACGTTACAATTCACTCTCAGTTTTGCGTCGGATTCGAAAATCTAGACTCACAGGAGAACGAGCATATGGTGCCCGAGGCAGCACTAGACCCTTGGAGACAAGTCGGCTGTAGGACGATGTATTGAGTCGCGACGCAATTTGTGTGTCCCATCGTCATTACCAGGCTCTGAACGTTACAATTAACTGTCAGTTTTGCGTCGGATTCGAAAATCTAGACTCACAGGAGAACGAGCATATGGTGCCCGAGGCAGCACTAGACCCTTGGAGACAAGTAGGCTGGAGGACGATGTATTGAGACGCGACGCAATTTGTGTGTCCCATCGTCATTAACAGGCTCTGAACGTTACAATTAACTGTCAGTTTTGCGTCGGATTCGAAAATCTAGACTCACTGATGAACGACCATAAGGTGCCCGAGGCAGCACTACACCCTTGGAGTCAAGTCGGCGGGAGGAAGATGTATTGAATCGCGACGCAATTTGTGTGTTCCATCGTCATTAACAGGCTCTGATCATTACAATTAACTGTCAGTTTTGCGTCGGATTCGAAAAACTAGACTCACAGGAGAACGACCATAAGGTGCCCGAGGCAGCAATAGACCCTTCGAGATAAGTCGGCTGGAGGACGATGTATTGAATCGCGACGCAATTTGTGTGTTCCATCGTCATTAAGAGGCTCTGAACGTTACAATTAATTGTCAGTTTTGCGTCGTATTCGAAAAACTAGACTCACAGGAGAACGACCATAAGGTGCCCCAGGCACCAATAGACCCTTCGAGACAAGTCGGCTGTGGGACGATGTGTTGAATCGCGACGCAATTTGTGTGTTCCATCGTCATCAAGAGGCTCTGAACGTTACAATTCACTGTCAGTTTTGCGCCGGATTCGAAAAACTAGACTCATAGGAGAACGACCAAAAGGTACCCGGAGCAGCAATACTACCTCGGAGACAATTCGGCTGGAGGACGATGTATTGAATCGCGACGCAATTTGTGTGTTCCATCGTCATTAAGAGGCTCTGAACGTTACAATTAATTGTCAGTTTTGCGTCGGATTCGAAAATCTAGACTCACAGGAGAACGAGCATATGGTGCCCGAGGCAGCACTAGACCCTTGGAGACAAGTCGGCTGTAGGACGATGTATTGAATCGCGACGCAATTTGTGTGTTCCATCGTCATTAAGAGGCTCTGAACGTTACAATTAACTGTCAGTTTTGCATCGCATTCGAAAAACCTAGACTCACAGGAGAACGACGATAAGGTGCCCGAGGCAGCAATAGACCCTTGGAGACAAGTCGGCTGTAGGACGATGTATTGAATCGCGACGCAATTTGTGTGTTCCATCGTCATCAAGAGGCTCTGAACGTTACAATTAACTGTCAGTTTTGCGTCGGATTCGAAAATCTAGACTCACAGGAGAACGACCATAAGGTGCCCGAGGCAGCAATAGACCCTTGGAGACAAGTCGGCTGGAGGACGATGTATTGAATCGCGACGCAATTTGTGTGTTCCATCGTCATCAAGAGGCTCTGAACGTTACAATTCACTGTCAGTTTTGCGTCGGATTCGAAAATCTAGACTCACAGGAGAACGAGCATATGGTGCCCGAGGCAGCACTAGACCCTTGGAGACAAGTCGGCTGGAGGACGATGTATTGAATCGCGACGCAATTTGTGTGTTCCATCGTCATTAAGAGGCTCTGAACCTTACAATTAACTGTCAGTTTTGCATCGCATTCGAAAAACTAGACTCACAGGAGAAAGACCATAAGGTGCCCGAGGCAGCAATAGACCCTTGGAGACAAGTCGGCTGGTGGACGATGTATTGAATCGCGACGCAATTTGTGTTTTCCATCGTCATTAAGACGCTCTGAACCTTAGAATTAACTGTCAGTTTTGCGCCGGATTCGAAAATCTAGACTCACAGATGAACGACCATAAGGTGCCCGAGGCAGCACTAGACCCTTGGAGACAAGTCGGCTGTAGGACGATGTATTGAGTCGCGACGCAATTTGTGTGTCCCATCGTCATTAACAGGCTCTGAACGTTACTATTAACTGTCAGTTTTGCGTCGGATTCGAAAATCTAGACTCACAGGAGAACGAGCATATGGTGCCCGAGGCAGCACTAGACCCTTGGAGACAAGTCGGCTGGAGGACGATGTATTGAGACGCGACGCAATTTGTGTGTCCCATCGTCATTAACAGGCTCTGAACGTTACAATTAACTGTCAGTTTTGCATCGCATTCGAAAAACTAGACTCACAGGAGATCGACGATAAGGTGCCCGAGGCAGCTATAGACCCTTGGAGACAAGTCGGCTGTAGGACGATGTATTGAATCGCGACGCAATTTGTGTGTTCCATCGTCATCAAGAGGCTCTGAACGTTACAATTCACTGTCAGTTTTGCGTCGGATTCGAAAATCTAGAGTCACAGGAGAACGAGCATATGGTGCCCGAGGCAGCACTAGACCCTTTTAGACAAGTCGGCTGGAGGACGATGTATTGAATCGCGACGCAATTTGTGTGTTCCATCGTCATTAACAGGCTCTGAACCTTACAATTAACTGTCAGTTTTGCATCGCATTCGAAAAACTAGACTCACAGGAGAAAGACCATAAGGTGCCCGAGGCAGCAATAGACCCTTGGAGACAAGTCGGCTGGTGGACGATGTATTGAATCGCGACGCAGTTTGTGTGTTCCATCGTCATTAAGACGCTCTGAACCTTACAATTAACTGTCAGTATTGCGTCGGATTCGAAAAACTAGACTCACAGATGAACGACCATAAGGTGCCCGAGGCAGCACTAGACCCTTGGAGACAAGTCGGCTGTAGGACGATGTATTGAATCGCGACGCAATTTGTGTGTCCCATCGTCATTAACAGGCTGTGAACGTTACAATTAACTGTCAGTTTTGCGTCGGATTCGAAAAACTAGACTCATAGGAGAACGACCAAAAGGTGCCCGAGGCAGCAATAGACCCTTGGAGACAAGTCGGCTGGAGGACGATGTATTGAATCGCGACGCAATTTGTGTGTTCCATCGTCATTAAGACGCTCTGAACCTTACAATTAACTGTCAGTATTGCGTCGGATTCGAAAATCTATACTCACAGATGAACGACCATAAGGTGCCCGAGGCAGCACTAGACCCTTGGAGACAAGTCGGCTGTAGGACGATGTATTGAGTCGCGACGCAATTTGTGTGTCCCATCGTCATTAACAGGCTCTGAACGTTACAATTAACTGTCAGTATTGCGTCGGATTCGAAAATCTAGACTCACAGGAGAACGAGCATATGGTGCCCGAGGCAGCACTAGACCCTAGGAGACAAGTCGGCTGTAGGACGATGTATTGAATCGCGACGCAATTTGTGTGTTCCATCGTCGGTATCAGGCTCTGAACGTTACAATTAACCGTCAGTTTTGCGTCGTATTCTGAAAACTAGACTCACAGGAGAACGACGATAAGGTGCCCGAGGCAGCTATAGACCCTTGGAGACAAGTCGGCTGGTGGACGATGTATTGAATCGCGACGCAGTTTGTGTGTTCCATCGTCATTAAGACGCTCTGAACCTTACAATTAACTGTCAGTATTGCGTCGGATTCGAAAATCTAGACTCACAGATGAACGACCATAAGGTGCCCGAGGCAGCACTAGACCCTTGGAGACAAGTCGGCTGTAGGACGATGTATTGAGTCGCGACGCAATTTGTGTGTCCCATCGTCATTAACAGGCTCTGAACGTTACAATTAACTGTCAGTTTTGCGTCGGATTCGAAAATCTAGACTCACAGGAGAACGAGCATATGGTGCCCGAGGCAGCACTAGACCCTAGGAGACAAGTCGGCTGTAGGACGATGTATTGAATCGCGACGCAATTTGTGTGTTCCATCGTCAGTATCAGGCTCTGAACGTTACAATTAACCGTCAGTTTTGCGTCGTATTCTGAAAACTAGACTCACAGGAGAACGACGATAAGGTGCCCGAGGCAGCAATAGACCCTTGGAGACAAGTCGGCTGGAGGACGATGTATTGAATCGCGACGCAATTTGTGTGTTCCATCGTCATCAAGAGGCTCTGAACGTTACAATTCACTGTCAGTTTTGCGTCGGATTCGTAAATCTAGACTCACAGGAGAACGACCATAAGGTGCCCGAGGCAGCACTAGACCCTTGGAGACAAGACGGCTGGAGGACGATGTATTGAATCGCGACGCAATTTGTGTGTCCCATCGTCATTAACAGGCTCTGAACCTTACAATTAACTGTCAGTTTTGTGTCGGATTCTTAAATCTAGACTCACAGGAGAACGACGATAAGGTGCCCGAGGCAGCAATAGACCCTTGGAGACAAGTCGGCTGGAGGACGATGTATTGAGACGCGACGCAATTTGTGTGTCCCATCGTCATTAACAGGCTCTGAACGTTACAATTAACTGTCAGTTTTGCATCGCATTCGAAAAACTAGACTCACAGGAGAACGACGATAAGGTGCCCGAGGCAGCTATAGACCCTTGGAGACAAGTCGGCTGTAGGACGATGTATTGAATCGCGACGCAATTTGTGTGTCCCATCGTCATTAACAGGCTGTGAACCTTACAATTAACTGTCAGTTTTGCGTCGGATTCGAAAAACTAGACTCATAGGAGAACGACCAAAAGGTGCCCGAGGCAGCAATAGACCCTTGGAGACAAGTCGGCTGGAGGACGATGTATTGAATCGCGACGCAATTTGTGTGTTCCATCGTCATTAACAGGCTCTGAACCTTACAATTAACTGTCAGTTTTGCATCGCATTCGAAAAACTAGACTCACAGGAGAAAGACCATAAGGTGCCCGAGGCAGCAATAGACCCTTGGAGACAAGTCGGCTGGTGGACGATGTATTGAATCGCGACGCAGTTTGTGTGTTCCATCGTCATTAAGACGCTCTGAACCTTACAATTAACTGTCAGTATTGCGTCGGATTCGAAAATCTAGACTCACAGATGAACGACCATAAGGTGCCCGAGGCAGCACTAGACCCTTGGAGACAAGTCGGCTGTAGGACGATGTATTGAGTCGCGACGCAATTTGTGTGTTCCATCGTCAGTATCAGGCTCTGAACGTTACAATTAACCGTCAGTTTTGCGTCGTATTCTGAAAAATAGACTCACAGGAGAACGACGATAAGGTGCCCGAGGCAGCTATAGACCCTTGGAGACAAGTCGGCTGGTGGACGATGTATTGAATCGCGACGCAGTTTGTGTGTTCCATCGTCATTAAGACGCTCTGAACCTTACAATTAACTGTCAGTATTGCGTCGGATTCGAAAATCTAGACTCACAGATGAACGACCATAAGGTGCCCGAGGCAGCACTAGACCCTTGGAGACAAGTCGGCTGTAGGACGATGTATTGAGTCGCGACGCAATTTGTGTGTCCCATCGTCATTAACAGGCTCTGAACGTTACAATTAACTGTCAGTTTTGCGTCGGATTCGAAAATCTAGACTCACAGGAGAACGAGCATATGGTGCCCGAGGCAGCACTAGACCCGTGGAGACAAGTCGGCTGTAGGACGATGTATTGAATCGCGACGCAATTTGTGTGTTCCATCGTCAGTATCAGGCTCTGAACGTTACAATTAACCGTCAGTTTTGCGTCGTATTCTGAAAACTAGACTCACAGGAGAACGACGATAAGGTGCCCGAGGCAGCTATAGACCCTTGGAGACAAGTCGGCTGGAGGACGATGTATTGAATCGCGACGCAATTTGTGTGTTCCATCGTCATCAAGAGGCTCTGAACGTTACAATTCACTGTCAGTTTTGCGTCGGATTCGAAAATCTAGACTCACAGGAGAACGACCATAAGGTGCCCGAGGCAGCACTAGACCCTTGGAGACAAGACGGCTGGAGGACGATGTATTGAATCGCGACGCAATTTGTGTGTTCCATCGTCATTAACAGGCTCTGAACCTTACAATTAACTGTCAGTTTTGTGTCGGATTCTTAAATCTAGACTCACAGGAGAACGACGATAAGGTGCCCGAGGCAGCAATAGACCCTTGGAGACAAGTCAGCTGGAGGACGATGTATTGAATCGCGACGCAATTTGTGTGTTCCATCGTCATTAAGAGGCTCTGAACGTTACAATTAATTGTCAGTTTTGCGCCGGATTCGAAAAACTAGACTCATAGGAGAACGACCAAGAGGTGCCAGGAGCAGCAATACTACCTCGGAGACATGTCGGCTGGAGGACGATGTATTGAATCGCGACGCAATTTGTGTGTCCCATCGTCATTAACAGGCTCTGAACGTTACAATTAACTGTCAGTTTTGCATCGCAATCGAAAAACTAGACTCACAGGAGAACGACCATAAGGTGCCCGAGGCAGCAATAGACCCTTGGAGACAAGTCGGCTGTAGGACGATGTATTGAGTCGCGACGCAATTTGTGTGTCCCATCGTCATTAACAGGCTCTGAACGTTACAATTCACTGTCAGTTTTGCGTCGGATTCGAAAATCTAGACTCACAGGTGAACGAGCATATGGTGCCCGAGGCAGCACTAGACCCTTGGAGACAAGACGGCTGGAGGACGATGTATTGAATCGCGACGCAATTTGTGTGTCCCATCGTCATTAACAGGCTCTGAACGTTACAATTAACTGTCAGTTTTGCGTCGGATTCGAAAATCTAGACTCACAGGAGAACGAGCATATGGTGCCCGAGGCAGCACTAGACCCTTGGAGACAAGTCGGCTGGAGGACGATGTATTGTGTCGCGACGCAATTTGTGTGTCCCATCGTCAGTATCAGGCTCTGAACGTTACAATTCACTGTCAGTTTTGCGTCGGATTCGAAAATCTAGACTCACAGGAGAACGAGCATATGGTGCCCGAGGCAGCACTAGACCCTTGGAGACAAGTCGGCTGTAGGACGATGTATTGAATCGCGACGCAATTTGTGTGTCCCATCGTCATTAACAGGCTGTGAACGTTACAATTAACTGTCAGTTTTGCGTCGGATTCGAAAAACTAGACTCATAGGAGAACGACCAAAAGGTGCCCGAGGCAGCAATAGACCCTTGGAGACAAGTCGGCTGGAGGACGATGTATTGAATCGCGACGCAATTTGTGTGTTCCATCGTCATTAAGAGGCTCTGAACGTTACAATTCACTCTCAGTTTAGCGTCGGATTCGAAAAACTAGACTCACAGGAGAACGACCATAAGGTGACCGAGGCAGCAATAGACCCTTGGAGACAAGTCGGCTGGATGACGATGTATTGAATCGCGACGCAATTTGTGTGTTCCATCGTCATTAAGTGGCTCTGAACCTTACAATTAACTGTCAGTTTTGCGTCGGATTCGAAAAACTAGACTCATAGCAGAACGACCATAAGGTGCCCGAGGCAGCAATAGACCCTTGGAGACAAGTCGGCTGGAGGACGATGTATTGAGACGCGACGCAATTTGTGTGTCCCATCGTCATTAACAGGCTCTGAACGTTACAATTCACTCTCAGTTTTGCGTCGGATTCGAAAATCTAGACTCACAGGAGAACGACCATAAGGTGCCCGAGGCAGCACTAGACCCGTGGAGACAAGTCGGCTGTAGGACAATGTATTGAGTCGCGACGCAATTTGTGTGTCCCATCGTCATTAACAGGCTCTGAACGTTACAATTAACTGTCAGTTTTGCGTCGGATTCGAAAATCTAGACTCACAGATGAACGACCATAAGGTGCCCGAGGCAGCACTAGACCCTTGGAGACAAGTCGGCTGGAGGACGATGTATTGAGTCGCGACGCAATTTGTGTGTCCCATCGTCATTAACAGTCTCTGAACGTTACAATTCACTGTCAGTTTTGCGTCGGATTCGAAAATCTAGACTCACAGGAGAACGAGCATATGGTGCCCGAGGCAGCACTAGACCCTTGGAGACAAGTCGGCTGTAGGACGATGTATTGAGTCGCGACGCAATTTGTGTGTCCCATCGTCATTAACAGGCTCTGAACGTTACAATTAACTGTCAGTTTTGCGTCGGATTCGAAAATCTAGACTCACAGGAGAACGAGCATATGGTGCCCGAGGCAGCACTAGACCCTAGGAGACAAGTCGGCTGTAGGACGATGTATTGAATCGCGACGCAATTTGTGTGTTCCATCGTCAGTATCAGGCTCTGAACGTTACAATTAACCGTCAGTTTTGCGTCGTATTCTGAAAACTAGACTCACAGGAGAACGACGATAAGGTGCCCGAGGCAGCTATAGACCCTTGGAGACAAGTCGGCTGGAGGACGATGTATTGAATCGCGACGCAATTTGTGTGTTCCATCGTCATCAAGAGGCTCTGAACGTTACAATTCACTGTCAGTTTTGCGTCGGATTCGAAAATCTAGACTCACAGGAGAACGACCATAAGGTGCCCGAGGCAGCACTAGACCCTTGGAGACAAGACGGCTGGAGGACGATGTATTGAATCGCGACGCAATTTGTGTGTCCCATCGTCATTAACAGGCTCTGAACCTTACAATTAACTGTCAGTTTTGTGTCGGATTCTTAAATCTAGACTCACAGGAGAACGACGATAAGGTGCCCGAGGCAGCAATAGACCCTTGGAGACAAGTCAGCTGGAGGACGATGTATTGAATCGCGACGCAATTTGTGTGTTCCATCGTCATTAAGAGGCTCTGAACGTTACAATTAATTGTCAGTTTTGCGCCGGATTCGAAAAACTAGACTCATAGGAGAACGACCAAGAGGTGCCAGGAGCAGCAATACTACCTCGGAGACATGTCGGCTGGAGGACGATGTATTGAATCGCGACGCAATTTGTGTGTCCCATCGTCATTAACAGGCTCTGAACGTTACAATTAACTGTCAGTTTTGCATCGCAATCGAAAAACTAGACTCACAGGAGAACGACCATAAGGTGCCCGAGGCAGCAATAGACCCTTGGAGACAAGTCGGCTGTAGGACGATGTATTGAGTCGCGACGCAATTTGTGTGTCCCATCGTCATTATCAGGCTCTGAACGTTACAATTCACTGTCAGTTTTGCGTCGGATTCGAAAATCTAGACTCACAGGTGAACGAGCATATGGTGCCCGAGGCAGCACTAGACCCTTGGAGACAAGACGGCTGGAGGACGATGTATTGAATCGCGACGCAATTTGTGTGTCCCATCGTCATTAACAGGCTCTGAACGTTACAATTAACTGTCAGTTTTGCGTCGGATTCGAAAATCTAGACTCACAGGAGAACGAGCATATGGTGCCCGAGGCAGCACTAGACCCTTGGAGACAAGTCGGCTGGAGGACGATGTATTGTGTCGCGACGCAATTTGTGTGTCCCATCGTCAGTATCAGGCTCTGAACGTTACAATTCACTGTCAGTTTTGCGTCGGATTCGAAAATCTAGACTCACAGGAGAACGAGCATATGGTGCCCGAGGCAGCACTAGACCCTTGGAGACAAGTCGGCTGTAGGACGATGTATTGAATCGCGACGCAATTTGTGTGTCCCATCGTCATTAACAGGCTGTGAACGTTACAATTAACTGTCAGTTATGCGTCGGATTCGAAAAACTAGACTCATAGGAGAACGACCAAAAGGTGCCCGAGGCAGCAATAGACCCTTGGAGACAAGTCGGCTGGAGGACGATGTATTGAATCGCGACGCAATTTGTGTGTTCCATCGTCATTAAGAGGCTCTGAACGTTACAATTCACTCTCAGTTTAGCGTCGGATTCGAAAAACTAGACTCACAGGAGAACGACCATAAGGTGACCGAGGCAGCAATAGACCCTTGGAGACAAGTCGGCTGGATGACGATGTATTGAATCGCGACGCAATTTGTGTGTTCCATCGTCATTAAGTGGCTCTGAACCTTACAATTAACTGTCAGTTTTGCGTCGGATTCGAAAAACTAGACTCATAGCAGAACGACCATAAGGTGCCCGAGGCAGCAATAGACCCTTGGAGACAAGTCGGCTGGAGGACGATGTATTGAGACGCGACGCAATTTGTGTGTCCCATCGTCATTATCAGGCTCTGAACGTTACAATTCACTCTCAGTTTTGCGTCGGATTCGAAAATCTAGACTCACAGGAGAACGACCATAAGGTGCCCGAGGCAGCACTAGACCCGTGGAGACAAGTCGGCTGTAGGACAATGTATTGAGTCGCGACGCAATTTGTGTGTCCCATCGTCATTAACAGGCTCTGAACGTTACAATTAACTGTCAGTTTTGCGTCGGATTCGAAAATCTAGACTCACAGATGAACGACCATAAGGTGCCCGAGGCAGCACTAGACCCTTGGAGACAAGTCGGCTGGAGGACGATGTATTGAGTCGCGACGCAATTTGTGTGTCCCATCGTCATTAACAGTCTCTGAACGTTACAATTCACTCTCAGTTTTGCGTCGGATTCGAAAATCTAGACTCACAGGAGAACGAGCATATGGTGCCCGAGGCAGCACTAGACCCTTGGAGACAAGTCGGCTGTAGGACGATGTATTGAGTCGCGACGCAATTTGTGTGTCCCATCGTCATTAACAGGCTCTGAACGTTACAATTAACTGTCAGTTTTGCGTCGGATTCGAAAATCTAGACTCACAGGAGAACGAGCATATGGTGCCCGAGGCAGCACTAGACCCTAGGAGACAAGTCGGCTGTAGGACGATGTATTGAATCGCGACGCAATTTGTGTGTTCCATCGTCAGTATCAGGCTCTGAACGTTACAATTAACCGTCAGTTTTGCGTCGTATTCTGAAAACTAGACTCACAGGAGAACGACGATAAGGTGCCCGAGGCAGCTATAGACCCTTGGAGACAAGTCGGCTGGAGGACGATGTATTGAATCGCGACGCAATTTGTGTGTTCCATCGTCATCAAGAGGCTCTGAACGTTACAATTCACTGTCAGTTTTGCGTCGGATTCGAAAATCTAGACTCACAGGAGAACGACCATAAGGTGCCCGAGGCAGCACTAGACCCTTGGAGACAAGACGGCTGGAGGACGATGTATTGAATCGCGACGCAATTTGTGTGTCCCATCGTCATTAACAGGCTCTGAACCTTACAATTAACTGTCAGTTTTGTGTCGGATTCTTAAATCTAGACTCACAGGAGAACGACGATAAGGTGCCCGAGGCAGCAATAGACCCTTGGAGACAAGTCAGCTGGAGGACGATGTATTGAATCGCGACGCAATTTGTGTGTTCCATCGTCATTAAGAGGCTCTGAACGTTACAATTAATTGTCAGTTTTGCGCCGGATTCGAAAAACTAGACTCATAGGAGAACGACCAAGAGGTGCCAGGAGCAGCAATACTACCTCGGAGACATGTCGGCTGGAGGACGATGTATTGAATCGCGACGCAATTAGTGTGTCCCATCGTCATTAACAGGCTCTGAACGTTACAATTAACTGTCAGTTTTGCATCGCAATCGAAAAACTAGACTCACAGGAGAACGACCATAAGGTGCCCGAGGCAGCAATAGACCCTTGGAGACAAGTCGGCTGTAGGACGATGTATTGAGTCGCGACGCAATTTGTGTGTCCCATCGTCATTAACAGGCTCTGAACGTTACAATTCACTGTCAGTTTTGCGTCGGATTCGAAAATCTAGACTCACAGGTGAACGAGCATATGGTGCCCGAGGCAGCACTAGACCCTTGGAGACAAGACGGCTGGAGGACGATGTATTGAATCGCGACGCAATTTGTGTGTCCCATCGTCATTAACAGGCTCTGAACGTTACAATTAACTGTCAGTTTTGCGTCGGATTCGAAAATCTAGACTCACAGGAGAACGAGCATATGGTGCCCGAGGCAGCACTAGACCCTTGGAGACAAGTCGGCTGGAGGACGATGTATTGTGTCGCGACGCAATTTGTGTGTCCCATCGTCAGTATCAGGCTCTGAACGTTACAATTCACTGTCAGTTTTGCGTCGGATTCGAAAATCTAGACTCACAGGAGAACGAGCATATGGTGCCCGAGGCAGCACTAGACCCTTGGAGACAAGTCGGCTGTAGGACGATGTATTAAATCGCGACGCAATTTGTGTGTCCCATCGTCATTAACAGGCTGTGAACCTTACAATTAACTGTCAGTTTTGCGTCGGATTCGAAAAACTAGACTCATAGGAGAACGACCAAAAGGTGCCCGAGGCAGCAATAGACCCTTGGAGACAAGTCGGCTGGAGGACGATGTATTGAATCGCGACGCAATTTGTGTGTTCCATCGTCATTAAGAGGCTCTGAACGTTACAATTCACTCTCAGTTTAGCGTCGGATTCGAAAAACTAGACTCACAGGAGAACGACCATAAGGTGACCGAGGCAGCAATAGACCCTTGGAGACAAGTCGGCTGGATGACGATGTATTGAATCGCGACGCAATTTGTGTGTTCCATCGTCATTAAGTGGCTCTGAACCTTACAATTAACTGTCAGTTTTGCGTCGGATTCGAAAAACTAGACTCATAGCAGAACGACCATAAGGTGCCCGAGGCAGCAATAGACCCTTGGAGACAAGTCGGCTGGAGGACGATGTATTGAGACGCGACGCAATTTGTGTGTCCCATCGTCATTAACAGGCTCTGAACGTTACAATTCACTCTCAGTTTTGCGTCGGATTCGAAAATCTAGACTCACAGGAGAATGACCATAAGGTGCCCGAGGCAGCACTAGACCCGTGGAGACAAGTCGGCTGTAGGACAATGTATTGAGTCGCGACGCAATTTGTGTGTCCCATCGTCATTAACAGGCTCTGAACGTTACAATTAACTGTCAGTTTTGCGTCGGATTCGAAAATCTAGACTCACAGATGAACGACCATAAGGTGCCCGAGGCAGCACTAGACCCTTGGAGACAAGTCGGCTGGAGGACGATGTATTGAGTCGCGACGCAATTTGTGTGTCCCATCGTCATTAACAGTCTCTGAACGTTACAATTCACTCTCAGTTTTGCGTCGGATTCGAAAATCTAGACTCACAGGAGAACGAGCATATGGTGCCCGAGGCAGCACTAGACCCTTGGAGACAAGTCGGCTGTAGGACGATGTATTGAGTCGCGACGCAATTTGTGTGTCCCATCGTCATTACCAGGCTCTGAACGTTACAAGTAACTGTCAGTTTTGCGTCGGATTCGAAAATCTAGACTCACAGGAGAACGAGCATATGGTGCCCGAGGCAGCACTAGACCCTTGGAGACAAGTAGGCTGGAGGACGATGTATTGAGACGCGACGCAATTTGTGTGTCCCATCGTCATTAACAGGCTCTGAACGTTACAATTAACTGTCAGTTTTGCGTCGGATTCGAAAATCTAGACTCACTGATGAACGACCATAAGGTGCCCGAGGCAGCACTACACCCTTGGAGTCAAGTCGGCGGGAGGAAGATGTATTGAATCGCGACGCAATTTGTGTGTTCCATCGTCATTAACAGGCTCTGATCATTACAATTAACTGTCAGTTTTGCGTCGGATTCGAAAAACTAGACTCACAGGAGAACGACCATAAGGTGACCGAGGCAGCAATAGACCCTTCGAGATAAGTCGGCTGGAGGACGATGTATTGAGTCGCGACGCAATTTGTGTGTCCCATCGTCATTAACAGTCTCTGAACGTTACAATTCACTCTCAGTTTTGCGTCGGATTCGAAAATCTAGACTCACAGGAGAACGAGCATATGGTGCCCGAGGCAGCACTAGACCCTTGGAGACAAGTCGGCTGTAGGACGATGTATTGAATCGCGACGCAATTTGTGTGTTCCATCGTCATTAAGAGGCTCTGAACGTTACAATTGTCAGTTTTGCATCGCATTCGAAAAACTAGACTCACAGGAGAACGACGATAAGGTGCCCGAGGCAGCAATAGACCCTTGGAGACAAGTCGGCTGTAGGACGATGTATTGAATCGCGACGCAATTTGTGTGTTCCATCGTCATCAAGAGGCTCTGAACGTTACAATTAACTGTCAGTTTTGCGTCGGATTCGAAAATCTAGACTCACAGGAGAACGACCATAAGGTGCCCGAGGCAGCAATACTACCTCGGAGACAAGTCGGCTGGAGGACGATGTATTGAATCGCGACGCAATTTGTGTGTTCCATCGTCATCAAGAGGCTCTGAACGTTACAATTCACTGTCAGTTTTGCGTCGGATTCGAAAATCTAGACTCACAGGAGAACGAGCATATGGTGCCCGAGGCAGCACTAGACCCTTGGAGACAAGTCGGCTGGAGGACGATGTATTGAATCGCGACGCAATTTGTGTGTTCCATCGTCATTAAGAGGCTCTGAACCTTACAATTAACTGTCAGTTTTGCATCGCATTCGAAAAACTAGACTCACAGGAGAAAGACCATAAGGTGCCCGAGGCAGCAATAGACCCTTGGAGACAAGTCGGCTGGTGGACGATGTATTGAATCGCGACGCAATTTGTGTTTTCCATCGTCATTAAGACGCTCTGAACCTTACAATTAACTGTCAGTTTTGCGCCGGAATCGAAAATCTAGACTCACAGATGAACGACCATAAGGTGCCCGAGGCAGCACTAGACCCTTGGAGACAAGTCGGCTGTAGGACGATGTATTGAGTCGCGACGCAATTTGTGTGTCCCATCGTCATTAACAGGCTCTGAACGTTACTATTAACTGTCAGTTTTGCGTCGGATTCGAAAATCTAGACTCACAGGAGAACGAGCATATGGTGCCCGAGGCAGCACTAGACCCTTGGAGACAAGTCGGCTGTAGGACGATGTATTGAAGCGCGACGCAATTTGTGTGTTCCATCGTCAGTATCAGGCTCTGAACGTTACAATTAACCGTCAGTTTTGCGTCGTATTCTGAAAACTAGACTCACAGGAGAACGACGATAAGGTGCCCGAGGCAGCTATAAACCCTTGGAGACAAGTCGGCTGGAGGACGATGTATTGAATCGCGACGCAATTTGTGTGTTCCATCGTCATCAAGAGGCTCTGAACGTTACAATTCACTGTCAGTTTTGCGTCGGATTCGAAAATCCAGACTCACAGGAGAACGACCATAAGGTGCCCGAGGCAGCACTAGACCCTTGGAGACAAGTCGGCTGGAGGACGATGTATTGAATCGCGACGCAATTTGTGTGTCCCATCGTCATTAACAGGCTCTGAACCTTACAATTAACTGTCAGTTTTGCGTCGGATTCGAAAATCTAGACTCACAGGAGAACGACGATAAGGTGCCCGAGGCAGCAATAGACCCTTGGAGACAAGTCAGCTGGAGGACGATGTATTGAATCGCGACGCAATTTGTGTGTTCCATCGTCATTAAGAGGCTCTGAACGTTACAATTAATTGTCAGTTTTGCGCCGGATTCGAAAAACTAGACTCATAGGAGAACGACCAAGAGGTGCCAGGAGCAGCAATACTACCTCGGAGACATGTCGGCTGGAGGACGATGTATTGAATCGCGACGCAATTTGTGTGTCCCATCGTCATTAACAGGCTCTGAACGTTACAATTAACTGTCAGTTTTGCATCGCATTCGAAAAACTAGACTCACAGGAGAACGACCATAAGGTGCCCGAGGCAGCAATAGACCCTTGGAGACAAGTCGGCTGGACGACGATGTATTGAGTCGCGACGCAATTTGTGTGTCCCATCGTCGTTAACAGGCTCTGAACGTTACAATTCACTGTCAGTTTTGCGTCGGATTCGAAAATCTAGACTCACACCAGAACGAGTATATGGTGCCCGAGGCAGCACTAGACCCTTGGAGACAAGTCGGCTGGAGGACGATGTATTGAATCGCGACGCAATTTGTGTGTTCCATCGTCATTAACAGGCTCTGAACGTTACAATTAACTGTCAGTTTTGCGTCGGATTCGAAAATCTAGACTCACAGGAGAACGAGCATATGGTGCCCGAGGCAGCACTAGACCCTTGGAGACAAGTCGGCTGGAGGACGATGTATTGAGTCGCGACGCAATTTGTGTGTCCCATCGTCATTAACAGGCTCTGAACGTTACAATTCACTGTCAGTTTTGCGTCGGATTCGAAAATCTAGACTCACAGGAGAACGAGCATATGGTGCCCGAGGCAGCACTAGACCCTTGGAGACAAGTCGGCTGTAGGACGATGTATTGAATCGCGACGCAATTTGTGTGTCCCATCGTCATTAACAGGCTGTGAACGTTACAATTAACTGTCAGTTTTGCGTCGGATTCGAAAAACTAGACTCATAGGAGAACGACCAAAAGGTGCCCGAGGCAGCAATAGACCCTTGGAGACAAGTCGGCTGGAGGACGATGTATTGAATCGCGACGCAATTTGTGTGTTCCATCGTCATTAAGAGGCTCTGAACGTTACAAATAACAGTCAGTTTTGCATCGGATTCGAAAATCTAGACTCACAGGAGAACGACCTTAAGGTGCCCGAGGCAGCACTAGACCCTTGGAGACAAGTCGGCTGGAGGACGATGTATTGAGTCGCGACGCAATTTGTGTGTCCCATCGTCATTAACAGGCTCTGAACGTTACAATTAACTGTCAGTTTTGCGTCGTATTCTGAAAACTAGACTCACAGGAGAACGAGCATATGGTGCCCGAGGCAGCAATAGACCCATGGAGACAAGTCGGCTGGAGGACGATGTATTGATTCGCGACGCAATTTGTGTGTTCCATCGTCATTAAGAGGCTCTGAACGTTACAATTAACTGTCAGTTTTGCGTCGGATTCGAAAATCTAGACTCACAGGAGAACGACCATAAGGTGCCCGAGGCAGCAATAGACCCTTGGAGACAAGTCGGCTGGAGGACGATGTATTGATTCGCGACACAATTTGTGTGTTCCATCGTCATTAAGAGGCTCTGAACGTTACAATTAATTGTCAGTTTTGCGCCGGATTCGAAAATCTAGACTCACAGGAGAACGAGCATATGGTGCCCGAGGCAGCAATAGACCCATGGAGACAAGTCGGCTGGAGGACGATGTATTGATTCGCGACGCAATTTGTGTGTTCCATCGTCATTAAGAGGCTCTGAACGTTACAATTAACTGTCAGTTTTGCGTCGGATTCGAAAATCTAGACTCACAGGAGAAAGACCATAAGGTGCCCGAGGCAGCAATAGACCCTTGGAGACAAGTCGGCTGGAGGACGATGTATTGAATCGCGACGCAATTTGTGTGTTCCATCGTCATTAAGACGCTCTGAACCTTACAATTAGACTCACAGATGAACGACCATAAGGTGCCCGAGGCAGCACTAGACCCTTGGAGACAAGTCGGCTGGAGGACGATGTATTGAGTCGCGACGCAATTTGTGTGTCCCATCGTCATTAACAGGCTCTGAACGTTACAATTAACTGTCAGTTTTGCGTCGTATTCTGAAAACTAGACTCACAGGAGAACGAGCATATGGTGCCCGAGGCAGCAATAGACCCATGGAGACAAGTCGGCTGGAGGACGATGTATTGATTCGCGACGCAATTTGTGTGTTCCATCGTCATTAAGAGGCTCTGAACGTTACAATTAACTGTCAGTTTTGCGTCGGATTCGAAAATCTAGACTCACAGGAGAACGACCATAAGGTGCCCGAGGCAGCAAGAGTCCCTTGGAGACAGGTCGGCTGTGGGACGATGTATTGAATCGCGACGCAATTTGTGTGTTCCATCCTCATCAAGAGGCTCTGAACCTTACAATTCACTGTCAGTTTTGCGTCGGATTCGAAAATCTAGACTCACAGGAGAACGAGCATATGGTGCCCGAGGCAGCACTAGACCCTTGGAGACAAGTCGGCTGTAGGACGATGTATTGAATCGCGACGCAATTTGTGTGTTCCATCGTCATTAAGAGGCTCTGAACGTTACAATTAACTGTCAGTTTTGCGTCGGATTCGAAAATCTAGACTCACAGGAGAACGACCATAAGGTGCCCGAGGCAGCAATAGACCCTTGGAGACAAGTCAGCTGGAGGACGATGTATTGAATCGCGACGCAATTTGTGTGTTCCATCGTCATTAAGAGGCTCTGAACGTTACAATTAATTGTCAGTTTTGCGCCGGATTCGAAAAACTAGACTCATAGGAGAACGACCAAGAGGTGCCAGGAGCAGCAATACTACCTCGGAGACATGTCGGCTGGAGGACGATGTATTAAATCGCGACGCAATTTGTGTGTCCCATCGTCATTAACAGGCTCTGAACGTTACAATTAACTGTCAGTTTTGCATCGCATTCGAAAAACTAGACTCACAGGAGAACGACCATAAGGTGCCCGAGGCAGCAATAGACCCTTGGAGACAAGTCAGCTGGACGACGATGTATTGAATCGCGACGCAATTTGTGTGTCCCATCGTCATTAACAGGCTCTGAACGTTACAATTCACTGTCAGTTTTGCGTCGGATTCGAAAATCTAGACTCACAGGAGAACGAGCATATGGTGCCCGAGGCAGCACTAGACCCTTGGAGACAAGTCGGCTGGAGGACGATGTATTGAATCGCGACGCAATTTGTGTGTTCCATCGTCATTAACAGGCTCTGAACGTTACAATTAACTGTCAGTTTTGCGTCGGATTCGAAAATCTAGACTCACAGGAGAACGAGCATATGGTGCCCGAGGCAGCACTAGACCCTTGGAGACAAGTCGGCTGGAGGACGATGTATTGAGTCGCGACGCAATTTGTGTGTCCCATCGTCATTAACAGGCTCTGAACGTTACAATTAACTGTCAGTTTTGCGTCGGATTCGAAAATCTAGACTCACAGGAGAACGACCATAAGGTGCCCGAGGCAGCACTAGACCCTTGGTGACAAGTCGGTTGGAGGACGATGTATTGAGTCGCGACGCAATTTGTGTGTCCCATCGTCATTAACAGGCTCTGAACGTTACAATTAACTGTCAGTTTTGCGTCGTATTCTGAAAACTAGACTCACAGGAGAACGACCATAAGGTGCCCGAGGCAGCAAGAGACCCTTGGAGACAGGTCGGCTGTGGGACGATGTATTGAATCGCGACGCAATTTGTGTGTTCCATCCTCATCAAGAGGCTCTGAACGTTACAATTCACTGTCAGTTTTGCGTCGGATTCGAAAATCTAGACTCACAGGAGAACGAGCATATGGTGCCCGAGGCAGCACTAGACCCTTGGAGACAAGTCGGCTGTAGGACGATGTATTGAATCGCGGCGCAATTTGTGTGTTCCATCGTCATTAAGAGGCTCTGAACGTTATAATTAACTGTCAGTTTTGCGTCGGATTCGAAAATCTAGACTCACAGGAGAACGACCATAAGGTGCCCGAGGCAGCAATAGACCCTTGGAGACAAGTCGGCTGGAGGACGATGTATTGATTCGCGACACAATTTGTGTGTTCCATCGTCATTAAGAGGCTCTGAACGTTACAATTAATTGTCAGTTTTGCGCCGGATTCGAAAATCTAGACTCACAGGAGAACGAGCATATGGTGCCCGAGGCAGCAATAGACCCTTGGAGACAAGTCAGCTGGAGGACGATGTATTGAATCGCGACGCAATTTGTGTGTTCCATCGTCATTAAGAGGCTCTGAACGTTACAATTAATTGTCAGTTTTGCGCCGGATTCGAAAAACTAGACTCATAGGAGAACGACCAAGAGGTGCCAGGAGCAGCAATACTACCTCGGAGACATGTCGGCTGGAGGACGATGTATTAAATCGCGACGCAATTTGTGTGTCCCATCGTCATTAACAGGCTCTGAACGTTACAATTAACTGTCAGTTTTGCATCGCATTCGAAAAACTAGACTCACAGGAGAACGACCATAAGGTGCCCGAGGCAGCAATAGACCCTTGGAGACAAGTCAGCTGGACGACGATGTATTGAATCGCGACGCAATTTGTGTGTCCCATCGTCATTAACAGGCTCTGAACGTTACAATTCACTGTCAGTTTTGCGTCGGATTCGAAAATCTAGACTCACAGGAGAACGAGCATATGGTGCCCGAGGCAGCACTAGACCCTTGGAGACAAGTCGGCTGGAGGACGATGTATTGAATCGCGACGCAATTTGTGTGTTCCATCGTCATTAACAGGCTCTGAACGTTACAATTAACTGTCAGTTTTGCGTCGGATTCGAAAATCTAGACTCACAGGAGAACGAGCATATGGTGCCCGAGGCAGCACTAGACCCTTGGAGACAAGTCGGCTGGAGGACGATGTATTGAGTCGCGACGCAATTTGTGTGTCCCATCGTCATTAACAGGCTCTGAACGTTACAATTAACTGTCAGTTTTGCGTCGGATTCGAAAATCTAGACTCACAGGAGAACGACCATAAGGTGCCCGAGGCAGCACTAGACCCTTGGTGACAAGTCGGTTGGAGGACGATGTATTGAGTCGCGACGCAATTTGTGTGTCCCATCGTCATTAACAGGCTCTGAACGTTACAATTAACTGTCAGTTTTGCGTCGTATTCTGAAAACTAGACTCACAGGAGAACGACCATAAGGTGCCCGAGGCAGCAAGAGACCCTTGGAGACAGGTCGGCTGTGGGACGATGTATTGAATCGCGACGCAATTTGTGTGTTCCATCCTCATCAAGAGGCTCTGAACGTTACAATTCACTGTCAGTTTTGCGTCGGATTCGAAAATCTAGACTCACAGGAGAACGAGCATATGGTGCCCGAGGCAGCACTAGACCCTTGGAGACAAGTCGGCTGTAGGACGATGTATTGAATCGCGGCGCAATTTGTGTGTTCCATCGTCATTAAGAGGCTCTGAACGTTATAATTAACTGTCAGTTTTGCGTCGGATTCGAAAATCTAGACTCACAGGAGAACGACCATAAGGTGCCCGAGGCAGCAATAGACCCTTGGAGACAAGTCGGCTGGAGGACGATGTATTGATTCGCGACACAATTTGTGTGTTCCATCGTCATTAAGAGGCTCTGAACGTTACAATTAATTGTCAGTTTTGCGCCGGATTCGAAAATCTAGACTCACAGGAGAACGAGCATATGGTGCCCGAGGCAGCAATAGACCCTTGGAGACAAGTCGGCTGGAGGACGATGTATTGAATCGCGACGCAATTTGTGTGTTCCATCGTCATTAACAGGCTCTGAACGTTACAATTAACTGTCAGTTTTGCGTCGGATTCGAAAATCTAGACTCACAGGAGAACGAGCATATGGTGCCCGAGGCAGCACTAGACCCTTGGAGACAAGTCGGCTGGAGGACGATGTATTGAGTCGCGACGCAATTTGTGTGTCCCATCGTCATTAACAGGCTCTGAACGTTACAATTCACTGTCAGTTTTGCGTCGGATTCGAAAATCTAGACTCACAGGAGAACGAGCATATGGTGCCCGAGGCAGCACTAGACCCTTGGAGACAAGTCGGCTGTAGGACGATGTATTGAATCGCGACGAAATTTTTGTGTCCCATCGTCATTAACAGGCTGTGAACGTTACAATTAACTGTCAGTTTTGCGTCGGATTCGAAAAACTAGACTCATAGGAGAACGACCAAAAGGTGCCCGAGGCAGCAATAGACCCTTCGAGACAAGTCGGCTGGAGGACGATGTATTGAATCGCGACGCAATTTGTGTGTTCCATCGTCATTAACAGGCTCTGAACGTTACAATTCACTCTCAGTTTAGCGTCGGATTCGAAAAACTAGACTCACAGGAGAACGACCATAAGGTGACCGAGGCAGCAATAGACCCTTGGAGACAAGTCGGCTGGATGACGATGTATTGAATCGCGACGCAATTTGGGTGTTCCATCGTCATTAAGAGGCTCTGAACGTTACAATTAACTGTCCATTTTGCATCGCATTCGAAAAACTAGACTCACAGGAGATCGAGCATAAGGTGCCCGAGGCAGCAATAGACCCTTCGAGACAAGTCGGCTGGAGGACGATGTATTGAATCGCGACGCAATTTGTGTGTTCCATCGTCATTAAGAGGCTCTGAACGTTACAAATAACAGTCAGTTTTGCGTCGGATTCGAAAATCTAGACTCACAGGAGAACGAGCATGTGGTGCCCGAGGCAGCACTAGACCCTTGGAGACAAGTCGGCTGTAGGACGATGTATTGAATCGCGACGCAATTTGTGTGTTCCATCGTCATTAAGAGGCTCTGAACGTTACAATTAACTGTCAGTTTTGCGTCGGATTCGAAAATCTAGACTCACAGGAGAACGACCATAAGGTGCCCGAGGCAGCAATAGACCCTTGGAGACAAGTCGGCTGGAGGACGATGTATTGATTCGCGACACAATTTGTGTGTTCCATCGTCATTAAGAGGCTCTGAACGTTACAATTAATTGTCAGTTTTGCGCCGGATTCGAAAATCTAGACTCACAGGAGAACGAGCATATGGTGCCCGAGGCAGCAATAGACCCATGGAGACAAGTCGGCTGGAGGACGATGTATTGATTCGCGACGCAATTTGTGTGTTCCATCGTCATTAAGAGGCTCTGAACGTTACAATTAACTGTCAGTTTTGCGTCGGATTCGAAAATCTAGACTCACAGGAGAAAGACCATAAGGTGCCCGAGGCAGCAATAGACCCTTGGAGACAAGTCGGCTGGAGGACGATGTATTGAATCGCGACGCAATTTGTGTGTTCCATCGTCATTAAGACGCTCTGAACCTTACAATTAACTGTCAGTTTTGCGTCGGATTCGAAAATCTAGACTCACAGATGAACGACCATAAGGTGCCCGACGCAATTTGTGTGTTCCATCGTCATTAAGAGGCTCTGAACGTTACAATTAATTGTCAGTTTTGCGCCGGATTCGAAAAACTAGACTCATAGGAGAACGACCAAGAGGTGCCAGGAGCAGCAATACTACCTCGGAGACATGTCGGCTGGAGGACGATGTATTGAATCGCGACGCAATTTGTGTGTCCCATCGTCATTAACAGGCTCTGAACGTTACATTTAACTGTCAGTTTTGCATCGCATTCGAAAAACTAGACTCACAGGAGAACGACCATAAGGTGCCCGAGGCAGCAATAGACCCTTGGAGACAAGTCAGCTGGAGGACGATGTATTGAATCGCGACGCAATTTGTGTGTCCCATCGTCATTAACAGGCTCTGAACGTTACAATTCACTGTCAGTTTTGCGTCGGATTCGAAAATCTAGACTCACAGGAGAACGAGCATATGGTGCCCGAGGCAGCACTAGACCCTTGGAGACAAGTCGGCTGGAGGACGATGTATTGAATCGCGACGCAATTTGTGTGTTCCATCGTCATTAACAGGCTCTGAACGTTACAATTAACTGTCAGTTTTGCGTCGGATTCGAAAATCTAGACTCACAGGAGAACGAGCATATGGTGCCCGAGGCAGCACTAGACCCTTGGAGACAAGTCGGCTGGAGGACGATGTATTGAGTCGCGACGCAATTTGTGTGTCCCATCGTCATTAACAGGCTCTGAACGTTACAATTCACTGTCAGTTTTGCGTCGGATTCGAAAATCTAGACTCACAGGAGAACGACCATAAGGTGCCCGAGGCAGCACTAGACCCTTGGTGACAAGTCGGCTGGAGGACGATGTATTGAGTCGCGACGCATTTTGTGTGTCCCATCGTCATTAACAGGCTCTGAACGTTACAATTAACTGTCAGTTTTGCGTCGTATTCTGAAAACTAGACTCACAGGAGAACGACCATAAGGTGCCCGAGGCAGCAAGAGACCCTTGGAGACAGGTCGGCTGTGGGACGATGTATTGAATCGCGACGCAATTTGTGTGTTCCATCCTCATCAAGAGGCTCTGAACGTTACAATTCACTGTCAGTTTTGCGTCGGATTCGAAAATCTAGACTCACAGGAGAACGAGCATATGGTGCCCGAGGCAGCACTAGACCCTTGGAGACAAGTCGGCTGTAGGACGATGTATTGAATCGCGACGCAATTTGTGTGTTCCATCGTCATTAAGAGGCTCTGAACGTTACAATTAACTGTCAGTTTTGCGTCGGATTCGAAAATCTAGACTCACAGGAGAACGACCATAAGGTGCCCGAGGCAGCAATAGACCCTTGGAGACAAGTCGGCTGGAGGACGATGTATTGATTCGCGACACAATTTGTGTGTTCCATCGTCATTAAGAGGCTCTGAACGTTACAATTAATTGTCAGTTTTGCGCCGGATTCGAAAATCTAGACTCACAGGAGAACGAGCATATGGTGCCCGAGGCAGCAATAGACCCTTGGAGACAAGTCGGCTGGAGGACGATGTATTGAATCGCGACGCAATTTGTGTGTTCCATCGTCATTAACAGGCTCTGAACGTTACAATTAACTGTCAGTTTTGCGTCGGATTCGAAAATCTAGACTCACAGGAGAACGAGCATATGGTGCCCGAGGCAGCACTAGACCCTTGGAGACAAGTCGGCTGGAGGACGATGTATTGAGTCGCGACGCAATTTGTGTGTTCCATCGCCATTAAGACGCTCTGCACCTTACAATTAACTGTCAGTTTTGCGTCGGATTCGAAAATCTAGACTCACAGATGAACGACCATAAGGTGCCCGAGGCAGCACTATTCCTTGGAGACAAGTCGGCTGTAGGACGATGTATTGAGTCGCGACGCAATTTGTGTGTCCCATCGTCATTAACAGGCTCTGAACGTTACAATTAACTGTCAGTTTTGCGTCGGATTCGAAAATCTAGACTCACAGGAGAACGAGCATATGGTGCCCGAGGCAGGACTAGACCCTTGGAGACAAGTCGGCTGTAGGACGATGTATTGAATCGCGACGCAATTTGTGTGTTCCATCGTCAGTATCAGGCTTTGAACGTTACAATTAACCGTCAGTTTTGCGTCGTATTCTGAAAACTAGACTCACAGGAGAACGACCATAAGGTGCCCGAGGCAGCAATAGACCCTTGGAGACAAGTCGGCTGGATGACGATGTATTGAATCGCGACGCAATTTGGGTGTTCCATCGTCATTAAGAGGCTCTGAACGTTACAATTAACTGTCAATTTTGCATCGCATTCGAAAAACTAGACTCACAGGAGATCGAGCATAAGGTGCCCGAGGCAGCAATAGACCCTTGGAGACAAGTCGGCTGGACGACGATGTATTGAGTCGCGACGCAATTTGTGTGTCCCATCGTCATTAAGAGGCTCTGAACGTTACAATTAATTGTCAGTTTTGCGCCGGATTCGAAAAACTAGACTCATAGCAGAACGACCAAGAGGTGCCAGGAGCAGCAATACTACCTCGGAGACAGGTCGGCTGGAGGACGATGTATTGAATCGCGACGCAATTTGTGTGTTCCATCGTCATTAAGAGGCTCTGAACGTTACAATTAACTGTCAGTTTTGCGTCGGATTCGAAAATCTAGACTCACAGGAGAACGAGCATATGGTGCCCGAGGCAGCACTAGCCCCTTGGAGACAAGTCGGCAGGAGGACGATGTATTGAGTCGCGACGCAATTTGTGTGTCCCATCGTCATTAACAGGCTCTGAACGTTACAATTCACTGTCAGTTTTGCGCTGGATTCGAAAAACTAGACTCATAGGAGAACGACCAAGAGGTGCCAGGAGCAGCAATACTACCTCGGAGACATGTCGGCTGGAGGACGATGTATTGAATCGCGACGCAATTTGTGTGTCCCATCGTCATTAACAGGCTCTGAACGTTACAATTAACTGTCAGTTTTGCATCGCATTCGAAAAACTAGACTCACAGGAGAACGACCATAAGGTGCCCGAGGCAGCAATAGACCCTTGGAGACAAGTCGGCTGGACGACGATGTATTGAGTCGCGACGCAATTTGTGTGTCCCATCGTCATTAACAGGCTCTGAACGTTACAATTCACTGTCAGTTTTGCGTTGGATTCGAAAATCTAGACTCACAGGAGAACGAGCAAATGGTGCCCGAGGCAGCACTAGATCCTTGGAGACAAGTCGGCTGGAGGACGATGTATTGAGTCGCGACGCAATTTGTGTGTCCCATCGTCATTAACAGGCTCTGAACGTTACAATTCACTGTCAGTTTTGCGTCGGATTCGAAAATCTAGACTCACAGGAGAACGAGCATATGGTGCCCGAGGCAGCACTAGACCCTTGGAGACAAGTCGGCTGTAGGACGATGTATTGAATCGCGACGCAATTTGTGTGTCCCATCGTCATTAACAGGCTGTGAACGTTACAATTAACTGTCAGTTTTGCGTCGGATTCGAAAAACTAGACTCATAGGAGAACGACCAAAAGGTGCCCGAGGCAGCAATAGACCCTTGGAGACAAGTCGGCTGGAGGACGATGTATTGAATCGCGACGCAATTTGTGTGTTCCATCGTCATTAAGAGGCTCTGAACGTTACAATTCACTCTCAGTTTAGCGTCGGATTCGAAAAACTAGACTCACAGGAGAACGACCATAAGATGCCCGAGGCAGCAATAGACCCTTGGAGACAAGTCGGCTGGATGACGATGTATTGAATCGCGACGCAATTTGGGTGTTCCATCGTCATTAAGAGGCTCTGAACGTTACAATTAACTGTCAATTTTGCATCGCAGTCGAAAAACTAGACTCACAGGACATCGAGCATAAGGTGCCCGAGGCAGCAATAGACCCTTCGAGACAAGTCGGCTGGAGGACGATGTATTGAATCGCGACGCAATTTGTGTGTTCCATCGTCATTAAGAGGCTCTGAACGTTACAATTAACTGTCAGTTTTGCGTCGGATTCGAAAATCTAACCTCACAGGAGAACGACCATAAGGTGCCCGAGGCAGCACTAGACCCTTGGAGACAAGTCGGCTGGAGGACGATGTATTGAGTCGCGACGCAATTTGTGTGTCCCATCGTCATTAACAGGCTCTGAACGTTACAATTAACTGTCAGTTTTGCGTCGTATTCTGAAAACTAGACTCACAGGAGAACGACCATAAGGTGCCCGAGGCAGCAAGAGACCGATGTATTGAATCGCGACGCAATTTGTGTGTTCCATCGTCATTAAGAGGCTCTGAACGTTACAATTAACTGTCAGTTTTGCGTCGGATTCGAAAATCTAACCTCACAGGAGAACGACCATAAGGTGCCCGAGGCAGCACTAGACCCTTGGAGACAAGTCGGCTGGAGGACGATGTATTGAGTCGCGACGCAATTTGTGTGTCCCATCGTCATTAACAGGCTCTGAACGTTACAATTAACTGTCAGTTTTGCGTCGTATTCTGAAAACTAGACTCACAGGAGAACGACCATAAGGTGCCCGAGGCAGCAAGAGACCCTTGGAGACAGGTCGGCTGTGGGACGATGTATTGAATCGCGACGCAATTTGTGTGTTCCATCCTCATCAAGAGGCTCTGAACGTTACAATTCACTGTCAGTTTTGCGTCGGATTCGAAAATCTAGACTCACAGGAGAACGAGCATATGGTGCCCGAGGCAGCACTAGACCCTTGGAGACAAGTCGGCTGTAGGACGATGTATTGAATCGCGACGCAATTTGTGTCTTCCATCGTCATTAAGAGGCTCTGAACGTTACAATTAACTGTCAGTTTTGCGTCGGATTCGAAAATCTAGACTCACAGGAGAACGACCATAAGGTGCCCGAGGCAGCAATAGACCCTTGGAGACAAGTCTGCTGGAGGACGATGTATTGATTCGCGACACAATTTGTGTGTTCCATCGTCATTAAGAGGCTCTGAACGTTACAATTCACTGTCAGTTTTGCGTCGGATTCGAAAATCTAGACTCACAGGAGAACGAGCATATGGTGCCCGAGGCAGCACTAGACCCTTGGAGACAAGTCGGCTGTAGGACGATGTATTGAATCGGGACGCAATTTGTGTGTTCCATCGTCATTAACAGGCTCTGAACGTTACAATTCACTGTCAGTTTTGCGTCGGATTCGAAAATCTAGACTCACAGGAGAACGAGCATATGGTGCCCGAGGCAGCACTAGACCCTTGGAGACAAGTCGGCTGTAGGACGATGTATTGAATCGCGACGCAATTTGTGTGTTCCATCGTCATTAACAGGCTCTGAACGTTACAATTAACTGTCAGTTTTGCGTCGGATTCGAAAATCTAGACTCACCGATGAACGACCATAAGGTGCCCGAGGCAGCAATAGACCCTTCGAGACAAGTCGGCTGGAAGACGATGTATTGAGTCGCGACGCAATTTGTGTGTCCCTTCGTCATTAACAGGCTCTGAACGTTACAATTAACTGTCAGTTTTGCATCGCATTCGAAAAACTAGACTCACAGGAGAACGACCATAAGGTGCCCGAGGCAGCAATAGACCCTTCGAGACAAGTCGGCTGGAGGACGATGTATTGAATCGCGACGCAAGTTGTGTGTTCCATCGTCATCAAGAGGCTCTGAACGTTACAATTCACTCTCAGTTTTGCGTCGGATTCGAAAATCTAGACTCACCGATGAACGACCATAAGGTGCCCGAGGCAGCAATAGACCCTTCGAGACAAGTCGGCTGTATGACGATGTATTGAATCGCGACGCAATTTGTGTGTTCCATCGTTATTAAGAGGCTCTGAACGTTACAATTAACTGTCAGTTTTGCGTCGGATTCGAAAATCTAGACTCACAGGAGAACGACCATAAGGTGCCCGAGGCAGCAATAGACCCTTTGAGACAAGTCGGCTGTAGGACGATGTATTGAGACGCGACGCAATTTGTGTGTCCCATCGTCATTAAGAGGCTCTGAACGTTACAATTAACTGTCAGTTTTGCGTCGGATTCGAAAATCTAGACTCACAGGAGAACGACCATAAGGTGCCCGAGGCAGCAATAGACCCTTGGAGACAAGTCGGCTGGAGGACGATGTATTGATTCGCGACGCAATTTGTGTGTTCCATCGTCATCAAGAGGCTCTGAACGTTACAATTCACTCTCAGTTTTGCGTCGGATTCGAAAATCTAGACTCACAGGAGAACGAGCATTGGTGCCCGAGGCAGCACTAGACCCCTGGAGACAAGTCGGCTGTAGGACGATGTATTGAATCGCGACGCAATTTGTGTGTTCCATCGTCATTAACAGGCTCTGAACGTTACAATTCACTGTCAGTTTTGCGTCGGATTCGAAAATCTAGACTCACAGGAGAACGAGCATATGGTGCCCGAGGCAGCACTAGACCTTTGGAGACAAGTCGGCTGTAGGACGATGTATTGAATCGCGACGCAATTTGTGTGTTCCATCGTCATTAAGAGGCTCTGAACGTTACAATTAACTGTCAATTTTGCATCGCATTCGAAAAACTAGACTCACAGGAGAACGACCATAAGGTGCCCGAGGCATCAATAGACCCTTGGAGACAAGTCGGCTGGAGAACGATGTATTGAATCGCGACGCAATTTGTGTGTTCCATCGTCATCAAGAGGCTCTGAACGTTACAATTCACTGTCAGTTTTGCGTCGGATTCGAAAACCTAGACTCACAGGAGAACGACGATAAGGTGCCCGAGGCAGCACTAGACCCTTGGAGACAAGTCGGCTGTAGGACGATGTATTGAATCGCGACGCAATTTGTGTGTTCCATCGTCATCAAGAGGCTCTGAACGTTACAAGTCACTGTCAGTTTTGCGTCGGATTCGAAAATCTAGACTCACAGGAGAACGAGCATATGGTGCCCGAGGCAGCACTAGACCCTTGGAGACAAGTCGGCTGTAGGACGATGTATTGAATCGCGACGCAATTTGTATGTTCCATCGTCATTAACAGGCTCTGAACGTTACAATTCACTGTCAGTTTTGCGTCGGATTCGAAAATCTAGACTCACAGGAGAACGAGCATATGGTGCCCGAGGCAGCACTAGACCCTTGGAGACAAGTCGGCTGTAGGACGATGTATTGAATCGCGACGCAATTTGTGTGTTCCATCGTCATTAACAGGCTCTGAACGTTACAATTCACTGTCAGTTTTGCGTCGGATTCGAAAATCTAGACTCACAGGAGAACGAGCATATGGTGCCCGAGGCAGCACTAGACCCTTGGAGACAAGTCGGCTGGAAGACGATGTATTGATTCGCGACGCAATTTGTGTGTTCCATCGTCATTAAGAGGCTCTGAACCTTACAATTAACTGTCAGTTTTGCGTCGGATTCGAAAATCTAGACTCACCGATGAACGACCATAAGGTGCCCGAGGCAGCAATAGACCCTTCGAGACAAGTCGGCTGGAGGACGATGTATTGAGTCGCGACGCAATTTGTGTGTTCTATCGTCATTAACAGGCTCTGAACGTTACAATTCACTGTCAGTTTTGCGTAGTATTCTGAAATCTAGACTCACAGATGAACGACCATAAGGTGCCCGAGGCACCAAGAGACCCTAGGAGACAGGTCGGCTGTGGGACGATGAATTGAATCGCGACGCAATTTGTGTGTTCCATCGTCATCAAGAGGCTCTGAACGTTACAATTCACTGTCAGTTTTGCATCGCATTCGAAAAACTAGACTCACAGGAGAACGACCATAAGGTGCCCGAGGCAGCAATAGACCCTTGGAGACAAGTCGGCCGGAGGACGATGTATTGAATCGCGACGCAATTTGTGTGTCCCATCGTCAGTATCAGGCTCTGAACGTTACAATTCACTGTCAGTTTTGCGTCGGATTCGAAAATCTAGACTCACAGGAGAACGAGCATATGGTGCCCGAGGCAGCACTAGACCCTTGGAGACAAGTCGGCTGTAGGACGATGTATTGAGTCGCGACGCAATTTGTGTGTCCCATCGTCATCAACAGGCTCTGAACGTTACAATTAATTGTCAGTTTTGCGTCGTATTCGAAAAACTAGACTCACAGGAGAACGACCATAAGGTGCCCGAGGCAGCACTAGACCCTTGGAGACAAGTCGCCTGTAGGACGATGTATTGAATCGCGACGCAATTTGTGTGTTCCATCGTCATTAAGAGGCTCTGAACGTTACAATTAACTGTCAGTTTTGCGTCGGATTCGAAAATCTAGACTCACAGGAGAACGAGCATATGGTGCCCGAGGCAGCAATAGACCCTTCGAGACAAGTCGGCTGTAGGACGATGTATTGAATCGCGACGCAATTTGTGTGTTCCATCGTCATTAACAGGCTCTGAACGTTACAATTAATTGTCAGTTTTGCGTCGTATTCGAAAATCTAGACTCACAGGAGAACGAGCATATGGTGCCCGAGGCAGCACTAGACCCTTGGAGACAAGTCGGCTGGAGGACGATGTATTGAATCGCGACGCAATTTGTTTGTTCCATCGTCATTAAGAGGCTCTGAACGTTACAATTAACTGTCAGTTTTGCGCCGGATTCGAAAATCTAGACTCACAGGAGAACGAGCATATGGTGCCCGAGGCAGCACTAGACCCTTGGAGACAAGTCGGATGGAGGACGATGTATTGAATCGCGACGCAATTTGTGTGTTCCATCGTCATTAAGAGGCTCTGAACGTTACAATTAATTGTCAGTTTTGCGTCGTATTCGAAAATCTAGACTCACAGGAGAACGACGATAAGGTGCCCGAGGCAGCACTAGACCCTTGGAGACAAGTCGGCTGTAGGACGATGTATTGAATCGCGACGCAATTTGTGTGTTCCATCGTCATCAAGAGGCTCTGAACGTTACAAGTCACTGTCAGTTTTGCGTCGGATTCGAAAATCTAGACTCACAGGAGAACGAGCATATGGTGCCCGAGGCAGCACTAGACCCTTGGAGACAAGTCGGCTGTAGGACGATGTATTGAATCGCGACGCAATTTGTGTGTTCCATCGTCATTAACAGGCTCTGAACGTTACAATTCACTGTCAGTTTTGCGTCGGATTCGAAAATCTAGACTCACAGGAGAACGAGCATATGGTGCCCGAGGCAGCACTAGACCCTTGGAGACAAGTCGGCTGTAGGACGATGTATTGAATCGCGACGCAATTTGTGTGTTCCATCGTCATTAACAGGCTCTGAACGTTACAATTCACTGTCAGTTTTGCGTCGGATTCGAAAATCTAGACTCACAGGAGAACGAGCATATGGTGCCCGAGGCAGCACTAGACCCTTGGAGACAAGTCGGCTGTAGGACGATGTATTGAATCGCGACGCAATTTGTGTGTTCCATCGTCATTAACAGGCTCTGAACGTTACAATTAACTGTCAGTTTTGCGTCGGATTCGAAAATCTAGACTCACAGGAGAACGACCATAAGGTGCCCGAGGCAGCACTAGACCCTTGGAGACAAGTCGGCTGGAGGACGATGTAATGAGTCGCGACGCAATTTGTGTGTCCCATCGTCATTAACAGGCTCTGAACGTTACAATTAACTGTCAGTTTTGCATCGCATTCGAAAAACTAGACTCACAGGAGAACGACCATAAGGTGCCCGAGGCAGCAATAGACCCTTCGAGACAAGTCGGCTGGAGGACGATGTATTGAATCGCGACGCAAGTTGTGTGTTCCATCGTCATCAAGAGGCTCTGAACGTTACAATTCACTCTCAGTTTTGCGTCGGATTCGAAAATCTAGACTCACAGGAGAACGACCATAAGGTGCCCGAGGCAGCAATAGACCCTTGGAGACAAGTCGGCTGTAGGACGATGTATTGAGACGCGACGCAATTTGTGTGTCCCATCGTCATTAAGAGGCTCTGAACGTTACAATTAACTGTCAGTTTTGCGTCGGATTCGAAAATCTAGACTCACAGGAGAACGACCATAAGGTGCCCGAGGCAGCAATAGACCCTTGGAGACAAGTCGGCTGTAGGACGATGTATTGAATCGCGACGCAATTTGTGTGTTCCATCGTCATTAACAGGCTCTGAAC
Source organism: Schistocerca nitens (assembly GCF_023898315.1). Taxonomy (NCBI): domain Eukaryota; kingdom Metazoa; phylum Arthropoda; class Insecta; order Orthoptera; family Acrididae; genus Schistocerca; species Schistocerca nitens. The sequence goes on from NC_064624.1 coordinate 1,411,818, forward strand.
GTTACAATTCACTGTCAGTTTTGCGTCGGATTCGAAAATCTAGACTCACAGGAGAACGAGCATATGGTGCCCGAGGCAGCACTAGCCCCTTGGAGACAAGTCGGCTGTAGGACGATGTATTGAATCGCGACGCAATTTGTGTGTTCCATCGTCATTAAGAGGCTCTGAACGTTACTATTAACTGTCAATTTTGCATCGCATTCGAAAAACTAGACTCACAGGAGAACGACCATAAGGTGCCCGAGGCAGCAATAGACACTTCGAGACAAGTCGGCTGGAGGATGATGTATTGAGTCGCGACGCAATTTGTGTGTTCTATCGTCATTAACAGGCTCTGAACGTTACAATTCACTGTCAGTTTTGCGTCGTATTCTGAAATCTAGACTCACAGGAGAACGAGCATATGGTGCCCGAGGCAGCAAGAGACCCTTGGAGACAGGTCGGCTGTGGGACGATGAATTGAATCGCGACGCAATTTGTGTGTTCCATCGTCATCAAGAGGCTCTGAACGTTACAATTCACTGTCAGTTTTGCATCGCATTCGAAAAACTAGACTCACAAAAGAACGACCATAAGGTGCCCGAGGCAGCAATAGACCCTTGGAGACAAGTCGGCTGGAGGACGATGTATTGAATCGCGACGCAATTTGTGTGTCCCATCGTCAGTATCAGGCTCTGAACGTTACAAGTCACTGTCAGATTTGCGTCGGATTCGAAAATCTAGACTCAGAGGAGAACGAGCATATGGTGCCCGAGGCAGCACTAGACCCTTGGAGACAAGTCGGCTGTAGGACGATGTATTGAGTCGCGACGCAATTTGTGTGTCCCATCGTCATCAACAGGCTCTGAACGTTACAATTAATTGTCAGTTTTGCGTCGTATTCGAAAAACAAGACTCACAGGAGAACGACCATAAGGTGCCCGAGGCAGCACTAGACCCTTGGAGACAAGTCGCCTGTAGGACGATGTATTGAATCGCGACGCAATTTGTGTGTTCCATCGTCATTAAGAGGCTCTGAACGTTACAATTAACTGTCAGTTTTGCGTCGGATTCGAAAATCTAGACTCACAGGAGAACGAGCATATGGTGCCCGAGGCAGCAATAGACCCTTCGAGACAAGTCGGCTGTAGGACGATGTATTGAATCGCGACGCAATTTGTGTGTTCCATCGTCATTAACAGGCTCTGAACGTTACAATTAATTGTCAGTTTTGCGTCGTATTCGAAAATCTAGACTCACAGGAGAACGAGCATATGGTGCCCGAGGCAGCACTAGACCCTTGGAGACAAGTCGGCTGGAGGACGATGTATTGAATCGCGACGCAATTTGTGTGTTCCATCGTCATTAAGAGGCTCTGAACGTTACAATTAACTGTCAGTTTTGCGCCGGATTCGAAAATCTAGACTCACAGGAGAACGAGCATATGGTGCCCGAGGCAGCACTAGACCCTTGGAGACAAGTCGGATGGAGGACGATGTATTGAATCGCGACGCAATTTGTGTGTTCCATCGTCATTAAGAGGCTCTGAACGTTACAATTAATTGTCAGTTTTGCGTCGTATTCGAAAATCTAGACTCACAGGAGAACGACGATAAGGTTCCCGAGGCAGCACTAGACCCTTGGAGACAAGTCGGCTGTAGGACGATGTATTGAATCGCGACGCAATTTGTGTGTTCCATCGTCATCAAGAGGCTCTGAACGTTACAAGTCACTGTCAGTTTTGCGTCGGATTCGAAAATCTAGACTCACAGGAGAACGAGCATATGGTGCCCGAGGCAGCACTAGACCCTTGGAGACAAGTCGGCTGTAGGACGATGTATTGAATCGCGACGCAATTTGTGTGTTCCATCGTCATTAACAGGCTCTGAACGTTACAATTAACTGTCAGTTTTGCGTCGGATTCGAAAATCTAGACTCACAGGAGAACGAGCATATGGTGCCCGAGGCAGCACTAGACCCTTGGAGACAAGTCGGCTGTAGGACGATGTATTGAATCGCGACGCAATTTGTGTGTTCCATCGTCATTAACAGGCTCTGAACGTTACAATTCACTGTCAGTTTTGCGTCGGATTCGAAAATCTAGACTCACAGGAGAACGAGCATATGGTGCCCGAGGCAGCACTAGACCCTTGGAGACAAGTCGGCTGTAGGACGATGTATTGAATCGTGACGCAATTTGTGTGTTCCATCGTCATTAACAGGCTCTGAACGTTACAATTAACTGTCAGTTTTGCGTCGGATTCGAAAATCTAGACTCACAGGAGAACGACCATAAGGTGCCCGAGGCAGCACTAGACCCTTGGAGACAAGTCGGCTGGAGGACGATGTAATGAGTCGCGACGCAATTTGTGTGTCCCATCGTCATTAACAGGCTCTGAACGTTACAATTAACTGTCAGTTTTGCATCGCATTCGAAAAACTCGACTCACAGGAGAACGACCATAAGGTGCCCGAGGCAGCAATAGACCCTTCGAGACAAGTCGGCTGGAGGACGATGTATTGAATCGCGACGCAAGTTGTGTGTTCCATCGTCATCAAGAGGCTCTGAACGTTACAATTCACTGTCAGTTTTGCGTCGGATTCGAAAATCTAGACTCACAGGAGAACGACCATAAGGTGCCCGAGGCAGCAATAGACCCTTGGAGACAAGTCGGCTGTAGGACGATGTATTGAGACGCGACGCAATTTGTGTGTCCCATCGTCATTAAGAGGCTCTGAACGTTACAATTAACTGTCAGTTTTGCGTCGGATTCGAAAATCTAGACTCACAGGAGAACGACCATAAGGTGCCCGAGGCAGCAATAGACCCTTGGAGACAAGTCGGCTGGAGGACGATGTATTGATTCGCGACGCAATTTGTGTGTTCCATCGTCATCAAGAGGCTCTGAACGTTACAATTCACTCTCAGTTTTGCGTCGGATTCGAAAATCTAGACTCACAGGAGAACGAGCATTGGTGCCCGAGGCAGCACTAGACCCTTGGAGACAAGTCGGCTGTAGGACGATGTATTGAATCGCGACGCAATTTGTGTGTTCCATCGTCATTAAGAGGCTCTGAACGTTACAATTCACTGTCAGTTTTGCGTCGGATTCGAAAATCTAGACTCACAGGAGAACGAGCATATGGTGCCCGAGGCAGCACTAGCCCCTTGGAGACAAGTCGGCTGTAGGACGATGTATTGAATCGCGACGCAATTTGTGTGTTCCATCGTCATTAAGAGGCTCTGAACGTTACTATTAACTGTCAATTTTGCATCGCATTCGAAAAACTAGACTCACAGGAGAACGACCATAAGGTGCCCGAGGCATCAATAGACCCTTGGAGACAAGTCGGCTGGAGGACGATGTATTGAATCGCGACGAAATTTGTGTGTTCCATCGTCATCAAGAGGCTCTGAACGTTACAATTCACTGTCAGTTTTGCGTCGGATTCGAAAACCTAGACTCACAGGAGAACGACGATAAGGTGCCCGAGGCAGCACTAGACCCTTGGAGACAAGTCGGCTGTAGGACGATGTATTGAATCGCGACGCAATTTGTGTGTTCCATCGTCATCAAGAGGCTCTGAACGTTACAAGTCACTGTCAGTTTTGCGTCGGATTCGAAAATCTAGACTCACAGGAGAACGAGCATATGGTGCCCGAGGCAGCACTAGCCCCTTGGAGACAAGTCGGCTGTAGGACGATGTATTGAATCGCGACGCAATTTGTGTGTTCCATCGTCATTAACAGGCTCTGAACGTTACAATTCACTGTCAGTTTTGCGTCGGATTCGAAAATCTAGACTCACAGGAGAACGAGCATATGGTGCCCGAGGCAGCACTAGACCCTTGGAGACAAGTCGGCTGTAGGACGATGTATTGAATCGCGACGCAATTTGTGTGTTCCATCGTCATTAACAGGCTCTGAACGTTACAATTCACTGTCAGTTTTGCGTCGGATTCGAAAAACTAGACTCACAGGAGAACGAGCATATGGTGCCCGAGGCAGCACTAGACCCTTGGAGACAAGTCGGCTGTAGGACGATGTATTGAATCGCGACGCAATTTGTGTGTTCCATCGTCATTAACAGGCTCTGAACGTTACAATTCACTGTCAGTTTTGCGTCGGATTGGAAAATCTAGACTCACAGGAGAACGAGCATATGGTGCCCGAGGCAGCACTAGACCCTTGGAGACAAGTCGGCTGTAGGACGATGTATTGATTCGCGACGCAATTTGTGTGTTCCATCGTCATTAAGAGGCTCTGAACCTTACAATTAACTGTCAGTTTTGCGTCGGATTCCAAAATCTAGACTCACCGATGAACGACCATAAGGTGCCCGAGGCAGCAATACACACTTCGAGACAAGTCGGCTGGAGGATGATGTATTGAGTCGCGACGCAATTTGTGTGTTCTATCGTCATTAACAGGCTCTGAACGTTACAATTCACTGTCAGTTTTGCGTCGTATTCTGAAATCTAGACTCACAGGAGAACGAGCATATGGTGCCCGAGGCAGCAAGAGACCCTTGGAGACAGGTCGGCTGTGGGACGATGAATTGAATCGCGACGCAATTTGTGTGTTCCATCGTCATCAAGAGGCTCTGAACGTTACAATTCACTGTCAGTTTTGCATCGCATTCGAAAAACTAGACTCACAAAAGAACGACCATAAGGTGCCCGAGGCAGCAATAGACCCTTGAAGACAAGTCGGCTGGAGGACGATGTATTGAATCGCGACGCAATTTGTGTGTCCCATCGTCAGTATCAGGCTCTGAACGTTACAATTCACTGTCAGTTTTGCGTCGGATTCGAAAATCTAGACTCACAGGAGAACGACCATAAGGTGCCCGAGGCAGCAATAGACCCTTGGAGACAAGTCGGCTGGAGGACGATGTATTGATTCGCGACGCAATTTGTGTGTTCCATCGTCATCAAGAGGCTCTGAACGTTACAATTCACTCTCAGTTTTGCGTCGGATTCGAAAATCTAGACTCACAGGAGAACGAGCATTGGTGCCCGAGGCAGCACTAGACCCTTGGAGACAAGTCGGCTGTAGGACGATGTATTGAATCGCGACGCAATTTGTGTGTTCCATCGTCATTAACAGGCTCTGAACGTTACAAGTCACTGTCAGTTTTGCGCCGGATTCGAAAATCTAGACTCACAGGAGAACGAGCATATGGTGCCCGAGGCAGCACTAGACCCTTGGAGACAAGTCGGCTGGAGGACGATGTATTGAATCGCGACGCAATTTGTGTGTTCCATCGTCATTAAGAGGCTCTGAACGTTACAATTAACTGTCAGTTTTGCGCCGGATTCGAAAATCTAGACTCACAGGAGAACGAGCATATGGTGCCCGAGGCAGCACTAGACCCTTGGAGACAAGTCGGCTGGAGACGATGTATTGAATCGCGACGCAATTTGTGTGTTCCATCGTCATTAAGAGGCTCTGAACGTTACAATTAATTGTCAGTTTTGCGTCGTATTCGAAAATCTAGACTCACAGGAGAACGACGATAAGGTGCCCGAGGCAGCACTAGACCCTTGGAGACAAGTCGGCTGTAGGACGATGTATTGAATCGCGACGCAATTTGTGTGTTCCATCGTCATCAAGAGGCTCTGAACGTTACAAGTCACTGTCAGTTTTGCGTCGGATTCGAAAATCTAGACTCACAGGAGAACGAGCATATGGTGCCCGAGGCAGCACTAGACCCTTGGAGACAAGTCGGCTGTAGGACGATGTATTGAATCGCGACGCAATTTGTGTGTTCCATCGTCATTAACAGGCTCTGAACGTTACAATTCACTGTCAGTTTTGCGTCGGATTCGAAAATCTTGACTCACAGGAGAACGAGCATATGGTGCCCGAGGCAGCACTAGACCCTTGGAGACAAGTCGGCTGTAGGACGATGTATTGAATCGCGACGCAATTTGTGTGTTCCATCGCCATTAACAGGCTCTGAACGTTACAATTCACTGTCAGTTTTGCGTCGGATTCGAAAATCTAGACTCACAGGAGAACGAGCATATGGTGCCCGAGGCAGCACTAGACCCTTGGAGACAAGTCGGCTGTAGGACGATGTATTGAATCGCGACGCAATTTGTGTGTTCCATCGTCATTAACAGGCTCTGAACGTTACAATTAACTGTCAGTTTTGCGTCGGATTCGAAAATCTAGACTCAAAGGAGAACGACCATAAGGTGCCCGAGGCAGCACTAGACCCTTGGAGACAAGTCGGCTGGAGGACGATGTATTGAGTCGCGACGCAATTTGTGTGTCCCATCGTCATTAACAGGCTCTGAACGTTACAATTCACTGTCAGTTTTGCGTCGGATTCGAAAATGTAGACTCACAGGAGAACGAGCATATGGTGCCCGAGGCAGCAATAGACCCTTCGAGACAAGTCGGCTGGAGGACGATGTATTGAATCGCGACGCAAGTTGTGTGTTCCATCGTCATTAAGAGGCTCTGAACGTTACAATTAACTGTCAGTTTTGCGTCGGATTCGAAAATCTAGACTCACAGGAGAACGACCATAAGGTGCCCGAGGCAGCAATAGACCCTTCGAGACAAGTCGGCTGGAGGACGATGTATTGAGACGCGACGCAATTTGTGTGTTCCATCGTCATTAACAGGCTCTGAACGTTACAATTCACTGTCAGTTTTGCGTCGGATTCGAAAATCTAGACTCACAGGAAAACGACCATAAGGTGCCCGAGGCAGCAATAGACCCTTGGAGACAAGTCGGCTGGAGGACGATGTATTGATTCGCGACGCAATTTGTGTGTTCCATCGTCATTAAGAGGCTCTGAACCTTACAATTAACTGTCAGTTTTGCGTCGGATTCGAAAATCTAGACTCACCGATGAACGACCATAAGGTGCCCGAGGAAGCAATAGACCCTTCGAGACAAGTCGGCTGGAGGACGATGTATTGAGTCGCGACGCAATTTGTGTGTTCTATCGTCATTAACAGGCTCTGAACGTTACAATTCACTGTCAGTTTTGCGTCGTATTCTGAAATCTAGACTCACAGATGAACGACAATAAGGTGCCCGAGGCAGCAAGAGACCCTTGGAGACAGGTCGGCTGTGGGACGATGAATTGAATCGCGACGCAATTTGTGTGTTCCATCGTCATCAAGAGGCTCTGAACGTTACAATTCACTGTCAGTTTTGCATCGCATTCGAAAAACTAGACTCACAGGAGAACGACCATAAGGTGCCCGAGGCAGCAATAGACCCTTGGAGACAAGTAGGCTGGAGGACGATGTATTGAATCGCGACGCAATTTGCGTGTCCCATCGTCAGTATCAGGCTCTGAACGTTACAATTAACTGTCAGTTTTGCGTCGGATTCGAAAATCTAGACTCACAGGAAAACGACCATAAGGTGCCCGAGGCAGCAATAGACCCTTGGAGACAAGTCGGCTGGAGGACGATGTATTGCGACGCAATTTGTGTGTCCCATCTTCATTAAGAGGCTCTGAACGTTACAATTAACTGTCAGTTTTGCGTCGGATTCGAAAATCTAGACTCACAGGAAAACGACCATAAGGTGCCCGAGGCAGCAATAGACCCTTGGAGACAAGTCGGCTGGAGGACGATGTATTGATTCGCGACGCAATTTGTGTGTTCCATCGTCATTAAGAGGCTCTGAACCTTACAATTAACTGTCAGTTTTGCGTCGGATTCGAAAATCTAGACTCACCGATGAACGACCATAAGGTGCCCGAGGCAGCAATAGACCCTTCGAGACAAGTCGGCTGGAGGACGATGTATTGAGTCGCGACGCAATTTGTGTGTTCTATCGTCATTAACAGGCTCTGAACGTTACAATTCACTGTCAGTTTTGCGTCGTATTCTGAAAACTAGACTCACAGATGAACAACCATAAGGTGCCCGAGGCAGCAAGAGACCCTTGGAGACAAGTCGGCTGTAGGACGATGTATTGAATCGCGACGCAAGTTGTGTGTTCCATCGTCATCAAGAGGCTCTGAACGTTACAATTCACTCTTAGTTTTGCGTCGGATTCGAAAATCTAGACTCACCGATGAACGACCATAAGGTGCCCGAGGCAGCAATAGACCCTTCGAGACAAGTCGGCTGTAGGATGATGTATTGAATCGCGACGCAATTTGTGTGTTCCATCGTCATTAAGAGGCTCTGAACGTTACAAATAACTGTCAGTTTTGCGTCGGATTCTAAAATCTAGACTCACAGGAGAACGACCATAAGGTGCCCGAGGCAGCAATAGACCCTTGGAGACAAGTCGGCTGGAGGACGATGTATTGAGACGCGACGCAATTTGTGTGTCCCATCTTCATTAAGAGGCTCTGAACGTTACAATTAACTGTCAGTTTTGCGTCGGATTCGAAAATCTAGACTCACAGGAAAACGACCATAAGGTGCCCGAGGCAGCACTGGACCCTTGGAGACAAGTCGGCTGGAGGACGATGTATTGATTCGCGACGCAAATTGTGTGTTCCATCGTCATTAAGAGGCTCTGAACCTTACAATTAACTGTCAGTTTTGCGTCGGATTCGAAAATCTAGACTCACCGATGAACGACCATAAGGTGCCCGAGGCAGCAATAGACCCTTCGAGACAAGTCGGCTGGAGGACGATGTATTGAGTCGCGACGCAATTTGTGTGTTCTATCGTCATTAACAGGCTCTGAACGTTACAATTCACTGTCAGTTTTGCGTCGTATTCTGAAATCTAGACTCACAGATGAACGACCATAAGGTGCCCGAGGCAGCAAGAGACCCTTGGAGACAGGTCGGCTGTGGGACGATGAATTGAATCGCGACGCAATTTGTGTGTTCCATCGTCATCAAGAGGCTCTGAACGTTACAATTCACTGTCAGTTTTGCATCGCATTCGAAAAACTAGACTCACAGGAGAACGACCATAAGGTGCCCGAGGCAGCAATAGACCCTTGGAGACAAGTCGGCTGGAGGACGATGTATTGAATCGCGACGAAATTTGTGTGTTCCATCGTCATCAAGAGGCTCTGAACGTTACAATTCACTGTCAGTTTTGCGTCGGATTCGAAAACCTAGACTCACAGGAGAACGACGATAAGGTGCCCGAGGCAGCACTAGACCCTTGGAGACAAGTCGGCTGTAGGACGATGTATTGAATCGCGACGCAATTTGTGTGTTCCATCGTCATCAAGAGGCTCTGAACGTTACAAGTCACTGTCAGTTTTGCGTCGGATTCGAAAATCTAGACTCACAGGAGAACGAGCATATGGTGCCCGAGGCAGCACTAGCCCCTTGGAGACAAGTCGGCTGTAGGACGATGTATTGAATCGCGACGCAATTTGTGTGTTCCATCGTCATTAACAGGCTCTGAACGTTACAATTCACTGTCAGTTTTGCGTCGGATTCGAAAATCTAGACTCACAGGAGAACGAGCATATGGTGCCCGAGGCAGCACTAGACCCTTGGAGACAAGTCGGCTGTAGGACGATGTATTGAATCGCGACGCAATTTGTTTGTTCCATCGTCATTAACAGGCTCTGAACGTTACAATTCACTGTCAGTTTTGCGTCGGATTCGAAAAACTAGACTCACAGGAGAACGAGCATATGGTGCCCGAGGCAGCACTAGACCCTTGGAGACAAGTCGGCTGTAGGACGATGTATTGAATCGCGACGCAATTTGTGTGTTCCATCGTCATTAACAGGCTCTGAACGTTACAATTCACTGTCAGTTTTGCGTCGGATTCGAAAATCTAGACTCACAGGAGAACGAGCATATGGTGCCCGAGGCAGCACTAGACCCTTGGAGACAAGTCGGCTGTAGGACGATGTATTGATTCGCGACGCAATTTGTGTGTTCCATCGTCATTAAGAGGCTCTGAACCTTACAATTAACTGTCAGTTTTGCGTCGGATTCCAAAATCTAGACTCACCGATGAACGACCATAAGGTGCCCGAGGCAGCAATAGACACTTCGAGACAAGTCGGCTGGAGGATGATGTATTGAGTCGCGACGCAATTTGTGTGTTCTATCGTCATTAACAGGCTCTGAACGTTACAATTCACTGTCAGTTTTGCGTCGTATTCTGAAATCTAGACTCACAGGAGAACGAGCATATGGTGCCCGAGGCAGCAAGAGACCCTTGGAGACAGGTCGGCTGTGGGACGATGAATTGAATCGCGACGCAATTTGTGTGTTCCATCGTCATCAAGAGGCTCTGAACGTTACAATTCACTGTCAGTTTTGCATCGCATTCGAAAAACTAGACTCACAAAAGAACGACCATAAGGTGCCCGAGGCAGCAATAGACCCTTGGAGACAAGTCGGCTGGAGGACGATGTATTGAATCGCGACGCAATTTGTGTGTCCCATCGTCAGTATCAGGCTCTGAACGTTACAATTCACTGTCAGTTTTGCGTCGGATTCGAAAATCTAGACTCACAGGAGAACGAGCATATGGTGCCCGAGGCAGCACTAGACCCTTGGAGACAAGTCGGCTGTAGGACGATGTATTGAATCGCGACGCAATTTGTGTGTCCCATCGTCATCAACAGGCTCTGAACGTTACAATTAATTGTCAGTTTTGCGTCGTATTCGAAAAACTAGACTCACAGGAGAACGACCATAAGGTGCCCGAGGCAGCACTAGACCCTTGGAGACAAGTCGGCTGTAGGACGATGTATTGAATCGCGACGCAATTTGTGTGTTCCATCGTCATTAACAGGCTCTGAACGTTACAATTCACTGTCAGTTTTGCGTCGGATTCGAAAATCTAGACTCACAGGAGAACGAGCATATGGTGCCCGAGGCAGCACTAGACCCTTGGAGACAAGTCGGCTGGAAGACGATGTATTGATTCGCGACGCAATTTGTGTGTTCCATCGTCATTAAGAGGCTCTGAACCTTACAATTAACTGTCAGTTTTGCGTCGGATTCGAAAATCTAGACTCACCGATGAACGACCATAAGGTGCCCGAGGCAGCAATAGACCCTTCGAGACAAGTCGGCTGGAGGACGATGTATTGAGTCGCGACGCAATTTGTGTGTTCTATCGTCATTAACAGGCTCTGAACGTTACAATTCACTGTCAGTTTTGCGTAGTATTCTGAAATCTAGACTCACAGATGAACGACCATAAGGTGCCCGAGGTACCAAGAGACCCTTGGAGACAGGTCGGCTGTGGGACGATGAATTGAATCGCGACGCAATTTGTGTGTTCCATCGTCATCAAGAGGCTCTGAACGTTACAATTCACTGTCAGTTTTGCATCGCATTCGAAAAACTAGACTCACAGGAGAACGACCATAAGGTGCCCGAGGCAGCAATAGACCCTTGGAGACAAGTCGGCTGGAGGACGATGTATTGAATCGCGACGAAATTTGTGTGTTCCATCGTCATCAAGAGGCTCTGAACGTTACAATTCACTGTCAGTTTTGCGTCGGATTCGAAAACCTAGACTCACAGGAGAACGACGATAAGGTGCCCGAGGCAGCACTAGACCCTTGGAGACAAGTCGGCTGTAGGACGATGTATTGAATCGCGACGCAATTTGTGTGTTCCATCGTCATCAAGAGGCTCTGAACGTTACAAGTCACTGTCAGTTTTGCGTCGGATTCGAAAATCTAGACTCACAGGAGAACGAGCATATGGTGCCCGAGGCAGCACTAGCCCCTTGGAGACAAGTCGGCTGTAGGACGATGTATTGAATCGCGACGCAATTTGTGTGTTCCATCGTCATTAACAGGCTCTGAACGTTACAATTCACTGTCAGTTTTGCGTCGGATTCGAAAATCTAGACTCACAGGAGAACGAGCATATGGTGCCCGAGGCAGCACTAGACCCTTGGAGACAAGTCGGCTGTAGGACGATGTATTGAATCGCGACGCAATTTGTTTGTTCCATCGTCATTAACAGGCTCTGAACGTTACAATTCACTGTCAGTTTTGCGTCGGATTCGAAAAACTAGACTCACAGGAGAACGAGCATATGGTGCCCGAGGCAGCACTAGACCCTTGGAGACAAGTCGGCTGTAGGACGATGTATTGAATCGCGACGCAATTTGTGTGTTCCATCGTCATTAACAGGCTCTGAACGTTACAATTCACTGTCAGTTTTGCGTCGGATTCGAAAATCTAGACTCACAGGAGAACGAGCATATGGTGCCCGAGGCAGCACTAGACCCTTGGAGACAAGTCGGCTGTAGGACGATGTATTGATTCGCGACGCAATTTGTGTGTTCCATCGTCATTAAGAGGCTCTGAACCTTACAATTAACTGTCAGTTTTGCGTCTGATTCCAAAATCTAGACTCACCGATGAACGACCATAAGGTGCCCGAGGCAGCAATAGACACTTCGAGACAAGTCGGCTGGAGGATGATGTATTGAGTCGCGACGCAATTTGTGTGTTCTATCGTCATTAACAGGCTCTGAACGTTACAATTCACTGTCAGTTTTGCGTCGTATTCTGAAATCTAGACTCACAGGAGAACGAGCATATGGTGCCCGAGGCAGCAAGAGACCCTTGGAGACAGGTCGGCTGTGGGACGATGAATTGAATCGCGACGCAATTTGTGTGTTCCATCGTCATCAAGAGGCTCTGAACGTTACAATTCACTGTCAGTTTTGCATCGCATTCGAAAAACTAGACTCACAAAAGAACGACCATAAGGTGCCCGAGGCAGCAATAGACCCTTGGAGACAAGTCGGCTGGAGGACGATGTATTGAATCGCGACGCAATTTGTGTGTCCCATCGTCAGTATCAGGCTCTGAACGTTACAATTCACTGTCAGTTTTGCGTCGGATTCGAAAATCTAGACTCACAGGAGAACGAGCATATGGTGCCCGAGGCAGCACTAGACCCTTGGAGACAAGTCGGCTGTAGGACGATGTATTGAATCGCGACGCAATTTGTGTGTCCCATCGTCATCAACAGGCTCTGAACGTTACAATTAATTGTCAGTTTTGCGTCGTATTCGAAAAACTAGACTCACAGGAGAACGACCATAAGGTGCCCGAGGCAGCACTAGACCCTTGGAGACAAGTCGGCTGTAGGACGATGTATTGAATCGCGACGCAATTTGTGTGTTCCATCGTCATTAACAGGCTCTGAACGTTACAATTCACTGTCAGTTTTGCGTAGTATTCTGAAATCTAGACTCACAGATGAACGACCATAAGGTGCCCGAGGCACCAAGAGACCCTTGGAGACAGGTCGGCTGTGGGACGATGAATTGAATCGCGACGCAATTTGTGTGTTCCATCGTCATCAAGAGGCTCTGAACGTTACAATTCACTGTCAGTTTTGCATCGCATTCGAAAAACTAGACTCACAGGAGAACGACCATAAGGTGCCCGAGGCAGCAATAGACCCTTGGAGACAAGTCGGCTGGAGGACGATGTATTGAATCGCGACGCAATTTGTGTGTCCCATCGTCAGTATCAGGCTCTGAACGTTACAATTCACTGTCAGTTTTGCGTCGGATTCGAAAATCTAGACTCACAGGAGAACGAGCATATGGTGCCCGAGGCAGCACTAGACCCTTGGAGACAAGTCGGCTGTAGGACGATGTATTGAGTCGCGACGCAATTTGTGTGTCCCATCGTCATCAACAGGCTCTGAACGTTACAAGTCACTGTCAGTTTTGCGTCGGATTCGAAAAACTAGACTCACAGGAGAACGACCATAAGGTGCCCGAGGCAGCACTAGACCCTTGGAGACAAGTCGCCTGTAGGACGATGTATTGAATCGCGACGCAATTTGTGTGTTCCATCGTCATTAAGAGGCTCTGAACGTTACAATTAACTGTCAGTTTTGCGTCGGATTCGAAAATCTAGACTCACAGGAGAACGAGCATATGGTGCCCGAGGCAGCAATAGACCCTTCGAGACAAGTCGGCTGTAGGACGATGTATTGAATCGCGACGCAATTTGTGTGTTCCATCGTCATTAACAGGCTCTGAACGTTACAATTAATTGTCAGTTTTGCGTCGTATTCGAAAATCTAGACTCACAGGAGAACGAGCATATGGTGCCCGAGGCAGCACTAGACCCTTGGAGACAAGTCGGCTGGAGGACGATGTATTGAATCGCGACGCAATTTGTATGTTCCATCGTCATTAACAGGCTCTGAACGTTACAATTCACTGTCAGTTTTGCGCCGGATTCGAAAATCTAGACTCACAGGAGAACGAGCATATGGTGCCCGAGGCAGCACTAGACCCTTGGAGACAAGTCGGATGGAGGACGATGTATTGAATCGCGACGCTATTTGTGTGTTCCATCGTCATCAACAGGCTCTGAACGTTACAATTAATTGTCAGTTTTGCGTCGTATTCGAAAATCTAGACTCACAGGAGAACGACGATAAGGTGCCCGAGGCAGCACTAGACCCTTGGAGACAAGTCGGCTGTAGGACGATGTATTGAATCGCGACGCAATTTGTGTGTTCCATCGTCATTAACAGGCTCTGAACGTTACAATTCACTGTCAGTTTTGCGTCGGATTCGAAAATCTTGACTCACAGGAGAACGAGCATATGGTGCCCGAGGCAGCACTAGACCCTTGGAGACAAGTCGGCTGTAGGACGATGTATTGAATCGCGACGCAATTTGTGTGTTCCATCGTCATTAACAGGCTCTGAACGTTACAATTCACTGTCAGTTTTGCGTCGGATTCGAAAATCTTGACTCACAGGAGAACGAGCATATGGTGCCCGAGGCAGCACTAGACCCTTGGAGACAAGTCGGCTGTAGGACGATGTATTGAATCGCGACGCAATTTGTGTGTTCCATCGTCATTAACAGGCTCTGAACGTTACAAGTCACTGTCAGTTTTGCGTCGGATTCGAAAATCTAGACTCACAGGAGAACGAGCATATGGTGCCCGAGGCAGCACTAGCCCCTTGGAGACAAGTCGGCTGTAGGACGATGTATTGAATCGCGACGCAATTTGTGTGTTCCATCGTCATTAACAGGCTCTGAACGTTACAATTCACTGTCAGTTTTGCGTCGGATTCGAAAATCTAGACTCACAAGAGAACGAGCATATGGTGCCCGAGGCAGCACTAGACCCTTGGAGACAAGTCGGCTGTAGGACGATGTATTGAATCGCGACGCAATTTGTTTGTTCCATCGTCATTAACAGGCTCTGAACGTTACAATTCACTGTCAGTTTTGCGTCGGATTCGAAAAACTAGACTCACAGGAGAACGAGCATATGGTGCCCGAGGCAGCACTAGACCCTTGGAGACAAGTCGGCTGTAGGACGATGTATTGAATCGCGACGCAATTTGTGTGTTCCATCGTCATTAACAGGCTCTGAACGTTACAATTCACTGTCAGTTTTGCGTCGGATTCGAAAATCTAGACTCACAGGAGAACGAGCATATGGTGCCCGAGGCAGCACTAGACCCTTGGAGACAAGTCGGCTGTAGGACGATGTATTGATTCGCGACGCAATTTGTGTGTTCCATCGTCATTAAGAGGCTCTGAACCTTACAATTAACTGTCAGTTTTGCGTCGGATTCCAAAATCTAGACTCACCGATGAACGACCATAAGGTGCCCGAGGCAGCAATAGACACTTCGAGACAAGTCGGCTGGAGGATGATGTATTGAGTCGCGACGCAATTTGTGTGTTCTATCGTCATTAACAGGCTCTGAACGTTACAATTCACTGTCAGTTTTGCGTCGTATTCTGAAATCTAGACTCACAGGAGAACGAGCATATGGTGCCCGAGGCAGCAAGAGACCCTTGGAGACAGGTCGGCTGTGGGACGATGAATTGAATCGCGACGCAATTTGTGTGTTCCATCGTCATCAAGAGGCTCTGAACGTTACAATTCACTGTCAGTTTTGCATCGCATTCGAAAAACTAGACTCACAAAAGAACGACCATAAGGTGCCCGAGGCAGCAATAGACCCTTGGAGACAAGTCGGCTGGAGGACGATGTATTGAATCGCGACGCAATTTGTGTGTCCCATCGTCAGTATCAGGCTCTGAACGTTACAATTCACTGTCAGTTTTGCGTCGGATTCGAAAATCTAGACTCACAGGAGAACGAGCATATGGTGCCCGAGGCAGCACTAGACCCTTGGAGACAAGTCGGCTGTAGGACGATGTATTGAATCGCGACGCAATTTGTGTGTCCCATCGTCATCAACAGGCTCTGAACGTTACAATTAATTGTCAGTTTTGCGTCGTATTCGAAAAACTAGACTCACAGGAGAACGACCATAAGGTGCCCGAGGCAACACTAGACCCTTGGAGACAAGTCGGCTGTAGGACGATGTATTGAATCGCGACGCAATTTGTGTGTTCCATCGTCATTAACAGGCTCTGAACGTTACAATTCACTGTCAGTTTTGCGTCGGATTCGAAAATCTAGACTCACAGGAGAACGAGCATATGGTGCCCGAGGCAGCACTAGACCCTTGGAGACAAGTCGGCTGGAAGACGATGTATTGATTCGCGACGCAATTTGTGTGTTCCATCGTCATTTTGAGGCTCTGAACCTTACAATTAACTGTCAGTTTTGCGTCGGATTCGAAAATCTAGACTCACCGATGAACGACCATAAGGTGCCCGAGGCAGCAATAGACCCTTCGAGACAAGTCGGCTGGAGGACGATGTATTGAGTCGCGACGCAATTTGTGTGTTCTATCGTCATTAACAGGCTCTGAACGTTACAATTCACTGTCAGTTTTGCGTAGTATTCTGAAATCTAGACTCACAGATGAACGACCATAAGGTGCCCGAGGCACCAAGAGACCCTTGGAGACAGGTCGGCTGTGGGACGATGAATTGAATCGCGACGCAATTTGTGTGTTCCATCGTCATCAAGAGGCTCTGAACGTTACAATTCACTGTCAGTTTTGCATCGCATTCGAAAAACTAGACTCACAGGAGAACGACCATAAGGTGCCCGAGGCAGCAATAGACCCTTGGAGACAAGTCGGCTGGAGGACGATGTATTGAATCGCGACGCAATTTGTGTGTCCCATCGTCAGTATCAGGCTCTGAACGTTACAATTCACTGTCAGTTTTGCGTCGGATTCGAAAATCTAGACTCACAGGAGAACGAGCATATGGTGCCCGAGGCAGCACTAGACCCTTGGAGACAAGTCGGCTGTAGGACGATGTATTGAGTCGCGACGCAATTTGTGTGTCCCATCGTCATCAACAGGCTCTGAACGTTACAAGTCACTGTCAGTTTTGCGTCGGATTCGAAAAACTAGACTCACAGGAGAACGACCATAAGGTGCCCGAGGCAGCACTAGACCCTTGGAGACAAGTCGCCTGTAGGACGATGTATTGAATCGCGACGCAATTTGTGTGTTCCATCGTCATTAAGAGGCTCTGAACGTTACAATTAACTGTCAGTTTTGCGTCGGATTCGAAAATCTAGACTCACAGGAGAACGAGCATATGGTGCCCGAGGCAGCAATAGACCCTTCGAGACAAGTCGGCTGTAGGACGATGTATTGAATCGCGACGCAATTTGTGTGTTCCATCGTCATTAACAGGCTCTGAACGTTACAATTAATTGTCAGTTTTGCGTCGTATTCGAAAATCTAGACTCACAGGAGAACGAGCATATGGTGCCCGAGGCAGCACTAGACCCTTGGAGACAAGTCGGCTGGAGGACGATGTATTGAATCGCGACGCAATTTGTATGTTCCATCGTCATTAACAGGCTCTGAACGTTACAATTCACTGTCAGTTTTGCGCCGGATTCGAAAATCTAGACTCACAGGAGAACGAGCATATGGTGCCCGAGGCAGCACTAGACCCTTGGAGACAAGTCGGATGGAGGACGATGTATTGAATCGCGACGCAATTTGTGTGTTCCATCGTCATCAACAGGCTCTGAACGTTACAATTAATTGTCAGTTTTGCGTCGTATTCGAAAATCTAGACTCACAGGAGAACGACGATAAGGTGCCCGAGGCAGCACTAGACCCTTGGAGACAAGTCGGCTGTAGGACGATGTATTGAATCGCGACGCAATTTGTGTGTTCCATCGTCATTAACAGGCTCTGAACGTTACAATTCACTGTCAGTTTTGCGTCGGATTCGAAAATCTTGACTCACAGGAGAACGAGCATATGGTGCCCGAGGCAGCACTAGACCCTTGGAGACAAGTCGGCTGTAGGACGATGTATTGAATCGCGACGCAATTTGTGTGTTCCATCGTCATTAACAGGCTCTGAACGTTACAATTCACTGTCAGTTTTGCGTCGGATTCGAAAATCTTGACTCACAGGAGAACGAGCATATGGTGCCCGAGGCAGCACTAGACCCTTGGAGACAAGTCGGCTGTAGGACGATGTATTGAATCGCGACGCAATTTGTGTGTTCCATCGTCATTAACAGGCTCTGAACGTTACAATTCACTGTCAGTTTTGCGTCGGATTCGAAAATCTAGACTCACAGGAGAACGAGCATATGGTGCCCGAGGCAGCACTAGACCCTTGGAGACAAGTCGGCTGTAGGACGATGTATTGAATCGCGACGCAATTTGTGTGTTCCATCGTCATTAACAGGCTCTGAACGTTACAATTAACTGTCAGTTTTGCGTCGGATTCGAAAATCTAGACTCACAGGAGAACGACCATAAGGTGCCCGAGGCAGCACTAGACCCTTGGAGACAAGTCGGCTGGAGGACGATGTAATGAGTCGCGACGCAATTTGTGTGTCCCATCGTCATTAACAGGCTCTGAACGTTACAATTCACTGTCAGTTTTGCATCGCATTCGAAAAACTAGACTCACAGGAGAACGACCATAAGGTGCCCGAGGCAGCAATAGACCCTTGGAGACAAGTAGGCTGTAGGACGATGTATTGAATCGCGACGCAATTTGTGTGTTCCATCGTCATTAACAGGCTCTGAACGTTACAATTCACTGTCAGTTTTGCGTCGGATTCGAAAATCTAGACTCACAGGAGAACGAGCATATGGTGCCCGAGGCAGCACTAGACCCTTGGAGACAAGTCGGCTGTAGGACGATGTATTGAATCGCGACGCAATTTGTTTGTTCCATCGTCATTAACAGGCTCTGAACGTTACAATTCACTGTCAGTTTTGCGTCGGATTCGAAAAACTAGACTCACAGGAGAACGAGCATATGGTGCCCGAGGCAGCACTAGACCCTTGGAGACAAGTCGGCTGTAGGACGATGTATTGAATCGCGACGCAATTTGTGTGTTCCATCGTCATTAACAGGCTCTGAACGTTACAATTCACTGTCAGTTTTGCGTCGGATTCGAAAATCTAGACTCACAGGAGAACGAGCATATGGTGCCCGAGGCAGCACTAGACCCTTGGAGACAAGTCGGCTGTAGGACGATGTATTGATTCGCGACGCAATTTGTGTGTTCCATCGTCATTAAGAGGCTCTGAACCTTACAATTAACTGTCAGTTTTGCGTCGGATTCCAAAATCTAGACTCACCGATGAACGACCATAAGGTGCCCGAGGCAGCAATAGACACTTCGAGACAAGTCGGCTGGAGGATGATGTATTGAGTCGCGACGCAATTTGTGTGTTCTATCGTCATTAACAGGCTCTGAACGTTACAATTCGCTGTCAGTTTTGCGTCGTATTCTGAAATCTAGACTCACAGGAGAACGAGCATATGGTGCCCGAGGCAGCAAGAGACCCTTGGAGACAGGTCGGCTGTGGGACGATGAATTGAATCGCGACGCAATTTGTGTGTTCCATCGTCATCAAGAGGCTCTGAACGTTACAATTCACTGTCAGTTTTGCATCGCATTCGAAAAACTAGACTCACAAAAGAACGACCATAAGGTGCCCGAGGCAGCAATAGACCCTTGGAGACAAGTCGGCTGGAGGACGATGTATTGAATCGCGACGCAATTTGTGTGTCCCATCGTCAGTATCAGGCTCTGAACGTTACAATTCACTGTCAGTTTTGCGTCGGATTCGAAAATCTAGACTCACAGGAGAACGAGCATATGGTGCCCGAGGCAGCACTAGACCCTTGGAGACAAGTCGGCTGTAGGACGATGTATTGAATCGCGACGCAATTTGTGTGTCCCATCGTCATCAACAGGCTCTGAACGTTACAATTAATTGTCAGTTTTGCGTCGTATTCGAAAAACTAGACTCACAGGAGAACGACCATAAGGTGCCCGAGGCAGCACTAGACCCTTGGAGACAAGTCGGCTGTAGGACGATGTATTGAATCGCGACGCAATTTGTGTGTTCCATCGTCATTAACAGGCTCTGAACGTTACAATTCACTGTCAGTTTTGCGTCGGATTCGAAAATCTAGACTCACAGGAGAACGAGCATATGGTGCCCGAGGCAGCACTAGACCCTTGGAGACAAGTCGGCTGGAAGACGATGTATTGATTCGCGACGCAATTTGTGTGTTCCATCGTCATTAAGAGGCTCTGAACCTTACAATTAACTGTCAGTTTTGCGTCGGATTCGAAAATCTAGACTCACCGATGAACGACCATAAGGTGCCCGAGGCAGCAATAGACCCTTCGAGACAAGTCGGCTGGAGGACGATGTATTGAGTCGCGACGCAATTTGTGTGTTCTATCGTCATTAACAGGCTCTGAACGTTACAATTCACTGTCAGTTTTGCGTAGTATTCTGAAATCTAGACTCACAGATGAACGACCATAAGGTGCCCGAGGCACCAAGAGACCCTTGGAGACAGGTCGGCTGTGGGACGATGAATTGAATCGCGACGCAATTTGTGTGTTCCATCGTCATCAAGAGGCTCTGAACGTTACAATTCACTGTCAGTTTTGCATCGCATTCGAAAAACTAGACTCACAGGAGAACGACCATAAGGTGCCCGAGGCAGCAATAGACCCTTGGAGACAAGTCGGCTGGAGGACGATGTATTGAATCGCGACGCAATTTGTGTGTCCCATCGTCAGTATCAGGCTCTGAACGTTACAATTCACTGTCAGTTTTGCGTCGGATTCGAAAATCTAGACTCACAGGAGAACGAGCATATGGTGCCCGAGGCAGCACTAGACCCTTGGAGACAAGTCGGCTGTAGGACGATGTATTGAGTCGCGACGCAATTTGTGTGTCCCATCGTCATCAACAGGCTCTGAACGTTACAAGTCACTGTCAGTTTTGCGTCGGATTCGAAAAACTAGACTCACAGGAGAACGACCATAAGGTGCCCGAGGCAGCACTAGACCCTTGGAGACAAGTCGCCTGTAGGACGATGTATTGAATCGCGACGCAATTTGTGTGTTCCATCGTCATTAAGAGGCTCTGAACGTTACAATTAACTGTCAGTTTTGCGTCGGATTCCAAAATCTAGACTCACAGGAGAACGAGCATATGGTGCCCGAGGCAGCAATAGACCCTTCGAGACAAGTCGGCTGTAGGACGATGTATTGAATCGCGACGCAATTTGTGTGTTCCATCGTCATTAACAGGCTCTGAACGTTACAATTAATTGTCAGTTTTGCGTCGTATTCGAAAATCTAGACTCACAGGAGAACGAGCATATGGTGCCCGAGGCAGCACTAGACCCTTGGAGACAAGTCGGCTGGAGGACGATGTATTGAATCGCGACGCAATTTGTATGTTCCATCGTCATTAACAGGCTCTGAACGTTACAATTCACTGTCAGTTTTGCGCCGGATTCGAAAATCTAGACTCACAGGAGAACGAGCATATGGTGCCCGAGGCAGCACTAGACCCTTGGAGACAAGTCGGATGGAGGACGATGTATTGAATCGCGACGCAATTTGTGTGTTCCATCGTCATCAACAGGCTCTGAACGTTACAATTAATTGTCAGTTTTGCGTCGTATTCGAAAATCTAGACTCACAGGAGAACGACGATAAGGTGCCCGAGGCAGCACTAGACCCTTGGAGACAAGTCGGCTGTAGGACGATGTATTGAATCGCGACGCAATTTGTGTGTTCCATCGTCATTAAGAGGCTCTGAACGTTACAATTAATTGTCAGTTTTGCGCCGGATTCGAAAAACTAGACTCATAGGAGAACGACCAAGAGGTGCCAGGAGCAGCAATACTACCTCGGAGACATGTCGGCTGGAGGACGATGTATTGAATCGCGACGCAATTTGTGTGTCCCATCGTCATTAACAGGCTCTGAACGTTACAATTAACTGTCAGTTTTGCATCGCAATCGAAAAACTAGACTCACAGGAGAACGACCATAAGGTGCCCGAGGCAGCAATAGACCCTTGGAGACAAGTCGGCTGTAGGACGATGTATTGAATCGCGACGCAATTTGTGTGTTCCATCGTCATTAACAGGCTCTGAACGTTACAATTCACTGTCAGTTTTGCGTCGGATTCGAAAATCTAGACTCACAGGAGAACGAGCATATGGTGCCCGAGGCAGCACTAGACCCTTGGAGACAAGTCGGCTGTAGGACGATGTATTGAATCGCGACGCAATTTGTGTGTTCCATCGTCATTAACAGGCTCTGAACGTTACAATTAACTGTCAGTTTTGCGTCGGATTCGAAAATCTAGACTCACAGGAGAACGACCATAAGGTGCCCGAGGCAGCACTAGACCCTTGGAGACAAGTCGGCTGGAGGACGATGTAATGAGTCGCGACGCAATTTGTGTGTCCCATCGTCATTAACAGGCTCTGAACGTTACAATTCACTGTCAGTTTTGCATCGCATTCGAAAAACTAGACTCACAGGAGAACGACCATAAGGTGCCCGAGGCAGCAATAGACCCTTGGAGACAAGTCGGCTGTAGGACGATGTATTGAATCGCGACGCAATTTGTGTGTTCCATCGTCATTAACAGGCTCTGAACGTTACAATTCACTGTCAGTTTTGCGTCGGATTCGAAAATCTAGACTCACAGGAGAACGAGCATATGGTGCCCGAGGCAGCACTAGACCCTTGGAGACAAGTCGGCTGTAGGACTATGTATTGAATCGCGACGCAATTTGTTTGTTCCATCGTCATTAACAGGCTCTGAACGTTACAATTCACTGTCAGTTTTGCGTCGGATTCGAAAAACTAGACTCACAGGAGAACGAGCATATGGTGCCCGAGGCAGCAATAGACCCTTGGAGACAAGTCGGCTGGAGGACGATGTATTGAATCGCGACGCAATTTGTGTGTCCCATCGTCAGTATCAGGCTCTGAACGTTACAATTCACTGTCAGTTTTGCGTCGGATTCGAAAATCTAGACTCACAGGAGAACGAGCATATGGTGCCCGAGGCAGCACTAGACCCTTGGAGACAAGTCGGCTGTAGGACGATGTATTGAATCGCGACGCAATTTGTGTGTCCCATCGTCATCAACAGGCTCTGAACGTTACAATTAATTGTCAGTTTTGCGTCGTATTCGAAAAACTAGACTCACAGGAGAACGACCATAAGGTGCCCGAGGCAACACTAGACCCTTGGAGACAAGTCGGCTGTAGGACGATGTATTGAATCGCGACGCAATTTGTGTGTTCCATCGTCATTAACAGGCTCTGAACGTTACAATTCACTGTCAGTTTTGCGTCGGATTCGAAAATCTAGACTCACAGGAGAACGAGCATATGGTGCCCGAGGCAGCACTAGACCCTTGGAGACAAGTCGGCTGGAAGACGATGTATTGATTCGCGACGCAATTTGTGTGTTCCATCGTCATTTTGAGGCTCTGAACCTTACAATTAACTGTCAGTTTTGCGTCGGATTCGAAAATCTAGACTCACCGATGAACGACCATAAGGTGCCCGAGGCAGCAATAGACCCTTCGAGACAAGTCGGCTGGAGGACGATGTATTGAGTCGCGACGCAATTTGTGTGTTCTATCGTCATTAACAGGCTCTGAACGTTACAATTCACTGTCAGTTTTGCGTAGTATTCTGAAATCTAGACTCACAGATGAACGACCATAAGGTGCCCGAGGCACCAAGAGACCCTTGGAGACAGGTCGGCTGTGGGACGATGAATTGAATCGCGACGCAATTTGTGTGTTCCATCGTCATCAAGAGGCTCTGAACGTTACAATTCACTGTCAGTTTTGCATCGCATTCGAAAAACTAGACTCACAGGAGAACGACCATAAGGTGCCCGAGGCAGCAATAGACCCTTGGAGACAAGTCGGCTGGAGGACGATGTATTGAATCGCGACGCAATTTGTGTGTCCCATCGTCAGTATCAGGCTCTGAACGTTACAATTCACTGTCAGTTTTGCGTCGGATTCGAAAATCTAGACTCACAGGAGAACGAGCATATGGTGCCCGAGGCAGCACTAGACCCTTGGAGACAAGTCGGCTGTAGGACGATGTATTGAGTCGCGACGCAATTTGTGTGTCCCATCGTCATCAACAGGCTCTGAACGTTACAAGTCACTGTCAGTTTTGCGTCGGATTCGAAAAACTAGACTCACAGGAGAACGACCATAAGGTGCCCGAGGCAGCACTAGACCCTTGGAGACAAGTCGCCTGTAGGACGATGTATTGAATCGCGACGCAATTTGTGTGTTCCATCGTCATTAAGAGGCTCTGAACGTTACAATTAACTGTCAGTTTTGCGTCGGATTCGAAAATCTAGACTCACAGGAGAACGAGCATATGGTGCCCGAGGCAGCAATAGACCCTTCGAGACAAGTCGGCTGTAGGACGATGTATTGAATCGCGACGCAATTTGTGTGTTCCATCGTCATTAACAGGCTCTGAACGTTACAATTAATTGTCAGTTTTGCGTCGTATTCGAAAATCTAGACTCACAGGAGAACGAGCATATGGTGCCCGAGGCAGCACTAGACCCTTGGAGACAAGTCGGCTGGAGGACGATGTATTGAATCGCGACGCAATTTGTATGTTCCATCGTCATTAACAGGCTCTGAACGTTACAATTCACTGTCAGTTTTGCGCCGGATTCGAAAATCTAGACTCACAGGAGAACGAGCATATGGTGCCCGAGGCAGCACTAGACCCTTGGAGACAAGTCGGATGGAGGACGATGTATTGAATCGCGACGCAATTTG
Organism: Schistocerca nitens; assembly: GCF_023898315.1. Lineage (NCBI taxonomy): Eukaryota > Metazoa > Arthropoda > Insecta > Orthoptera > Acrididae > Schistocerca > Schistocerca nitens. The sequence continues at coordinate 1,436,769 of NC_064624.1, forward strand.
TGTGTTCCATCGTCATCAACAGGCTCTGAACGTTACAATTAATTGTCAGTTTTGCGTCGTATTCGAAAATCTAGACTCACAGGAGAACGACGATAAGGTGCCCGAGGCAGCACTAGACCCTTGGAGACAAGTCGGCTGTAGGACGATGTATTGAATCGCGACGCAATTTGTGTGTTCCATCGTCATTAACAGGCTCTGAACGTTACAATTCACTGTCAGTTTTGCGTCGGATTCGAAAATCTTGACTCACAGGAGAACGAGCATATGGTGCCCGAGGCAGCACTAGACCCTTGGAGACAAGTCGGCTGTAGGACGATGTATTGAATCGCGACGCAATTTGTGTGTTCCATCGTCATTAACAGGCTCTGAACGTTACAATTCACTGTCAGTTTTGCGTCGGATTCGAAAATCTTGACTCACAGGAGAACGAGCATATGGTGCCCGAGGCAGCACTAGACCCTTGGAGACAAGTCGGCTGTAGGACGATGTATTGAATCGCGACGCAATTTGTGTGTTCCATCGTCATTAACAGGCTCTGAACGTTACAATTCACTGTCAGTTTTGCGTCGGATTCGAAAATCTAGACTCACAGGAGAACGAGCATATGGTGCCCGAGGCAGCACTAGACCCTTGGAGACAAGTCGGCTGTAGGACGATGTATTGAATCGCGACGCAATTTGTGTGTTCCATCGTCATTAACAGGCTCTGAACGTTACAATTAACTGTCAGTTTTGCGTCGGATTCGAAAATCTAGACTCACAGGAGAACGACCATAAGGTGCCCGAGGCAGCACTAGACCCTTGGAGACAAGTCGGCTGGAGGACGATGTAATGAGTCGCGACGCAATTTGTGTGTCCCATCGTCATTAACAGGCTCTGAACGTTACAATTCACTGTCAGTTTTGCATCGCATTCGAAAAACTAGACTCACAGGAGAACGACCATAAGGTGCCCGAGGCAGCAATAGACCCTTGGAGACAAGTAGGCTGTAGGACGATGTATTGAATCGCGACGCAATTTGTGTGTTCCATCGTCATTAACAGGCTCTGAACGTTACAATTCACTGTCAGTTTTGCGTCGGATTCGAAAATCTAGACTCACAGGAGAACGAGCATATGGTGCCCGAGGCAGCACTAGACCCTTGGAGACAAGTCGGCTGTAGGACGATGTATTGAATCGCGACGCAATTTGTTTGTTCCATCGTCATTAACAGGCTCTGAACGTTACAATTCACTGTCAGTTTTGCGTCGGATTCGAAAAACTAGACTCACAGGAGAACGAGCATATGGTGCCCGAGGCAGCACTAGACCCTTGGAGACAAGTCGGCTGTAGGACGATGTATTGAATCGCGACGCAATTTGTGTGTTCCATCGTCATTAACAGGCTCTGAACGTTACAATTCACTGTCAGTTTTGCGTCGGATTCGAAAATCTAGACTCACAGGAGAACGAGCATATGGTGCCCGAGGCAGCACTAGACCCTTGGAGACAAGTCGGCTGTAGGACGATGTATTGATTCGCGACGCAATTTGTGTGTTCCATCGTCATTAAGAGGCTCTGAACCTTACAATTAACTGTCAGTTTTGCGTCGGATTCCAAAATCTAGACTCACCGATGAACGACCATAAGGTGCCCGAGGCAGCAATAGACACTTCGAGACAAGTCGGCTGGAGGATGATGTATTGAGTCGCGACGCAATTTGTGTGTTCTATCGTCATTAACAGGCTCTGAACGTTACAATTCACTGTCAGTTTTGCGTCGTATTCTGAAATCTAGACTCACAGGAGAACGAGCATATGGTGCCCGAGGCAGCAAGAGACCCTTGGAGACAGGTCGGCTGTGGGACGATGAATTGAATCGCGACGCAATTTGTGTGTTCCATCGTCATCAAGAGGCTCTGAACGTTACAATTCACTGTCAGTTTTGCATCGCATTCGAAAAACTAGACTCACAAAAGAACGACCATAAGGTGCCCGAGGCAGCAATAGACCCTTGGAGACAAGTCGGCTGGAGGACGATGTATTGAATCGCGACGCAATTTGTGTGTCCCATCGTCAGTATCAGGCTCTGAACGTTACAATTCACTGTCAGTTTTGCGTCGGATTCGAAAATCTAGACTCACAGGAGAACGAGCATATGGTGCCCGAGGCAGCACTAGACCCTTGGAGACAAGTCGGCTGTAGGACGATGTATTGAATCGCGACGCAATTTGTGTGTCCCATCGTCATCAACAGGCTCTGAACGTTACAATTAATTGTCAGTTTTGCGTCGTATTCGAAAAACTAGACTCACAGGAGAACGACCATAAGGTGCCCGAGGCAGCACTAGACCCTTGGAGACAAGTCGGCTGTAGGACGATGTATTGAATCGCGACGCAATTTGTGTGTTCCATCGTCATTAACAGGCTCTGAACGTTACAATTCACTGTCAGTTTTGCGTCGGATTCGAAAATCTAGACTCACAGGAGAACGAGCATATGGTGCCCGAGGCAGCACTAGACCCTTGGAGACAAGTCGGCTGGAAGACGATGTATTGATTCGCGACGCAATTTGTGTGTTCCATCGTCATTAAGAGGCTCTGAACCTTACAATTAACTGTCAGTTTTGCGTCGGATTCGAAAATCTAGACTCACCGATGAACGACCATAAGGTGCCCGAGGCAGCAATAGACCCTTCGAGACAAGTCGGCTGGAGGACGATGTATTGAGTCGCGACGCAATTTGTGTGTTCTATCGTCATTAACAGGCTCTGAACGTTACAATTCACTGTCAGTTTTGCGTAGTATTCTGAAATCTAGACTCACAGATGAACGACCATAAGGTGCCCGAGGCACCAAGAGACCCTTGGAGACAGGTCGGCTGTGGGACGATGAATTGAATCGCGACGCAATTTGTGTGTTCCATCGTCATCAAGAGGCTCTGAACGTTACAATTCACTGTCAGTTTTGCATCGCATTCGAAAAACTAGACTCACAGGAGAACGACCATAAGGTGCCCGAGGCAGCAATAGACCCTTGGAGACAAGTCGGCTGGAGGACGATGTATTGAATCGCGACGCAATTTGTGTGTCCCATCGTCAGTATCAGGCTCTGAACGTTACAATTCACTGTCAGTTTTGCGTCGGATTCGAAAATCTAGACTCACAGGAGAACGAGCATATGGTGCCCGAGGCAGCACTAGACCCTTGGAGACAAGTCGGCTGTAGGACGATGTATTGAGTCGCGACGCAATTTGTGTGTCCCATCGTCATCAACAGGCTCTGAACGTTACAAGTCACTGTCAGTTTTGCGTCGGATTCGAAAAACTAGACTCACAGGAGAACGACCATAAGGTGCCCGAGGCAGCACTAGACCCTTGGAGACAAGTCGCCTGTAGGACGATGTATTGAATCGCGACGCAATTTGTGTGTTCCATCGTCATTAAGAGGCTCTGAACGTTACAATTAACTGTCAGTTTTGCGTCGGATTCGAAAATCTAGACTCACAGGAGAACGAGCATATGGTGCCCGAGGCAGCAATAGACCCTTCGAGACAAGTCGGCTGTAGGACGATGTATTGAATCGCGACGCAATTTGTGTGTTCCATCGTCATTAACAGGCTCTGAACGTTACAATTAATTGTCAGTTTTGCGTCGTATTCGAAAATCTAGACTCACAGGAGAACGAGCATATGGTGCCCGAGGCAGCACTAGACCCTTGGAGACAAGTCGGCTGGAGGACGATGTATTGAATCGCGACGCAATTTGTATGTTCCATCGTCATTAACAGGCTCTGAACGTTACAATTCACTGTCAGTTTTGCGCCGGATTCGAAAATCTAGACTCACAGGAGAACGAGCATATGGTGCCCGAGGCAGCACTAGACCCTTGGAGACAAGTCGGATGGAGGACGATGTATTGAATCGCGACGCAATTTGTGTGTTCCATCGTCATCAACAGGCTCTGAACGTTACAATTAATTGTCAGTTTTGCGTCGTATTCGAAAATCTAGACTCACAGGAGAACGACGATAAGGTGCCCGAGGCAGCACTAGACCCTTGGAGACAAGTCGGCTGTAGGACGATGTATTGAATCGCGACGCAATTTGTGTGTTCCATCGTCATTAAGAGGCTCTGAACGTTACAATTAATTGTCAGTTTTGCGCCGGATTCGAAAAACTAGACTCATAGGAGAACGACCAAGAGGTGCCAGGAGCAGCAATACTACCTCGGAGACATGTCGGCTGGAGGACGATGTATTGAATCGCGACGCAATTTGTGTGTCCCATCGTCATTAACAGGCTCTGAACGTTACAATTAACTGTCAGTTTTGCATCGCAATCGAAAAACTAGACTCACAGGAGAACGACCATAAGGTGCCCGAGGCAGCAATAGACCCTTGGAGACAAGTCGGCTGTAGGACGATGTATTGAATCGCGACGCAATTTGTGTGTTCCATCGTCATTAACAGGCTCTGAACGTTACAATTCACTGTCAGTTTTGCGTCGGATTCGAAAATCTAGACTCACAGGAGAACGAGCATATGGTGCCCGAGGCAGCACTAGACCCTTGGAGACAAGTCGGCTGTAGGACGATGTATTGAATCGCGACGCAATTTGTGTGTTCCATCGTCATTAACAGGCTCTGAACGTTACAATTAACTGTCAGTTTTGCGTCGGATTCGAAAATCTAGACTCACAGGAGAACGACCATAAGGTGCCCGAGGCAGCACTAGACCCTTGGAGACAAGTCGGCTGGAGGACGATGTAATGAGTCGCGACGCAATTTGTGTGTCCCATCGTCATTAACAGGCTCTGAACGTTACAATTCACTGTCAGTTTTGCATCGCATTCGAAAAACTAGACTCACAGGAGAACGACCATAAGGTGCCCGAGGCAGCAATAGACCCTTGGAGACAAGTCGGCTGTAGGACGATGTATTGAATCGCGACGCAATTTGTGTGTTCCATCGTCATTAACAGGCTCTGAACGTTACAATTCACTGTCAGTTTTGCGTCGGATTCGAAAATCTAGACTCACAGGAGAACGAGCATATGGTGCCCGAGGCAGCACTAGACCCTTGGAGACAAGTCGGCTGTAGGACGATGTATTGAATCGCGACGCAATTTGTTTGTTCCATCGTCATTAACAGGCTCTGAACGTTACAATTCACTGTCAGTTTTGCGTCGGATTCGAAAAACTAGACTCACAGGAGAACGAGCATATGGTGCCCGAGGCAGCACTAGACCCTTGGAGACAAGTCGGCTGTAGGACGATGTATTGAATCGCGACGCAATTTGTGTGTTCCATCGTCATTAACAGGCTCTGAACGTTACAATTCACTGTCAGTTTTGCGTCGGATTCGAAAATCTAGACTCACAGGAGAACGAGCATATGGTGCCCGAGGCAGCACTAGACCCTTGGAGACAAGTCGGCTGTAGGACGATGTATTGATTCGCGACGCAATTTGTGTGTTCCATCGTCATTAAGAGGCTCTGAACCTTACAATTAACTGTCAGTTTTGCGTCGGATTCCAAAATCTAGACTCACCGATGAACGACCATAAGGTGCCCGAGGCAGCAATAGACACTTCGAGACAAGTCGGCTGGAGGATGATGTATTGAGTCGCGACGCAATTTGTGTGTTCTATCGTCATTAACAGGCTCTGAACGTTACAATTCACTGTCAGTTTTGCGTCGTATTCTGAAATCTAGACTCACAGGAGAACGAGCATATGGTGCCCGAGGCAGCAAGAGACCCTTGGAGACAGGTCGGCTGTGGGACGATGAATTGAATCGCGACGCAATTTGTGTGTTCCATCGTCATCAAGAGGCTCTGAACGTTACAATTCACTGTCAGTTTTGCATCGCATTCGAAAAACTAGACTCACAAAAGAACGACCATAAGGTGCCCGAGGCAGCAATAGACCCTTGGAGACAAGTCGGCTGGAGGACGATGTATTGAATCGCGACGCAATTTGTGTGTCCCATCGTCAGTATCAGGCTCTGAACGTTACAATTCACTGTCAGTTTTGCGTCGGATTCGAAAATCTAGACTCACAGGAGAACGAGCATATGGTGCCCGAGGCAGCACTAGACCCTTGGAGACAAGTCGGCTGTAGGACGATGTATTGAATCGCGACGCAATTTGTGTGTCCCATCGTCATCAACAGGCTCTGAACGTTACAATTAATTGTCAGTTTTGCGTCGTATTCGAAAAACTAGACTCACAGGAGAACGACCATAAGGTGCCCGAGGCAGCACTAGACCCTTGGAGACAAGTCGGCTGTAGGACGATGTATTGAATCGCGACGCAATTTGTGTGTTCCATCGTCATTAACAGGCTCTGAACGTTACAATTCACTGTCAGTTTTGCGTCGGATTCGAAAATCTAGACTCACAGGAGAACGAGCATATGGTGCCCGAGGCAGCACTAGACCCTTGGAGACAAGTCGGCTGGAAGACGATGTATTGATTCGCGACGCAATTTGTGTGTTCCATCGTCATTAAGAGGCTCTGAACCTTACAATTAACTGTCAGTTTTGCGTCGGATTCGAAAATCTAGACTCACCGATGAACGACCATAAGGTGCCCGAGGCAGCAATAGACCCTTCGAGACAAGTCGGCTGGAGGACGATGTATTGAGTCGCGACGCAATTTGTGTGTTCTATCGTCATTAACAGGCTCTGAACGTTACAATTCACTGTCAGTTTTGCGTAGTATTCTGAAATCTAGACTCACAGATGAACGACCATAAGGTGCCCGAGGCACCAAGAGACCCTTGGAGACAGGTCGGCTGTGGGACGATGAATTGAATCGCGACGCAATTTGTGTGTTCCATCGTCATCAAGAGGCTCTGAACGTTACAATTCACTGTCAGTTTTGCATCGCATTCGAAAAACTAGACTCACAGGAGAACGACCATAAGGTGCCCGAGGCAGCAATAGACCCTTGGAGACAAGTCGGCTGGAGGACGATGTATTGAATCGCGACGCAATTTGTGTGTCCCATCGTCAGTATCAGGCTCTGAACGTTACAATTCACTGTCAGTTTTGCGTCGGATTCGAAAATCTAGACTCACAGGAGAACGAGCATATGGTGCCCGAGGCAGCACTAGACCCTTGGAGACAAGTCGGCTGTAGGACGATGTATTGAGTCGCGACGCAATTTGTGTGTCCCATCGTCATCAACAGGCTCTGAACGTTACAAGTCACTGTCAGTTTTGCGTCGGATTCGAAAAACTAGACTCACAGGAGAACGACCATAAGGTGCCCGAGGCAGCACTGGACCCTTGGAGACAAGTCGCCTGTAGGACGATGTATTGAATCGCGACGCAATTTGTGTGTTCCATCGTCATTAAGAGGCTCTGAACGTTACAATTAACTGTCAGTTTTGCGTCGGATTCGAAAATCTAGACTCACAGGAGAACGAGCATATGGTGCCCGAGGCAGCAATAGACCCTTCGAGACAAGTCGGCTGTAGGACGATGTATTGAATCGCGACGCAATTTGTGTGTTCCATCGTCATTAACAGGCTCTGAACGTTACAATTAATTGTCAGTTTTGCGTCGTATTCGAAAATCTAGACTCACAGGAGAACGAGCATATGGTGCCCGAGGCAGCACTAGACCCTTGGAGACAAGTCGGCTGGAGGACGATGTATTGAATCGCGACGCAATTTGTATGTTCCATCGTCATTAACAGGCTCTGAACGTTACAATTCACTGTCAGTTTTGCGCCGGATTCGAAAATCTAGACTCACAGGAGAACGAGCATATGGTGCCCGAGGCAGCACTAGACCCTTGGAGACAAGTCGGATGGAGGACGATGTATTGAATCGCGACGCAATTTGTGTGTTCCATCGTCATCAACAGGCTCTGAACGTTACAATTAATTGTCAGTTTTGCGTCGTATTCGAAAATCTAGACTCACAGGAGAACGACGATAAGGTGCCCGAGGCAGCACTAGACCCTTGGAGACAAGTCGGCTGTAGGACGATGTATTGAATCGCGACGCAATTTGTGTGTTCCATCGTCATTAACAGGCTCTGAACGTTACAATTCACTGTCAGTTTTGCGTCGGATTCGAAAATCTTGACTCACAGGAGAACGAGCATATGGTGCCCGAGGCAGCACTAGACCCTTGGAGACAAGTCGGCTGTAGGACGATGTATTGAATCGCGACGCAATTTGTGTGTTCCATCGTCATTAACAGGCTCTGAACGTTACAATTCACTGTCAGTTTTGCGTCGGATTCGAAAATCTTGACTCACAGGAGAACGAGCATATGGTGCCCGAGGCAGCACTAGACCCTTGGAGACAAGTCGGCTGTAGGACGATGTATTGAATCGCGACGCAATTTGTGTGTTCCATCGTCATTAACAGGCTCTGAACGTTACAATTCACTGTCAGTTTTGCGTCTGATTCGAAAATCTAGACTCACAGGAGAACGAGCATATGGTGCCCGAGGCAGCACTAGACCCTTGGAGACAAGTCGGCTGTAGGACGATGTATTGAATCGCGACGCAATTTGTGTGTTCCATCGTCATTAACAGGCTCTGAACGTTACAATTAACTGTCAGTTTTGCGTCGGATTCGAAAATCTAGACTCACAGGAGAACGACCATAAGGTGCCCGAGGCAGCACTAGACCCTTGGAGACAAGTCGGCTGGAGGACGATGTAATGAGTCGCGACGCAATTTGTGTGTCCCATCGTCATTAACAGGCTCTGAACGTTACAATTAACTGTCAGTTTTGCATCGCATTCGAAAAACTAGACTCACAGGAGAACGAGCATATGGTGCCCGAGGCAGCAATAGACCCTTGGAGACAAGTCGGCTGGAGGACGATGTATTGATTCGCGACGCAATTTGTGTGTTCCATCGTCATCAAGAGGCTCTGAACGTTACAATTCACTCTCAGTTTTGCGTCGGATTCGAAAATCTAGACTCACAGGAGAACGAGCATTGGTGCCCGAGGCAGCACTAGACCCTTGGAGACAAGTCGGCTGTAGGACGATGTATTGAATCGCGACGCAATTTGTGTGTTCCATCGTCATTAACAGGCTCTGAACGTTACAATTCACTGTCAGTTTTGCGTCGGATTCGAAAATCTAGACTCACAGGAGAACGAGCATATGGTGCCCGAGGCAGCACTAGCCCCTTGGAGACAAGTCGGCTGTAGGACGATGTATTGAATCGCGACGCAATTTGTGTGTTCCATCGTCATTAAGAGGCTCTGAACGTTACTATTAACTGTCAATTTTGCATCGCATTCGAAAAACTAGACTCACAGGAGAACGACCATAAGGTGCCCGAGGCATCAATAGACCCTTGGAGACAAGTCGGCTGGAGGACGATGTATTGAATCGCGACGAAATTTGTGTGTTCCATCGTCATCAAGAGGCTCTGAACGTTACAATTCACTGTCAGTTTTGCGTCGGATTCGAAAACCTAGACTCACAGGAGAACGACGATAAGGTGCCCGAGGCAGCACTAGACCCTTGGAGACAAGTCGGCTGTAGGACGATGTATTGAATCGCGACGCAATTTGTGTGTTCCATCGTCATCAAGAGGCTCTGAACGTTACAAGTCACTGTCAGTTTTGCGTCGGATTCGAAAATCTAGACGCACAGGAGAACGAGCATATGGTGCCCGAGGCAGCACTAGCCCCTTGGAGACAAGTCGGCTGTAGGACGATGTATTGAATCGCGACGCAATTTGTGTGTTCCATCGTCATTAACAGGCTCTGAACGTTACAATTCACTGTCAGTTTTGCGTCGGATTCGAAAATCTAGACTCACAGGAGAACGAGCATATGGTGCCCGAGGCAGCACTAGACCCTTGGAGACAAGTCGGCTGTAGGACGATGTATTGAATCGCGACGCAATTTGTGTGTTCCATCGTCATTAACAGGCTCTGAACGTTACAATTCACTGTCAGTTTTGCGTCGGATTCGAAAAACTAGACTCACAGGAGAACGAGCATATGGTGCCCGAGGCAGCACTAGACCCTTGGAGACAAGTCGGCTGTAGGACGATGTATTGAATCGCGACGCAATTTGTGTGTTCCATCGTCATTAACAGGCTCTGAACGTTACAATTCACTGTCAGTTTTGCGTCGGATTCGAAAATCTAGACTCACAGGAGAACGAGCATATGGTGCCCGAGGCAGCACTAGACCCTTGGAGACAAGTCGGCTGTAGGACGATGTATTGATTCGCGACGCAATTTGTGTGTTCCATCGTCATTAAGAGGCTCTGAACCTTACAATTAACTGTCAGTTTTGCGTCGGATTCCAAAATCTAGACTCACCGATGAACGACCATAAGGTGCCCGAGGCAGCAATAGACACTTCGAGACAAGTCGGCTGGAGGATGATGTATTGAGTCGCGACGCAATTTGTGTGTTCTATCGTCATTAACAGGCTCTGAACGTTACAATTCACTGTCAGTTTTGCGTCGTATTCTGAAATCTAGACTCACAGGAGAACGAGCATATGGTGCCCGAGGCAGCAAGAGACCCTTGGAGACAGGTCGGCTGTGGGACGATGAATTGAATCGCGACGCAATTTGTGTGTTCCATCGTCATCAAGAGGCTCTGAACGTTACAATTCACTGTCAGTTTTGCATCGCATTCGAAAAACTAGACTCACAAAAGAACGACCATAAGGTGCCCGAGGCAGCAATAGACCCTTGGAGACAAGTCGGCTGGAGGACGATGTATTGAATCGCGACGCAATTTGTGTGTCCCATCGTCAGTATCAGGCTCTGAACGTTACAATTCACTGTCAGTTTTGCGTCGGATTCGAAAATCTAGACTCACAGGAGAACGAGCATATGGTGCCCGAGGCAGCACTAGACCCTTGGAGACAAGTCGGCTGTAGGACGATGTATTGAATCGCGACGCAATTTGTGTGTCCCATCGTCATCAACAGGCTCTGAACGTTACAATTAATTGTCAGTTTTGCGTCGTATTCGAAAATCTAGACTCACAGGAGAACGACGATAAGGTGCCCGAGGCAGCACTAGACCCTTGGAGACAAGTCGGCTGTAGGACGATGTATTGAATCGCGACGCAATTTGTGTGTTCCATCGTCATCAAGAGGCTCTGAACGTTACAAGTCACTGTCAGTTTTGCGTCGGATTCGAAAATCTAGACTCACAGGAGAACGAGCATATGGTGCCCGAGGCAGCACTAGACCCTTGGAGACAAGTCGGCTGTAGGACGATGTATTGAATCGCGACGCAATTTGTGTGTTCCATCGTCATTAACAGGCTCTGAACGTTACAATTCACTGTCAGTTTTGCGTCGGATTCGAAAATCTTGACTCACAGGAGAACGAGCATATGGTGCCCGAGGCAGCACTAGACCCTTGGAGACAAGTCGGCTGTAGGACGATGTATTGAATCGCGACGCAATTTGTGTGTTCCATCGCCATTAACAGGCTCTGAACGTTACAATTCACTGTCAGTTTTGCGTCGGATTCGAAAATCTAGACTCACAGGAGAACGAGCATATGGTGCCCGAGGCAGCACTAGACCCTTGGAGACAAGTCGGCTGTAGGACGATGTATTGAATCGCGACGCAATTTGTGTGTTCCATCGTCATTAACAGGCTCTGAACGTTACAATTAACTGTCAGTTTTGCGTCGGATTCGAAAATCTAGACTCAAAGGAGAACGACCATAAGGTGCCCGAGGCAGCACTAGACCCTTGGAGACAAGTCGGCTGGAGGACGATGTATTGAGTCGCGACGCAATTTGTGTGTCCCATCGTCATTAACAGGCTCTGAACGTTACAATTCACTGTCAGTTTTGCGTCGGATTCGAAAATGTAGACTCACAGGAGAACGAGCATATGGTGCCCGAGGCAGCAATAGACCCTTCGAGACAAGTCGGCTGGAGGACGATGTATTGAATCGCGACGCAAGTTGTGTGTTCCATCGTCATTAAGAGGCTCTGAACGTTACAATTAACTGTCAGTTTTGCGTCGGATTCGAAAATCTAGACTCACAGGAGAACGACCATAAGGTGCCCGAGGCAGCAATAGACCCTTGGAGACAAGTCGGCTGGAGGACGATGTATTGAGACGCGACGCAATTTGTGTGTTCCATCGTCATTAACAGGCTCTGAACGTTACAATTCACTGTCAGTTTTGCATCGCATTCGAAAAACTAGACTCACAGGAGAACGACCATAAGGTGCCCGAGGCAGCAATAGACCCTTGGAGACAAGTCGGCTGTAGGACGATGTATTGAATCGCGACGCAATTTGCGTGTCCCATCGTCAGTATCAGGCTCTGAACGTTACAATTAACTGTCAGTTTTGCGTCGGATTCGAAAATCTAGACTCACAGGAAAACGACCATAAGGTGCCCGAGGCAGCAATAGACCCTTGGAGACAAGTCGGCTGGAGGACGATGTATTGATTCGCGACGCAATTTGTGTGTTCCATCGAAATTAAGAGGCTCTGAACCTTACAATTAACTGTCAGTTTTGCGTCGGATTCGAAAATCTAGACTCACCGATGAACGACCATAAGGTGCCCGAGGCAGCAATAGACCCTTCGAGACAAGTCGGCTGTAGGATGATGTATTGAATCGCGACGCAATTTGTGTGTTCCATCGTCATTAAGAGGCTCTGAACGTTACAATTAACTGTCAGTTTTGCGTCGGATTCTAAAATCTAGACTCACAGGAGAACGACCATAAGGTGCCCGAGGCAGCAATAGACCCTTGGAGACAAGTCGGCTGGAGGACGATGTATTGAGACGCGACGCAATTTGTGTGTTCCATCGTCATTAAGAGGCTCTGAACCTTACAATTAACTGTCAGTTTTGCGTCGGATTCGAAAATCTAGACTCACCGATGAACGACCATAAGGTGCCCGAGGCAGCAATAGACCCTTCGAGACAAGTCGGCTGGAGGACGATGTATTGAGTCGCGACGCAATTTGTGTGTTCTATCGTCATTAACAGGCTCTGAACGTTACAATTCACTGTCAGTTTTGCGTCGTATTCTGAAATCTAGACTCACAGATGAACGACCATAAGGTGCCCGAGGCAGCAAGAGACCCTTGGAGACAGGTCGGCTGTGGGACGATGAATTGAATCGCGACGCAATTTGTGTGTTCCATCGTCATCAAGAGGCTCTGAACGTTACAATTCACTGTCAGTTTTGCATCGCATTCGAAAAACTAGACTCACAGGAGAACGACCATAAGGTGCCCGAGGCAGCAATAGACCCTTCGAGACAAGTCGGCTGGAGGACGATGTATTGAATCGCGACGCAATTTGTGTGTCCCATCGTCAGTATCAGGCTCTGAACGTTACAATTCACTGTCAGTTTTGCGTCGGATTCGAAAATCTAGACTCACAGGAGAACGAGCATATGGTGCCCGAGGCAGCACTAGACCCTTGGAGACAAGTCGGCTGTAGGACGATGTATTGAGTCGCGACGCAATTTGTGTGTCCCATCGTCATCAACAGGCTCTGAACGTTACAATTCACTGTCAATTTTGCATCGTATTCGAATAACTAGACTCACAGCAGAACGACCATAATGTGCCCGAGGCATCAATAGACCCTTGGAGACAAGTCGGCTGGAGGACGATGTATTGAGACGCGACGCAATTTGTGTGTCCCATCGTCATTAACAGGCTCTGAACGTTACAATTAACTGTCAGTTTTGCGTCGGATTCGAAAATCTAGACTCACCGATGAACGACCATAAGGTGCCCGAGGCAGCAATAGACCCTTCGAGACAAGTCGGCTGTAGGACGATGTATTGAATCGCGACGCAATTTGTGTGTTCCATCGTCAGTATCAAGCTCTGAACGTTACAATTAACCGTCAGTTTTGCGTCGTATTCTGAAAACTAGACTCACAGGAGAACGACGATAAGGTGCCCGAGGCAGCAATAGACCCTTCGAGACAAGTCGGCTGTAGGACGATGTATTGAATCGCGACGCAATTTGTGTGTCCAATCGTCATTAACAGGCTCTGAACGTTACAATTAACAGTCAGTTTTGCGTCGGATTCGAAAATCTAGACTCACAGGAGAACGAGCATATGGTGCCCGAGGCAGCACTAGACCCTTGGAGACAAGTCGGCTGGAGGACGATGTATTGAATCGCGACGCAATTTGTGTGTTCCATCGTCATCAAGAGGCTCTGAACGTTACAATTCACTCTCAGTTTTGCGTCGGATTCGAAAATCTAGACTCACAGGAGAACGAGCATATGGTGCCCGAGGCAGCACTAGACCCTTGGAGACAAGTCGGCTGTAGGGCGATGTATTGAGTCGCGACGCAATTTGTGTGTCCCATCGTCATTAACAGGCTCTGAACGTTACAATTAATTGTCAGTTTTGCATCGCATTCGAAAAACTAGACTCACAGGAGAACGACCATAAGGTGCCCGAGGCAGCAATAGACCCTTCGAGACAAGTCGGCTGTAGGACGATGTATTGAATCGCGACGCAATTTGTGTGTCCCATCGTCATTAACAGGCTCTGAACGTTACAATTAACTGTCAGTTTTGCATCGCATTCGAAAAACTAGACTCACAGGAGAACGACCATAAGGTGCCCGAGGCAGCAATAGACCCTTCGAGACAAGTCGGCTGGAGGACGATGTATTGAATCGCGACGCAATTTGTGTGTTCCATCGTCATTAACAGGCTCTGAACGTTACAATTAACTGTCAGTTTTGCGTCGGATTCGAAAATCTAGACTCACAGGAGAACGAGCATAAGGTGCCCGAGGCAGCACTAGACCCTTGGAGACAAGTCGCCTGTAGGACGATGTATTGAATCGCGACGCAATTTGTGTGTTCCATCGTCATTAAGAGGCTCTGAACGTTACAATTAACTGTCAGTTTTGCGTCGGATTCGAAAATCTAGACTCACAGGAGAACGAGCATAAGGTGCCCGAGGCAGCAATAGACCCTTCGAGACAAGTCGGCTGGAGGACGATGTATTGAATCGCGACGCAATTTGTGTGTTCCATCGTCATTAACAGGCTCTGAACGTTACAATTAACTGTCAGTTTTGCGCCGGATTCGAAAAACTAGACTCATAGGAGAACGACCATAAGGTGCCCGAGGCAGCACTAGACCCTTGGAGACAAGTCGGCTGGAGGACGATGTATTGAGTCGCGACGCAATTTGTGTGTCCCATCGTCATTAACAGGCTCTGAACGTTACAATTAACTGTCAGTTTTGCATCGCATTCGAAAAACTAGACTCACAGGAGAACGACCATAAGGTGCCCGAGGCAGCAATAGACCCTTGGAGACAAGTCGGCTGGAGGACGATGTATTGAATCTCGACGCAATTTGTGTGTTCCATCGTCATCAAGAGGCTCTGAACGTTACAATTCACTGTCAGTTTTGCGTCGGATTCGAAAAACTAGACTCACAGGAGAA
This sequence comes from Schistocerca nitens, assembly GCF_023898315.1. Classification (NCBI taxonomy): domain Eukaryota; kingdom Metazoa; phylum Arthropoda; class Insecta; order Orthoptera; family Acrididae; genus Schistocerca; species Schistocerca nitens. The sequence goes on from NC_064624.1 coordinate 1,452,155, forward strand.
CGACGATAAGGTGCCCGAGGCAGCACTAGACCCTTGGAGACAAGTCGGCTGTAGGACGATGTATCGAATCGCGACGCAATTTGTGTGTTCCATCGTCATTAACAGGCTCTGAAGGTTACAATTCACTGTCAGTTTTGCGTCGGATTCGAAAATCTAGACTCATAGGAGAACGAGCATATGGTGCCCGAGGCAGCACTAGACCCTTGGAGACAAGTCGGCTGTAGGACGATGTATTGAATCGCGACGCAATTTGTGTGTTCCATCGTCATTAACAGGCTCTGAACGTTACAATTAACTGTCAGTTTTGCGTCGGATTCGAAAATGTAGACTCACAGGAGAACGACCATAAGGTGCCCGAGGCACCACTAGACCCTTGGAGACAAGTCGGCTGGAGGACGATGTATTGAGTCGCGACGCAATTTGTGTGTCCCATCGTCATTAACAGGCTCTGAACGTTACAATTCACTGTCAGTTTTGCGTCGGATTCGAAAATGTAGACTCACAGGAGAACGAGCATATGGTGCCCGAGGCAGCAATAGACCCTTGGAGACAAGTCGGCTGGAGGACGATGTATTGATTCGCGACGCAATTTGTGTGTTCCATCGTCATCAAGAGGCTCTGAACGTTACAATTCACTCTCAGTTTTGCGTCGGATTCGAAAATCTAGACTGACAGGAGAACGAGCATTGGTGCCCGAGGCAGCACTAGACCCTTGGAGACAAGTCGGCTGTAGGACGATGTATTGAATCGCGACGCAATTTGTGTGTTCCATCGTCATTAACAGGCTCTGAACGTTACAATTCACTGACAGTTTTGCGTCGGATTCGAAAATCTAGACTCACAGGAGAACGAGCATATGGTGCCCGAGGCAGCACTAGACCCTTAGAGACAAGTCGGCTGTAGGACGATGTATTGAATCGCGACGCAATTTGTGTGTTCCATCGTCATTAACAGGCTCTGAACGTTACAATTAACTGTCAATTTTGCATCGCATTCGAAAAACTAGACTCACAGCAGAACGACCATAAGGTTCCCGAGGCATCAATAGACCCTTGGAGACAAGTCGGCTGGAGGACGATGTATTGAATCGCGACGCAATTTGTGTGTTCCATCGTCATCAAGAGGCTCTGAACGTTACAATTCACTGTCAGTTTTGCGTCGTATTCTGAAATCTAGACTCACAGAAGAACGACCATAAGGTGCCCGAGGCAGCAAGAGACCCTTGGAGACAGGTCGGCTGTGGGACGATGAATTGAATCGCGACGCAATTTGTGTGTTCCATCGTCATCAAGAGGCTCTGAACGTTACAATTCACTGTCAGTTTTGCATCGCATTCGAAAAACTAGACTCACAGGAGAACGACCATAAGGTGCCCGAGGCAGCAATAGACCCTTGGAGACAAGTCGGCTGTAGGACGATGTATTGAATCGCGAGGCAATTTGCGTGTCCCATCGTCAGTATCAGGCTCTGAACGTTACAATTAACTGTCAGTTTTGCGTCGGATTCGAAAATCAAGACTCACAGGAAAACGACCATAAGGTGCCCGAGGCAGCAATAGACCCTTGGAGACAAGTCGGCTGGAGGACGATGTATTGAGACGCGACGCAATTTGTGTGTCCCATCTTCATTAAGAGGCTCTGAACGTTACAATTAACTGTCAGTTTTGCGTCGGATTCGAAAATCTAGACTCACAGGAAAACGACCATAAGGTGCCCGAGGCAGCAATAGACCCTTGGAGACAAGTCGGCTGGAGGACGATGTATTGATTCGCGACGCAATTTGTGTGTTCCATCGTCATTAAGAGGCTCTGAACCTTACAATTAACTGTCAGTTTTGCGTCGGATTCGAAAATCTAGACTCACCGATGAACGACCATAAGGTGCCCGAGGCAGCAATAGACCCTTCGAGACAAGTCGGCTGGAGGACGATGTATTGAGTCGCGACGCAATTTGTGTGTTCTATCGTCATTAACAGGCTCTGAACGTTACAATTCACTGTCAGTTTTGCGTCGTATACTGAAAACTAGACTCACAGATAAACAACCATAAGGTGCCCGAGGCAGCAAGAGACCCTTGGAGACAAGTCGGCTGTAGGACGATGTATTGAATCGCGACGCAAGTTGTGTGTTCCATCGTCATCAAGAGGCTCTGAACGTTACAATTCACTCTTAGTTTTGCGTCGGATTCGAAAATCTAGACTCACCGATGAACGACCATAAGGTGCCCGAGGCAGCAATAGACCCTTCGAGACAAGTCGGCTGTAGGATGATGTATTGAATCGCGACGCAATTTGTGTGTTCCATCGTCATTAAGAGGCTCTGAACGTTACAATTAACTGTCAGTTTTGCGTCGGATTCTAAAATCTAGACTCACAGGAGAACGACCATAAGGTGCCCGAGGCAGCAATAGACCCTTGGAGACAAGTCGGCTGTAGGACGATGTATTGAGACGCGACGCAATTTGTGTGTCCCATCTTCATTAAGAGGCTCTGAACGTTACAATTAACTGTCAGTTTTGCGTCGGATTCGAAAATCTAGACTCACAGGAAAACGACCATAAGGTGCCCGAGGCAGCACTAGACCCTTGGAGACAAGTCGGCTGGAGGACGATGTATTGATTCGCGACGCAAATTGTGTGTTCCATCGTCATTAAGAGGCTCTGAACCTTACAATTAACTGTCAGTTTTGCGTCGGATTCGAAAATCTAGACTCACCGATGAACGACCATAAGGTGCCCGAGGCAGCAATAGACCCTTCGAGACAAGTCGGCTGGAGGACGATGTATTGAGTCGCGACGCAATTTGTGTGTTCTATCGTCATTAACAGGCTCTGAACGTTACAATTCACTGTCAGTTTTGCGTCGTATTCTGAAATCTAGACTCACAGATGAACGACCATAAGGTGCCCGAGGCAGCAAGAGACCCTTGGAGACAGGTCGGCTGTGGGACGATGAATTGAATCGCGACGCAATTTGTGTGTTCCATCGTCATCAAGAGGCTCTGAACGTTACAATTCACTGTCAGTTTTGCATCGCATTCGAAAAACTAGACTCACAGGAGAACGACCATAAGGTGCCCGAGGCAGCAATAGACCCTTGGAGACAAGTAGGCTGGAGGACGATGTATTGAATCGCGACGCAATTTGTGTGTCCCATCGTCAGTATCAGGCTCTGAACGTTACAATTCACTGTCAGTTTTGCGTCGGATTCGAAAATCTAGACTCACAGGAGAACGAGCATATGGTGCCCGAGGCAGCACTAGACCCTTGGAGACAAGTCGGCTGTAGGACGATGTATTGAGTCGCGACGCAATTTGTGTGTCCCATCGTCATCAACAGGCTCTGAACGTTACAATTCACTGTCAGTTTTGCGTCGGATTCGAAAATCTAGACTCACAGGAGAACGAGCATATGGTGCCCGAGGCAGCACTAGACCCTTGGAGACAAGTCGGCTGTAGGACGATGTATTGAATCGCGAGGCAATTTGTGTGTTCCATCGTCATTAAGAGGCTCTGAACGTTACAATTAACTGTCAATTTTGCATCGCATTCGAATAACTAGACTCATAGGAGAACGACCATAAGGTGCCCGAGGCAGCACTAGACCCTTGGAGACAAGTCGGCTGGAGGACGATGTATTGAGTCCCGACGCAATTTGTGTGTCCCATCGTCATTAACAGGCTCTGAACGTTACAATTAACTGTCAGTTTTGCATCGCATTCGAAAAACTAGACTCACAGGAGAACGACCATAAGGTGCCCGAGGCAGCAATAGACCCTTCGAGACAAGTCGGCTGGAGGACGATGTATTGAATCGCGACGCAATTTGTGTGTTCCATCGTCATTAACAGGCTCTGAACGTTACAATTAACTGTCAGTTTTGCGTCGGATTCGAAAATCTAGACTCACAGGAGAACGAGCATAAGGTGCCCGAGGCAGCACTAGACCCTTGGAGACAAGTCGCCTGTAGGACGATGTATTGAATCGCGACGCAATTTGTGTGTTCCATCGTCATTAAGAGGCTCTGAACGTTACAATTAACTGTCAGTTTTGCGTCGGATTCGAAAATCTAGACTCACAGGAGAACGAGCATAAGGTGCCCGAGGCAGCAATAGACCCTTCGAGACAAGTCGGCTGGAGGACGATGTATTGAATCGCGACGCAATTTGTGTGTTCCATCGTCATTAAGAGGCTCTGAACGTTACAATTAACTGTCAGTTTTGCGCCGGATTCGAAAAACTAGACTCATAGGAGAACGACCATAAGGTGCCCGAGGCAGCACTAGACCCTTGGAGACAAGTCGGCTGGAGGACGATGTATTGAGTCGCGACGCAATTTGTGTGTCCCATCGTCATTAACAGGCTCTGAACGTTACAATTAACTGTCAGTTTTGCATCGCATTCGAAAAACTAGACTCACAGGAGAACGACCATAAGGTGCCCGAGGCAGCAATAGACCCTTGGAGACAAGTCGGCTGGAGGACGATGTATTGAATCTCGACGCAATTTGTGTGTTCCATCGTCATCAAGAGGCTCTGAACGTTACAATTCACTGTCAGTTTTGCGTCGGATTCGAAAAACTAGACTCACAGGAGAACGACGATAAGGTGCCCGAGGCAGCACTAGACCCTTGGAGACAAGTCGGCTGTAGGACGATGTATCGAATCGCGACGCAATTTGTGTGTTCCATCGTCATTAACAGGCTCTGAAGGTTACAATTCACTGTCAGTTTTGCGTCGGATTCGAAAATCTAGACTCATAGGAGAACGAGCATATGGTGCCCGAGGCAGCACTAGACCCTTGGAGACAAGTCGGCTGTAGGACGATGTATTGAATCGCGACGCAATTTGTGTGTTCCATCGTCATTAACAGGCTCTGAACGTTACAATTAACTGTCAGTTTTGCGTCGGATTCGAAAATGTAGACTCACAGGAGAACGACCATAAGGTGCCCGAGGCACCACTAGACCCTTGGAGACAAGTCGGCTGGAGGACGATGTATTGAGTCGCGACGCAATTTGTGTGTCCCATCGTCATTAACAGGCTCTGAACGTTACAATTCACTGTCAGTTTTGCGTCGGATTCGAAAATGTAGACTCACAGGAGAACGAGCATATGGTGCCCGAGGCAGCAATAGACCCTTGGAGACAAGTCGGCTGGAGGACGATGTATTGATTCGCGACGCAATTTGTGTGTTCCATCGTCATCAAGAGGCTCTGAACGTTACAATTCACTCTCAGTTTTGCGTCGGATTCGAAAATCTAGACTGACAGGAGAACGAGCATTGGTGCCCGAGGCAGCACTAGACCCTTGGAGACAAGTCGGCTGTAGGACGATGTATTGAATCGCGACGCAATTTGTGTGTTCCATCGTCATTAACAGGCTCTGAACGTTACAATTCACTGACAGTTTTGCGTCGGATTCGAAAATCTAGACTCACAGGAGAACGAGCATATGGTGCCCGAGGCAGCACTAGACCCTTAGAGACAAGTCGGCTGTAGGACGATGTATTGAATCGCGACGCAATTTGTGTGTTCCATCGTCATTAACAGGCTCTGAACGTTACAATTAACTGTCAATTTTGCATCGCATTCGAAAAACTAGACTCACAGCAGAACGACCATAAGGTTCCCGAGGCATCAATAGACCCTTGGAGACAAGTCGGCTGGAGGACGATGTATTGAATCGCGACGCAATTTGTGTGTTCCATCGTCATCAAGAGGCTCTGAACGTTACAATTCACTGTCAGTTTTGCGTCGGATTCGAAAAACTAGACTCACAGGAGAACGACGATAAGGTGCCCGAGGCAGCACTAGACCCTTGGAGACAAGTCGGCTGTAGGACGATGTATTGAATCGCGACGCAATTTGTGTGTTCCATCGTCATCAAGAGGCTCTGAACGTTACAAGTCACTGTCAGTTTTGCGTCGGATTCGAAAATCTAGACTCACAGGAGAACGACCATAAGGTGCCCGAGGCAGCAATAGACCCTTCGAGACAAGTCGGCTGTAGGACGATGTATTGAATCGCGACGCAACTTGTGTGTTCCATCGTCATTAACAGGCTCTGAACGTTACAATTCACTGTCAGTTTTGCGTCGGATTCGAAAATCTAGACTCACAGGAGAACGAGCATATGGTGCCCGAGGCAGCACTAGACCCTTGGAGACAAGTCGGCTGTAGGACGATGTATTGAATCGCGACGCAATTTGTGTGTTCCATCGTCATTAACAGGCTCTGAACGTTACAATTCACTGTCAGTTTTGCGTCGGATTCGAAAATCTAGACTCACCGATGAACGACCATAAGGTGCCCGAGGCAGCAATAGACCCTTCGAGACAAGTCGGCTGGAGGACGATGTATTGAGTCGCGACGCAATTTGTGTGTTCTATCGTCATTAACAGGCTCTGAACGTTACAATTCACTGTCAGTTTTGCGTCGTATTCTGAAATCTAGACTCACAGAAGAACGACCATAAGGTGCCCGAGGCAGCAAGAGACCCTTGGAGACAGGTCGGCTGTGGGACGATGAATTGAATCGCGACGCAATTTGTGTGTTCCATCGTCATCAAGAGGCTCTGAACGTTACAATTCACTGTCAGTTTTGCATCGCATTCGAAAAACTAGACTCACAGGAGAACGACCATAAGGTGCCCGAGGCAGCAATAGACCCTTGGAGACAAGTCGGCTGTAGGACGATGTATTGAATCGCGAGGCAATTTGCGTGTCCCATCGTCAGTATCAGGCTCTGAACGTTACAATTAACTGTCAGTTTTGCGTCGGATTCGAAAATCAAGACTCACAGGAAAACGACCATAAGGTGCCCGAGGCAGCAATAGACCCTTGGAGACAAGTCGGCTGGAGGACGATGTATTGAGACGCGACGCAATTTGTGTGTCCCATCTTCATTAAGAGGCTCTGAACGTTACAATTAACTGTCAGTTTTGCGTCGGATTCGAAAATCTAGACTCACAGGAAAACGACCATAAGGTGCCCGAGGCAGCAATAGACCCTTGGAGACAAGTCGGCTGGAGGACGATGTATTGATTCGCGACGCAATTTGTGTGTTCCATCGTCATTAAGAGGCTCTGAACCTTACAATTAACTGTCAGTTTTGCGTCGGATTCGAAAATCTAGACTCACCGATGAACGACCATAAGGTGCCCGAGGCAGCAATAGACCCTTCGAGACAAGTCGGCTGGAGGACGATGTATTGAGTCGCGACGCAATTTGTGTGTTCTATCGTCATTAACAGGCTCTGAACGTTACAATTCACTGTCAGTTTTGCGTCGTATACTGAAAACTAGACTCACAGATGAACAACCATAAGGTGCCCGAGGCAGCAAGAGACCCTTGGAGACAAGTCGGCTGTAGGACGATGTATTGAATCGCGACGCAAGTTGTGTGTTCCATCGTCATCAAGAGGCTCTGAACGTTACAATTCACTCTTAGTTTTGCGTCGGATTCGAAAATCTAGACTCACCGATGAACGACCATAAGGTGCCCGAGGCAGCAATAGACCCTTCGAGACAAGTCGGCTGTAGGATGATGTATTGAATCGCGACGCAATTTGTGTGTTCCATCGTCATTAAGAGGCTCTGAACGTTACAATTAACTGTCAGTTTTGCGTCGGATTCTAAAATCTAGACTCACAGGAGAACGACCATAAGGTGCCCGAGGCAGCAATAGACCCTTGGAGACAAGTCGGCTGGAGGACGATGTATTGAGACGCGACGCAATTTGTGTGTCCCATCTTCATTAAGAGGCTCTGAACGTTACAATTAACTGTCAGTTTTGCGTCGGATTCGAAAATCTAGACTCACAGGAAAACGACCATAAGGTGCCCGAGGCAGCACTAGACCCTTGGAGACAAGTCGGCTGGAGGACGATGTATTGATTCGCGACGCAAATTGTGTGTTCCATCGTCATTAAGAGGCTCTGAACCTTACAATTAACTGTCAGTTTTGCGTCGGATTCGAAAATCTAGACTCACCGATGAACGACCATAAGGTGCCCGAGGCAGCAATAGACCCTTCGAGACAAGTCGGCTGGAGGACGATGTATTGAGTCGCGACGCAATTTGTGTGTTCTATCGTCATTAACAGGCTCTGAACGTTACAATTCACTGTCAGTTTTGCGTCGTATTCTGAAATCTAGACTCACAGATGAACGACCATAAGGTGCCCGAGGCAGCAAGAGACCCTTGGAGACAGGTCGGCTGTGGGACGATGAATTGAATCGCGACGCAATTTGTGTGTTCCATCGTCATCAAGAGGCTCTGAACGTTACAATTCACTGTCAGTTTTGCATCGCATTCGAAAAACTAGACTCACAGGAGAACGACCATAAGGTGCCCGAGGCAGCAATAGACCCTTGGAGACAAGTAGGCTGGAGGACGATGTATTGAATCGCGACGCAATTTGTGTGTCCCATCGTCAGTATCAGGCTCTGAACGTTACAATTCACTGTCAGTTTTGCGTCGGATTCGAAAATCTAGACTCACAGGAGAACGAGCATATGGTGCCCGAGGCAGCACTAGACCCTTGGAGACAAGTCGGCTGTAGGACGATGTATTGAGTCGCGACGCAATTTGTGTGTCCCATCGTCATCAACAGGCTCTGAACGTTACAATTCACTGTCAGTTTTGCGTCGGATTCGAAAATCTAGACTCACAGGAGAACGAGCATATGGTGCCCGAGGCAGCACTAGACCCTTGGAGACAAGTCGGCTGTAGGACGATGTATTGAATCGCGAGGCAATTTGTGTGTTCCATCGTCATTATGAGGCTCTGAACGTTACAATTAACTGTCAATTTTGCATCGCATTCGAATAACTAGACTCATAGGAGAACGACCATAAGGTGCCCGAGGCAGCACTAGACCCTTGGAGACAAGTCGGCTGGAGGACGATGTATTGAGTCGCGACGCAATTTGTGTGTCCCATCGTCATTAACAGGCTCTGAACGTTACAATTAACTGTCAGTTTGCATCGCATTCGAAAAACTAGACTCACAGGAGAACGACCATAAGGTGCCCGAGGCAGCAATAGACCCTTGGAGACAAGTCGGCTGGAGGACGATGTATTGAATCTCGACGCAATTTGTGTGTTCCATCGTCATCAAGAGGCTCTGAACGTTACAATTCACTGTCAGTTTTGCGTCGGATTCGAAAAACTAGACTCACAGGAGAACGACGATAAGGTGCCCGAGGCAGCACTAGACCCTTGGAGACAAGTCGGCTGTAGGACGATGTATCGAATCGCGACGCAATTTGTGTGTTCCATCGTCATTAACAGGCTCTGAAGGTTACAATTCACTGTCAGTTTTGCGTCGGATTCGAAAATCTAGACTCATAGGAGAACGAGCATATGGTGCCCGAGGCAGCACTAGACCCTTGGAGACAAGTCGGCTGTAGGACGATGTATTGAATCGCGACGCAATTTGTGTGTTCCATCGTCATTAACAGGCTCTGAACGTTACAATTCACTGTCAGTTTTGCGTCGGATTCGAAAATCTAGACTCACAGGAGAACGAGCATATGGTGCCCGAGGCAGCACTAGACCCTTGGAGACAAGTCGGCTGTAGGACGATGTATTGAATCGCGACGCAATTTGTGTGTTCCATCGTCATTAACAGGCTCTGAACGTTACAATTAACTGTCAGTTTTGCGTCGGATTCGAAAATGTAGCCTCACAGGAGAACGACCATAAGGTGCCCGAGGCACCACTAGACCCTTGGAGACAAGTCGGCTGGAGGACGATGTATTGAGTCGCGACGCAATTTGTGTGTCCCATCGTCATTAACAGGCTCTGAACGTTACAATTCACTGTCAGTTTTGCGTCGGATTCGAAAATGTAGACTCACAGGAGAACGAGCATATGGTGCCCGAGGCAGCAATAGACCCTTGGAGACAAGTCGGCTGGAGGACGATGTATTGATTCGCGACGCAATTTGTGTGTTCCATCGTCATCAAGAGGCTCTGAACGTTACAATTCACTCTCAGTTTTGCGTCGGATTCGAAAATCTAGACTGACAGGAGAACGAGCATTGGTGCCCGAGGCAGCACTAGACCCTTGGAGACAAGTCGGCTGTAGGACGATGTATTGAATCGCGACGCAATTTGTGTGTTCCATCGTCATTAACAGGCTCTGAACGTTACAATTCACTGACAGTTTTGCGTCGGATTCGAAAATCTAGACTCACAGGAGAACGAGCATATGGTGCCCGAGGCAGCACTAGACCCTTAGAGACAAGTCGGCTGTAGGACGATGTATTGAATCGCGACGCAATTTGTGTGTTCCATCGTCATTAACAGGCTCTGAACGTTACAATTAACTGTCAATTTTGCATCGCATTCGAAAAACTAGACTCACAGGAGAACGACCATAAGGTTCCCGAGGCATCAATAGACCCTTGGAGACAAGTCGGCTGGAGGACGATGTATTGAATCGCGACGCAATTTGTGTGTTCCATCGTCATCAAGAGGCTCTGAACGTTACAATTCACTGTCAGTTTTGCGTCGGATTCGAAAAACTAGACTCACAGGAGAACGACGATAAGGTGCCCGAGGCAGCACTAGACCCTTGGAGACAAGTCGGCTGTAGGACGATGTATTGAATCGCGACGCAATTTGTGTGTTCCATCGTCATCAAGAGGCTCTGAACGTTACAAGTCACTGTCAGTTTTGCGTCGGATTCGAAAATCTAGACTCACAGGAGAACGAGCATAAGGTGCCCGAGGCAGCAATAGACCCTTCGAGACAAGTCGGCTGTAGGACGATGTATTGAATCGCGACGCAACTTGTGTGTTCCATCGTCATTAACAGGCTCTGAACGTTACAATTCACTGTCAGTTTTGCGTCGGATTCGAAAATCTAGACTCACAGGAGAACGAGCATATGGTGCCCGAGGCAGCACTAGACCCTTGGAGACAAGTCGGCTGTAGGACGATGTATTGAATCGCGACGCAATTTGTGTGTTCCATCGTCATTAACAGGCTCTGAACGTTACAATTCACTGTCAGTTTTGCGTCGGATTCGAAAATCTAGACTCACAGGAGAACGAGCATATGGTGCCCGAGGCAGCACTAGACCCTTGGAGACAAGTCGGCTGTAGGACGATGTATTGAATCGCGACGCAATTTGTGTGTTCCATCGTCATTAACAGGCTCTGAACGTTACAATTCACTGTCAGTTTTGCGTCGGATTCGAAAATCTAGACTCACAGGAGAACGAGCATATGGTGCCCGAGGCAGCACTAGACCCTTGGAGACTAGTCGGCTGGAGGACGATGTATTGATTCGCGACGCAATTTGTGTGTTCCATCGTCATTAAGAGGCTCTGAACCTTACAATTAACTGTCAGTTTTGCGTCGGATTCGAAAATCTAGACTCACCGATGAACGACCATAAGGTGCCCGAGGCAGCAATAGACCCTTCGAGACAAATCGGCTGGAGGACGATGTATTGAGTCGCGACGCAATTTGTGTGTTCTATCGTCATTAACAGGCTCTGAACGTTACAATTCACTGTCAGTTTTGCGTCGTATTCTGAAATCTAGACTCACAGATGAACGACCATAAGGTGCCCGAGGCAGCAAGAGATCCTTGGAGACAGGTCGGCTGTGGGACGATGAATTGAATCGCGACGCAATTTGTGTGTCCCATCGTCATCAAGAGGCTCTGAACGTTACAATTCACTGTCAGTTTTGCATCGCATTCGAAAAACTAGACTCACAGGAGAACGACCATAAGGTGCCCGAGGCAGCAATAGACCCTTGGAGACAAGTCGGCTGGAGGACGATGTATTGAATCGCGACGCAATTTGTGTGTCCCATCGTCAGTATCAGGCTCTGAACGTTACAATTCACTGTCAGTTATGCGTCGGATTCGAAAATCTAGACTCACAGGAGAACGAGCATATGGTGCCCGAGGCAGCACTAGACCCTTGGAGACAAGTCGGCTGTAGGACGATGTATTGAGTCGCGACGCAATTTGTGTGTCCCATCGTCATCAACAGGCTCTGAAAGTTACAATTAATTGTCAGTTTTGCGTCGTATTCGAAAAACTAGACTCACAGGAGAACGACCATAAGGTGCCCGAGGCAGCACTAGACCCTTGGAGACAAGTCGCCTGTAGGACGATGTATTGAATCGCGACGCAATTTGTGTGTTCCATCGTCATTAAGAGGCTCTGAACGTTACAATTAACTGTCAGTTTTGCGTCGGATTCGAAAATCTAGACTCACAGGAGAACGAGCATAAGGTGCCCGAGGCAGCAATAGACCCTTCGAGACAAGTCGGCTGGAGGACGATGTATTGAATCGCGACGCAATTTGTGTGTTCCATCGTCATTAACAGGCTCTGAACGTTACAATTAATTGTCAGTTTTGCGTCGTATTCGAAAATCTAGACTCACAGGAGAACGAGCATATGGTGCCCGAGGCAGCACTAGACCCTTGGAGACAAGTCGGCTGTAGGACGATGTATTGAATCGCGACGCAATTTGTGTGTTCCATCGTCATTAAGAGGCTCTGAACCTTACAATTAACTGTCAGTTTTGCGCCGGATTCGAAAAACTAGACTCATAGGAGAACGTCCAAGAGGTGCCTGGAGCAGCAATACTGCCTCGGAGACATGTCGGCTGGAGGACGATGTATTGAATCGCGACGCAATTTGTGTGTTCCATCGTCAGTATCAGGCTCTGAACGTTACAATTAACTGTCAGTTTTGCGTCGGATTCGAAAATCTAGACTCACAGGAGAACGACCATAACGTGCCCGAGGCAGCACTAGACCCTTGGAGACAAGTCGGCTGGAGGACGATGTATTGAGTCGCGACGCAATTTGTGTGTCCCATCGTCATTAACAGGCTCTGAACGTTACAATTAACTGTCAGTTTTGCATCGCATTCGAAAAACTAGACTCACAGGAGAACGACCAAAAGGTGCCCGAGGCAGCAATAGACCCTTGGAGACAAGTCGGCTGGAGGACGATGTATTGAATCGCGACGCAATTTGTGTGTTCCATCGTCATCAAGAGGCTCTGAACGTTACAATTCACTGTCAGTTTTGCGTCGGATTCGAAAAACTAGACTCACAGGAGAACGACGATAAGGTGCCCGAGGCAGCACTAGACCCTTGGAGACAAGTCGGCTGTAGGACGATGTATTGAATCGCGACGCAATTTGTGTGTTCCATCGTCATCAAGAGGCTCTGAACGTTACAAGTCACTGTCAGTTTTGCGTCGGATTCGAAAATCTAGACTCACAGGAGAACGAGCATATGGTGCCCGAGGCAGCACTAGACCCTTGGAGACAAGTCGGCTGTAGGACGATGTATTGAATCGCGACGCAATTTGTGTGTTCCATCGTCATTAACAGGCTCTGAACGTTACAATTCACTGTCAGTTTTGCGTCGGATCGAAAATCTAGACTCACAGGAGAACGAGCATATGGTGCCCGAGGCAGCACTAGACCCTTGGAGACAAGTCGGCTGTAGGACGATGTATTGAATCGCGACGCAATTTGTGTGTTCCATCGTCATTAACAGGCTCTGAACGTTACAATTCACTGTCAGTTTTGCGTCGGATTCGAAAATCTAGACTCACAGGAGAACGAGCATACGGTGCCCGAGGCAGCACTAGACTCTTGGAGACAAGTCGGCTGTAGGACGATGTATTGAATCGCGACGCAATTTGTGTGTTCCATCGTCATTAACAGGCTCTGAACGTTACAATTAACTGTCAGTTTTGCGTCGGATTCGAAAATGTAGACTCACAGGAGAACGACCATAAGGTGCCCGAGGCAGCACTAGACCCTTGGAGACAAGTCGGCTGGAGGACGATGTATTGAGTCGCGACGCAATTTGTGTGTCCCATCGTCATTAACAGGCTCTGAACGTTACAATTCACTGTCAGTTTTGCGTCGGATTCGAAAATGTAGACTCACAGGAGAACGAGCATATGGTGCCCGAGGCAGCAATAGATCCTTCGAGACAAGTCGGCTGGAGGACGATGTATTGAATCGCGACGCAAGTTGTGTGTTCCATCGTCATCAAGAGGCTCTGAACGTTACAATTCACTCTTAGTTTTGCGTCGGATTCGAAAATCTAGACTCACCGAAGAACGACCATAAGGTGCCCGAGGCAGCAATAGACCCTTCGAGACAAGTCGGCTGTAGGACGATGTATTGAATCGCGACGCAATTTGTGTGTTCCATCGTCATTAAGAGGCTCTGAACGTTACAATTAACTGTCAGTTTTGCGTCGGATTCGAAAATCTAGACTCACAGGAGAACGACCATAAGGTGCCCGAGGCAGCAATAGACCCTTGGAGACATGTCGGCTGGAGGACGATGTATTGAGACGCGACGCAATTTGTGTGTCCCATCGTCATTAAGAGGCTCTGAACGTTACAATTAACTGTCAGTTTTGCGTCGGATTCGAAAATCTAGACTCACAGGAAAACGACCATAAGGTGCCCGAGGCAGCAATAGACCCTTGGAGACAAGTCGGCTGGAGGACGATGTATTGATTCGCGACGCAATTTGTGTGTTCCATCGTCATTAAGAGGCTCTGAACCTTACAATTAACTGTCAGTTTTGCGTCGGATTCGAAAATCTAGACTCACCGATGAACGACCATAAGGTGCCCGAGGCAGCAATAGACCCTTCGAGACAAGTCGGCTGGAGGACGATGTATTGAGTCGCGACGCAATTTGTGTGTTCTATCGTCATTAACAGGCTCTGAACGTTACAATTCACTGTCAGTTTTGCGTCGTATTCTGAAATCTAGACTCACAGATGAACGACCATAAGGTGCCCGAGGCAGCAAGAGACCCTTGGAGACAGGTCGGCTGTGGGACGATGAATTGAATCGCGACGCAATTTGTGTGTTCCATCGTCATCAAGAGGCTCTGAACGTTACAATTCACTGTCAGTTTTGCATCGCATTCGAAAAACTAGACTCACAGGAGAACGACCATAAGGTGCCCGAGGAAGCAATAGACCCTTGGAGACAAGTCGGCTGGAGGACGATGTATTGAATCGCGACGCAATTTGTGTGTCCCATCGTCAGTATCAGGCTCTGAACGTTACAATTCACTGTCAGTTTTGCGTCGGATTCGAAAATCTAGACTCACAGGAGAACGAGCATATGGTGCCCGAGGCAGCACTAGACCCTTGGAGACAAGTCGGCTGTAGGACGATGTATTGAATCGCGACGCAATTTGTGTGTTCCATCGTCATTAACAGGCTCTGAACGTTACAATTAACTGTCAATTTTGCATCGCATTCGAAAAACTAGACTCACAGGAGAACGACCATAAGGTGACCGAGGCATCAATAGACCCTTGGAGACAAGTCGGCTGGAGGACGATGTATTGAGACGCGACGCAATTTGTGTGTCCCATCGTCATTAACAGGCTCTGAACGTTACAATTTACTGTCAGTTTTGCGTCGGATTCGAAAATCTAGACTCACCGATGAACGACCATAAGGTGCCCGAGCAGCAATACACCCTTCGAGACAAGTCGGCTGGAGGACGATGTATTGAATCGCGACGCAATTTGTGTGTTCCATCGTCAGTATCAGGCTCTGAACGTTACAATTAACCGTCAGTTTTGCGTCGTATTCTGAAAACTAGACTCACAGGAGAACGACGATAAGGTGCCCGAGGCAGCACTAGACCTTTGGAGACAAGTCGGCTGTAGGACGATGTATTGTGTCGCGACGCAATTTGTGTGTCCCATCGTCATTAACAGGCTCTGAACGTTACAATTAACTGTAAGTTTTGCGTCGGATTCGAAAATCTAGACTCACAGGAGAACGAGCATATGGTGCCCGAGGCAGCACTAGACCCTTAGAGACAAGTCGGCTGTAGGACGATGTATTGAATCGCGACGCAATTTGTGTGTTCCATCGTCATCAAGAGGCTCTGAACGTTACAATTCACTCTCAGTTTTGCGTCGGATTCGAAAATCTAGACTCACAGGAGAACGAGCATATGGTGCCCGAGGCAGCACTAGACCCTTGGAGACAAGTCGGCTGTAGGACGATGTATTGAGGCGCGACGCAATTTGTGTGTCCCATCGTCATTAACAGGCTCTGAACGTTTCAATTCACTGTCAGTTTTGCGTCGGATTCGAAAATCTAGACTCACAGGAGAACGAGCATATGGTGCCCGAGGCAGCACTAGACCCTTGGAGACAAGTCGGCTGTAGGACGATGTATTGAATCGCGACGCAATTTGTAAGTTCCATCGTCATCAAGAGGCTCTGAACGTTACAATTCACTGTCAGTTTTGCGTCGGATTCGAAAATCTAGACTCACAGGAGAACGAGCATATGGTGCCCGAGGCAGCACTAGACCCTTGGAGACAAGTCGGCTGGAGGACGATGTATTGAATCGCGACGCAATTTGTGTGTTCCATCGTCATTAACAGGCTCTGAACGTTACAATTCACTGTCAGTTTTGCGTCGGATTCGAAAATCTAGACTCACAGGAGAACGAGCATATGGTGCCCGAGGCAGCACTAGACCCTTGGAGACAAGTCGGCTGTAGGACGATGTATTGAATCGCGACGCAATTTGTGTGTTCCATCGTCATTAAGAGGCTCTGAACGTTACAATTAACTGTCAATTTTGCATCGCATTCGAAAATCTAGACTCACAGGAGAACGAGCATATGGTGCCCGAGGCAGCACTAGACCCTTGGAGACAAGTCGGCTGTAGGACGATGTATTGAATCGCGACGCAATTTGTAAGTTCCATCGTCATCAAGAGGCTCTGAACGTTACAATTCACTGTCAGTTTTGCGTCGGATTCGAAAATCTAGACTCACAGGAGAACGAGCATATGGTGCCCGAGGCAGCACTAGACCCTTGGAGACAAGTCGGCTGGAGGACGATGTATTGAATCGCGACGCAATTTGTGTGTTCCATCGTCATTAACAGGCTCTGAACGTTACAATTCACTGTCAGTTTTGCGTCGGACTCGAAAATCTAGACTCACAGGAGAACGAGCATATGGTGCCCGAGGCAGCATTAGACCCTTCGAGACAAGTCGGCTGTAGGACGATGTATTGAGTCGCGACGCAATTTGTGTGTCCCATCGTCATTAACAGGCTCTGAACGTTACAATTAACTGCCAGTTTTGCGTCGGATTCGAAAATCTAGACTCACAGGAGAACGAGCATATGGTGCCCGAGGCAGCACTAGACCCTTGGAGACAAGTCGGCTGTAGGACGATGTATTGAATCGCGACGCAATTTGTGTGTTCCATCGTCATCAAGAGGCTCTGAACGTTACAATTAACTGTCAGTTTTGCGTCGGATTCGAAAATCTAGACTCACAGGAGAACGACCATAAGGTGCCCGAGGCAGCACTAGACCCTTGGAGACAAGTCGGCTGGAGGACGATGTATTGAGTCGCAACGCAATTTGTGTGTCCCATCGTCATTAACAGGCTCTGAACGTTACAATTAACTGCCAGTTTTGCGTCGGATTCGAAAATCTAGACTCACAGGAGAACGAGCATATGGTGCCCGAGGCAGCACTAGACCCTTGGAGACAAGTCGGCTGTAGGACGATGTATTGAATCGCGACGCAATTTGTGTGTTCCATCGTCATCAAGAGGCTCTGAACGTTACAATTCACTGTCAGTTTTGCGTCGGATTCGAAAATCTAGACTCACAGGAGAACGAGCATATGGTGCCCGAGGCAGCACTAGACCCTTGGAGACAAGTCGGCTGTAGGACGATGTATTGAATCGCGACGCAATTTGTGTGTTCCATCGTCATTAACAGGCTCTGAACGTTACAATTCACTGTCAGTTTTGCGTCGGATTCGAAAATCTAGACTCACAGGAGAACGAGCATATGGTGCCCGAGGCAGCACTAGACCCTTGGAGACAAGTCGGCTGTAGGACGATGTATTGAATCGCGACGCAATTTGTGTGTTCCATCGTCATTAAGAGGCTCTGAACGTTACAATTAACTGTCAATTTTGCATCGCATTCGAAAAACTAGACTCACAGGAGAACGACCATAAGGTGCCCGAGGAATCAATAGACCCTTGGAGACAAGTCGGCTGGAGGACGATGTATTGAGACGCGACGCAATTTGTGTGTCCCATCGTCATTAACAGGCTCTGAACGTTACAATTAACTGTCAGTTTTGCATCGCATTCGAAAAACTAGACTCACAGGAGAACGACCATAAGGTGCCCGAGGCAGCAATAGACCCTTGGAGACAAGTCGGCTGTAGGACGATGTATTGAATCGCGACGCAATTTGTGTGTTCCATCGTCATTAACAGGCTCTGAACCTTACAATTAACGGTCAGTTTTGCGTCGGATTCGAAAATCTAGACTCACCGATGAACGACCATAAGGTGCCCGAGGCAGCAATAGACCCTTCGAGACAAGTCAGCTGGAGGACGATGTATTGAATCGCGACGCAATTTGTGTGTTCCATCGTCATTAACAGGCTCTGAACGTTACAATTCACTCTCAGTTTTGCGTCGGATTCGAAAATCTAGACTCACAGGAGAACGAGCATATGGTGTCCGAGGCAGCACTAGACCCTTGGAGACAAGTCGGCTGTAGGACGATGTATTGAATCGCGACGCAATTTGTGTGCTCCATCGTCATTAAGAGGCTCTGAACGTTACAATTAACTGTCAGTTTTGCGCCGGATTCGAAAAACTAGACTCATAGGAGAACGACCAAGAGGTGCCTGGAGCAGCAATACTACCTCGGAGACATGTCGGCTGGAGGACGATGTATTGAATCGCGACGCAATTTGTGTGTTCCATCGTCAGTATCAGGCTCTGAACGTTACAATTAACTGTCAGTTTTGCGTCGGATTCGAAAATCTAGACTCACAGGAGAACGACCATAAGGTGCCCGAGGCAGCACTAGACCCTTGGAGACAAGTCGGCTGGAGGACGATGTATTGAGTCGCGACGCAATTTGTGTGTCCCATCGTCATTAACAGGCTCTGAACGTTACAATTCACTGTCAGTTTTGCGTCGGATTCGAAAATCTAGACTCACAGGAGAACGAGCAAATGGTGCCCGAGGCAGCACTAGACCCTTGGAGACAAGTCGGCTGTAGGACGATGTATTGAATCGCGACGCAATTTGTGTGTTCCATCGTCATCAAGAGGCTCTGAACGTTACAATTAACTGTCAGTTTTGCATCGCATTCGAAAAACTAGACTCACAGGAGAACGACCATAAGGTGCCCGAGGCAGCAATAGACCCTTGGAGACAAGTCGGCTGTAGGACGATGTATTGAATCGCGACGCAATTTGTGTGTTCCATCGTCATTAAGAGGCTCTGAACCTTACAATTAACTGTCAGTTTTGCGTCGGATTCGAAAATCTAGACTCACCGATGAACGACCATAAGGTGCCCGAGGCAGCAATAGACCCTTCGAGACAAGTCGGCTGGAGGACGATATATTGAATCGCGACGCAATTTGTGTGTTCCATCGTCATTAACAGGCTCTGAACGTTAAAATTAACTGTCAGTTTTGCATCGCATTCGAAAAACTAGACTCACAGGAGAACGACCATAAGGTGCCCGAGGCAGCAATAGACCCTTGGAGACAAGTCGGCTGGAGGACGATGTATTGAATCGCGACGCAATTTGTGTGTTCCATCGTCATCAAGAGGCTCTGAACGTTACAATTAACTGTCAGTTTTGCGTCGGATTCGAAAATCTAGACTCACAGGAGAACGACCATAAGGTGCCCGAGGCAGCACTAGACCCTTGGAGACAAGTCGGCTGGAGGACGATGTATTGAGTCGCGACGCAATTTGTGTGTCCCATCGTCATTAACAGGCTCTGAACGTTACAATTCACTGTCAGTTTTGCGTCGGATTCGAAAATCTAGACTCACAGGAGAACGAGCAAATGGTGCCCGAGGCAGCACTAGACCCTTGGAGACAAGTCGGCTGTAGGACGATGTATTGAATCGCGACGCAATTTGTGTGTTCCATCGTCATCAAGAGGCTCTGAACGTTACAATTCACTGTCAGTTTTGCGTCGGATTCGAAAATCTAGACTCACAGGAGAACGAGCATATGGTGCCCGAGGCAGCACTAGACCCTTGGAGACAAGTCGGCTGTAGGACGATGTATTGAATCGCGACGCTATTTGTGTGTTCCATCGTCATTAAGAGGCTCTGAACGTTACAATTCACTGTCAGTTTTGCGTCGGATTCGAAAATCTAGACTCACAGGAGAACGAGCATATGGTGCCCGAGACAGCACTAGACCCTTGGAGACAAGTCGGCTGTAGGACGATGTATTGAATCGCGACGCAATTTGTGTGTTCCATCGTCATTAAGAGGCTCTGAACGTTACAATTAACTGTCAGTTTTGCGTCGGATTCGAAAATCTAGACTCACAGGTGAACGACCATAAGGTGCCCGAGGCAGCACTAGACCCTTGGAGACAAGTCGGCTGGAGGACGATGTATTGAGTCGCGACGCAATTTGTGTGTCCCATCGTCATTAACAGGCTCTGAACGTTAAAATTAACTGTCAGTTTTGCATCGCATTCGAAAAACTAGACTCACAGGAGAACGACCATAAGGTGCCCGAGGCAGCAATAGACCCTTGGAGACAAGTCGGCTGGAGGACGATGTATTGAATCGCGACGCAATTTGTGTGTTCCATCGTCATCAAGAGGCTCTGAACGTTACAATTAACTGTCAGTTTTGCGTCGGATTCGAAAAATTAGACTCACAGGAGAACGACGATAAGGTGCCCGAGGCAGCACTAGACCCTTGGAGACAAGTCGGCTGGAGGACGATGTATTGAATCGCGACGCAATTTGTGTGTTCCATCGTCATTAACAGGCTCTGAACGTTACAATTCACTGTCAGTTTTGCGTCGGATTCGAAAATCTAGACTCACAGGAGAACGAGCATATGGTGCCCGAGGCAGCACTAGACCCTTGGAGACAAGTCGGCTGTAGGACGATGTATTGAATCGCGACGCAATTTGTGTGTTCCATCGTCATTAACAGGCTCTGAACGTTACAATTAACTGTCAGTTTTGCGTCGGATTCGAAAATCTAGACTCACAGGAGAACGACCATAAGGTGCCCGAGGCAGCACTAGACCCTTGGAGACAAGTCGGCTGGAGGACGATGTATTGAGTCGCAACGCAATTTGTGTGTCCCATCGTCATTAACAGGCTCTGAACGTTACAATTCACTGTCAGTTTTGCGTCGGATTCGAAAATCTAGACTCACAGGAGAACGAGCATATGGTGCCCGAGGCAGCAATAGACCCTTCGAGACAAGTCGGCTGGAGGACGATGTATTGAATCGCGACGCAATTTGTGTGTTCCATCGTCATCAAGAGGGTCTGAACGTTACAATTCACTCTCAGTTTTGCGTCGGATTCGTAAATCTAGACTCACCGATGAACGACCATAAGGTGCCCGAGGCAGCAATAGACCCTTCGAGACAAGTCGGCTGTAGGACGATGTATTGAATCGCGACGCAATTTGTGTGTTCCATCGTCATTAAGAGGCTCTGAACGTTACAATTAACTGTCAGTTTTGCATCGCATTCGAAAAACTAGACTCACAGGAGAACGACCATAAGGTGCCCGAGGCAGCAATAGACCCTTGGAGACAAGTCGGCTGTAGGACGATGTATTGAATCGCGACGCAATTTGTGTGTTCGATCGTCATTAAGAGGCTCTGAACGTTACAATTCACTCTCAGTTTTGCGTCGGATTCGAAAATCTAGACTCACAGCAGAACGACCATAAGGTGCCCGAGGCAGCACTAGACCCTTGGAGACAAGTCGGCTGGAGGACGATGTATTGAGTCGCGACGCAATTTGTGTGTCCCATCGTCATTAGCAGGCTCTGAACGTTACATTTAACTGTCAGTTTTGCATCGCATTCGAAAATCTAGACTCACAGGAGAACGAGCATATGGTGCCCGAGGCAGCACTAGACCCTTGGAGACAAGTCGGCTGTAGGACGACGTATTGAATCGCGACGCAATTTGTGTGTTCCATCGTCATTAAGAGGCTCTGAACGTTACAATTAACTGTCAGTTTTGCATCGCATTCGAAAAACTAGACTCACAGGAGAACGACCATAAGGTGCCCGAGGCAGCAATAGACCCTTGGAGACAAGTCGGCTGGAGGACGATGTATTGAGACGCGACGCAATTTGTGTGTCCCATCGTCATTAACAGGCTCTGAACGTTACAATTAACTGTCAGTTTTGCATCGCATTCGTAAAACTAGACTCACAGGAGAACGACCATAAGGTGCCCGAGGCAGCAATAGACCCTTCGAGACAAGTCGGCTGGAGGACGATGTATTGAATCGCGACGCAAGTTGTGTGTTCCATCGTCATCAAGAGGCTCTGAACGTTACAATTCACTCTCAGTTTTGCCTCGGATTCGAAAATCTAGACTCACCGATGAACGACCATAAGGTGCCCGAGGCAGCAATAGACCCTTCGAGACAAGTCGGCTGTAGGACGATGTATTGAATCGCGACGCAATTTGTGTGTTCCATCGTCATTAAGAGGCTCTGAACGTTACAATTAACTGTCAGTTTTGCGTCGGATTCGAAAATCTAGACTCACAGGAGAACGACCATAAGGTGCCCGAGGCAGCAATAGACCCTTCGAGACAAGTCGCCTGGAGGACGATGTATTGATTCGCGACGCAATTTGTGTGTTCCATCGTCATCAAGAGGCTCTGAACGTTACAATTCACTCTCAGTTTTGCGTCGGATTCGAAAATCTAGACTCACAGGAGAACGAGCATATGGTGCCCGAGGCAGCACTAGACCCTTGGAGACAAGTCGGCTGTAGGACGATGTATTGAATCGCGACGCAATTTGTGTGTTCCATCGTCATTAAGAGGCTCTGAACGTTACAATTCACTGTCAGTTTTGCGTCGGATTCGAAAATCTAGACTCACAGGAGAACGAGCATATGGTGCCCGAGGCAGCACTAGACCCTTGGAGACAAGTCGGCTGTAGGACGATGTATTGAGTCGCGACGCAATTTGTGTGTCCCATCGTCATTAACAGGCTCTGAACGTTACAATTCACTGTCAGTTTTGCGTCGGATTCGAAAATCTAGACTCACAGGAGAACGAGCATATGGTGCCCGAGGCAGCAATAGACCCTTGGAGACAAGTCGGCTGTAGGACGATGTATTGAATCGCGACGCAATTTGTGTGTTCCATCGTGATCAAGAGGCTCTGAACGTTACAATTCACTGTCAGTTTTGCGTCGGATTCGAAAATCTAGACTCACAGGAGAACGAGCATATGGTGCCCGAGGCAGCACTAGACCCTTGGAGACAAGTCGGCTGTAGACAATGTATTGAATCGCGACGCAATTTGTGTGTTCCATCGTCATTAACAGGCTCTGAACGTTACAATTCACTGTCAGTTTTGCGTCGGATTCGAAAATCTAGACTCACAGGAGAACGAGCATATGGTGCCCGAGGCAGCACTAGACCCTTGGAGACAAGTCGGCTGGAGGACGATGTATTGAGTCGCGACGCAATTTGTGTGTCCCATCGTCATTAACAGGCTCTGAACGTTACAATTCACTGTCAGTTTTGCGTCGGATTCGAAAATCTAGACTCACAGGAGAACGAGCATATGGTGCCCGAGGCAGCAATAGACCCTTCGAGACAAGTCGGCTGGAGGACGATGTATTGAATCGCGACGCAATTTGTGTGTTCCATCGTCATCAAGAGGGTCTGAACGTTACAATTCACTCTCAGTTTTGCGTCGGATTCGTAAATCTAGACTCACCGATGAACGACCATAAGGTGCCCGAGGCAGCAATAGACCCTTCGAGACAAGTCGGCTGTAGGACGATGTATTGAATCGCGACGCAATTTGTGTGTTCCATCGTCATTAAGAGGCTCTGAACGTTACAATTAACTGTCAGTTTTGCATCGCATTCGAAAAACTAGACTCACAGGAGAACGACCATAAGGTGCCCGAGGCAGCAATAGACCCTTGGAGACAAGTCGGCTGTAGGACGATGTATTGAATCGCGACGCAATTTGTGTGTTCCATCGTCATTAAGAGGCTCTGAACGTTACAATTCACTCTCAGTTTTGCGTCGGATTCGAAAATCTAGACTCACAGGAGAACGACCATAAGGTGCCCGAGGCAGCACTAGACCCTTGGAGACAAGTCGGCTGGAGGACGATGTATTGAGACGCGACGCAATTTGTGTGTCCCATCGTCATTAACAGGCTCTGAACGTTACAATTAACTGTCAGTTTTGCATCGCATTCGTAAAACTAGACTCACAGGAGAACGACCATAAGGTGCCCGAGGCAGCAATAGACCCTTCGAGACAAGTCGGCTGGAGGACGATGTATTGAATGGCGACGCAAGTTGTGTGTTCCATCGTCATCAAGAGGCTCTGAACGTTACAATTCACTCTCAGTTTTGCGTCGGATTCGAAAATCTAGACTCACCGATGAACGACCATAAGGTGCCCGAGGCAGCAATAGACCCTTCGAGACAAGTCGGCTGTAGGACGATGTATTGAATCGCGACGCAATTTGTGTGTTCAATCGTCATTAAGAGGCTCTGAACGTTACAATTAACTGTCAGTTTTGCGTCGGATTCGAAAATCTAGACTCACAGGAGAACGACCATAAGGTGCCCGAGGCAGCAATAGACCCTTGGAGACAAGTCGGCTGGAGGACGATGTATTGATTCGCGACGCAATTTGTGTGTTCCATCGTCATCAAGAGGTTCTGAACGTTACAATTCACTCTCAGTTTTGCGTCGGATTCGAAAATCTAGACTCACAGGAGAACGAGCATATGGTGCCCGAGGCAGCACTAGACCCTTGGAGACAAGTCGGCTGTAGGACGATGTATTGAATCGCGACGCAATTTGTGTGTTCCATCGTCATTAAGAGGCTCTGAACGTTACAATTCACTGTCAGTTTTGCGTCGGATTCGAAAATCTAGACTCACAGGAGAACGAGCATATGGTGCCCGAGGCAGCACTAGACCCTTGGAGACAAGTCGGCTGTAGGACGATGTATTGAGTCGCGACGCAATTTGTGTGTCCCATCGTCATTAACAGGCTCTGAACGTTACAATTCACCGTCAGTTTTGCGTCGGATTCGAAAATCTAGACTCACAGGAGAACGAGCATATGGTGCCCGAGGCAGCAATAGACCCTTGGAGACAAGTCGGCTGTAGGACGATGTATTGAATCGCGACGCAATTTGTGTGTTCCATCGTCATCAAGAGGCTCTGAACGTTACAATTCACTGTCAGTTTTGAGTCGGATTCGAAAATCTAGACTCACAGGAGAACGAGCATATGGTGCCCGAGGCAGCACTAGACCCTTGGAGACAAGTCGGCTGTAGACAATGTATTGAATCGCGACGCAATTTGTGTGTTCCATCGTCATTAACAGGCTCTGAACGTTACAATTCACTGTCAGTTTTGCGTCGGATTCGAAAATCTAGACTCCCCGATGAACGACCATAAGGTGCCCGAGGCAGCAATAGACCCTTCGAGACAAGTCCGCTGGAGGACGATGTATTGAATCGCGACGCAATTTGTGTGTTCCATCGTCATTAACAGGCTCTGAACGTTACAATTAATTGTCAGTTTTGCGTCGTATTCGAAAATCTAGACTCACAGGAGAACGAGCATATGGTGCCCGAGGCAGCACTAGACCCTTGGAGACAAGTCGGCTGTAGGACGATGTATTGAATCGCGACGCAATTTGTGTGCTCCATCGTCATTAAGAGGCTCTGAACGTTACAATTAACTGTCAGTTTTGCGCCGGATTCGAAAAACTAGACTCATAGGAGAACGACCAAGAGGTGCCTGGAGCAGCAATACTACCTCGGAGACATGTCGGCTGGAGGACGATGTATTGAATCGCGACGCAATTTGTGTGTTCCATCGTCAGTATCAGGCTCTGAACGTTACAATTAACTGTCAGTTTTGCGTCGGATTCGAAAATCTAGACTCACAGGAGAACGACCATAAGGTGCCCGAGGCAGCACTAGACCCTTCGAGACAAGTCGGCTGGAGGACGATGTATTGAATCGCGACGCAAGTTGTGTGTTCCATCGACATCAAGAGGCTCTGAACGTTACAATTCACTCTCAGTTTTGCGTCGGATTCGTAAATCTAGACTCACAGGAGAACGACCATAAGGTGCCCGAGGCAGCAATAGACCCTTGGAGACAAGTCGGCTGTAGGACGATGTATTGAGACGCGACGCAATTTGTGTGTCCCATCGTCATTAAGAGGCTCTGAACGTTACAATTAACTGTCAGTTTTGCGTCGGATTCGAAAATCTAGACTCACAGGAGAACGACCATAAGGTGCCCGAGGCAGCAATAGACCCTTGGAGACAAGTCGGCTGGAGGACGATGTATTGATTCGCGACGCAATTTGTGTGTTCCATCGTCATCAAGAGGCTCTGAACGTTACAATTCACTCTCAGTTTTGCGTCGGATTCGAAAATCTAGACTCACAGGAGAACGAGCATATGGTGTCCGAGGCAGCACTAGACCCTTGGAGACAAGTCGGCTGTAGGACGATGTATTGAATCGCGACGCAATTTGTGTGCTCCATCGTCATTAAGAGGCTCTGAACGTTACAATTAACTGTCAGTTTTGCGCCGGATTCGAAAAACTAGACTCATAGGAGAACGACCAAGAGGTGCCTGGAGCAGCAATACTACCTCGGAGACATGTCGGCTGGAGGACGATGTATTGAATCGCAACGCAATTTGTGTGTTCCATCGTCAGTATCAGGCTCTGAACGTTACAATTAACTGTCAGTTTTGCGCCGGATTCGAAAAACTAGACTCATAGGAGAACGACCAAGAGGTGCCTGGAGCAGCAATACTACCTCGGAGACATGTCGGCTGTAGGACGATGTATTGAATCGCGACGCAATTTGTGTGTTCCATCGTCATTAACAGGCTCTGAACGTTACAATTCACTGTCAGTTTTGCGTCGGATTCGAAAATCTAGACTCCCCGATGAACGACCATAAGGTGCCCGAGGCAGCAATAGACCCTTCGAGACAAGTCCGCTGGAGGACGATGTATTGAATCGCGACGCAATTTGTGTGTTCCATCGTCATTAACAGGCTCTGAACGTTACAATTAATTGTCAGTTTTGCGTCGTATTCGAAAATCTAGACTCACAGGAGAACGAGCATATGGTGCCCGAGGCAGCACTAGACCCTTGGAGACAAGTCGGCTGAAGGACGATGTATTGAATCGCGACGCAATTTGTGTGCTCCATCGTCATTAAGAGGCTCTGAACGTTACAATTAACTGTCAGTTTTGCGCCGGATTCGAAAAACTAGACTCATAGGAGAACGACCAAGAGGTGCCTGGAGCAGCAATACTACCTCGGAGACATGTCGGCTGGAGGACGATGTATTGAATCGCGACGCAATTTGTGTGTTCCATCGTCAGTATCAGGCTCTGAACGTTACAATTAACTGTCAGTTTTGCGTCGGATTCGAAAATCTAGACTCACAGGAGAACGACCATAAGGTGCCCGAGGCAGCACTAGACCCTTCGAGACAAGTCGGCTGGAGGACGATGTATTGAATCGCGACGCAAGTTGTGTGTTCCATCGACATCAAGAGGCTCTGAACGTTACAATTCACTCTCAGTTTTGCGTCGGATTCGTAAATCTAGACTCACAGGAGAACGACCATAAGGTGCCCGAGGCAGCAATAGACCCTTGGAGACAAGTCGGCTGTAGGACGATGTATTGAGACGCGACGCAATTTGTGTGTCCCATCGTCATTAAGAGGCTCTGAACGTTACAATTAACTGTCAGTTTTGCGTCGGATTCGAAAATCTAGACTCACAGGAGAACGACCATAAGGTGCCCGAGGCAGCAATAGACCCTTGGAGACAAGTCGGCTGGAGGACGATGTATTGATTCGCGACGCAATTTGTGTGTTCCATCGTCATCAAGAGGCTCTGAACGTTACAATTCACTCTCAGTTTTGCGTCGGATTCGAAAATCTAGACTCACAGGAGAACGAGCATATGGTGTCCGAGGCAGCGCTAGACCCTTGGAGACAAGTCGGCTGTAGGACGATGTATTGAATCGCGACGCAATTTGTGTGCTCCATCGTCATTAAGAGGCTCTGAACGTTACAATTAACTGTCAGTTTTGCGCCGGATTCGAAAAACTAGACTCATAGGAGAACGACCAAGAGGTGCCTGGAGCAGCAATACTACCTCGGAGACATGTCGGCTGGAGGACGATGTATTGAATCGCAACGCAATTTGTGTGTTCCATCGTCAGTATCAGGCTCTGAACGTTACAATTAACTGTCAGTTTTGCGCCGGATTCGAAAAACTAGACTCATAGGAGAACGACCAAGAGGTGCCTGGAGCAGCAATACTACCTCGGAGACATGTCGGCTGTAGGACGATGTATTGAATCGCGACGCAATTTGTGTGTTCCATCGTCATTAACAGGCTCTGAACGTTACAATTCACTGTCAGTTTTGCGTCGGATTCGAAAATCTAGACTCACAGGAGAACGAGCATATGGTGCCCGAGGCAGCACTAGACCCTTGGAGACAAATCGGCTGTAGGTCGATGTATTGAATCGCGACGCAATTTGTGTGTTCCATCGTCATTAACAGGCTCTGAACGTTACAATTAACTGTCAGTTTTGCGTCGGATTCGAAAATCTAGACTCACAGGAGAACGACCATAAGGTGCCCGAGGCAGCACTAGACCCTTGGAGACAAATCGGCTGTAGGTCGATGTATTGAATCGCGACGCAATTTGTGTGTTCCATCGTCATTAACAGGCTCTGAACGTTACAATTAACTGTCAGTTTTGCGTCGGATTCGAAAATCTAGACTCACAGGAGAACGACCATAAGGTGCCCGAGGCAGCACTAGACCCTTGGAGACAAGTCGGCTGGAGGACGATGTATTGAGTCGCGACGCAATTTGTGTGTCCCATCGTCATTAACAGGCTCTGAACGTTACAATTCACTGTCAGTTTTGCGTCGGATTCGAAAATCTAGACTCACAGGAGAACGACCATATGGTGCCCGAGGCAGCAATAGACCCTTCGAGACAAGTCGGCTGGAGGACGATGTATTGAATCGCGACGCAATTTGTGTGTTCCATCGTCATCAAGAGACTCTGAACGTTACAATTCACTCTCAGTTTTGCGTCGGATTCGTAAATCTAGACTCACCGATGAACGACCATAAGGTGCCCGAGGCAGCAATAGACCCTTCGAGACAAGTCGGCTGTAGGACGATGTATTGAATCGCGACGCAATTTGTGTGTTCCATCGTCATTAAGAGGCTCTGAACGTTACAATTCACTCTCAGTTTTGCGTCGGATTCGTAAATCTAGACTCACCGATGAACGACCATAAGGTGCCCGAGGCAGCAATAGACCCTTTGAGACAAGTCGGCTGTAGGACGATGTATTGAATCGCGACGCAATTTGTGTGTTCCATCGTCATTAAGAGGCTCTGAACGTTACAATTCACTCTCAGTTTTGCGTCGGATTCGAAAATCTAGACTCACAGGAGAACGACCATAAGGTGCCCGAGGCAGCACTAGACCCTTGGAGACAAGTCGGCTGGAGGACGATGTATTGAGTCGCGACGCAATTTGTGTGTCCCATCGTCATTAACAGGCTCTGAACGTTACAATTAACTGTCAGTTTTGCATCGCATTCGAAAATCTAGACTCACAGGAGAACGAGCATATGGTGCCCGAGGCAGCACTAGACCCTTGGAGACAAGTCGGCTGTAGGACGATGTATTGAATCGCGACGCAATTTGTGTGTTCCATCGTCATTAAGAGGCTCTGAACGTTACAATTAACTGTCAGTTTTGCGCCGGATTCGAAAAACTAGACTCATAGGAGAACGACCAAGAGGTGCCTGGAGCAGCAATACTACCTCGGAGACATGTCGGCTGGAGGACGATGTATTGAATCGCGACGCAATTTGTGTGTTCCATCGTCAGTATCAGGCTCTGAACGTTACAATTAACTGTCAGTTTTGCGTCGGATTCGAAAATCTAGACTCACAGGAGAACGACCATAAGGTGCCCGAGGCAGCACTAGACCCTTCGAGACAAGTCGGCTGGAGGACGATGTATTGAATCGCGACGCAAGTTGTGTGTTCCATCGACATCAAGAGGCTCTGAACGTTACAATTCACTCTCAGTTTTGCGTCGGATTCGAAAATCTAGACTCACAGGAGAACGACCATAAGGTGCCCGAGGCAGCAATAGACCCTTGGAGACAAGTCGGCTGTAGGACGATGTATTGAGACGCGACGCAATTTGTGTGTCCCATCGTCATTAAGAGGCTCTGAACGTTACAATTAACTGTCAGTTTTGCGTCGGATTCGAAAATCTAGACTCACAGGAGAACGACCATAAGGTGCCCGAGGCAGCAATAGACCCTTGGAGACAAGTCGGCTGGAGGACGATGTATTGATTCGCGACGCAATTTGTGTGTTCCATCGTCATCAAGAGGCTCTGAACGTTACAATTCACTCTCAGTTTTGCGTCGGATTCGAAAATCTAGACTCACAGGAGAACGAGCATATGGTGTCCGAGGCAGCACTAGACCCTTGGAGACAAGTCGGCTGTAGGACGATGTATTGAATCGCGACGCAATTTGTGTGCTCCATCGTCATTAAGAGGCTCTGAACGTTACAATTAACTGTCAGTTTTGCGCCGGATTCGAAAAACTAGACTCATAGGAGAACGACCAAGAGGTGCCTGGAGCAGCAATACTACCTCGGAGACATGTCGGCTGGAGGACGATGTATTGAATCGCAACGCAATTTGTGTGTTCCATCGTCAGTATCAGGCTCTGAACGTTACAATTAACTGTCAGTTTTGCGTCGGATTCGAAAATCTAGACTCACAGAAGAACGACCATAAGGTGCCCGAGGCAGCACTAGACCCTTGGAGACAAGTCGGCTGGAGGACGATGTATTGAGTCGCGACGCAATTTGTGTGTCCCATCGTCATTAACAGGCTCTGAACGTTACAATTCACTGTCAGTTTTGCGTCGGATTCGAAAATCTAGACTCACAGGAGAACGAGCATATGGTGCCCGAGGCAGCACTAGACCCTTGGAGACAAGTCGGCTGGAGGACGATGTATTGAATCGCGACGCAATTTGTGTGTTCCATCGTCATTAAGAGGCTCTGAACGTTACAATTAACTGTCAGTTTTGCGTCGGATTAGAAAATCTAGACTCACAGGAGAACGACCATAAGGTGCCCGAGGCAGCACTAGACCCTTGGAGACAAGTCGGCTGGAGGACGATGTATTGAGTCGCGACGCAATTTGTGTGTCCCATCGTCATTAACAGGCTCTGAACGTTAAAATTAACTGTCAGTTTTGCAGCGCATTCGAAAAACTAGACTCACAGGAGAACGACGATAAGGTGCCCGAGGCAGCACTAGACCCTTGGAGACAAGTCGGCTGTAGGACGATGTATTGAATCGCGACGCAATTTGTGTGTTCGATCGTCATCAAGAGGCTCTGAACGTTACAAGTCACTGTCAGTTTTGCGTCGGATTCGAAAATCTAGACTCACAGGAGAACGAGCATATGGTGCCCGAGGCAGCATTAGACCCTTGGAGACAAGTCGGCTGTAGGACGATGTATTGAATCGCGACGCAATTTGTGTGTTCCATCGTCATTAACAGGCTCTGAACGTTACAATTCACTGTCAGTTTTGCGTCGGATTCGAAAATCTAGACTCACAGGAGAACGAGCATATGGTGCCCGAGGCAGCACTAGACCCTTGGAGACAAGTCGGCTGTAGGTCGATGTATTGAATCGCGACGCAATTTGTGTGTTCCATCGTCATTAACAGGCTCTGAACGTTACAATTAACTGTCAGTTTTGCGTCGGATTCGAAAATCTAGACTCACAGGAGAACGAGCATATGGTGCCCGAGGCAGCACTAGACCCTTGGAGACAAGTCGGCTGGAGGACGATGTATTGAGTCGCGACGCAATTTGTGTGTCCCATCGTCATTAACAGGCTCTGAACGTTACAATTCACTGTCAGTTTTGCGTCGGATTCGAAAAACTACACTCACAGGAGAACGACCATATGGTGCCCGAGGCAGCAATAGACCCTTCGAGACAAGTCGGCTGGAGGACGATGTATTGAATCGCGACGCAATTTGTGTGTTCCATCGTCATCAAGAGGCTCTGAACGTTACAATTCACTCTCAGTTTTGCGTCGGATTCGTAAATCTAGACTCACCGATGAACGACCATAAGGTGCCCGAGGCAGCAATAGACCCTTCGTGACAAGTCGGCTGTAGGACGATGTATTGAATCGCGACGCAATTTGTGTGTTCCATCGTCATTAAGAGGCTCTGAACGTTACAATTAACTGTCAGTTTTGCATCGCATTCGAAAATCTAGACTCACAGGAGAACGAGCATATGGTGCCCGAGGCAGCACTAGACCCTTGGAGACAAGTCGGCTGTAGGACGATGTATTGAATCGCGACGCAATTTGTGTGTTCCATCGTCATTAAGAGGCTCTGAACGTTACAATTAACTGTCAGTTTTGCGTCGGATTAGAAAATCTAGACTCACAGGAGAACGACCATAAGGTGCCCGAGGCAGCACTAGACCCTTGGAGACAAGTCGGCTGGAGGACGATGTATTGAGTCGCGACGCAATTTGTGTGTCCCATCGTCATTAACAGGCTCTGAACGTTAAAATTAACTGTCAGTTTTGCATCGCATTCGAAAAACTAGACTCACAGGAGAACGACGATAAGGTGCCCGAGGCAGCACTAGACCCTTGGAGACAAGTCGGCTGTAGGACGATGTATTGAATCGCGACGCAATTTGTGTGTTCCATCGTCATCAAGAGGCTCTGAACGTTACAAGTCACTGTCAGTTTTGCGTCTGATTCGAAAATCTAGACTCACAGGAGAACGAGCATATGGTGCCCGAGGCAGCATTAGACCCTTGGAGACAAGTCGGCTGTAGGACGATGTATTGAATCGCGACGCAATTTGTGTGTTCCATCGTCATTAACAGGCTCTGAACGTTACAATTCACTGTCAGTTTTGCGTCGGATTCGAAAATCTAGACTCACAGGAGAACGAGCATATGGTGCCCGAGGCAGCACTAGACCCTTGGAGACAAATCGGCTGTAGGTCGATGTATTGAATCGCGACGCAATTTGTGTGTTCCATCGTCATTAACAGGCTCTGAACGTTACAATTAACTGTCAGTTTTGCGTCGGATTCGAAAATCTAGACTCACAGGAGAACGACCATAAGGTGCCCGAGGCAGCACTAGACCCTTGGAGACAAGTCGGCTGGAGGACGATGTATTGAGTCGCGACGCAATTTGTGTGTCCCATCGTCATTAACAGGCTCTGAACGTTACAATTCACTGTCAGTTTTGCGTCGGATTCGAAAATCTAGACTCACAGGAGAACGACCATATGGTGCCCGAGGCAGCAATAGACCCTTCGAGACAAGTCGGCTGGAGGACGATGTATTGAATCGCGACGCAATTTGTGTGTTCCATCGTCATCAAGAGACTCTGAACGTTACAATTCACTCTCAGTTTTGCGTCGGATTCGTAAATCTAGACTCACCGATGAACGACCATAAGGTGCCCGAGGCAGCAATAGACCCTTCGAGACAAGTCGGCTGTAGGACGATGTATTGAATCGCGACGCAATTTGTGTGTTCCATCGTCATTAAGAGGCTCTGAACGTTACAATTCACTCTCAGTTTTGCGTCGGATTCGTAAATCTAGACTCATCGATGAACGACCATAAGGTGCCCGAGGCAGCAATAGACCCTTCGAGACAAGTCGGCTGTAGGACGATGTATTGAATCGCGACGCAATTTGTGTGTTCCATCGTCATTAAGAGGCTCTGAACGTTACAATTCACTCTCAGTTTTGCGTCGGATTCGAAAATCTAGACTCACAGGAGAACGACCATAAGGTGCCCGAGGCAGCACTAGACCCTTGGAGACAAGTCGGCTGGAGGACGATGTATTGAGTCGCGACGCAATTTGTGTGTCCCATCGTCATTAACAGGCTCTGAACGTTACAATTAACTGTCAGTTTTGCATCGCATTCGAAAATCTAGACTCACCGATGAACGACCATAAGGTGCCCGAGGCAGCACTAGACCCTTGGAGACAAGTCGGCTGGAGGACGATGTATTGAATCGCGACGCAATTTGTGTGTTCCATCGTCATTAAGAGGCTCTGAACGTTACAATTAACTGTCAGTTTTGCGCCGGATTCGAAAAACTAGACTCATAGGAGAACGACCAAGAGGTGCCTGGAGCAGCAATACTACCTCGGAGACATGTCGGCTGGAGGACGATGTATTGAATCGCGACGCAATTTGTGTGTTCCATCGTCAGTATCAGGCTCTGAACGTTACAATTAACTGTCAGTTTTGCGTCGGATTCGAAAATCTAGACTCACAGGAGAACGACCATAAGGTGCCCGAGGCAGCACTAGACCCTTCGAGACAAGTCGGCTGGAGGACGATGTATTGAATCGCGACGCAAGTTGTGTGTTCCATCGACATCAAGAGGCTCTGAACGTTACAATTCACTCTCAGTTTTGCGTCGGATTCGAAAATCTAGACTCACAGGAGAACGACCATAAGGTGCCCGAGGCAGCAATAGACCCTTGGAGACAAGTCGGCTGTAGGACGATGTATTGAGACGCGACGCAATTTGTGTGTCCCATCGTCATTAAGAGGCTCTGAACGTTACAATTAACTGTCAGTTTTGCGTCGGATTCGAAAATCTAGACTCACAGGAGAACGACCATAAGGTGCCCGAGGCAGCAATAGACCCTTGGAGACAAGTCGGCTGGAGGACGATGTATTGATTCGCGACGCAATTTGTGTGTTCCATCGTCATCAAGAGGCTCTGAACGTTACAATTCACTCTCAGTTTTGCGTCGGATTCGAAAATCTAGACTCACAGGAGAACGAGCATATGGTGTCCGAGGCAGCACTAGACCCTTGGAGACAAGTCGGCTGTAGGACGATGTATTGAATCGCGACGCAATTTGTGTGCTCCATCGTCATTAAGAGGCTCTGAACGTTACAATTAACTGTCAGTTTTGCGCCGGATTCGAAAAACTAGACTCATAGGAGAACGACCAAGAGGTGCCTGGAGCAGCAATACTACCTCGGAGACATGTCGGCTGGAGGACGATGTATTGAATCGCAACGCAATTTGTGTGTTCCATCGTCAGTATCAGGCTCTGAACGTTACAATTAACTGTCAGTTTTGCGTCGGATTCGAAAATCTAGACTCACAGGAGAACGACCATAAGGTGCCCGAGGCAGCACTAGACCCTTGGAGACAAGTCGGCTGGAGGACGATGTATTGAGTCGCGACGCAATTTGTGTGTCCCATCGTCATTAACAGGCTCTGAACGTTACAATTCACTGTCAGTTTTGCGTCGGATTCGAAAATCTAGACTCACAGGAGAACGAGCATATGGTGCCCGAGGCAGCATTAGACCCTTGGAGACAAGTCGGCTGTAGGACGATGTATTGAATCGCGACGCAATTTGTGTGTTCCATCGTCATTAACAGGCTCTGAACGTTACAATTCACTGTCAGTTTTGCGTCGGATTCGAAAATCTAGACTCACAGGAGAACGAGCATATGGTGCCCGAGGCAGCACTAGACCCTTGGAGACAAATCGGCTGTAGGTCGATGTATTGAATCGCGACGCAATTTGTGTGTTCCATCGTCATTAACAGGCTCTGAACGTTACAATTAACTGTCAGTTTTGCGTCGGATTCGAAAATCTAGACTCACAGGAGAACGACCATAAGGTGCCCGAGGCAGCACTAGACCCTTGGAGACAAGTCGGCTGGAGGACGATGTATTGAGTCGCGACGCAATTTGTGTGTCCCATCGTCATTAACAGGCTCTGAACGTTACAATTCACTGTCAGTTTTGCGTCGGATTCGAAAATCTAGACTCACAGGAGAACGACCATATGGTGCCCGAGGCAGCAATAGACCCTTCGAGACAAGTCGGCTGGAGGACGATGTATTGAATCGCGACGCAATTTGTGTGTTCCATCGTCATCAAGAGACTCTGAACGTTACAATTCACTCTCAGTTTTGCGTCGGATTCGTAAATCTAGACTCACCGATGAACGACCATAAGGTGCCCGAGGCAGCAATAGACCCTTCGAGACAAGTCGGCTGTAGGACGATGTATTGAATCGCGACGCAATTTGTGTGTTCCATCGTCATTAAGAGGCTCTGAACGTTACAATTCACTCTCAGTTTTGCGTCGGATTCGTAAATCTAGACTCACCGATGAACGACCATAAGGTGCCCGAGGCAGCAATAGACCCTTCGAGACAAGTCGGCTGTAGGACGATGTATTGAATCGCGACGCAATTTGTGTGTTCCATCGTCATTAAGAGGCTCTGAACGTTACAATTCACTCTCAGTTTTGCGTCGGATTCGAAAATCTAGACTCACAGGAGAACGACCATAAGGTGCCCGAGGCAGCACTAGACCCTTGGAGACAAGTCGGCTGGAGGACGATGTATTGAGTCGCGACGCAATTTGTGTGTCCCATCGTCATTAACAGGCTCTGAACGTTACAATTAACTGTCAGTTTTGCATCGCATTCGAAAATCTAGACTCACAGGAGAACGAGCATATGGTGCCCGAGGCAGCACTAGACCCTTGGAGACAAGTCGGCTGTAGGACGATGTATTGAATCGCGACGCAATTTGTGTGTTCCATCGTCATTAAGAGGCTCTGAACGTTACAATTAACTGTCAGTTTTGCGCCGGATTCGAAAAACTAGACTCATAGGAGATCGACCAAGAGGTGCCTGGAGCAGCAATACTACCTCGGAGACATGTCGGCTGGAGGACGATGTATTGAATCGCGACGCAATTTGTGTGTTCCATCGTCAGTATCAGGCTCTGAACGTTACAATTAACTGTCAGTTTTGCGTCGGATTCGAAAATCTAGACTCACAGGAGAACGACCATAAGGTGCCCGAGGCAGCACTAGACCCTTGGAGACAAGTCGGCTGGAGGACGATGTATTGAGTCGCGACGCAATTTGTGTGTCCCATCGTCATTAACAGGCTCTGAACGTTACAATTCACTGTCAGTTTTGCGTCGGATTCGAAAATCTAGACTCACAGGAGAACGACCATATGGTGCCCTAGGCAGCAATAGACCCTTCGAGACAAGTCGGCTGGAGGACGATGTATTGAATCGCGACGCAATTTGTGTGTTCCATCGTCATCAAGAGACTCTGAACGTTACAATTCACTCTCAGTTTTGCGTCGGATTCGTAAATCTAGACTCACCGATGAACGACCATAAGGTGCCCGAGGCAGCAATAGACCCTTCGAGACAAGTCGGCTGTAGGACGATGTATTGAATCGCGACGCAATTTGTGTGTTCCATCGTCATTAAGAGGCTCTGAACGTTACAATTCACTCTCAGTTTTGCGTCGGATTCGTAAATCTAGACTCATCGATGAACGACCATAAGGTGCCCGAGGCAGCAATAGACCCTTCGAGACAAGTCGGCTGTAGGACGATGTATTGAATCGCGACGCAATTTGTGTGTTCCATCGTCATTAAGAGGCTCTGAACGTTACAATTCACTCTCAGTTTTGCGTCGGATTCGAAAATCTAGACTCACAGGAGAACGACCATAAGGTGCCCGAGGCAGCACTAGACCCTTGGAGACAAGTCGGCTGGAGGACGATGTATTGAGTCGC
Source organism: Schistocerca nitens (assembly GCF_023898315.1). Classification (NCBI taxonomy): domain Eukaryota; kingdom Metazoa; phylum Arthropoda; class Insecta; order Orthoptera; family Acrididae; genus Schistocerca; species Schistocerca nitens. Next base: position 1,489,959 of record NC_064624.1, read on the forward strand.
GACGCAATTTGTGTGTCCCATCGTCATTAACAGGCTCTGAACGTTACAATTAACTGTCAGTTTTGCGTCGGATTCGAAAATCTAGACTCACAGGAGAACGACCATAAGGTGCCCGAGGCAGCAATAGACCCTTGGAGACAAGTCGGCTGGAGGACGATGTATTGATTCGCGACGCAATTTGTGTGTTCCATCGTCATCAAGAGGCTCTGAACGTTACAATTCACTCTCAGTTTTGCGTCGGATTCGAAAATCTAGACTCACAGGAGAACGAGCATATGGTGTCCGAGGCAGCACTAGACCCTTGGAGACAAGTCGGCTGTAGGACGATGTATTGAATCGCGACGCAATTTGTGTGCTCCATCGTCATTAAGAGGCTCTGAACGTTACAATTAACTGTCAGTTTTGCGCCGGATTCGAAAAACTAGACTCATAGGAGAACGACCAAGAGGTGCCTGGAGCAGCAATACTACCTCGGAGACATGTCGGCTGGAGGACGATGTATTGAATCGCAACGCAATTTGTGTGTTCCATCGTCAGTATCAGGCTCTGAACGTTACAATTAACTGTCAGTTTTGCGCCGGATTCGAAAAACTAGACTCATAGGAGAACGACCAAGAGGTGCCTGGAGCAGCAATACTACCTCGGAGACATGTCGGCTGTAGGACGATGTATTGAATCGCGACGCAATTTGTGTGTTCCATCGTCATTAACAGGCTCTGAACGTTACAATTCACTGTCAGTTTTGCGTCGGATTCGAAAATCTAGACTCACAGGAGAACGAGCATATGGTGCCCGAGGCAGCACTAGACCCTTGGAGACAAATCGGCTGTAGGTCGATGTATTGAATCGCGACGCAATTTGTGTGTTCCATCGTCATTAACAGGCTCTGAACGTTACAATTAACTGTCAGTTTTGCGTCGGATTCGAAAATCTAGACTCACAGGAGAACGACCATAAGGTGCCCGAGGCAGCACTAGACCCTTGGAGACAAATCGGCTGTAGGTCGATGTATTGAATCGCGACGCAATTTGTGTGTTCCATCGTCATTAACAGGCTCTGAACGTTACAATTAACTGTCAGTTTTGCGTCGGATTCGAAAATCTAGACTCACAGGAGAACGACCATAAGGTGCCCGAGGCAGCACTAGACCCTTGGAGACAAGTCGGCTGGAGGACGATGTATTGAGTCGCGACGCAATTTGTGTGTCCCATCGTCATTAACAGGCTCTGAACGTTACAATTCACTGTCAGTTTTGCGTCGGATTCGAAAATCTAGACTCACAGGAGAACGACCATATGGTGCCCGAGGCAGCAATAGACCCTTCGAGACAAGTCGGCTGGAGGACGATGTATTGAATCGCGACGCAATTTGTGTGTTCCATCGTCATCAAGAGACTCTGAACGTTACAATTCACTCTCAGTTTTGCGTCGGATTCGTAAATCTAGACTCACCGATGAACGACCATAAGGTGCCCGAGGCAGCAATAGACCCTTCGAGACAAGTCGGCTGTAGGACGATGTATTGAATCGCGACGCAATTTGTGTGTTCCATCGTCATTAAGAGGCTCTGAACGTTACAATTCACTCTCAGTTTTGCGTCGGATTCGTAAATCTAGACTCACCGATGAACGACCATAAGGTGCCCGAGGCAGCAATAGACCCTTTGAGACAAGTCGGCTGTAGGACGATGTATTGAATCGCGACGCAATTTGTGTGTTCCATCGTCATTAAGAGGCTCTGAACGTTACAATTCACTCTCAGTTTTGCGTCGGATTCGAAAATCTAGACTCACAGGAGAACGACCATAAGGTGCCCGAGGCAGCACTAGACCCTTGGAGACAAGTCGGCAGGAGGACGATGTATTGAGTCGCGACGCAATTTGTGTGTCCCATCGTCATTAACAGGCTCTGAACGTTACAATTAACTGTCAGTTTTGCATCGCATTCGAAAATCTAGACTCACAGGAGAACGAGCATATGGTGCCCGAGGCAGCACTAGACCCTTGGAGACAAGTCGGCTGTAGGACGATGTATTGAATCGCGACGCAATTTGTGTGTTCCATCGTCATTAAGAGGCTCTGAACGTTACAATTAACTGTCAGTTTTGCGCCGGATTCGAAAAACTAGACTCATAGGAGAACGACCAAGAGGTGCCTGGAGCAGCAATACTACCTCGGAGACATGTCGGCTGGAGGACGATGTATTGAATCGCGACGCAATTTGTGTGTTCCATCGTCAGTATCAGGCTCTGAACGTTACAATTAACTGTCAGTTTTGCGTCGGATTCGAAAATCTAGACTCACAGGAGAACGACCATAAGGTGCCCGAGGCAGCACTAGACCCTTCGAGACAAGTCGGCTGGAGGACGATGTATTGAATCGCGACGCAAGTTGTGTGTTCCATCGACATCAAGAGGCTCTGAACGTTACAATTCACTCTCAGTTTTGCGTCGGATTCGAAAATCTAGACTCACAGGAGAACGACCATAAGGTGCCCGAGGCAGCAATAGACCCTTGGAGACAAGTCGGCTGTAGGACGATGTATTGAGACGCGACGCAATTTGTGTGTCCCATCGTCATTAAGAGGCTCTGAACGTTACAATTAACTGTCAGTTTTGCGTCGGATTCGAAAATCTAGACTCACAGGAGAACGACCATAAGGTGCCCGAGGCAGCAATAGACCCTTGGAGACAAGTCGGCTGGAGGACGATGTATTGATTCGCGACGCAATTTGTGTGTTCCATCGTCATCAAGAGGCTCTGAACGTTACAATTCACTCTCAGTTTTGCGTCGGATTCGAAAATCTAGACTCACAGGAGAACGAGCATATGGTGTCCGAGGCAGCACTAGACCCTTGGAGACAAGTCGGCTGTAGGACGATGTATTGAATCGCGACGCAATTTGTGTGCTCCATCGTCATTAAGAGGCTCTGAACGTTACAATTAACTGTCAGTTTTGCGCCGGATTCGAAAAACTAGACTCATAGGAGAACGACCAAGAGGTGCCTGGAGCAGCAATACTACCTCGGAGACATGTCGGCTGGAGGACGATGTATTGAATCGCAACGCAATTTGTGTGTTCCATCGTCAGTATCAGGCTCTGAACGTTACAATTAACTGTCAGTTTTGCGTCGGATTCGAAAATCTAGACTCACAGGAGAACGACCATAAGGTGCCCGAGGCAGCACTAGACCCTTGGAGACAAGTCGGCTGGAGGACGATGTATTGAGTCGCGACGCAATTTGTGTGTCCCATCGTCATTAACAGGCTCTGAACGTTACAATTCACTGTCAGTTTTGCGTCGGATTCGAAAATCTAGACTCACAGGAGAACGAGCATATGGTGCCCGAGGCAGCACTAGACCCTTGGAGACAAGTCGGCTGTAGGACGATGTATTGAATCGCGACGCAATTTGTGTGTTCCATCGTCATTAAGAGGCTCTGAACGTTACAATTAACTGTCAGTTTTGCGTCGGATTAGAAAATCTAGACTCACAGGAGAACGACCATAAGGTGCCCGAGGCAGCACTAGACCCTTGGAGACAAGTCGGCTGGAGGACGATGTATTGAGTCGCGACGCAATTTGTGTGTCCCATCGTCATTAACAGGCTCTGAACGTTAAAATTAACTGTCAGTTTTGCAGCGCATTCGAAAAACTAGACTCACAGGAGAACGACGATAAGGTGCCCGAGGCAGCACTAGACCCTTGGAGACAAGTCGGCTGTAGGACGATGTATTGAATCGCGACGCAATTTGTGTGTTCCATCGTCATCAAGAGGCTCTGAACGTTACAAGTCACTGTCAGTTTTGCGTCGGATTCGAAAATCTAGACTCACAGGAGAACGAGCATATGGTGCCCGAGGCAGCATTAGACCCTTGGAGACAAGTCGGCTGTAGGACGATGTATTGAATCGCGACGCAATTTGTGTGTTCCATCGTCATTAACAGGCTCTGAACGTTACAATTCACTGTCAGTTTTGCGTCGGATTCGAAAATCTAGACTCACAGGAGAACGAGCATATGGTGCCCGAGGCAGCACTAGACCCTTGGAGACAAGTCGGCTGTAGGTCGATGTATTGAATCGCGACGCAATTTGTGTGTTCCATCGTCATTAACAGGCTCTGAACGTTACAATTAACTGTCAGTTTTGCGTCGGATTCGAAAATCTAGACTCACAGGAGAACGAGCATATGGTGCCCGAGGCAGCACTAGACCCTTGGAGACAAGTCGGCTGGAGGACGATGTATTGAGTCGCGACGCAATTTGTGTGTCCCATCGTCATTAACAGGCTCTGAACGTTACAATTCACTGTCAGTTTTGCGTCGGATTCGAAAAACTACACTCACAGGAGAACGACCATATGGTGCCCGAGGCAGCAATAGACCCTTCGAGACAAGTCGGCTGGAGGACGATGTATTGAATCGCGACGCAATTTGTGTGTTCCATCGTCATCAAGAGGCTCTGAACGTTACAATTCACTCTCAGTTTTGCGTCGGATTCGTAAATCTAGACTCACCGATGAACGACCATAAGGTGCCCGAGGCAGCAATAGACCCTTCGTGACAAGTCGGCTGTAGGACGATGTATTGAATCGCGACGCAATTTGTGTGTTCCATCGTCATTAAGAGGCTCTGAACGTTACAATTAACTGTCAGTTTTGCATCGCATTCGAAAATCTAGACTCACAGGAGAACGAGCATATGGTGCCCGAGGCAGCACTAGACCCTTGGAGACAAGTCGGCTGTAGGACGATGTATTGAATCGCGACGCAATTTGTGTGTTCCATCGTCATTAAGAGGCTCTGAACGTTACAATTAACTGTCAGTTTTGCGTCGGATTAGAAAATCTAGACTCACAGGAGAACGACCATAAGGTGCCCGAGGCAGCACTAGACCCTTGGAGACAAGTCGGCTGGAGGACGATGTATTGAGTCGCGACGCAATTTGTGTGTCCCATCGTCATTAACAGGCTCTGAACGTTAAAATTAACTGTCAGTTTTGCATCGCATTCGAAAAACTAGACTCACAGGAGAACGACGATAAGGTGCCCGAGGCAGCACTAGACCCTTGGAGACAAGTCGGCTGTAGGACGATGTATTGAATCGCGACGCAATTTGTGTGTTCCATCGTCATCAAGAGGCTCTGAACGTTACAAGTCACTGTCAGTTTTGCGTCTGATTCGAAAATCTAGACTCACAGGAGAACGAGCATATGGTGCCCGAGGCAGCATTAGACCCTTGGAGACAAGTCGGCTGTAGGACGATGTATTGAATCGCGACGCAATTTGTGTGTTCCATCGTCATTAACAGGCTCTGAACGTTACAATTCACTGTCAGTTTTGCGTCGGATTCGAAAATCTAGACTCACAGGAGAACGAGCATATGGTGCCCGAGGCAGCACTAGACCCTTGGAGACAAATCGGCTGTAGGTCGATGTATTGAATCGCGACGCAATTTGTGTGTTCCATCGTCATTAACAGGCTCTGAACGTTACAATTAACTGTCAGTTTTGCGTCGGATTCGAAAATCTAGACTCACAGGAGAACGACCATAAGGTGCCCGAGGCAGCACTAGACCCTTGGAGACAAGTCGGCTGGAGGACGATGTATTGAGTCGCGACGCAATTTGTGTGTCCCATCGTCATTAACAGGCTCTGAACGTTACAATTCACTGTCAGTTTTGCGTCGGATTCGAAAATCTAGACTCACAGGAGAACGACCATATGGTGCCCGAGGCAGCAATAGACCCTTCGAGACAAGTCGGCTGGAGGACGATGTATTGAATCGCGACGCAATTTGTGTGTTCCATCGTCATCAAGAGACTCTGAACGTTACAATTCACTCTCAGTTTTGCGTCGGATTCGTAAATCTAGACTCACCGATGAACGACCATAAGGTGCCCGAGGCAGCAATAGACCCTTCGAGACAAGTCGGCTGTAGGACGATGTATTGAATCGCGACGCAATTTGTGTGTTCCATCGTCATTAAGAGGCTCTGAACGTTACAATTCACTCTCAGTTTTGCGTCGGATTCGTAAATCTAGACTCATCGATGAACGACCATAAGGTGCCCGAGGCAGCAATAGACCCTTCGAGACAAGTCGGCTGTAGGACGATGTATTGAATCGCGACGCAATTTGTGTGTTCCATCGTCATTAAGAGGCTCTGAACGTTACAATTCACTCTCAGTTTTGCGTCGGATTCGAAAATCTAGACTCACAGGAGAACGACCATAAGGTGCCCGAGGCAGCACTAGACCCTTGGAGACAAGTCGGCTGGAGGACGATGTATTGAGTCGCGACGCAATTTGTGTGTCCCATCGTCATTAACAGGCTCTGAACGTTACAATTAACTGTCAGTTTTGCATCGCATTCGAAAATCTAGACTCACCGATGAACGACCATAAGGTGCCCGAGGCAGCACTAGACCCTTGGAGACAAGTCGGCTGGAGGACGATGTATTGAATCGCGACGCAATTTGTGTGTTCCATCGTCATTAAGAGGCTCTGAACGTTACAATTAACTGTCAGTTTTGCGCCGGATTCGAAAAACTAGACTCATAGGAGAACGACCAAGAGGTGCCTGGAGCAGCAATACTACCTCGGAGACATGTCGGCTGGAGGACGATGTATTGAATCGCGACGCAATTTGTGTGTTCCATCGTCAGTATCAGGCTCTGAACGTTACAATTAACTGTCAGTTTTGCGTCGGATTCGAAAATCTAGACTCACAGGAGAACGACCATAAGGTGCCCGAGGCAGCACTAGACCCTTCGAGACAAGTCGGCTGGAGGACGATGTATTGAATCGCGACGCAAGTTGTGTGTTCCATCGACATCAAGAGGCTCTGAACGTTACAATTCACTCTCAGTTTTGCGTCGGATTCGAAAATCTAGACTCACAGGAGAACGACCATAAGGTGCCCGAGGCAGCAATAGACCCTTGGAGACAAGTCGGCTGTAGGACGATGTATTGAGACGCGACGCAATTTGTGTGTCCCATCGTCATTAAGAGGCTCTGAACGTTACAATTAACTGTCAGTTTTGCGTCGGATTCGAAAATCTAGACTCACAGGAGAACGACCATAAGGTGCCCGAGGCAGCAATAGACCCTTGGAGACAAGTCGGCTGGAGGACGATGTATTGATTCGCGACGCAATTTGTGTGTTCCATCGTCATCAAGAGGCTCTGAACGTTACAATTCACTCTCAGTTTTGCGTCGGATTCGAAAATCTAGACTCACAGGAGAACGAGCATATGGTGTCCGAGGCAGCACTAGACCCTTGGAGACAAGTCGGCTGTAGGACGATGTATTGAATCGCGACGCAATTTGTGTGCTCCATCGTCATTAAGAGGCTCTGAACGTTACAATTAACTGTCAGTTTTGCGCCGGATTCGAAAAACTAGACTCATAGGAGAACGACCAAGAGGTGCCTGGAGCAGCAATACTACCTCGGAGACATGTCGGCTGGAGGACGATGTATTGAATCGCAACGCAATTTGTGTGTTCCATCGTCAGTATCAGGCTCTGAACGTTACAATTAACTGTCAGTTTTGCGTCGGATTCGAAAATCTAGACTCACAGGAGAACGACCATAAGGTGCCCGAGGCAGCACTAGACCCTTGGAGACAAGTCGGCTGGAGGACGATGTATTGAGTCGCGACGCAATTTGTGTGTCCCATCGTCATTAACAGGCTCTGAACGTTACAATTCACTGTCAGTTTTGCGTCGGATTCGAAAATCTAGACTCACAGGAGAACGAGCATATGGTGCCCGAGGCAGCATTAGACCCTTGGAGACAAGTCGGCTGTAGGACGATGTATTGAATCGCGACGCAATTTGTGTGTTCCATCGTCATTAACAGGCTCTGAACGTTACAATTCACTGTCAGTTTTGCGTCGGATTCGAAAATCTAGACTCACAGGAGAACGAGCATATGGTGCCCGAGGCAGCACTAGACCCTTGGAGACAAATCGGCTGTAGGTCGATGTATTGAATCGCGACGCAATTTGTGTGTTCCATCGTCATTAACAGGCTCTGAACGTTACAATTAACTGTCAGTTTTGCGTCGGATTCGAAAATCTAGACTCACAGGAGAACGACCATAAGGTGCCCGAGGCAGCACTAGACCCTTGGAGACAAGTCGGCTGGAGGACGATGTATTGAGTCGCGACGCAATTTGTGTGTCCCATCGTCATTAACAGGCTCTGAACGTTACAATTCACTGTCAGTTTTGCGTCGGATTCGAAAATCTAGACTCACAGGAGAACGACCATATGGTGCCCGAGGCAGCAATAGACCCTTCGAGACAAGTCGGCTGGAGGACGATGTATTGAATCGCGACGCAATTTGTGTGTTCCATCGTCATCAAGAGACTCTGAACGTTACAATTCACTCTCAGTTTTGCGTCGGATTCGTAAATCTAGACTCACCGATGAACGACCATAAGGTGCCCGAGGCAGCAATAGACCCTTCGAGACAAGTCGGCTGTAGGACGATGTATTGAATCGCGACGCAATTTGTGTGTTCCATCGTCATTAAGAGGCTCTGAACGTTACAATTCACTCTCAGTTTTGCGTCGGATTCGTAAATCTAGACTCACCGATGAACGACCATAAGGTGCCCGAGGCAGCAATAGACCCTTCGAGACAAGTCGGCTGTAGGACGATGTATTGAATCGCGACGCAATTTGTGTGTTCCATCGTCATTAAGAGGCTCTGAACGTTACAATTAACTGTCAGTTTTGCGCCGGATTCGAAAAACTAGACTCATAGGAGATCGACCAAGAGGTGCCTGGAGCAGCAATACTACCTCGGAGACATGTCGGCTGGAGGACGATGTATTGAATCGCGACGCAATTTGTGTGTTCCATCGTCAGTATCAGGCTCTGAACGTTACAATTAACTGTCAGTTTTGCGTCGGATTCGAAAATCTAGACTCACAGGAGAACGACCATAAGGTGCCCGAGGCAGCACTAGACCCTTGGAGACAAGTCGGCTGGAGGACGATGTATTGAGTCGCGACGCAATTTGTGTGTCCCATCGTCATTAACAGGCTCTGAACGTTACAATTCACTGTCAGTTTTGCGTCGGATTCGAAAATCTAGACTCACAGGAGAACGACCATATGGTGCCCGAGGCAGCAATAGACCCTTCGAGACAAGTCGGCTGGAGGACGATGTATTGAATCGCGACGCAATTTGTGTGTTCCATCGTCATCAAGAGACTCTGAACGTTACAATTCACTCTCAGTTTTGCGTCGGATTCGTAAATCTAGACTCACCGATGAACGACCATAAGGTGCCCGAGGCAGCAATAGACCCTTCGAGACAAGTCGGCTGTAGGACGATGTATTGAATCGCGACGCAATTTGTGTGTTCCATCGTCATTAAGAGGCTCTGAACGTTACAATTCACCCTCAGTTTTGCGTCGGATTCGTAAATCTAGACTCATCGATGAACGACCATAAGGTGCCCGAGGCAGCAATAGACCCTTCGAGACAAGTCGGCTGTAGGACGATGTATTGAATCGCGACGCAATTTGTGTGTTCCATCGTCATTAAGAGGCTCTGAACGTTACAATTCACTCTCAGTTTTGCGTCGGATTCGAAAATCTAGACTCACAGGAGAACGACCATAAGGTGCCCGAGGCAGCACTAGACCCTTGGAGACAAGTCGGCTGGAGGACGATGTATTGAGTCGCGACGCAATTTGTGTGTCCCATCGTCATTAACAGGCTCTGAACGTTACAATTAACTGTCAGTTTTGCATCGCATTCGAAAATCTAGACTCACAGGAGAACGAGCATATGGTGCCCGAGGCAGCACTAGACCCTTGGAGACAAGTCGGCTGGAGGACGATGTATTGAATCGCGACGCAATTTGTGTGTTCCATCGTCATTAAGAGGCTCTGAACGTTACAATTAACTGTCAGTTTTGCGCCGGATTCGAAAAACTAGACTCATAGGAGAACGACCAAGAGGTGCCTGGAGCAGCAATACTACCTCGGAGACATGTCGGCTGGAGGACGATGTATTGAATCGCGACGCAATTTGTGTGTTCCATCGTCAGTATCAGGCTCTGAACGTTACAATTAACTGTCAGTTTTGCGTCGGATTCGAAAATCTAGACTCACAGGAGAACGACCATAAGGTGCCCGAGGCAGCACTAGACCCTTCGAGACAAGTCGGCTGGAGGACGATGTATTGAATCGCGACGCAAGTTGTGTGTTCCATCGACATCAAGAGGCTCTGAACGTTACAATTCACTCTCAGTTTTGCGTCGGATTCGAAAATCTAGACTCACAGGAGAACGACCATAAGGTGCCCGAGGCAGCAATAGACCCTTGGAGACAAGTCGGCTGTAGGACGATGTATTGAGACGCGACGCAATTTGTGTGTCCCATCGTCATTAAGAGGCTCTGAACGTTACAATTAACTGTCAGTTTTGCGTCGGATTCGAAAATCTAGACTCACAGGAGAACGACCATAAGGTGCCCGAGGCAGCAATAGACCCTTGGAGACAAGTCGGCTGGAGGACGATGTATTGATTCGCGACGCAATTTGTGTGTTCCATCGTCATCAAGAGGCTCTGAACGTTACAATTCACTCTCAGTTTTGCGTCGGATTCGAAAATCTAGACTCACAGGAGAACGAGCATATGGTGCCCGAGGCAGCACTAGACCCTTGGAGACAAGTCGGCTGTAGGTCGATGTATTGAATCGCGACGCAATTTGTGTGTTCCATCGTCATTAACAGGCTCTGAACGTTACAATTAACTGTCAGTTTTGCGTCGGATTCGAAAATCTAGACTCACAGGAGAACGAGCATATGGTGCCCGAGGCAGCACTAGACCCTTGGAGACAAGTCGGCTGGAGGACGATGTATTGAGTCGCGACGCAATTTGTGTGTCCCATCGTCATTAACAGGCTCTGAACGTTACAATTCACTGTCAGTTTTGCGTCGGATTCGAAAAACTACACTCACAGGAGAACGACCATATGGTGCCCGAGGCAGCAATAGACCCTTCGAGACAAGTCGGCTGGAGGACGATGTATTGAATCGCGACGCAATTTGTGTGTTCCATCGTCATCAAGAGGCTCTGAACGTTACAATTCACTCTCAGTTTTGCGTCGGATTCGTAAATCTAGACTCACCGATGAACGACCATAAGGTGCCCGAGGCAGCAATAGACCCTTCGTGACAAGTCGGCTGTAGGACGATGTATTGAATCGCGACGCAATTTGTGTGTTCCATCGTCATTAAGAGGCTCTGAACGTTACAATTAACTGTCAGTTTTGCATCGCATTCGAAAATCTAGACTCACAGGAGAACGAGCATATGGTGCCCGAGGCAGCACTAGACCCTTGGAGACAAGTCGGCTGTAGGACGATGTATTGAATCGCGACGCAATTTGTGTGTTCCATCGTCATTAAGAGGCTCTGAACGTTACAATTAACTGTCAGTTTTGCATCGCATTCGAAAAACTAGACTCACAGGAGAACGACCATAAGGTGCCCGAGGCAGCAATAGACCCTTGGAGACAAGTCGGCTGGAGGACGATGTATTGAGACGCGACGCAATTTGTGTGTCCCATCGTCATTAACAGGCTCTGAACGTTACAATTAACTGTCAGTTTTGCATCGCATTCGTAAAACTAGACTCACAGGAGAACGACCATAAGGTGCCCGAGGCAGCACTAGACCCTTGGAGACAAGTCGGCTGGAGGACGATGTATTGAGTCGCGACGCAATTTGTGTGTTCCATCGTCATCAAGAGGCTCTGAACGTTACAATTCACTCTCAGTTTTGCGTCGGATTCGTAAATCTAGACTCACCGATGAACGACCATAAGGTGCCCGAGGCAGCAATAGACCCTTCGAGACAAGTCGGCTGTAGGACGATGTATTGAATCGCGACGCAATTTGTGTGTTCCATCGTCATTAAGAGGCTCTGAACGTTACAATTCACTCTCAGTTTTGCGTCGGATTCGTAAATCTAGACTCACAGGAGAACGAGCATATGGTGCCCGAGGCAGCAATAGACCCTTCGAGACAAGTCGGCTGTAGGACGATGTATTGAATCGCGACGCAATTTGTGTGTTCCATCGTCATTAAGAGGCTCTGAACGTTACAATTCACTCTCAGTTTTGCGTCGGATTCGAAAATCTAGACTCACAGGAGAACGACCATAAGGTGCCCGAGGCAGCACTAGACCCTTGGAGACAAGTCGGCTGGAGGACGATGTATTGAGTCGCGACGCAATTTGTGTGTCCCATCGTCATTAACAGGCTCTGAACGTTACAATTAACTGTCAGTTTTGCATCGCATTCGAAAATCTAGACTCACAGGAGAACGAGCATATGGTGCCCGAGGCAGCACTAGACCCTTGGAGACAAGTCGGCTGTAGGACGATGTATTGAATCGCGACGCAATTTGTGTGTTCCATCGTCATTAAGAGGCTCTGAACGTTACAATTAACTGTCAGTTTTGCGCCGGATTCGAAAAACTAGACTCATAGGAGAACGACCAAGAGGTGCCTGGAGCAGCAATACTACCTCGGAGACATGTCGGCTGGAGGACGATGTATTGAATCGCGACGCAATTTGTGTGATCCATCGTCAGTATCAGGCTCTGAACGTTACAATTAACTGTCAGTTTTGCGTCGGATTCGAAAATCTAGACTCACAGGAGAACGACCATAAGGTGCCCGAGGCAGCACTAGACCCTTCGAGACAAGTCGGCTGGAGGACGATGTATTGAATCGCGACGCAAGTTGTGTGTTCCATCGACATCAAGAGGCTCTGAACGTTACAATTCACTCTCAGTTTTGCGTCGGATTCGAAAATCTAGACTCACAGGAGAACGACCATAAGGTGCCCGAGGCAGCAATAGACCCTTGGAGACAAGTCGGCTGTAGGACGATGTATTGAGACGCGACGCAATTTGTGTGTCCCATCGTCATTAAGAGGCTCTGAACGTTACAATTAACTGTCAGTTTTGCGTCGGATTCGAAAATCTAGACTCACAGGAGAACGACCATAAGGTGCCCGAGGCAGCAATAGACCCTTGGAGACAAGTCGGCTGGAGGACGATGTATTGATTCGCGACGCAATTTGTGTGTTCCATCGTCATCAAGAGGCTCTGAACGTTACAATTCACTCTCAGTTTTGCGTCGGATTCGAAAATCTAGACTCACAGGAGAACGAGCATATGGTGTCCGAGGCAGCACTAGACCCTTGGAGACAAGTCGGCTGTAGGACGATGTATTGAATCGCGACGCAATTTGTGTGCTCCATCGTCATTAAGAGGCTCTGAACGTTACAATTAACTGTCAGTTTTGCGCCGGATTCGAAAAACTAGACTCATAGGAGAACGACCAAGAGGTGCCTGGAGCAGCAATACTACCTCGGAGACATGTCGGCTGTAGGACGATGTATTGAATCGCGACGCAATTTGTGTGTTCCATCGTCATTAAGAGGCTCTGAACGTTACAATTCACTCTCAGTTTTGCGTCGGATTCGTAAATCTAGACTCATCGATGAACGACCATAAGGTGCCCGAGGCAGCAATAGACCCTTCGAGACAAGTCGGCTGTAGGACGATGTATTGAATCGCGACGCAATTTGTGTGTTCCATCGTCATTAAGAGGCTCTGAACGTTACAATTCACTCTCAGTTTTGCGTCGGATTCGAAAATCTAGACTCACAGGAGAACGACCATAAGGTGCCCGAGGCAGCACTAGACCCTTGGAGACAAGTCGGCTGGAGGACGATGTATTGAGTCGCGACGCAATTTGTGTGTCCCATCGTCATTAACAGGCTCTGAACGTTACAATTAACTGTCAGTTTTGCATCGCATTCGAAAATCTAGACTCACAGGAGAACGAGCATATGGTGCCCGAGGCAGCACTAGACCCTTGGAGACAAGTCGGCTGGAGGACGATGTATTGAATCGCGACGCAATTTGTGTGTTCCATCGTCATTAAGAGGCTCTGAACGTTACAATTAACTGTCAGTTTTGCGCCGGATTCGAAAAACTAGACTCATAGGAGAACGACCAAGAGGTGCCTGGAGCAGCAATACTACCTCGGAGACATGTCGGCTGGAGGACGATGTACTGAATCGCGACGCAATTTGTGTGTTCCATCGTCAGTATCAGGCTCTGAACGTTACAATTAACTGTCAGTTTTGCGTCGGATTCGAAAATCTAGACTCACAGGAGAACGACCATAAGGTGCCCGAGGCAGCACTAGACCCTTCGAGACAAGTCGGCTGGAGGACGATGTATTGAATCGCGACGCAAGTTGTGTGTTCCATCGACATCAAGAGGCTCTGAACGTTACAATTCACTCTCAGTTTTGCGTCGGATTCGAAAATCTAGACTCACAGGAGAACGACCATAAGGTGCCCGAGGCAGCAATAGACCCTTGGAGACAAGTCGGCTGTAGGACGATGTATTGAGACGCGACGCAATTTGTGTGTCCCATCGTCATTAAGAGGCTCTGAACGTTACAATTAACTGTCAGTTTTGCGTCGGATTCGAAAATCTAGACTCACAGGAGAACGACCATAAGGTGCCCGAGGCAGCAATAGACCCTTGGAGACAAGTCGGCTGGAGGACGATGTATTGATTCGCGACGCAATTTGTGTGTTCCATCGTCATCAAGAGGCTCTGAACGTTACAATTCACTCTCAGTTTTGCGTCGGATTCGAAAATCTAGACTCACAGGAGAACGAGCATATGGTGTCCGAGGCAGCACTAGACCCTTGGAGACAAGTCGGCTGTAGGACGATGTATTGAATCGCGACGCAATTTGTGTGCTCCATCGTCAGTATCAGGCTCTGAACGTTACAATTAACTGTCAGTTTTGCGCCGGATTCGAAAAACTAGACTCATAGGAGAACGACCAAGAGGTGCCTGGAGCAGCAATACTACCTCGGAGACATGTCGGCTGGAGGACGATGTATTGAATCGCAACGCAATTTGTGTGTTCCATCGTCAGTATCAGGCTCTGAACGTTACAATTAACTGTCAGTTTTGCGTCGGATTCGAAAATCTAGACTCACAGGAGAACGACCATAAGGTGCCCGAGGCAGCACTAGACCCTTGGAGACAAGTCGGCTGGAGGACGATGTATTGAGTCGCGACGCAATTTGTGTGTCCCATCGTCATTAACAGGCTCTGAACGTTACAATTCACTGTCAGTTTTGCGTCGGATTCGAAAATCTAGACTCACAGGAGAACGAGCATATGGTGCCCGAGGCAGCACTAGACCCTTGGAGACAAATCGGCTGTAGGTCGATGTATTGAATCGCGACGCAATTTGTGTGTTCCATCGTCATTAACAGGCTCTGAACGTTGCAATTCACTGTCAGTTTTGCGTCGGATTCGAAAATCTAGACTCACAGGAGAACGACCATATGGTGCCCGAGGCAGCAATAGACCCTTCGAGACAAGTCGGCTGGAGGACGATGTATTGAATCGCGACGCAATTTGTGTGTTCCATCGTCATCAAGAGACTCTGAACGTTACAATTCACTCTCAGTTTTGCGTCGGATTCGTAAATCTAGACTCACCGATGAACGACCATAAGGTGCCCGAGGCAGCAATAGACCCTTCGAGACAAGTCGGCTGTAGGACGATGTATTGAATCGCGACGCAATTTGTGTGTTCCATCGTCATTAAGAGGCTCTGAACGTTACAATTCACTCTCAGTTTTGCGTCGGATTCGTAAATCTAGACTCACCGATGAACGACCATAAGGTGCCCGAGGCAGCAATAGACCCTTCGAGACAAGTCGGCTGTAGGACGATGTATTGAATCGCGACGCAATTTGTGTGTTCCATCGTCATTAAGAGGCTCTGAACGTTACAATTCACTCTCAGTTTTGCGTCGGATTCGAAAATCTAGACTCACAGGAGAACGACCATAAGGTGCCCGAGGCAGCACTAGACCCTTGGAGACAAGTCGGCTGGAGGACGATGTATTGAGTCGCGACGCAATTTGTGTGTCCCATCGTCATTAACAGGCTCTGAACGTTACAATTAACTGTCAGTTTTGCATCGCATTCGAAAATCTAGACTCACAGGAGAACGAGCATATGGTGCCCGAGGCAGCACTAGACCCTTGGAGACAAGTCGGCTGTAGGACGATGTATTGAATCGCGACGCAATTTGTGTGTTCCATCGTCATTAAGAGGCTCTGAACGTTACAATTAACTGTCAGTTTTGCGCCGGATTCGAAAAACTAGACTCATAGGAGAACGACCAAGAGGTGCCTGGAGCAGCAATACTACCTCGGAGACATGTCGGCTGGAGGACGATGTATTGAATCGCGACGCAATTTGTGTGTTCCATCGTCAGTATCAGGCTCTGAACGTTACAATTAACTGTCAGTTTTGCGTCGGATTCGAAAATCTAGACTCACAGGAGAACGACCATAAGGTGCCCGAGGCAGCACTAGACCCTTCGAGACAAGTCGGCTGGAGGACGATGTATTGAATCGCGACGCAAGTTGTGTGTTCCATCGACATCAAGAGGCTCTGAACGTTACAATTCACTCTCAGTTTTGCGTCGGATTCGAAAATCTAGACTCACAGGAGAACGACCATAAGGTGCCCGAGGCAGCAATAGACCCTTGGAGACAAGTCGGCTGTAGGACGATGTATTGAGACGCGACGCAATTTGTGTGTCCCATCGTCATTAAGAGGCTCTGAACGTTACAATTAACTGTCAGTTTTGCGTCGGATTCGAAAATCTAGACTCACAGGAGAACGACCATAAGGTGCCCGAGGCAGCAATAGACCCTTGGAGACAAGTCGGCTGGAGGACGATGTATTGATTCGCGACGCAATTTGTGTGTTCCATCGTCATCAAGAGGCTCTGAACGTTACAATTCACTCTCAGTTTTGCGTCGGATTCGAAAATCTAGACTCACAGGAGAACGAGCATATGGTGTCCGAGGCAGCACTAGACCCTTGGAGACAAGTCGGCTGTAGGACGATGTATTGAATCGCGACGCAATTTGTGTGCTCCATCGTCATTAAGAGGCTCTGAACGTTACAATTAACTGTCAGTTTTGCGCCGGATTCGAAAAACTAGACTCATAGGAGAACGACCAAGAGGTGCCTGGAGCAGCAATACTACCTCGGAGACATGTCGGCTGGAGGACGATGTATTGAATCGCAACGCAATTTGTGTGTTCCATCGTCAGTATCAGGCTCTGAACGTTACAATTAACTGTCAGTTTTGCGTCGGATTCGAAAATCTAGACTCACAGGAGAACGACCATAAGGTGCCCGAGGCAGCACTAGACCCTTGGAGACAAGTCGGCTGGAGGACGATGTATTGAGTCGCGACGCAATTTGTGTGTCCCATCGTCATTAACAGGCTCTGAACGTTACAATTCACTGTCAGTTTTGCGTCGGATTCGAAAATCTAGACTCACAGGAGAACGAGCATATGGTGCCCGAGGCAGCACTAGACCCTTGGAGACAAGTCGGCTGTAGGACGATGTATTGAATCGCGACGCAATTTGTGTGTTCCATCGTCATTAAGAGGCTCTGAACGTTACAATTAACTGTCAGTTTTGCGTCGGATTAGAAAATCTAGACTCACAGGAGAACGACCATAAGGTGCCCGAGGCAGCACTAGACCCTTGGAGACAAGTCGGCTGGAGGACGATGTATTGAGTCGCGACGCAATTTGTGTGTCCCATCGTCATTAACAGGCTCTGAACGTTAAAATTAACTGTCAGTTTTGCATCGCATTCGAAAAACTAGACTCACAGGAGAACGACGATAAGGTGCCCGAGGCAGCACTAGACCCTTGGAGACAAGTCGGCTGTAGGACGATGTATTGAATCGCGACGCAATTTGTGTGTTCCATCGTCATCAAGAGGCTCTGAACGTTACAAGTCACTGTCAGTTTTGCGTCGGATTCGAAAATCTAGACTCACAGGAGAACGAGCATATGGTGCCCGAGGCAGCATTAGACCCTTGGAGACAAGTCGGCTGTAGGACGATGTATTGAATCGCGACGCAATTTGTGTGTTCCATCGTCATTAACAGGCTCTGAACGTTACAATTCACTGTCAGTTTTGCGTCGGATTCGAAAATCTAGACTCACAGGAGAACGAGCATATGGTGCCCGAGGCAGCACTAGACCCTTGGAGACAAGTCGGCTGTAGGTCGATGTATTGAATCGCGACGCAATTTGTGTGTTCCATCGTCATTAACAGGCTCTGAACGTTACAATTAACTGTCAGTTTTGCGTCGGATTCGAAAATCTAGACTCACAGGAGAACGAGCATATGGTGCCCGAGGCAGCACTAGACCCTTGGAGACAAGTCGGCTGGAGGACGATGTATTGAGTCGCGACGCAATTTGTGTGTCCCATCGTCATTAACAGGCTCTGAACGTTACAATTCACTGTCAGTTTTGCGTCGGATTCGAAAAACTACACTCACAGGAGAACGACCATATGGTGCCCGAGGCAGCAATAGACCCTTCGAGACAAGTCGGCTGGAGGACGATGTATTGAATCGCGACGCAATTTGTGTGTTCCATCGTCATCAAGAGGCTCTGAACGTTACAATTCACTCTCAGTTTTGCGTCGGATTCGTAAATCTAGACTCACCGATGAACGACCATAAGGTGCCCGAGGCAGCAATAGACCCTTCGTGACAAGTCGGCTGTAGGACGATGTATTGAATCGCGACGCAATTTGTGTGTTCCATCGTCATTAAGAGGCTCTGAACGTTACAATTAACTGTCAGTTTTGCATCGCATTCGAAAATCTAGACTCACAGGAGAACGAGCATATGGTGCCCGAGGCAGCACTAGACCCTTGGAGACAAGTCGGCTGTAGGACGATGTATTGAATCGCGACGCAATTTGTGTGTTCCATCGTCATTAAGAGGCTCTGAACGTTACAATTAACTGTCAGTTTTGCATCGCATTCGAAAAACTAGACTCACAGGAGAACGACCATAAGGTGCCCGAGGCAGCAATAGACCCTTGGAGACAAGTCGGCTGGAGGACGATGTATTGAGACGCGACGCAATTTGTGTGTCCCATCGTCATTAACAGGCTCTGAACGTTACAATTAACTGTCAGTTTTGCATCGCATTCGTAAAACTAGACTCACAGGAGAACGACCATAAGGTGCCCGAGGCAGCACTAGACCCTTGGAGACAAGTCGGCTGGAGGACGATGTATTGAGTCGCGACGCAATTTGTGTGTTCCATCGTCATCAAGAGGCTCTGAACGTTACAATTCACTCTCAGTTTTGCGTCGGATTCGTAAATCTAGACTCACCGATGAACGACCATAAGGTGCCCGAGGCAGCAATAGACCCTTCGAGACAAGTCGGCTGTAGGACGATGTATTGAATCGCGACGCAATTTGTGTGTTCCATCGTCATTAAGAGGCTCTGAACGTTACAATTCACTCTCAGTTTTGCGTCGGATTCGTAAATCTAGACTCACAGGAGAACGAGCATATGGTGCCCGAGGCAGCAATAGACCCTTCGAGACAAGTCGGCTGTAGGACGATGTATTGAATCGCGACGCAATTTGTGTGTTCCATCGTCATTAAGAGGCTCTGAACGTTACAATTCACTCTCAGTTTTGCGTCGGATTCGAAAATCTAGACTCACAGGAGAACGACCATAAGGTGCCCGAGGCAGCACTAGACCCTTGGAGACAAGTCGGCTGGAGGACGATGTATTGAGTCGCGACGCAATTTGTGTGTCCCATCGTCATTAACAGGCTCTGAACGTTACAATTAACTGTCAGTTTTGCATCGCATTCGAAAATCTAGACTCACAGGAGAACGAGCATATGGTGCCCGAGGCAGCACTAGACCCTTGGAGACAAGTCGGCTGTAGGACGATGTATTGAATCGCGACGCAATTTGTGTGTTCCATCGTCATTAAGAGGCTCTGAACGTTACAATTAACTGTCAGTTTTGCGCCGGATTCGAAAAACTAGACTCATAGGAGAACGACCAAGAGGTGCCTGGAGCAGCAATACTACCTCGGAGACATGTCGGCTGGAGGACGATGTATTGAATCGCGACGCAATTTGTGTGATCCATCGTCAGTATCAGGCTCTGAACGTTACAATTAACTGTCAGTTTTGCGTCGGATTCGAAAATCTAGACTCACAGGAGAACGACCATAAGGTGCCCGAGGCAGCACTAGACCCTTCGAGACAAGTCGGCTGGAGGACGATGTATTGAATCGCGACGCAAGTTGTGTGTTCCATCGACATCAAGAGGCTCTGAACGTTACAATTCACTCTCAGTTTTGCGTCGGATTCGAAAATCTAGACTCACAGGAGAACGACCATAAGGTGCCCGAGGCAGCAATAGACCCTTGGAGACAAGTCGGCTGTAGGACGATGTATTGAGACGCGACGCAATTTGTGTGTCCCATCGTCATTAAGAGGCTCTGAACGTTACAATTAACTGTCAGTTTTGCGTCGGATTCGAAAATCTAGACTCACAGGAGAACGACCATAAGGTGCCCGAGGCAGCAATAGACCCTTGGAGACAAGTCGGCTGGAGGACGATGTATTGATTCGCGACGCAATTTGTGTGTTCCATCGTCATCAAGAGGCTCTGAACGTTACAATTCACTCTCAGTTTTGCGTCGGATTCGAAAATCTAGACTCACAGGAGAACGAGCATATGGTGTCCGAGGCAGCACTAGACCCTTGGAGACAAGTCGGCTGTAGGACGATGTATTGAATCGCGACGCAATTTGTGTGCTCCATCGTCATTAAGAGGCTCTGAACGTTACAATTAACTGTCAGTTTTGCGCCGGATTCGAAAAACTAGACTCATAGGAGAACGACCAAGAGGTGCCTGGAGCAGCAATACTACCTCGGAGACATGTCGGCTGGAGGACGATGTATTGAATCGCAACGCAATTTGTGTGTTCCATCGTCAGTATCAGGCTCTGAACGTTACAATTAACTGTCAGTTTTGCGTCGGATTCGAAAATCTAGACTCACAGGAGAACGACCATAAGGTGCCCGAGGCAGCACTAGACCCTTGGAGACAAGTCGGCTGGAGGACGATGTATTGAGTCGCGACGCAATTTGTGTGTCCCATCGTCATTAACAGGCTCTGAACGTTACAATTCACTGTCAGTTTTGCGTCGGATTCGAAAATCTAGACTCACAGGAGAACGAGCATATGGTGCCCGAGGCAGCACTAGACCCTTGGAGACAAGTCGGCTGTAGGACGATGTATTGAATCGCGACGCAATTTGTGTGTTCCATCGTCATCAAGAGGCTCTGAACGTTACAATTCACTGTCAGTTTTGCGTCGGATTCGAAAATCTAGACTCACAGGAGAACGAGCATATGGTGCCCGAGGCAGCACTAGACCCTTGGAGACAAGTCGGCTGTAGGACGATGTATTGAATCGCGACGCAATTTGTGTGTTCCATCGTCATTAACAGGCTCTGAACGTTACAATTCACTGTCAGTTTTGCGTCGGATTCGAAAATCTAGACTCACAGGAGAAGGAGCATATGGTGCCCGAGACAGCACTAGACCGTTGGAGACAAGTCGGCTGTAGGACGATGTATTGAATCGCGACGCAATTTGTGTGTTCCATCGTCATTAAGAGGCTCTGAACGTTACAATTAACTGTCAGTTTTGCGTCGGATTAGAAAATCTAGACTCACAGGAGAACGACCATAAGGTGCCCGAGGCAGCACTAGACCCTTGGAGACAAGTCGGCTGGAGGACGATGTATTGAGTCGCGACGCAATTTGTGTGTCCCATCGTCATTAACAGGCTCTGAACGTTAAAATTAACTGTCAGTTTTGCATCGCATTCGAAAAACTAGACTCACAGGAGAACGACGATAAGGTGCCCGAGGCAGCACTAGACCCTTGGAGACAAGTCGGCTGTAGGACGATGTATTGAATCGCGACGCAATTTGTGTGTTCCATCGTCATCAAGAGGCTCTGAACGTTACAAGTCACTGTCAGTTTTGCGTCGGATTCGAAAATCTAGACTCACAGGAGAACGAGCATATGGTGCCCGAGGCAGCATTAGACCCTTGGAGACAAGTCGGCTGTAGGACGATGTATTGAATCGCGACGCAATTTGTGTGTTCCATCGTCATTAACAGGCTCTGAACGTTACAATTCACTGTCAGTTTTGCGTCGGATTCGAAAATCTAGACTCACAGGAGAACGAGCATATGGTGCCCGAGGCAGCACTAGACCCTTGGAGACAAGTCGGCTGTAGGTCGATGTATTGAATCGCGACGCAATTTGTGTGTTCCATCGTCATTAACAGGCTCTGAACGTTACAATTAACTGTCAGTTTTGCGTCGGATTCGAAAATCTAGACTCACAGGAGAACGACCATAAGGTGCCCGAGGCAGCACTAGACCCTTGGAGACAAGTCGGCTGGAGGACGATGTAATGAGTCGCGACGCAATTTGTGTGTCCCATCGTCATTAACAGGCTCTGAACGTTACAATTCACTGTCAGTTTTGCGTCGGATTCGAAAATCTAGACTCACAGGAGAACGACCATATGGTGCCCGAGGCAGCAATAGACCCTTCGAGACAAGTCGGCTGGAGGACGATGTATTGAATCGCGACGCAATTTGTGTGTTCCATCGTCATCAAGAGGCTCTGAACGTTACAATTCACTCTCAGTTTTGCGTCGGATTCGTAAATCTAGACTCACCGATGAACGACCATAAGGTGCCCGAGGCAGCAATAGACCCTTCGTGACAAGTCGGCTGTAGGACGATGTATTGAATCGCGACGCAATTTGTGTGTTCCATCGTCATTAAGAGGCTCTGAACGTTACAATTCACTCTCAGTTTTGCGTCGGATTCGAAAATCTAGACTCACAGGAGAACGACCATAAGGTGCCCGAGGCAGCACTAGACCCTTGGAGACAAGTCGGCTGGAGGACGATGTATTGAGTCGCGACGCAATTTGTGTGTCCCATCGTCATTAACAGGCTCTGAACGTTACAATTAACTGTCAGTTTTGCATCGCATTCGAAAATCTAGACTCACAGGAGAACGAGCATATGGTGCCCGAGGCAGCACTAGACCCTTGGAGACAAGTCGGCTGTAGGACGATGTATTGAATCGCGACGCAATTTGTGTGTTCCATCGTCATTAAGAGGCTCTGAACGTTACAATTAACTGTCAGTTTTGCATCGCATTCGAAAAACTAGACTCACAGGAGAACGACCATAAGGTGCCCGAGGCAGCAATAGACCCTTGGAGACAAGTCGGCTGGAGGACGATGTATTGAGACGCGACGCAATTTGTGTGTCCCATCGTCATTAACAGGTTCTGAACGTTACAATTAACTGTCAGTTTTGCATCGCATTCGTAAAACTAGACTCACAGGAGAACGACCATAAGGTGCCCGAGGCAGCAATAGACCCTTCGAGACAAGTCGGCTGTAGGACGATGTATTGAATCGCGACGCAATTTGTGTGTTCCATCGTCATTAAGAGGCTCTGAACGTTACAATTAACTGTCAGTTTTGCGTCGGATTCGAAAGTCTAGACTCACAGGAGAACGACCATAAGGTGCCCGAGGCAGCAATAGACCCTTGGAGACAAGTCGGCTGGAGGACGATGTATTGATTCGCGACGCAATTTGTGTGTTCCATCGTCATTAACAGGCTCTGAACGTTACAATTCACTCTCAGTTTTGCGTCGGATTCGAAAATCTAGACTCACAGGAGAACGAGCATATGGTGCCCGAGGCAGCACTAGACCCTTGGAGACAAGTCGGCTGTAGGACGATGTATTGAATCCCGACGCAATTTGTGTGTTCCATCGTCATTAACAGGCTCTGAACGTTACAATTCACTGTCAGTTTTGCGTCGGATTCGAAAATCTAGACTCACAGGAGAACGAGCATATGGTGCCCGAGGCAGCACTAGACCCTTGGAGACAAGTCGGCTGTAGGACGATGTATTGAATCGCGACGCAATTTGTGTGTTCCATCGTCATTAACAGGCTCTGAACGTTACAATTAACTGTCAGTTTTGCGTCGGATTCGAAAATCTAGACTCACAGGAGAACGAGCATATGGTGCCCGAGGCATCACTAGACCCTTGGAGACAAGTCGGCTGTAGGACGATGTATTGAATCGCGACGCAATTTGTGTGTTCCATCGTCATCAAGAGGCTCTGAACGTTACAATTCACTCTCAGTTTTGCGTCGGATTCGAAAATCTAGACTCACAGGAGAACGAGCATATGGTGCCCGAGGCAGCACTAGACCCTTGAAGACAAGTCGGCTGTAGGACGATGTATTGAGTCGCGACGCAATTTGTGTGTCCCATCGTCATTAACAGGCTCTGAACGTTACAATTCACTGTCAGTTTTGCGTCGGATTCGAAAATCTAGACTCACAGGAGAACGAGCATATGGTGCCCGAGGCAGCACTAGACCCTTGGAGACAAGTCGGCTGTAGGACGATGTATTGAATCGCGACGCAATTTGTGTGTTCCATCGTCATCAAGAGGCTCTGAACGTTACAATTCACTGTCAGTTTTGCGTCGGATTCGAAAATCTAGACTCACAGGAGAACGAGCATATGGTGCCCGAGGCAGCACTAGACCCTTGGAGACAAGTCGGCTGTAGGACGATGTATTGAATCCCGACGCAATTTGTGTGTTCCATCGTCATTAACAGGCTCTGAACGTTACAATTCACTGTCAGTTTTGCGTCGGATTCGAAAATCTAGACTCACAGGAGAACGAGCATATGGTGCCCGAGGCAGCACTAGACCCTTGGAGACAAGTCGGCTGTAGGACGATGTATTGAATCGCGACGCAATTTGTGTGTTCCATCGTCATTAAGAGGCTCTGAATGTTACAATTAACTGTCAATTTTGCATCGCATTCGAAAAACTAGACTCACAGGAGAACGACCATAAGGTGCCCGAGGAATCAATAGACCCTTGGAGACAAGTCGGCTGGAGGACGATGTATTGAGACGCGACGCAATTTGTGTGTCCCATCGTCATTAACAGGCTCTGAACGTTACAATTAACTGTCAGTTTTGCATCGCATTCGAAAATCTAGACTCACAGGAGAACGACCATAAGGTGCCCGAGGCAGCAATAGACCCTTGGAGACAAGTCGGCTGTAGGACGATGTATTGAATCGCGACGCAATTTGTGTGTTCCATCGTCATTAAGAGGCTCTGAACCTTACAATTAACGGTCAGTTTTGCGTCGGATTCGAAAATCTAGACTCACCGATGAACGACCATAAGGTGCCCGAGGCAGCAATAGACCCTTCGAGACAAGTCAGCTGGAGGACGATGTATTGAATCGCGACGCAATTTGTGTGTTCCATCGTCATTAACAGGCTCTGAACGTTACAATTAATTCTCAGTTTTGCGTCGTATTCGATAATCTAGACTCACAGGAGAACGAGCATATGGTGTCCGAGGCAGCACTAGACCCTTGGAGACAAGTCGGCTGTAGGACGATGTATTGAATCGCGACGCAATTTGTGTGCTCCATCGTCATTAAGAGGCTCTGAACGTTACAATTAACTGTCAGTTTTGCGCCGGATTCGAAAAACTAGACTCATAGGAGAACGACCAAGAGGTGCCTGGAGCAGCAATACTACCTCGGAGACATGTCGGCTGGAGGACGATGTATTGAATCGCGACGCAATTTGTGTGTTCCATCGTCAGTATCAGGCTCTGAACGTTACAATTAACTGTCAGTTTTGCGTCGGATTCGAAAATCTAGACTCACAGGAGAACGACCATAAGGTGCCCGAGGCAGCACTAGACCCTTGGAGACAAGACGGCTGGAGGACGATGTATTGAGTCGCGACGCAATTTGTGTGTCCCATCGTCATTAACAGGCTCTGAACGTTATAATTCACTGTCAGTTTTGCGTCGGATTCGAAAATCTAGACTCACAGGAGAACGAGCATATGGTGCCCGAGGCAGCACTAGACCCTTGGAGACAAGTCGGCTGTAGGACGATGTATTGAATCGCGACGCAATTTGTGTGTTCCATCGTCATCAAGAGGCTCTGAACGTTACAATTCACTGTCAGTTTTGCGTCGGATTCGAAAATCTAGACTCACAGGAGAACGAGCATATGGTGCCCGAGGCAGCACTAGACCCTTGGAGACAAGTCGGCTGTAGGACGATGTATTGAATCGCGACGCAATTTGTGTGTTCCATCGTCATTAACAGGCTCTGAACGTTACAATTAATTGTCAGTTTTGCGTCGTATTCGAAAATCTAGACTCACAGGAGAACGAGCATATGGTGTCCGAGGCAGCACTAGACCCTTGGAGACAAGTCGTCTGTAGGACGATGTATTGAATCGCGACGCAATTTGTGTGCTCCATCGTCATTAAGAGGCTCTGAACGTTACAATTAACTGTCAGTTTTGCGCCGGATTCGAAAAACTAGACTCATAGGAGAACGACCAAGAGGTGCCTGGAGCAGCAATACTACCTCGGAGACATGTCGGCTGGAGGACGATGTATTGAATCGCGACGCAATTTGTGTGTTCCATCGTCAGTATCAGGCTCTGAACGTTACAATTAACTGTCAGTTTTGCGTCGGATTCGAAAATCTAGACTCACAGGAGAACGACCATAAGGTGCCCGAGGCAGCACTAGACCCTTGGAGACAAGTCGGCTGGAGGACGATGTATTGAGTCGCGACGCAATTTGTGTGTCCCATCGTCATTAACAGGCTCTGAACGTTACAATTCACTGTCAGTTTTGCGTCGGATTCGAAAATCTAGACTCACAGGAGAACGAGCATATGGTGCCCGAGGCAGCACTAGACCCTTGGAGACAAGTCGGCTGTAGGACGATGTATTGAATCGCGACGCAATTAGTGTGTTTCATCGTCATCAAGAGGCTCTGAACGTTACAATTCACTGTCAGTTTTGCGTCGGATTCGAAAATCTAGACTCACAGGAGAACGAGCATATGGTGCCCGAGGCAGCACTAGACCCTTGGAGACAAGTCGGCTGTAGGACGATGTATTGAATCGCGACGCAATTTGTGTGTTCCATCGTCATCAAGAGGCTCTGAACGTTACAATTCACTCTCAGTTTTGCGTCGGATTCGAAAATCTAGACTCACAGGAGAACGAGCATATGGTGCCCGAGGCAGCACTAGACCCTTGAAGACAAGTCGGCTGTAGGACGATGTATTGAGTCGCGACGCAATTTGTGTGTCCCATCGTCATTAACAGGCTCTGAACGTTACAATTCACTGTCAGTTTTGCGTCGGATTCGAAAATCTAGACTCACAGGAGAACGAGCATATGGTGCCCGAGGCAGCACTAGACCCTTGGAGACAAGTCGGCTGTAGGACGATGTATTGAATCGCGACGCAATTTGTGTGTTCCATCGTCATCAAGAGGCTCTGAACGTTACAATTCACTGTCAGTTTTGCGTCGGATTCGAAAATCTAGACTCACAGGAGAATGAGCATATGGTGCCCGAGGCAGCACTAGACCCTTGGAGACAAGTCGGCTGTAGGACGATGTATTGAATCGCGACGCAATTTGTGTGTTCCATCGTCATTAACAGGCTCTGAACGTTACAATTCACTGTCAGTTTTGCATCGCATTCGAAAAACTAGACTCACAGGAGAACGAGCATATGGTGCCCGAGGCAGCACTAGACCCTTGGAGACAAGTCGGCTGTAGGACGATGTATTGAATCGCGACGCAATTTGTGTGTTCCATCGTCATTAAGAGGCTCTGAATGTTACAATTAACTGTCAATTTTGCATCGCATTCGAAAAACTAGACTCACAGGAGAACGACCATAAGGTGCCCGAGGAATCAATAGACCCTTGGAGACAAGTCGGCTGGAGGACGATGTATTGAGACGCGACGCAATTTGTGTGTCCCATCGTCATTAACAGGCTCTGAACGTTACAATTAACGGTCAGTTTTGCGTCGGATTCGAAAATCTAGACTCACCGATGAACGACCATAAGGTGCCCGAGGCAGCAATAGACCCTTGGAGACAAGTCGGCTGGAGGACGATGTATTGAGTCGCGACGCAATTTGTGTGTCCCATCGTCATTAACAGGCTCTGAACGTTACAATTCACTGTCAGTTTTGCGTCGGATTCGAAAATCTAGACTCACAGGAGAACGAGCATATGGTGCCCGAGGCAGCACTAGACCCTTGGAGACAAGTCGGCTGTAGGACGATGTATTGAATCGCGACGCAATTAGTGTGTTTCATCGTCATCAAGAGGCTCTGAACGTTACAATTCACTGTCAGTTTTGCGTCGGATTCGAAAATCTAGACTCACAGGAGAACGAGCATATGGTGCCCGAGGCAGCACTAGACCCTTGGAGACAAGTCGGCTGTAGGACGATGTATTGAATCGCGACGCAATTTGTGTGTTCCATCGTCATCAAGAGGCTCTGAACGTTACAATTCACTCTCAGTTTTGCGTCGGATTCGAAAATCTAGACTCACAGGAGAACGAGCATATGGTGCCCGAGGCTGCACTAGACCCTTGAAGACAAGTCGGCTGTAGGACGATGTATTGAGTCGCGACGCAATTTGTGTGTCCCATCGTCATTAACAGGCTCTGAACGTTACAATTCACTGTCAGTTTTGCGTCGGATTCGAAAATCTAGACTCACAGGAGAACGAGCATATGGTGCCCGAGGCAGCACTAGACCCTTGGAGACAAGTCGGCTGTAGGACGATGTATTGAATCGCGACGCAATTTGTGTGTTCCATCGTCATCAAGAGGCTCTGAACGTTACAATTCACTGTCAGTTTTGCGTCGGATTCGAAAATCTAGACTCACAGGAGAATGAGCATATGGTGCCCGAGGCAGCACTAGACCCTTGGAGACAAGTCGGCTGTAGGACGATGTATTGAATCGCGACGCAATTTGTGTGTTCCATCGTCATTAACAGGCTCTGAACGTTACAATTCACTGTCAGTTTTGCATCGCATTCGAAAAACTAGACTCACAGGAGAACGAGCATATGGTGCCCGAGGCAGCACTAGACCCTTGGAGACAAGTCGGCTGTAGGACGATGTATTGAATCGCGACGCAATTTGTGTGTTCCATCGTCATTAACAGGCTCTGAATGTTACAATTAACTGTCAATTTTGCATCGCATTCGAAAAACTAGACTCACAGGAGAACGACCATAAGGTGCCCGAGGAATCAATAGACCCTTGGAGACAAGTCGGCTGGAGGACGATGTATTGAGACGCGACGCAATTTGTGTGTCCCATCGTCATTAACAGGCTCTGAACGTTACAATTAACGGTCAGTTTTGCGTCGGATTCGAAAATCTAGACTCACCGATGAACGACCATAAGGTGCCCGAGGCAGCAATAGACCCTTCGAGACAAGTCAGCTGGAGGACGATGTATTGAATCGCGACGCAATTTGTGTGTTCCATCGTCATTAAGAGGCTCTGAACGTTACAATTAACTGTCAGTTTTGCGCCGGATTCGAAAAACTAGACTCATAGGAGAACGACCAAGAGGTGCCTGGAGCAGCAATACTACCTCGGAGACATGTCGGCTGGAGGACGATGTATTGAATCGCGACGCAATTTGTGTGTTCCATCGTCAGTATCAGGCTCTGAACGTTACAATTAACTGTCAGTTTTGCGTCGGATTCGAAAATCTAGACTCACAGGAGAACGACCATAAGGTGCATGAGGCAGCACTAGACCCTTGGAGACAAGACGGCTGGAGGACGATGTATTGAGTCGCGACGCAATTTGTGTGTCCCATCGTCATTAACAGGCTCTGAACGTTATAATTCACTGTCAGTTTTGCGTCGGATTCGAAAATCTAGACTCACAGGAGAACGAGCATATGGTGCCCGAGGCAGCACTAGACCCTTGGAGACAAGTCGGCTGTAGGACGATGTATTGAATCGCGACGCAATTTGTGTGTTCCATCGTCATCAAGAGGCTCTGAACGTTACAATTCACTGTCAGTTTTGCGTCGGATTCGAAAATCTAGACTCACAGGAGAACGAGCATATGGTGCCCGAGGCAGCACTAGACCCTTGGAGACAAGTCGGCTGTAGGACGATGTATTGAATCGCGACGCAATTTGTGTGTTCCATCGTCATTAACAGGCTCTGAACGTTACAATTCACTGTCAGTTTTGCGTCGGATTCGAAAATCTAGACTCACAGGAGAACGAGCATATGGTGCCCGAGGCAGCACTAGACCCTTGGAGACAAGTCGGCTGGAGGACGATGTATTGAGACGCGACGCAATTTGTGTGTCCCATCGTCATTAACAGGCTCTGAACGTTACAATTAACTGTCAGTTTTGCATCGCATTCGAAAAACTAGACTCACAGGAGATCGACCATAAGGTGCCCGAGGCATCAATAGACCCTTGGAGACAAGTCGGCTGGAGGACGATGTATTGAGACGCGACGCAATTTGTGTGTCCCATCGTCATTAACAGGCTCTGAACGTTACAATTAACTGTCAGTTTTGCGTCGGATTCGAAAATCTAGACTCACAGGAGAACGACCATAAGGTGCCCGAGGCAGCACTAGACCCTTGGAGACAAGTCGGCTGGAGGACGATGTATTGAGTCGCGACGCAATTTGTGTGTCCCATCGTCATTAACAGGCTCTGAACGTTACAATTCACTGTCAGTTTTGCGTCGGATTCGAAAATCTAGACTCACAGGAGAACGAGCATATGGTGCCCGAGGCAGCACTAGACCCTTGGAGACAAGTCGGCTGTAGGACGATGTATTGAATCGCGACGCAATTAGTGTGTTTCATCGTCATCAAGAGGCTCTGAACGTTACAATTCACTGTCAGTTTTGCGTCGGATTCGAAAATCTAGACTCACAGGAGAACGAGCATATGGTGCCCGAGGCAGCACTAGACCCTTGGAGACAAGTCGGCTGTAGGACGATGTATTGAATCGCGACGCAATTTGTGTGTTCCATCGTCATCAAGAGGCTCTGAACGTTACAATTAACTGTCAGTTTTGCGTCGGATTCGAAAATCTAGACTCACAGGAGAACGAGCATATGGTGCCCGAGGCAGCACTAGACCCTTGAAGACAAGTCGGCTGTAGGACGATGTATTGAGTCGCGACGCAATTTGTGTGTCCCATCGTCATTAACAGGCTCTGAACGTTACAATTCACTGTCAGTTTTGCGTCGGATTCGAAAATCTAGACTCACAGGAGAACGAGCATATGGTGCCCGAGGCAGCACTAGACCCTTGGAGACAAGTCGGCTGTAGGACGATGTATTGAATCGCGACGCAATTTGTGTGTTCCATCGTCATCAAGAGGCTCTGAACGTTACAATTCACTGTCAGTTTTGCGTCGGATTCGAAAATCTAGACTCACAGGAGAATGAGCATATGGTGCCCGAGGCAGCACTAGACCCTTGGAGACAAGTCGGCTGTAGGACGATGTATTGAATCGCGACGCAATTTGTGTGTTCCATCGTCATTAACAGGCTCTGAACGTTACAATTCACTGTCAGTTTTGCATCGCATTCGAAAAACTAGACTCACAGGAGAACGAGCATATGGTGCCCGAGGCAGCACTAGACCCTTGGAGACAAGTCGGCTGTAGGACGATGTATTGAATCGCGACGCAATTTGTGTGTTCCATCGTCATTAAGAGGCTCTGAATGTTACAATTAACTGTCAATTTTGCATCGCATTCGAAAAACTAGACTCACAGGAGAACGACCATAAGGTGCCCGAGGAATCAATAGACCCTTGGAGACAAGTCGGCTGGAGGACGATGTATTGAGACGCGACGCAATTTGTGTGTCCCATCGTCATTAACAGGCTCTGAACGTTACAATTAACGGTCAGTTTTGCGTCGGATTCGAAAATCTAGACTCACCGATGAACGACCATAAGGTGCCCGAGGCAGCAATAGACCCTTGGAGACAAGTCGGCTGGAGGACGATGTATTGAGTCGCGACGCAATTTGTGTGTCCCATCGTCATTAACAGGCTCTGAACGTTACAATTCACTGTCAGTTTTGCGTCGGATTCGAAAATCTAGACTCACAGGAGAACGAGCATATGGTGCCCGAGGCAGCACTAGACCCTTGGAGACAAGTCGGCTGTAGGACGATGTATTGAATCGCGACGCAATTAGTGTGTTTCATCGTCATCAAGAGGCTCTGAACGTTACAATTCACTGTCAGTTTTGCGTCGGATTCGAAAATCTAGACTCACAGGAGAACGAGCATATGGTGCCCGAGGCAGCACTAGACCCTTGGAGACAAGTCGGCTGTAGGACGATGTATTGAATCGCGACGCAATTTGTGTGTTCCATCGTCATCAAGAGGCTCTGAACGTTACAATTCACTCTCAGTTTTGCGTCGGATTCGAAAATCTAGACTCACAGGAGAACGAGCATATGGTGCCCGAGGCAGCACTAGACCCTTGAAGACAAGTCGGCTGTAGGACGATGTATTGAGTCGCGACGCAATTTGTGTGTTCCATCGTCATTAACAGGCTCTGAACGTTACAATTCACTGTCAGTTTTGCGTCGGATTCGAAAATCTAGACTCACAGGAGAACGAGCATATGGTGCCCGAGGCAGCACTGGACCCTTGGAGACAAGTCGGCTGTAGGACGATGTATTGAATCGCGACGCAATTTGTGTGTTCCATCGTCATCAAGAGGCTCTGAACGTTACAATTCACTGTCAGTTTTGCGTCGGATTCGAAAATCTAGACTCACAGGAAAATGAGCATATGGTGCCCGAGGCAGCACTAGACCCTTGGAGACAAGTCGGCTGTAGGACGATGTATTGAATCGCGACGCAATTTGTGTGTTCCATCGTCATTAACAGGCTCTGAACGTTACAATTCACTGTCAGTTTTGCATCGCATTCGAAAAACTAGACTCACAGGAGAACGAGCATATGGTGCCCGAGGCAGCACTAGACCCTTGGAGACAAGTCGGCTGTAGGACGATGTATTGAATCGCGACGCAATTTGTGTGTTCCATCGTCATTAAGAGGCTCTGAATGTTACAATTAACTGTCAATTTTGCATCGCATTCGAAAAACTAGACTCACAGGAGAACGACCATAAGGTGCCCGAGGAATCAATAGACCCTTGGAGACAAGTCGGCTGGAGGACGATGTATTGAGACGCGACGCAATTTGTGTGTCCCATCGTCATTAACAGGCTCTGAACGTTACAATTAACGGTCAGTTTTGCGTCGGATTCGAAAATCTAGACTCACCGATGAACGACCATAAGGTGCCCGAGGCAGCAATAGACCCTTCGAGACAAGTCAGCTGGAGGACGATGTATTGAATCGCGACGCAATTTGTGTGTTCCATCGTCATTAACAGGCTCTGAACGTTACAATTAATTGTCAGTTTTGCGTCGTATTCGAAAATCTAGACTCACAGGAGAACGAGCATATGGTGTCCGAGGCAGCACTAGGCCCTTGGAGACAAGTCGGCTGTAGGACGATGTATTGAATCGCGACGCAATTTGTGTGCTCCATCGTCATTAAGAGGCTCTGAACGTTACAATTAACTGTCAGTTTTGCGCCGGATTCGAAAAACTAGACTCATAGGAGAACGACCAAGAGGTGCCTGGAGCAGCAATACTACCTCGGAGACATGTCGGCTGGAGGACGATGTATTGAATCGCGACGCAATTTGTGTGTTCCATCGTCAGTATCAGGCTCTGAACGTTACAATTAACTGTCAGTTTTGCGTCGGATTCGAAAATCTAGACTCACAGGAGAACGACCATAAGGTGCATGAGGCAGCACTAGACCCTTGGAGACAAGACGGCTGGAGGACGATGTATTGAGTCGCGACGCAATTTGTGTGTCCCATCGTCATTAACAGGCTCTGAACGTTATAATTCACTGTCAGTTTTGCGTCGGATTCGAAAATCTAGACTCACAGGAGAACGAGCAAATGGTGCCCGAGGCAGCACTAGACCCTTGGAGACAAGTCGGCTGTAGGACGATGTATTGAATCGCGACGCAATTTGTGTGTTCCATCGTCATCAAGAGGCTCTGAACGTTACAATTCACTGTCAGTTTTGCGTCGGATTCGAAAATCTAGACTCACAGGAGAACGAGCATATGGTGCCCGAGGCAGCACTAGACCCTTGGAGACAAGTCGGCTGTAGGACGATGTATTGAATCGCGACGCAATTTGTGTGTTCCATCGTCATTAACAGGCTCTGAACGTTACAATTCACTGTCAGTTTTGCGTCGGATTCGAAAATCTAGACTCACAGGAGAACGAGCATATGGTGCCCGAGGCAGCACTAGACCCTTGGAGACAAGTCGGCTGGAGGACGATGTATTGAGACGCGACGCAATTTGTGTGTCCCATCGTCATTAACAGGCTCTGAACGTTACAATTAACTGTCAGTTTTGCATCGCATTCGAAAAACTAGACTCACAGGAGATCGACCATAAGGTGCCCGAGGCATCAATAGACCCTTGGAGACAAGTCGGCTGGAGGACGATGTATTGAGACGCGACGCAATTTGTGTGTCCCATCGTCATTAACAGGCTCTGAACGTTACAATTCACTGTCAGTTTTGCATCGCATTCGAAAAACTAGACTCACAGGAGAACGACCATAAGGTGCCCGAGGCAGCAATAGACCCTTGGAGACAAGTCGGCTGGAGGACGATGTATTGATTCGCGACGCAATTTGTGTGTTCCATCGTCATCAAGAGGCTCTGAACGTTACAATTCACTCTCAGTTTTGCGTCGGATTCGAAAATCTAGACTCACAGGAGAACGAGCATATGGTGCCCGAGGCAGCACTAGACCCTTGGAGACAAGTCGGCTGTAGGACGATGTATTGAGTCGCGACGCAATTTGTGTGTCCCATCGTCATTAACAGGCTCTTAACGTTACCATTCACTGTCAGTTTTGCGTCGGATTCGAAAATCTAGACTCACAGGAGAACGAGCATATGGTGCCCGAGGCAGCACTAGACCCTTGGAGACAAGTCGGCTGTAGGACGATGTATTGAGTCGCGACGCAATTTGTGTGTCCCATCGTCATTAACAGGCTCTGAACGTTACAATTCACTGTCAGTTTTGCGTCGGATTCGAAAATCTAGACTCACAGGAGAACGAGCATATGGTGCCCGAGGCAGCAATAGACCCTTGGAGACAAGTCGGCTGTAGGACGATGTATTGAATCTCGACGCAATTTGTGTGTTCCATCGTCATCAAGAGGCTCTGAACGTTACAATTCACTGTCAGTTTTGCGTCGGATTCGAAAATCTAGACTCACAGGAGAACGAGCATATGGTGCCCGAGGCAGCACTAGACCCTTGGAGACAAGTCGGCTGTAGGACGATGTATTGAATCGCGACGCAATTTGTGTGTTCCATCGTCATTAACAGGCTCTGAACGTTACAATTAATTGTCAGTTTTGCGTCGTATTCGAAAATCTAGACTCACAGGAGAACGAGCATATGGTGCCCGAGGCAGCACTAGACCCTTGGAGACAAGTCGGCTGTAGGACGATGTATTGAATCGCGACGCAATTTGTGTGCTCCATCGTCATTAAGAGGCTCTGAACGTTACAATTAACTGTCAGTTTTGCGCCGGATTCGAAAAACTAGACTCATAGGAGAACGACCAAGAGGTGCCTGGAGCAGCAATACTACCTCGGAGACATGTCGGCTGGAGGACGATGTATTGAATCGCGACGCAATTTGTGTGTTCCATCGTCAGTATCAGGCTCTGAACGTTACAATTAACTGTCAGCTTTGCGTCGGATTCGTAAATCTAGACTCACAGGAGAACGACCATAAGGTGCCCGAGGCAGCACTAGACCCTTGGAGACAAGTCGGCTGGAGGACGATGTATTGAGTCGCGACGCAATTTGTGTGTCCCATCGTCATTAACAGGCTCTGAACGTTACAATTAACTGTCAGTTTTGCATCGCATTCGAAAAACTAGACTCACAGGAGAACGACCATAAGGTGCCCGAGGCAGCAATAGACCCTTGGAGACAAGTCGGCTGGAGGACGATGTATTGAATCGCGACGCAATTTGTGTGTTCCATCGTCATCAAGAGGCTCTGAACGTAACAATTCACTGTCAGTTTTGCGTCGTATTCGA
Source organism: Schistocerca nitens (assembly GCF_023898315.1). Lineage (NCBI taxonomy): Eukaryota > Metazoa > Arthropoda > Insecta > Orthoptera > Acrididae > Schistocerca > Schistocerca nitens. The sequence continues at coordinate 1,526,076 of NC_064624.1, forward strand.
AAAACTAGACTCACAGGAGAACGACGATAAGGTGCCCGAGGCAGCACTAGACCCTTGGAGACAAGTCGGCTGTAGGACGATGTATTGAATCGCGACGCAATTTGTGTGTTCCATCGTCATCAAGAGGCTCTGAACGTTACAAGTCACTGTCAGTTTTGCGTCGGATTCGAAAATCTAGACTCACAGGAGAACGAGCATATGGTGCCCGAGGCAGCATTAGACCCTTGGAGACAAGTCGGTTGTAGGACGATGTATTGAATTGCGACGCAATTTGTGTGTTCCATCGTCATTAACAGGCTCTGAACGTTGCAATTCACTGTCAGTTTTGCGTCGGATTCGAAAATCTAGACTCACAGGAGAACGAGCATATGGTGCCCGAGGCAGCACTAGACCCTTGGAGACAAGTCGGCTGTAGGACGATGTATTGAATCGCGACGCAATTTGTGTGTTCCATCGTCATTAACAGGCTCTGAACGTTACAATTAACTGTCAGTTTTGCGTCGGATTCGAAAATCTAGACTCACAGGAGAACGACCATAAGGTGCCCGAGGCAGCACTAGACCCTTGGAGACAAGTCGGCTGGAGGACGATGTATTGAGTCGCGACGCAATTTGTGTGTCCCATCGTCATTAACACGCTCTGAACGTTACAATTCACTGTCAGTTTTGCGTCGGATTCGAAAATCTAGACTCACAGGAGAAAGAGCATATGGTGCCCGAGGCAGCAATAGACCCTTCGAGACAAGTCGGCTGGAGGACGATGTATTGAATCGCGACGCAATCTGTGTGTTCCATCGTCATCAAGAGGCTCTGAACGTTACAATTCACTGTCAGTTTTGCGTCGGATTCGAAAATCTAGACTCACAGGAGAATGAGCATATGGTGCCCGAGGCAGCACTAGACCCTTGGAGACAAGTCGGCTGTAGGACGATGTATTGAATCGCGACGCAATTTGTGTGTTCCATCGTCATTAACAGGCTCTGAACGTTACAATTCACTGTCAGTTTTGCATCGCATTCGAAAAACTAGACTCACAGGAGAACGAGCATATGGTGCCCGAGGCAGCACTAGACCCTTGGAGACAAGTCGGCTGTAGGACGATGTATTGAATCGCGACGCAATTTGTGTGTTCCATCGTCATTAAGAGGCTCTGAATGTTACAATTAACTGTCAATATTGCATCGCATTCGAAAAACTAGACTCACAGGAGAACGACCATAAGGTGCCCGAGGAATCAATAGACCCTTGGAGACAAGTCGGCTGGAGGACGATGTATTGAGACGCGACGCAATTTGTGTGTGCCATCGTCATTAACAGGCTCTGAACGTTACAATTAACTGTCAGTTTTGCATCGCTTTCGAAAATCTAGACTCACATGAGAACGAGCATATGGTGCCCGAGGCAGCACTAGACCCTTGGAGACAAGTCGGCTGTAGGACGATGTATTGAATCGCGACGCAATTTTTGTGTTCCATCGTCATTAACAGGCTCTGAACGTTACAATTAACTGTCAGTTTTGCATCGCATTCGAAAAACTAGACTCACAGGAGAACGACCATAAGGTGCCCGAGGCAGCAATAGACCCTTGGAGACAAGTCGGCTGGAGGACGATGTATTGAGACGCGACGCAATTTGTGTGTCCCATCGTCATTAACAGGCTCTGAACGTTACAATTAACTGTCAGTTTTGCATCGCATTCGAAAAACTAGACTCACAGGAGAACGACCATAAGGTGCCCGAGGCAGCAATAGACCCTTCGAGACAAGTCGGCTGTAGGACGATGTATTGAATCGCGACGCAAGTTGTGTGTTCCATCGTCATCAAGAGGCTCTGAACGTTACAATTCACTGTCAGTTTTGCGTCGGATTCGAAAATCTAGACTCACAGGAGAACGACCATAAGGTGCCCGAGGCAGCAATAGACCCTTGGAGACAAGTCGGCTGTAGGACGATGTATTGATTCGCGACGCAATTTGTGTGTTCCATCGTCATCAAGAGGCTCTGAACGTTACAATTCACTGTCAGTTTTGCGTCGGATTCGAAAATCTAGACTCACAGGAGAACGAGCATATGGTGCCCGAGGCAGCACTAGACCCTTGGAGACAAGTCGGCTGTAGGACGATGTATTGAATCGCGACGCAATTTGTGTGTTCCATCGTCATTAACAGGCTCTGAACGTTACAATTCCCTGTCAGTTTTGCGTCGGATTCGAAAATCTAGACTCACAGGAGAACGAGCATATGGTGCCCGAGGCAGCACTAGACCCTTGGAGACAAGTCGGCTGTAGGACGATGTATTGAATCGCGACGCAATTTGTGTGTTCCATCGTCATTAAGAGGCTCTGAACGTTACAATTAACTGTCAATTTTGCATCGCATTCGAAAAACTAGACTCACAGGAGAACGACCATAAGGTGCCCGAGGCATCAATAGACCCTTGGAGACAAGTCGGCTGGAGGACGATGTATTGAGACGCGACGCAATTTGTGTGTCCCATCGTCATTAACAGGCTCTGAACGTTACAATTAACTGTCAGTTTTGCGTCGGATTCGAAAATCTAGACTCACAGGAGAACGTTCATAAGGTGCCCGAGGCAGCAATAGACCCTTGGAGACAAGTCGGCTGGAGGACGATGTATTGATTCGCGACGCAATTTGTGTGTTCCATCGTCATCAAGAGGCTCTGAACGTTACAATTCACTCTCAGTTTTGCGTCGGATTCGAAAATCTAGACTCACAGGAGAACGAGCAAATGGTGCCCGAGGCAGCACTAGACCCTTGGAGGCAAGTCGGCTGTAGGACGATGTATTGAATCGCGACGCAATTTGTGTGTTCCATCGTCATTAACAGGCTCTGAACGTTACAATTCACTGTCAGTTTTCCGTCGGATTCGAAAATCTAGACTCACAGGAGAACGAGCATATGGTGCTCGAGGCAGCACTAGACCCTTGGAGACAAGTCGGCTGTAGGACGATGTATTGAATCGCGACGCAATTTGTGTGTTCCATCGTCATCAAGAGGCTCTGAACGTTACAATTCACTCTCAGTTTTGCGTCGGATTCGAAAATCTAGACTCACAGGAGAACGAGCATATGGTGCCCGAGGCAGCACTAGACCCTTGGAGACAAGTCGGCTGTAGGACGATGTATTGAGTCGCGACGCAATTTGTGTGTCCCATCGTCATTAACAGGCTCTGAACGTTACAATTCACTGTCAGTTTTGCGTCGGATTCGAAAATCTAGACTCACAGGAGAACGAGCATATGGTGCCCGAGGCACCACTAGACCCTTGGAGACAAGTCGGCTGTAGGACGATGTATTGAATCGCGACGCAATTTGTGTGTTCCATCGTCATCAAGAGGCTCTGAACGTTACAATTCACTGTCAGTTTTGCGTCGGATTCGAAAATCTAGACTCACAGGAGAACGAGCATATGGTGCCCGAGGCAGCACTAGACCCTTGGAGACAAGTCGGCTGTAGGACGATGTATTGAATCGCGACGCAATTTGTGTGTTCCATCGTCATTAACAGGCTCTGAACGTTACAATTCACTGTCAGTGTTGCGTCGGATTCGAAAATCTAGACTCACAGGAGAACGAGCATATGGTGCCCGAGGCAGCACTAGACCCTTGGAGACAAGTCGGCTGTAGGACGATGTATTGAATCGCGACGCAATTTGTGTGTCCCATCGTCATTAACAGGCTCTGAACGTTACAATTAACTGTCAGTTTTGCATCGCATTCGAAAATCTAGACTCACAGGAGAACGAGCATATGGTGCCCGAAGCAGCACTAGACCCTTGGAGACAAGTCGGCTGTAGGACGATGTATTGAATCGCGACGCAATTTGTGTGTTCCATCGTCATTAACAGGCTCTGAACGTTACAATTCACTCTCAGTTTTGCGTCGGATTCGAAAATCTAGACTCACAGGAGAACGACCATAAGGTGCCCGAGGCAGCACTAGACTCATCATTAAGAGGCTCTGAACGTTACAATTAACTGTCAGTTTTGCATCGCATTCGAAAAACTAGACTCACAGGATAACGACAATAAGGTGCCCGAGGCAGCAATAGACCCTTGGAGACAAGTCGGCTGGAGGACGATGTATTGAGACGCTACGCAATTTGTGTGTCCCATCGTCATTAACAGGCTCTGAACGTTACAATTAACTGTCAGTTTTGCATCGCTTTCGAAAATCTAGACTCACATGAGAACGAGCATATGGTGCCTGAGGCAGCACTAGACCCTTGGAGACAAGTCGGCTGTAGGACGATGTATTGAATCGCGACGCAATTTGTGTGTTCCATCGTCATTAAGAGGCTCTGAACGTTACAATTAACTGTCAGTTTTGCATCGCATTCGAAAAACTAGACTCACAGGAGAACGACCATAAGGTGCCCGAGGCAGCACTAGACCCTTGGAGACAAGTCGGCTGGAGGACGATGTATTGAGTCGCGACGCAATTTGTGTGTCCCATCGTCATTAACAGGCTCTGAACGTTACAATTAACTGTCAGTTTTGCATCGCTTTCGAAAATCTAGACTCACATGAGAACGAGCATATGGTGCCCGAGGCAGCACTAGACCCTTGGAGACAAGTCGGCTGTAGGACGATGTATTGAATGGCGACGCAAGTTGTGTGTTCCATCGTCATCAAGAGGCTCTGAACGTTACAATTCACTGTCAGTTTTGCATCGCATTCGAAAAACTAGACTCACAGGAGAACGACCATAAGGTGCCCGAGGCAGCAATAGACCCTTCGAGACAAGTCTGCTGTAGGACGATGTATTGAATCGCGACGCAAGTTGTGTGTTCCATCGTCATCAAGAGGCTCTGAACGTTACAATTCACTGTCAGTTTTGCGTCGGATTCGAAAATCTAGACTCACAGGAGAACGACCATAAGGTGCCCGAGGCAGCAATAGACCCTTGGAGACAAGTCGGCTGGAGGACGATGTATTGATTCGCGACGCAATTTGTGTGTTCCATCGTCATCAAGAGGCTCTGAACGTTACAATTCACTCTCAGTTTTGCGTCGGATTCGAAAATCTAGACTCACAGGAGAACGAGCATATGGTGCCCGAGGCAGCACTAGACCCTTGGAGACAAGTCGGCTGTAGGACGATGTATTGAATCGCGATGCAATTTGTGTGTTCCATCGTCATTAACAGGCTCTGAACGTTACAATTCACTGTCAGTTTTCCGTCGGATTCGAAAATCTAGACTCACAGGAGAACGAGCATATGGTGCCCGAGGCAGCACTAGACCCTTGGAGACAAGTCGGCTGTAGGACGATGTATTGAATCGCGACGCAATTTGTGTGTTCCATCGTCATCAAGAGGCTCTGAACGTTACAATTCACTCTCAGTTTTGCGTCGGATTCGAAAATCTAGACTCACAGGAGAACGAGCATATGGTGCCCGAGGCAGCACTAGACCCTTGGAGAAAGTCGGCTGTAGGACGATGTATTGAGTCGCGACGCAATTTGTGTGTCCCATCGTCATTAACAGGCTCTGAACGTTACAATTCACTGTCAGTTTTGCGTCGGATTCGAAAATCTAGACTCACAGGAGAACGAGCATATGGTGCCCGAGGCACCACTAGACCCTTGGAGACAAGTCGGCTGTAGGACGATGTATTGAATCGCGACGCAATTTGTGTGCTCCATCGTCATGAAGAGGCTCTGAACGTTACAATTAACTGTCAGTCTTGCGCCGGATTCGAAAAACTAGACTCATAGGAGAACGACCAAGAGGTGCCTGGAGCAGCAATACTACCTCAGAGACATGTCGGCTGGAGGACGATGTATTGAATCGCGACGCAATTTGTGTGTTCCATCGTCAGTATCAGGCTCTGAACGTTACAATTAACTGTCAGTTTTGCGTCGGATTCGAAAATCTAGACTCACAGGAGAACGACCATAAGGTGCCCGAGGCAGCACTAGACCCTTGGAGACAAGTCGGCTGGAGGACGATGTATTGAGACGCGACGCAATTTGTGTGTCCCATCGTCATTAACAGGCTCTGAACGTTACAATTAACTGTCAGTTTTGCATCGCATTCGAAAATCTAGACTCACAGGAGAACGAGCATATGGTGCCCGAGGCAGCACTAGACCCTTGGAGACAAGTCGGCTGTATTACGATGTATTGAATCGCGACGCAATTTGTGTGTTCCATCGTCATTAACAGGCTCTGAACGTTACAATTCACTCTCAGTTTTGCGTCGGATTCGAAAATCTAGACTCACAGGAGAACGACCATAAGGTGCCCGAGGCAGCACTAGACCCTTGGAGACTAGTCGGCTGGAGGACGATGTATTGAGTCGCGACGCAATTTGTGTGTCCCATCGTCATTAACAGGCTCTGAACGTTACAATTAACTGTCAGTTTTGCATCGCATTCGAAAAACTAGACTCACAGGAGAACGAGCATATGGTGCCCGAGGCAGCACTAGACCCTTGGAGACAAGTCGGCTGTAGGACGATGTATTGAATCGCGACGCAATTTGTGTGTTCCATCATCATTAAGAGGCTCTGAACGTTACAATTAACTGTCAGTTTTGCATCGCATTCGAAAAACTAGACTCACAGGAGAACGACCATAAGGTGCCCGAGGCAGCACTAGACCCTTGGAGACAAGTCGGCTGGAGGACGATGTATTGAGACGCTACGCAATTTGTGTGTCCCATCGTCATTAACAGGCTCTGAACGTTACAATTAACTGTCAGTTTTGCATCGCATTCGAAAAACTAGACTCACAGGAGAACGACCATAAGGTGCCCGAGGCAGCAATAGACCCTTCGAGACAAGTCGGCTGGAGGACGATGTATTGAATCGCGACGCAAGTTGTGTGTTCCATCGTCATCAAGAGGCTCTGAACGTTACAATTCACTCTCAGTTTTGCGTCGGATTCGAAAATCTAGACTCACCGATGAACGACCATAAGGTGCCCGAGGCAGCAATAGACCCTTCGAGACAAGTCGGCTGTAGGACGATGTATTGAATCGCGACGCAATTTGTGAGTTCCATCGTCATTAAGAGGCTCTGAACGTTACAATTAACTGTCAGTTTTGCGTCGGATTCGAAAATCTAGACTCACAGGAGAACGAGCATATGGTGCACGAGGCAGCACTAGACCCTTGGAGACAAGTCGGCTGGAGGACGATGTATTGATTCGCGACGCAATTTGTGTGTTCCATCGTCATCAAGAGGCTCTGAACGTTACAATTCACTCTCAGTTTTGCGTCGGATTCGAAAATCTAGACTCACAGGATAACGAGCATATGGTGCCCGAGGCAGCACTAGACCCCTGGAGACAAGTCGGCTGTAGGACGATGTATTGAATCGCGACGCAATTTGTGTGTTCCATCGTCATTAACAGGCTCTGAACGTTACAATTCACTGTCAGTTTTGCGTCAGATTCGAAAATCTAGACTCACAGGAGAACGAGCATATGGTGCCCGAGGCAGCACTAGACCCTTGGAGACAAGTCGGCTGTAGGACGATGTATTGAGTCGCAACGCAATTTGTGTGTCCCATCGTCATTAACAGGCTCTGAACGTTACAATTCACTGTCAGTTTTGCGTCGGATTCGAAAATCTAGACTCACAGGAGAACGAGCATATGGTGCCCGAGGCAGCACTAGACCCTTGGAGACAAGTCGGCTGTAGGACGATGTATTGAGTCGCGACGCAATTTGTGTGTCCCATCGTCATTAAGAGGCTCTGAACGTTACAATTCACTGTCAGTTTTGCGTCGGATTCGAAAATCTAGACCCACAGGAGAACGAGCATATGGCGCCCGAGGCAGCAATTGACCCTTGGAGACAAGTCGGCTGTAGGACGATGTATTGAATCTCGACGCAATTTGTGTGTTCCATCGTCATCAAGAGGCTCTGAACGTTACAATTCACTGTCAGTTTTGCGTCGGATTCGAAAATCTAGACTCACAGGAGAACGAGCATATGGTGCCCGAGGCAGCACTAGACCCTTGGAGACAAGTCGGCTGTAGGACGATGTATTGAATCGCGACGCAATTTGTGTGTTCCATCGTCATTAAGAGGCTCTGAACGTTACAATTAACTGTCAATTTTGCATCGCATTCGAAAAAGTAGACTCACAGGAGAACGACCATAAGGTGCCCGAGGCATCAATAGACCCTTGGAGACAATTCGGCTGGAGGACGATGTATTGAGACGCGACGCAATTTGTGTGTCCCATCGTCATTAACAGGCTCTGAACGTTACAATTAACTGTCAGTTTTGCATCGCATTCGAAAAACTAGACTCACAGGAGACGACCATAAGGTGCCCGAGGCAGCAATAGACCCTTGGAGACAAGTCGGCTGTAGGACGATGTATTGAATCGCGACGCAATTTGTGTGTTCCATCGTCATTAAGAGGCTCTGAACCTTACAATTAACGGTCAGTTTTGCGTCGGATTCGAAATTCTAGACTCACCGATGAACGACCATAAGGTGCCCGAGGCAGCAATAGGCCCTTCGAGACAAGTCGGCTGGAGGACGATGTATTGAATCGCGACGCAATTTGTGTGTTCCATCGTCATTAACAGGCTCTGAACGTTACAATTAATTGTCAGTTTTGCGTCGTATTCGAAAATCTAGACTCACAGGAGAACGAGCATATGGTGCCCGAGGCAGCACTAGACCCTTGGAGACAAGTCGGCTGTAGGACGATGTATTGAATCGCGACGCAATTTGTGTGCTCCATCGTCATGAAGAGGCTCTGAACGTTACAATTAACTGTCAGTTTTGCGCCGGATTCGAAAAACTAGACTCATAGGAGAACGACCAAGAGGTGCCTGGAGCAGCAATACTACCTCAGAGACATGTCGGCTGGAGGACGATGTATTGAATCGCGACGCAATTTGTGTGTTCCATCGTCAGTATCAGGCTCTGAACGTTACAATTAACTGTCAGTTTTGCGTCGGATTCGAAAATCTAGACTCACAGGAGAACGACCATAAGGTGCCCGAGGCAGCACTAGACCCTTGGAGACAAGTCGGCTGGAGGACGATGTATTGAGTCGCGACGCAATTTGTGTGTCCCATCGTCATTAACAGGCTCTGAACGTTACAATTAACTGTCAGTTTTGCATCGCATTCGAAAATCTAGACTCACAGGAGAACGAGCATATGGTGCCCGAGGCAGCACTAGACCCTTGGAGACAAGTCGGCTGTAGGACGATGTATTGAATCGCGACGCAATTTGTGTGTTCCATCGTCGTTAAGAGGCTCTGAACGTTACAATTAACTGTCAGTTTTGCATCGCATTCGAAAAACTAGACTCACAGGAGAACGACCATAAGGTGCCCGAGGCAGCAATAGACCCTTGGAGACAAGTCGGCTGGAGGACGATGTATTGAATCGCGACGCAATTTGTGTGTTCCATCATCATTAAGAGGCTCTGAACGTTACAATTAACTGTCAGTTTTGCATCGCATTCGAAAAACTAGACTCACAGGAGAACGACCATAAGGTGCCCGAGGCAGCACTAGACCCTTGGAGACAAGTCGGCTGGAGGACGATGTATTGAGACGCTACGCAATTTGTGTGTCCCATCGTCATTAACAGGCTCTGAACGTTACAATTAACTGTCAGTTTTGCATCGCATTCGAAAAACTAGACTCACAGGAGAACGACCATAAGGTGCCCGAGGCAGCAATAGACCCTTCGAGACAAGTCGGCTGGAGGACGATGTATTGAATCGCGACGCAAGTTGTGTGTTCCATCGTCATCAAGAGGCTCTGAACGTTACAATTCACTCTCAGTTTTGCGTCGGATTCGAAAATCTAGACTCACCGATGAACGACCATAAGGTGCCCGAGGCAGCAATAGACCCTTCGAGACAAGTCGGCTGTAGGACGATGTATTGAATCGCGACGCAATTTGTGAGTTCCATCGTCATTAAGAGGCTCTGAACGTTACAATTAACTGTCAGTTTTGCGTCGGATTCGAAAATCTAGACTCACAGGAGAACGAGCATATGGTGCACGAGGCAGCACTAGACCCTTGGAGACAAGTCGGCTGGAGGACGATGTATTGATTCGCGACGCAATTTGTGTGTTCCATCGTCATCAAGAGGCTCTGAACGTTACAATTCACTCTCAGTTTTGCGTCGGATTCGAAAATCTAGACTCACAGGATAACGAGCATATGGTGCCCGAGGCAGCACTAGACCCCTGGAGACAAGTCGGCTGTAGGACGATGTATTGAATCGCGACGCAATTTGTGTGTTCCATCGTCATTAACAGGCTCTGAACGTTACAATTCACTGTCAGTTTTGCGTCAGATTCGAAAATCTAGACTCACAGGAGAACGAGCATATGGTGCCCGAGGCAGCACTAGACCCTTGGAGACAAGTCGGCTGTAGGACGATGTATTGAGTCGCAACGCAATTTGTGTGTCCCATCGTCATTAACAGGCTCTGAACGTTACAATTCACTGTCAGTTTTGCGTCGGATTCGAAAATCTAGACTCACAGGAGAACGAGCATATGGTGCCCGAGGCAGCACTAGACCCTTGGAGACAAGTCGGCTGTAGGACGATGTATTGAGTCGCGACGCAATTTGTGTGTCCCATCGTCATTAAGAGGCTCTGAACGTTACAATTCACTGTCAGTTTTGCGTCGGATTCGAAAATCTAGACCCACAGGAGAACGAGCATATGGCGCCCGAGGCAGCAATAGACCCTTGGAGACAAGTCGGCTGTAGGACGATGTATTGAATCTCGACGCAATTTGTGTGTTCCATCGTCATCAAGAGGCTCTGAACGTTACAATTCACTGTCAGTTTTGCGTCGGATTCGAAAATCTAGACTCACAGGAGAACGAGCATATGGTGCCCGAGGCAGCACTAGACCCTTGGAGACAAGTCGGCTGTAGGACGATGTATTGAATCGCGACGCAATTTGTGTGTTCCATCGTCATTAAGAGGCTCTGAACGTTACAATTAACTGTCAATTTTGCATCGCATTCGAAAAAGTAGACTCACAGGAGAACGACCATAAGGTGCCCGAGGCATCAATAGACCCTTGGAGACAATTCGGCTGGAGGACGATGTATTGAGACGCGACGCAATTTGTGTGTCCCATCGTCATTAACAGGCTCTGAACGTTACAATTAACTGTCAGTTTTGCATCGCATTCGAAAAACTAGACTCACAGGAGACGACCATAAGGTGCCCGAGGCAGCAATAGACCCTTGGAGACAAGTCGGCTGTAGGACGATGTATTGAATCGCGACGCAATTTGTGTGTTCCATCGTCATTAAGAGGCTCTGAACCTTACAATTAACGGTCAGTTTTGCGTCGGATTCGAAATTCTAGACTCACCGATGAACGACCATAAGGTGCCCGAGGCAGCAATAGGCCCTTCGAGACAAGTCGGCTGGAGGACGATGTATTGAATCGCGACGCAATTTGTGTGTTCCATCGTCATTAACAGGCTCAGAACGTTACAATTAATTGTCAGTTTTGCGTCGTATTCGAAAATCTAGACTCACAGGAGAACGAGCATATGGTGCCCGAGGCAGCACTAGACCCTTGGAGACAAGTCGGCTGTAGGACGATGTATTGAATCGCGACGCAATTTGTGTGCTCCATCGTCATGAAGAGGCTCTGAACGTTACAATTAACTGTCAGTTTTGCGCCGGATTCGAAAAACTAGACTCATAGGAGAACGACCAAGAGGTGCCTGGAGCAGCAATACTACCTCAGAGACATGTCGGCTGGAGGACGATGTATTGAATCGCGACGCAATTTGTGTGTTCCATCGTCAGTATCAGGCTCTGAACGTTACAATTAACTGTCAGTTTTGCGTCGGATTCGAAAATCTAGACTCACAGGAGAACGACCATAAGGTGCCCGAGGCAGCACTAGACCCTTGGAGACAAGTCGGCTGGAGGACGATGTATTGAGTCGCGACGCAATTTGTGTGTCCCATCGTCATTAACAGGCTCTGAACGTTACAATTAACTGTCAGTTTTGCATCGCATTCGAAAATCTAGACTCACAGGAGAACGAGCATATGGTGCCCGAGGCAGCACTAGACCCTTGGAGACAAGTCGGCTGTAGGACGATGTATTGAATCGCGACGCAATTTGTGTGTTCCATCGTCGTTAAGAGGCTCTGAACGTTACAATTAACTGTCAGTTTTGCATCGCATTCGAAAAACTAGACTCACAGGAGAACGACCATAAGGTGCCCGAGGCAGCAATAGACCCTTGGAGACAAGTCGGCTGGAGGACGATGTATTGAGACGCGACGCAATTGGTGTGTCCCATCGTCATTAACAGGCTCTGAACGTTACAATTAACTGTCAGTTTTGCATCGCATTCGAAAAACTAGACTCACAGGAGAACGACCATTAGGTGCCCGAGGCAGCAATAGACCCTTCGAGACAAGTCGGCTGGAGGACGATGTATTGAATCGCGACGCAAGTTGTGTGTTCCATCGTCATCAAGAGGCTCTGAACGTTACAATTCACTCTCAGTTTTGCGTCGGATTCGAAAATCTAGACTCACAGGAGAACGAGCATATGGTGCCCGAGGCAGCAATAGACCCTTGGAGACAAGTCGGCTGTAGGACGATGTATTGAATCTCGACGCAATTTGTGTGTTCCATCGTCATCAAGAGGCTCTGAACGTTACAATTCACTGTCAGTTTTGCGTCGGATTCGAAAATCTAGACTCACAGGAGAACGAGCATATGGTGCCCGAGGCAGCACTAGACCCTTGGAGACAAGTCGGCTGTAGGACGATGTATTGAATCGCGACGCAATTTGTGTGTACCATCGTCATTAAGAGGCTCTGAACGTTACAATTAACTGTCAATTTTGCATCGCATTCGAAAAAGTAGACTCACAGGAGAACGACCATAAGTTGCCCGAGGCATCAATAGACCCTTGGAGACAATTCGGCTGGAGGACGATGTATTGAGACGCGACGCAATTTGTGTGTCCCATCGTCATTAACAGGCTCTGAACGTTACAATTAACTGTCAGTTTTGCATCGCATTCGAAAAACTAGACTCACAGGAGACGACCATAAGGTGCCCGAGGCAGCAATAGACCCTTGGAGACAAGTCGGCTGTAGGACGATGTATTGAATCGCGACGCAATTTGTGTGTTCCATCGTCATTAAGAGGCTCTGAACCTTACAATTAACGGTCAGTTTTGCGTCGGATTCGAAAATCTAGACTCACCGATGAACGACCATAAGGTGCCCGAGGCAGCAATAGACCCTTCGAGACAAGTCGGCTGGAGGACGATGTATTGAATCGCGACGCAATTTGTGTGTTCCATCGTCATTAACAGGCTCTGAACGTTACAATTAATTGTCAGTTTTGCGTCGTATTCGAAAATCTAGACTCACAGGAGAACGAGCATATGGTGCCCGAGGCAGCACTAGACCCTTGGAGACAAGTCGGCTGTAGGACGATGTATTGAGACGCGACGCAATTTGTGTGTCCCATCGTCATTAACAGGCTCTGAACGTTACAATTAACTGTCAGTTTTGCATCGCATTCGAAAATCTAGACTCACAGGAGAACGAGCATATGGTGCCCGAGGCAGCACTAGACCCTTGGAGACAAGTCGGCTGTAGGACGATGTATTGAATCGCGACGCAATTTGTGTGTTCCATCGTCATTAAGAGGCTCTGAACGTTGCAATTAACTGTCAGTTTTGCATCGCATTCGAAAAACTAGACTCACAGGAGAACGACCATAAGGTGCCCGAGGCAGCAATAGACCCTTGGAGACAAGTCGGCTGGAGGACGATGTATTGAGACGCGACGCAATTGGTGTGTCCCATCGTCATTAACAGGCTCTGAACGTTACAATTAACTGTCAGTTTTGCATCGCATTCGAAAAACTAGACTCACAGGAGAACGACCATAAGGTGCCCGAGGCAGCAATAGACCCTTCGAGACAAGTCGGCTGGAGGACGATGTATTGAATCGCGACGCAATTTGTGTGTTCCATCGTCATTAAGAGGCTCTGAACCTTACAATTAACGGTCAGTTTTGCGTCGGATTCGAAAATCTAGACTCACCGATGAACGACCATAAGGTGCCCGAGGCTGCAATAGACCCTTCGAGACAAGTCGGCTGGAGGACGATGTATTGAATCGCGACGCAATTTGTGTGTTCCATCGTCATTAACAGGCTCTGAACGTTACAATTAATTGTCAGTTTTGCGTCGTATTCGAAAATCTAGACTCACAGGAGAACGAGCATATGGTGCCCCAGGCAGCACTAGACCCTTGGAGACAAGTCGGCTGTAGGACGATGTATTGAATCGCGACGCAATTTGTGTGCTCCATCGTCATTAAGAGGCTCTGAACGTTACAATTAACTGTCAGTTTTGCGCCGGATTCGAAAAACTAGACTCATAGGAGAACGACCAAGAGGTGCCTGGAGCAGCAATACTACCTCGGAGACATGTCGGCTGGAGGACGATGTATTGAATCGCGACGCAATTTGTGTGTTCCATCGTCATCAAGAGGCTCTGAACGTTACAAGTCACTGTCAGTTTTGCGTCGGATTCGAAAATCTAGACTCACAGGAGAACGAGCATATGGTGCCCGAGGCAGCATTAGACCCTTGGAGACAAGTCGGCTGTAGGACGATGTATTGAATCGCGACGCAATTTGTGTGTTCCATCGTCATTAACAGGCTCTGAACGTTACAATTCACTGTCAGTTTTCCGTCGGATTCGAAAATCTAGACTCACAGGAGAACGAGCATATGGTGCCCGAGGCAGCACTAGACCCTTGGAGACAAGTCGGCTGTAGGACGATGTATTGAATCGCGACGCAATTTGTGTGTTCCATCGTCATTAACAGGCTCTGAACGTTACAATTAACTGTCAGTTCTGCGTCGGATTCGAAAATCTAGACTCACAGGAGAACGACCATAAGGTGCCCGAGGCAGCACTAGACCCTTGGAGACAAGTCGGCTGGAGGACGATGTATTGAGTCGCGACGCAATTTGTGTGTCCCATCGTCATTAACAGGCTCTGAACGTTACAATTAACTGTCAGTTTTGCGTCGGATTCGAAAATCTAGACTCACAGGAGAACGAGCATATGGTGCCCGAGGCAGCACTAGACCCTTGGAGCCAAGTCGGCTGTAGGACGATGTATTGAATCGCGACGCAATTTGTGTGTTCCATCGTAATCAAGAGGCTCTGAACGTTACAATTCACTCTCAGTTTTGCGTCGGATTCGAAAATCTAGACTCACAGGAGAACGAGCATATGGTGCCCGAGGCAGCACTAGACCCTTGGAGACAAGGCGGCTGTAGGACGATGTATTGAGTCGCGACGCAATTTGTGTGTCCCATCGTCATTAACAGGCTCTGAACGTTACAATTCACTGTCAGTTTTGCGTCGGATTCGAAAATCTAGACTCACAGGAGAACGAGCATATGGTGCCCGAGGCAGCACTAGACCCTTGGAGACAAGTCGGCTGTAGGACGATGTATTGAATCGCGACGCAATTTGTGTGTTCCATCGTCATCAAGAGGCTCTGAACGTTACAATTCACTGTCAGTTTTGCGTCGGATTCGAAAATCTAGACTCACAGGAGAACGAGCATATGGTGCCCGAGGCAGCACTATACCCTTGGAGACAAGTCGGCTGTAGGACGATGTATTGAATCGCGACGCAATTTGTGTGTTCCATCGTCATTAACAGGCTCTGAACGTTACAATTCACTGTCAGTTTTGCGTCGGATTCGAAAATCTAGACTCACAGGAGAACGAGCATATGGTGCCCGAGGCAGCACTAGACCCTTGGAGACAAGTCGGCTGTAGGACGATGTATTGAATCGCGACGCAATTTGTGTGTTCCATCGTCATTAAGAGGCTCTGAACGTTACAATTAACTGTCAATTTTGCATCGCATTCGAAAAACTAGACTCACAGGAGAACGACCATATGGTGCCCGAGGCATCAATAGACCCTAGGAGACAAGTCGGCTGGAGGACGATGTATTGAGACGCGACGCAACTTGTGTGTCCCATCGTCATTAACAGGCTCTGAACGTTACAATTAACTGTCAGTTTTGCATCACATTCGAAAAACTAGACTCACAGGAGAACGACCATAAGGTGCCCGAGGCAGCAATAGACCCTTGGAGACAAGTCGGCTGTAGGACGATGTATTGAATCGCGACGCAATTTGTGTGTTCCATCGTCATTAAGAGGCTCTGAACCTTACAATTAACGGTCAGTTTTGCGTCGGATTCGAAAATCTAGACTCACCGATGAACGACCATAAGGTGCCCGAGGCAGCAATAGACCCTTCGAGACAAGTCGGCTGGAGGACGATGTATTGAATCGCGACGCAATTTGTGTGTTCCATCGTCATTAACAGGCTCTGAACGTTACAATTAATTGTCAGTTTTGCGTCGGAATCGAAAATCTAGACTCACAGGAGAACGAGCATATGGTGCCCGAGGCAGCACGAGACCCTTGGAGACAAGTCGGCTGGAGGACGATGTATTGAGTCGCGACGCAATTTGTGTGTCCCATCGTCATTAACAGGCTCTGAACGTTACAATTAACTGTCAGTTTTGCATCGCATTCGAAAAACTAGACTCACAGGAGAACGACCATAAGGTGCCCGAGGCAGCAATAGACCCTTGGAGACAAGTCGGCTGGAGGACGATGTATTGAATCGCGACGCAATTTGTGTGTTCCATCGTCATCAAGAGGCTCTGAACGTTACAATTCACTGTCAGTTTTGCGTCGGATTCGAAAAACTAGACTCACAGGAGAACGACGATAAGGTGCCCGAGGCAGCACTAGACCCTTGGAGACAAGTCGGCTGTAGGACGATGTATTGAATCGCGACGCAATTTGTGTGTTCCATCGTCATCAAGAGGCTCTGAACGTTACAAGTCACTGTCAGTTTTGCGTCGGATTCGAAAATCTAGACTCACAGGAGAACGAGCATATGGTGCCCGAGGCAGCATTAGACCCTTGGAGACAAGTCGGCTGTAGGACGATGTATTGAATCGCGACGCAATTTGTGTGTTCCATCGTCATTAACAGGCTCTGAACGTTACAATTCACTGTCAGTTTTGCGTCGGATTCGAAAATCTAGACTCACAGGAGAACGAGCATATGGTGCCCGAGGCAGCACTAGACCCTTGGAGACAAGTCGGCTGTAGGACGATGTATTGAATCGCGACGCAATTTGTGTGTTCCATCGTCATTAAGAGGCTCTGAACGTTACAATTAACTGTCAGTTTTGCATCGCATTCGAAAAACTAGACTCACAGGAGAACGAGCATATGGTGCCCGAGGCATCAATAGACCCTTGGAGACAAGTCGGCTGGAGGACGATGTATTGAAACGCGACGCAATTTGTGTGTCCCATCGTCATTAACAGGCTCTGAACGTTACAATTAACTGTCGGTTTTGCGTCGTATTCTGAAAACTAGACTCACAGGAGAACGACCATAAGGTGCCCGAGGCAGCAATAGACCCTTGGAGACAAGTCGGCTGTAGGACGATGTATTGAATCGCGACGCAATTTGTGTGTTCCATCGTCATTAAGAGGCTCTGAACCTTGCAATTAACGGTCAGTTTTGCGTCGGATTCGAAAATCTAGACTCACCGATGAACGACCATAAGGTGCCCGAGGCAGCAATAGACCCTTCGAGACAAGTCGGCTGGAGGACGATGTATTGAATCGCGACGCAATTTGTGTGTTCCATCGTCATTAACAGGCTCTGAACGTTACAATTAATTGTCAGTTTTGCGTCGTATTCGAAAATCTAGACTCACAGGAGAACGAGCATATGTTGCCCGAGGCAGCACTAGACCCTTGGAGACAAGTCGGCTGTAGGACGATGTATTGAATCGCGACGCAATTTGTGTGCTCCATCGTCATTAAGAGGCTCTGAACGTTACAATTAACTGTCAGTTTTGCGCCGGATTCGAAAAACTAGACTCATAGGAGAACGACCAAGAGGTGCCTGGAGCAGCAATACTACCTCGGAGACATGTCGGCTGGAGGACGATGTATTGAATCGCGACGCAATTTGTGTGTTCCATCGTCAGTATCAGGCTCTGAGCGTTACAATTAACTGTCAGCTTTGCGTCGGATTCGAAAATCTAGACTCACAGGAGAACGACCATAAGGTGCCCGAGGCAGCACTAGACCCTTGGAGACAAGTCGGCTGGAGGACGATGTATTGAGTCGCGACGCAATTTGTGTGTCCCATCGTCATTAACAGGCTCTGAACGTTACAATTAACTGTCAGTTTTGCATCGCATTCGAAAAACTAGACTCACAGGAGAACGACCATAAGGTGCCCGAGGCAGCAATAGACCCTTGGAGACAAGTCGGCTGGAGGACGATGTATTGAATCGCGACGCAATTTGTGTGTTCCATCGTCATCAAGAGGCTCTGAACGTTACAATTCACTGTCAGTTTTGCGTCGGATTCGAAAAACTAGACTCACAGGAGAACGACGATAAGGTGCCCGAGGCAGCACTAGACCCTTGGAGACAAGTCGGCTGTAGGACGATGTATTGAATCGCGACGCAATTTGTGTGTTCCATCGTCATCAAGAGGCTCTGAACGTTACAAGTCACTGTCAGTTTTGCGTCGGATTCGAAAATCTAGACTCACAGGAGAACGAGCATATGGTGCCCGAGGCAGCATTAGACCCTTGGAGACAAGTCGGCTGTAGGACGATGTATTGAATCGCGACGCAATTTGTGTGTTCCATCGTCATTAACAGGCTCTGAACGTTACAATTCACTGTCAGTTTTGCGTCGGATTCGAAAATCTAGACTCACAGGAGAACGAGCATATGGTGCCCGAGGCAGCACTAGACGCTTGGAGACAAGTCGGCTGTAGGACGATGTATTGAATCGCGACGCAATTTGTTAGTTCCATCGTCATTAACAGGCTCTGAACGTTACAATTAACTGTCAGTTTTGCGTCGGATTCGAAAATCTAGACTCACAGGAGAACGACCATAAGGTGCCCGAGGCAGCACTAGACCCTTGGAGACAAGTCGGCTGGAGGACGATGTATTGAGTCGCGACGCAATTTGTGTGTCCCATCGTCATTAACAGGCTCTGAACGTTACAATTCACTGTCAGTTTTACGTCGGATTCGAAAATCTAGACTCACAGGAGAACGAGCATATGGTGCCCGAGGCAGCAATAGACCCTTCGAGACAAGTCGGCTGGAGGACGATGTATTGAATCGCGACGCAATTTGTGTGTTCTATCGTCATCAAGAGGGTCTGAACGTTACAATTCACTCTCAGTTTTGCGTCGGATTCGTAAATCTAGACTCACCGATGAACGACCATAAGGTGCCCGAGGCAGCAATAGACCCTTCGAGACAAGTCGGCTGTAGGACGATGTATTGAATCGCGACGCAATTTGTGTGTTCCATCGTCATTAAGAGGCTCTGAAAGTTACAATTAACTGTCAGTTTTGCATCGCATTCGAAAAACTAGACTCACAGGAGAACGACCATAAGGTGCCCGAGGCAGCAATAGACCCTTGGAGACAAGTCGGCTGGAGGACGATGTATTGAATCGCGACGCAATTTGTGTGTCCCATCGTCATTAACAGGCTCTGAACGTTACAATTAACTGTCAGTTTTGCATCGCATTCGAAAATCTAGACTCACAGGAGAACGAGCATATGGTGCCCGAAGCAGCACTAGACCCTTGGAGACAAGTCGGCTGTAGGACGATGTATTGAATTGCGACGCAATTTGTGTGTTCCATCGTCATTAACAGGCTCTGAACGTTACAATTCACTGTCAGTTTTGCGTCGGATTCGAAAATCTAGACTCACAGGAGAACGAGCATATGGTGCCCGAGGCAGCACTAGACCCTTGGAGACAAGTCGGCTGTAGGACGATGTATTGAATCGCGACGCAATTTGTGTGTTCCATCGTCATTAACAGGCTCTGAACGTTACAATTAACTGTCAGTTTTGCGTCGGATTCGAAAATCTAGACTCACAGGAGAACGACCATAAGGTGCCCGAGGCAGCACTAGACCCTTGGAGACAAGTCGGCTGGAGGACGATGTATTGAGTCGCGACGCAATTTGTGTGTCCCATCGTCATTAACAGGCTCTGAACGTTACAATTCACTGTCAGTTTTGCGTCGGATTCGAAAATCTAGACTCACAGGAGAACGAGCATATGGTGCCCGAGGCAGCAATAGACCCTTCGAGACAAGTCGGCTGGAGGACGATGTATTGAATCGCGACGCAATTTGTGTGTTCCATCGTCATCAAGAGGGTCTGAACGTTACAATTCACTCTCAGTTTTGCGTCGGATTCGTAAATCTAGACTCACCGATGAACGACCATAAGGTGCCCGAGGCAGCAATAGACCCTTCGAGACAAGTCGGCTGTAGGACGATGTATTGAATCGCGACGCAATTTGTGTGTTCCATCGTCATTAAGAGGCTCTGAACGTTACAATTAACTGTCAGTTTTGCATCGCATTCGAAAAACTAGACTCACAGGAGAACGACCATAAGGTGCCCGAGGCAGCAATAGACCCTTGGAGACAAGTCGGCTGGAGGACGATGTATTGAATCGCGACGCAATTTGTGTGTCCCATCGTCATTAACAGGCTCTGAACGTTACAATTAACTGTCAGTTTTGCATCGCATTCGAAAATCTAGACTCACAGGAGAACGAGCATATCGTGCCCGAAGCAGCACTAGACCCTTGGAGACAAGTCGGCTGTAGGACGATGTATTGAATCGCGACGCAATTTGTGTGTTCCATCGTCATTAAGAGGCTCTGAACGTTACAATTCACTCTCAGTTTTGCGTCGGATTCGAAAATCTAGACTCACAGGAGAACGACCATAAGGTGCCCGAGGCAGCACTAGACCCTTGGAGACAAGTCGGCTGGAGGACGATGTATTGAGTCGCGACGCAATTTGTGTGTCCCATCGTCATTAACAGGCTCTGAACGTTACAATTCACTGTCAGTTTTGCGTCGGATTCGAAAATCTAGACTCACAGGAGAACGAGCATATGGTGCCCGAGGCAGCAATAGACCCTTCGAGACAAGTCGGCTGGAGGACGATGTATTGAATCGCGACGCAATTTGTGTGTTCCATCGTCATCAAGAGGGTCTGAACGTTACAATTCACTCTCAGTTTTGCGTCGGATTCGTAAATCTAGACTCACCGATGAACGACCATAAGGTGCCCGAGGCAGCAATAGACCCTTCGAGACAAGTCGGCTGTAGGACGATGTATTGAATCGCGATGCAATTTGTGTGTTCCATCGTCATTAAGAGGCTCTGAACGTTACAATTAACTGTCAGTTTTGCATCGCATTCGAAAAACTAGACTCACAGGAGAACGACCATAAGGTGCCCGAGGCAGCAATAGACCCTTGGAGACAAGTCGGCTGGAGGACGATGTATTGAATCGCGACGCAATTTGTGTGTCCCATCGTCATTAACAGGCTCTGAACGTTACAATTAACTGTCAGTTTTGCACCGCATTCGAAAATCTAGACTCACAGGAGAACGAGCATATGGTGCCCGAAGCAGCACTAGACCCTTGGAGACAAGTCGGCTGTAGGACGATGTATTGAATCGCGACGCAATTTGTGTGTTCCATCGTCATTAAGAGGCTCTGAACGTTACAATTCACTCTCAGTTTTGCGTCGGATTCGAAAATCTAGACTCACAGGAGAACGACCATAAGGTGCCCGAGGCAGCACTAGACCCTTGGAGACAAGTCGGCTGGAGGACGATGTATTGAGTCGCGACGCAATTTGTGTGTCCCATCGTCATTAACAGGCTCTGAACGTTACAATTAACTGTCAGTTTTGCATCGCATTCGAAAATCTAGACTCACAGGAGAACGAGCATATGGTGCCCGAGGCAGCACTAGACCCTTGGAGACAAGTCGGCTGTAGGACGATGTATTGAATCGCGACGCAATTTGTGTGTTCCATCGTCATTAAGAGGCTCTGAACGTTACAATTAACTGTCAGTTTTGCATCGCATTCGAAAAACTAGACTCACAGGAGAACGACCATAAGGTGCCCGAGGCAGCAATAGACCCTTGGAGACAAGTCGGCTGGAGGACGATGTATTGAGACGCGACGCAATTTGTGTGTCCCATCGTCATTAACAGGCTCTGAACGTTACAATTAACTGTCAGTTTTGCATCGCATTCGAAAAACTAGACTCACAGGAGAACGACCATAAGGTGCCCGAGGCAGCAATAGACCCTTCGAGCCAAGTCGGCTGTAGGACGATGTATTGAATCGCGACGCAAGTTGTGTGTTCCATCGTCATCAAGAGGCTCTGAACGTTACAATTCACTGTCAGTTTTGCGTCGGATTCGAAAATCTAGACTCACAGGAGAACGACCATAAGGTGCCCGAGGCAGCAATAGACCCTTGGAGACAAGTCGGCTGGAGGACGATGTATTGATTCGCGACGCAATTTGTGTGTTCCATCGTCATCAAGAGGCTCTGAACGTTACAATTCACTCTCAGTTTTGCGTCGGATTCGAAAATCTAGACTCACAGGAGAACGAGCATATGGTGCCCGAGGCAGCACTAGACCCTTGGAGACAAGTCGGCTGTAGGACGATGTATTGAATCGCGACGCAATTTGTGAGTTCCATCGTCATTAACAGGCTCTGAACCTTACAATTCCCTGTCAGTTTTGCGTCGGATTCGAAAATCTAGACTCACAGGAGAACGAGCATATGGTGCCCGAGGCAGCAGTAGACCCTTGGAGACAAGTCGGCTGAAGGACGATGTATTGAATCGCGACGCAATTTGTGTGTTCCATCGTCATTAAGAGGCTCTGAACGTTACAATTAACTGTCAATTTTGCATCGCATTCGAAAAACTAGACTCACAGGAGAACGACCATAAGGTGCCCGAGGCATCAATAGACCCTTGGAGACAAGTCGGCTGGAGGACGATGTATTGAATCGCGACGCAATTTGTGTGTCCCATCGTCATTAACAGGCTCTGAACGTTACAATTAACTGTCAGTTTTGCGTCGGATTCGAAAATCTAGACTCACAGGAGAACGACCATAAGGTGCCCGAGGCAGCAATAGACCCTTCGAGACAAGTCGGCTGGAGGACGATGTATTGAATCGCGACGCAATTTGTGTGTTCCATCGTCAGTATCAAGCTCTGAACGTTACAATTAACCGTCAGTTTTGCGTCGTATACTGAAAACTAGACTCACAGGAGAACGACGATAAGGTGTCCGAGGCAGTACTAGACCCTTGGAGACAAGTCGGCTGGAGGACGATGTATTGTGTCGCGACGCAATTTGTGTGTCCCATCGTCATTAACAGGCTCTGAACGTTACAATTAACTGTCAGTTTTGCGTCGGATTCTAAAATCTAGACTCACAGGAGAACGAGCATATGGTGCCCGAGGCAGCACTAGACCCTTGGAAACAAGTCGGCTGTAGGACGATGTATTGAATCGCGACGCAATTTGTGTCTTCCATCGTCATCAAGAGGCTCTGAACGTTACAATTCACTCTCAGTTTTGCGTCGGATTCGAAAATCTAGACTCACAGGAGAACGAGCATATGGTGCCCGAGGCAGCACTAGACCCTTGGAGACAAGTCGGCTGTAGGACGATGTATTGAGTCGCGACGCAATTTGTGTGTTCCATCGTCATTAACAGGCTCTGAACGTTACAATTAACTGTCAGTTTTGCGTCGGATTCGAAAATCTAGACTCACAGGAGAACGACCATAAGGTGCCCGAGGCAGCACTAGACCCTTGGAGACAAGTCGGCTGGAGGACGATGTATTGAGTCGCGACGCAATTTGTGTGTCCCATCGTCATTAACAGGCTCTGAACGTTACAATTCACTGTCAGTTTTGCGTCGGATTCGAAAATCTAGACTCACAGGAGAACGAGCATATGGTGCCCGAGGCAGCAATAGACCCTTCGAGACAAGTCGGCTGGAGGACGATGTATTGAATCGCGACGCAATTTGTGTGTTCCATCGTCATCAAGAGGGTCTGAACGTTACAATTCACTCTCAGTTTTGCGTCGGATTCGTAAATCTAGACTCACCGATGAACGACCATAAGGTGCCCGAGGCAGCAATAGACCCTTGGAGACAAGTCGGCTGTAGGACGATGTATTGAATCGCGACGCAATTTGTGTGTTCCATCGTCATTAAGAGGCTCTGAACGTTACAATTAACTGTCAGTTTTGCATCGCATTCGAAAAACTAGACTCACAGGAGAACGACGATAAGGTGCCCGAGGCAGCAATAGACCCTTGGAGACAAGTCGGCTGGAGGACGATGTATTGAGACGCGACGCAATTTGTGTGTCCCATCGTCATTAACAGGCTCTGAACGTTACAATTAACTGTCAGTTTTGCATCGCATTCGAAAAACTAGACTCACAGGAGAACGACCATAAGGTGCCCGAGGCAGCAATAGACCCTTCGAGCCAAGTCGGCTGTAGGACGATGTATTGAATCGCGACGCAAGTTGTGTGTTCCATCGTCATCAAGAGGCTCTGAACGTTACAATTCACTGTCAGTTTTGCGTCGGATTCGAAAATCTAGACTCACAGGAGAACGACCATAAGGTGCCCGAGGCAGCAATAGACCCTTGGAGACAAGTCGGCTGGAGGACGATGTATTGATTCGCGACGCAATTTGTGTGTTCCATCGTCATCAAGAGGCTCTGAACGTTACAATTCACTCTCAGTTTTGCGTCGGATTCGAAAATCTAGACTCACAGGAGAACGAGCATATGGTGCCCGAGGCAGCACTAGACCCTTGGAGACAAGTCGGCTGTAGGACGATGTATTGAATCGCGACGCAATTTGTGTGTTCCATCGTCATTAACAGGCTCTGAACGTTACAATTCCCTGTCAGTTTTGCGTCGGATTCGAAAATCTAGACTCACAGGAGAACGAGCATATGGTGCCCGAGGCAGCACTAGACCCTTGGAGACAAGTCGGCTGAAGGACGATGTATTGAATCGCGACGCAATTTGTGTGTTCCATCGTCATTAAGAGGCTCTGAACGTTACAATTAACTGTCAATTTTGCATCGCATTCGAAAAACTAGACTCACAGGAGAACGACCATAAGGTGCCCGAGGCATCAATAGACCCTTGGAGACAAGTCGGCTGGAGGACGATGTATTGAATCGCGACGCAATTTGTGTGTCCCATCGTCATTAACAGGCTCTGAACGTTACAATTAACTGCCAGTTTTGCGTCGGATTCGAAAATCTAGACTCACAGGAGAACGACCATAAGGTGCCCGAGGCAGCAATAGACCCTTCGAGACAAGTCGGCTGGAGGACGATGTATTGAATCGCGACGCAATTTGTGTGTTCCATCGTCAGTATCAAGCTCTGAACGTTACAATTAACCGTCAGTTTTGCGTCGTATTCTGAAAACTAGTCTCACAGGAGAACGACGATAAGGTGCCCGAGGCAGCACTAGACCCTTGGAGACAAGTCGGCTGTAGGACGATGTATTGAGTCGCGACGCAATTTGTGTGTCCCATCGTCATTAACAGGCTCTGAACGTTACAATTAACTGTCAGTTTTGCGTCGGATTCTAAAATCTAGACTCACAGGAGAACGAGCATATGGTGCCCGAGGCAGCACTAGACCCTTGGAGACTAGTCGGCTGTAGGACGATGTATTGAATCGCGACGCAATTTGTGTGTTCCATCGTCATCAAGAGGCTCTGAACGTTACAATTCACTCTCAGTTTTGCGTCGGATTCGAAAATCTAGACTCACAGGAGAACGAGCATATGGTGCCCGAGGCAGCACTAGACCCTTGGAGACAAGTCGGCTGTAGGACGATGTATTGAGTCGCGACGCAATTTGTGTGTCCCATCGTCATTAACAGGCTCTGAACGTTACAATTCACTGTCAGTTTTGCGTCGGATTCGAAAATCTAGACTCACAGGAGAACGAGCATATGGTGCCCGAGGCAGCACTAGACCCTTGGAGACAAGTCGGCTGTAGGACGATGTATTGAATCGCGACGCAATTTGTGTGTTCCATCGTCATCAAGAGGCTCTGAACGTTACAATTCACTGTCAGTTTTGCGTCGGATTCGAAAATCTAGACTCACAGGAGAACGAGCATATGGTGCCCGAGGCAGCACTAGACCCTTGGAGACAAGTCGGCTGTAGGACGATGTATTGAATCGCGAAACAATTTGTGTGTTCCATCGTCATTAACAGGCTCTGAACGTTACAATTCACTGGCAGTTTTGCGTCGGATTCGAAAATCTAGACTCACAGGAGAACGAGCATATGGTGCCCGAGGCAGCACTAGACCCTTGGAGACAAGTCGGCTGTAGGACGATGTATTGAATCGCGACGCAATTTGTGTGTTCCATCGTCATTAAGAGGCTCTGAACGTTACAATTAACTGTCAATTTTGCATCGCATTCGAAAAACTAGACTCACAGGAGAACGACCATAAGGTGCCCGAGGCATCAATAGACCCTTGGAGACAAGTCGGCTGGAGGACGATGTATTGAGACGCGACGCAATTTGTGTGTCCCATCGTCATTAACAGGCTCTGAACGTTACAATTAACTGTCAGTTTTGCATCGCATTCGAAAAACTAGACTCACAGGAGAACGACCATAAGGTGCCCGAGGCAGCAATAGACCCTTGGAGACAAGTCGGCTGGAGGACGATGTATTGAATCGCGACGCAATGTGTGTGTTCCATCGTTAGTATCAAGCTCTGAACGTTACAATTAACCGTCAGTTTTGCGTCGTATTCTGAAAACTACACTCACAGGAGAACGACGATAAGGTGCCCGAGGCAGCACTAGACCCTTGGAGACAAGTCGGCTGTAGGACGATGTATTGAGTCGCGACGCAATTTGTGTGTCCCATCGTCATTAACAGGCTCTGAAGGTTACAATTAACTGTCAGTTTTGCGTCGGATTCGAAAATCTAGACTCACAGGAGAACGAGCATATGGTGCCCGAGGCAGCACTAGACCCTTGGAGACAAGTCGGCTGTAGGACGATGTATTGAATCGCGACGCAATTTGTGTGTTCCATCGTCATCAAGAGGCTCTGAACGTTACAATTCACTCTCAGTTTTGCGTCGGATTCGAAAATCTAGACTCACAGGAGAACGACCATAAGGTGCCCGAAGCAGCACTAGACCCTTGGAGACAAGTCGGCTGTAGGACGATGTATTGAGTCGCGACGCAATTTGTGTGTCCCATCGTCATTAACAGGCTCTGAACGTTACAATTCACTGTCAGTTTTGCGTCGGATTCGAAAATCTAGACTCACAGGAGAACGAGCATATGGTGCCCGAGGCAGCACTAGACCCTTGGAGACAAGTCGGCTGTAGGACGATGTATTGAATCGCGACGCAATTTGTGTGTTCCATCGTCATTAACAGGCTCTGAACGTTACAATTCACTGTCAGTTTTGCGTCGGATTCGAAAATCTAGACTCACAGGAGAACGAGCATATGGTGCCCGAGGCAGCACTAGACCCTTGGAGACAAGTCGGCTGTAGGACGATGTATTGAATCGCGACGCAATTTGTGTGTTCCATCGTCATTAAGAGGCTCTGAACGTTACAATTAACTGTCAATTTTGCATCGCATTCGAAAAACTAGACTCACAGGAGAACGACCATAAGGTGCCCGAGGCATCAATAGACCCTTGGAGACAAGTCGGCTGGAGGACGATGTATTGAGACGCGACGCAATTTGTGTGGCCCATCGTCATTAACAGGCTCTGAACGTTACAATTAACTGTCAGTTTTGCATCGCATTCGAAAAACTAGACTCACAGGAGAACGACCATAAGGTGCCCGAGGCAGCAATAGACCCTTGGAGACAAGTCGGCTGTAGGACGATGTATTGAATCGCGACGCAATTTGTGTGTTCCATCGTCATTAAGAGTCTCTGAACCTTACAATTAACGGTCAGTTTTGCGTCGGATTCGAAAATCTAGACTCACCGATGAACGACCATAAGGTGCCCGAGGCAGCAATAGACCCTTCGAGACAAGTCGGCTGGAGGACGATGTATTGAATCGCGACGCAATTTGTGTGTTCCATCGTCATTAACAGGCTCTGAACGTTACAATTAATTGTCAGTTTTGCGTCGTATTCGAAAATCTAGACTCACAGGAGAACGAGCATATGGTGCCCGAGGCAGCACTAGACCCTTGGAGACAAGTCGGCTGTAGGACGATGTATTGAATCGCGACGCAATTTGTGTGTTCCATCGTCAGTATCAAGCTCTGAACGTTACAATTAACCGTCAGTTTTGCGTCGTATTCTGAAAACTAGACTCACAGGAGAACGACGATAAGGTGCCCGAGGCTGCACTAGACCCTTGGAGACAAATCGGCTGTAGGACGATGTATTGAGTCGCGACGCAATTTGTGTGTCCCATCGTCATTAACAGGCTCTGAACGTTACAATTAACTGTCAGTTTTGCGTCGGATTCGAAAATCTAGACTCACAGGAGAAGGAGCATATGGTGCCCGAGGCAGCACTAGACCCTTGGAGACAAGTCGGCTGTAGGACGATGTATTGAATCGCGACGCAATTTGTGTGTTCCATCGTCATCAAGAGGCTCTGAACGTTACAATTCACTCTCAGTTTTGCGTCGGATTCGAAAATCTAGACTCACAGGAGAACGAGCATATGGTGCCCGAGGCACCCTTGGAGACAAGTCGGCTGTAGGACGATGTATTGAGTCGCGACGCAATTTGTGTGTCCCATCGTCATTAACAGGCTCTGAACGTTACAATTCACTGTCAGTTTTGCGTCGGATTCGAAAATCTAGACTCACAGGAGAACGAGCATATGGTGCCCGAGGCAGCACTAGACCCTTGGAGACAAGTCGGCTGTAGGACGATGTATTGAATCGCGACGCAATTTGTGTGTTCCATCGTCATTAACAGGCTCTGAACGTTTCAATTCACTGTCAGTTTTGCGTCGGATTCGAAAATCTAGACTCACAGGAGAACGAGCATATGGTGCCCGAGGCAGCACTAGACCCTTGGAGACAAGTCGGCTGTAGGACGATGTATTGAGTCGCGACGCAATTTGTGTGTCCCATCGTCATTAACAGGCTCTGAACGTTACAATTCACTGTCAGTTTTGCGTCGGATTCGAAAATCTAGACTCACAGGAGAACGAGCATATGGTGCCCGAGGCAGCACTAGACCCTTCGAGACAAGTCGGCTGTAGGACGATGTATTGAGACGCGACGCAATTTGTGTGTCCCATCGTCATTAAGAGGCTCTGAACGTTACAATTAACTGTCAGTTTTGCGTCGGATTCGAAAATCTAGACTCACAGGAGAACGACCATAAGGTGCCCGAGGCAGCACTAGACCCTTGGAGACAAGTCGGCTGGAGGACGATGTATTGATTCGCGACGCAATTTGTGTGTTCCATCGTCATTAAGAGGCTCTGAACGTTACAATTCACTCTCAGTTCTGCGTCGGATTCGAAAATCTAGACTCACAGGAGAACGAGCATATGGTGCCCGAGGCAGCACTAGACCCTTGGAGACAAGTCGGCTGTAGGACGATGTATTGAATCGCGACGCAATTTGTGTGTTCCATCGTCATTAACAGGCTCTGAACGTTACAATTCCCTGTCAGTTTTGCGTCGGATTCGAAAATCTAGACTCACAGGAGAACGAGGATATGGTGCCCGAGGCAGCACTAGACCCTTGGAGACAAGTCGGCTGAAGGACGATGTATTGAATCGCGACGCAATTTGTGTGTTCCATCGTCATTAAGAGGCTCTGAACGTTACAATTAACTGTCAATTTTGCATCGCATTCGAAAAACTAGACTCACAGGAGAACGACCATAAGGTGCCCGAGGCATCAATAGACCCTTGGAGACAAGTCGGCTGGAGGACGATGTATTGAATCGCGACGCAATTTGTGTGTCCCATCGTCATTAACAGGCTCTGAACGTTACAATTAACTGCCAGTTTTGCGTCGGATTCGAAAATCTAGACTCACAGGAGAACGACGATAAGGTGCCCGAGGCAGCAATAGACCCTTCGAGACAAGTCGGCT
Source organism: Schistocerca nitens (assembly GCF_023898315.1). Classification (NCBI taxonomy): domain Eukaryota; kingdom Metazoa; phylum Arthropoda; class Insecta; order Orthoptera; family Acrididae; genus Schistocerca; species Schistocerca nitens. The sequence continues at coordinate 1,556,164 of NC_064624.1, forward strand.
GGAGGACGATGTATTGAATCGCGACGCAATTTGTGTGTTCCATCGTCAGTATCAAGCTCTGAACGTTACAATTAACCGTCAGTTTTGCGTCGTATTCTGAAAACTAGACTCACAGGAGAACGACGATAAGGTGCCCGAGGCAGCACTAGACCCTTGGAGACAAGTCGGCTGTAGGACGATGTATTGAGTCGCGACGCAATTTGTGTGTCCCATCGTCATTAACAGGCTCTGAACGTTACAATTAACTGTCAGTTTTGCGTCGGATTCTAAAATCTAGACTCACAGGAGAACGAGCATATGGTGCCCGAGGCAGCACTAGACCCTTGGAGACTAGTCGGCTGTAGGACGATGTATTGAATCGCGACGCAATTTGTGTGTTCCATCGTCATCAAGAGGCTCTGAACGTTACAATTCACTCTCAGTTTTGCGTCGGATTCGAAAATCTAGACTCACAGGAGAACGAGCATATGGTGCCCGAGGCAGCACTAGACCCTTGGAGACAAGTCGGCTGTAGGACGATGTATTGAGTCGCGACGCAATTTGTGTGTCCCATCGTCATTAACAGGCTCTGAACGTTACAATTCACTGTCAGTTTTGCGTCGGATTCGAAAATCTAGACTCACAGGAGAACGAGCATATGGTGCCCGAGGCAGCACTAGACCCTTGGAGACAAGTCGGCTGTAGGACGATGTATTGAATCGCGACGCAATTTGTGTGTTCCATCGTCATCAAGAGGCTCTGAACGTTACAATTCACTGTCAGTTTTGCGTCGGATTCGAAAATCTAGACTCACAGGAGAACGAGCATATGGTGCCCGAGGCAGCACTAGACCCTTGGAGACAAGTCGGCTGTAGGACGATGTATTGAATCGCGAAACAATTTGTGTGTTCCATCGTCATTAACAGGCTCTGAACGTTACAATTCACTGGCAGTTTTGCGTCGGATTCGAAAATCTAGACTCACAGGAGAACGAGCATATGGTGCCCGAGGCAGCACTAGACCCTTGGAGACAAGTCGGCTGTAGGACGATGTATTGAATCGCGACGCAATTTGTGTGTTCCATCGTCATTAAGAGGCTCTGAACGTTACAATTAACTGTCAATTTTGCATCGCATTCGAAAAACTAGACTCACAGGAGAACGACCATAAGGTGCCCGAGGCATCAATAGACCCTTGGAGACAAGTCGGCTGGAGGACGATGTATTGAGACGCGACGCAATTTGTGTGTCCCATCGTCATTAACAGGCTCTGAACGTTACAATTAACTGTCAGTTTTGCATCGCATTCGAAAAACTAGACTCACAGGAGAACGACCATAAGGTGCCCGAGGCAGTAATAGACCCTTGGAGACAAGTCGGCTGTAGGACGATGTATTGAATCGCGACGCAATTTGTGTGTTCCATCGTCATTAAGAGGCTCTGAACGTTACACTTCACTCTCAGTTTTGCGTCAGATTCGAAAATCTAGACTCACAGGAGAACGACCATAAGGTGCCCGAGGCAGCACTAGACCCTTGGAGACAAGTCGGCTGGAGGACGATGTATTGAGTCGCGACGCAATTTGTGTGTCCCATCGTCATTAACAGGCACTGAACGTTACAATTAACTGTCAGTTTTGCATCGCATTCGAAAATCTAGACTCACAGGAGAACGAGCATATGGTGCCCGAGGCAGCACTAGACCCTTGGAGACAAGTCGGCTGTAGGACGATGTATTGAATCGCGACGCAATTTGTGTGTTCCATCGTCATTAAGAGGCTCTGAACGTTACAATTAACTGTCAGTTTTGCATCGCATTCGAAAAACTAGACTCACAGGAGAACGACCATAAGGTGCCCGAGGCAGCAATAGACCCTTGGAGACAAGTCGGCTGGAGGACGATGTATTGAGACGCGACGCAATTTGTGTGTCCCATCGTCATTAACAGGCTCTGAACGTTACAATTAACTGTCAGTTTTGCATCGCATTCGAAAAACTAGACTCACAGGAGAACGACCATAAGGTGCCCGAGGCAGCAATAGACCCTTCGAGACAAGTCGGCTGGACGACGATGTATTGAATCGCGACGCAAGTTGTGTGTTCCATCGTCACCAAGAGGCTCTGAACGTTACAATTCACTCTCAGTTTTGCGTAGGATTCGAAAATCTAGACTCACCGATGAACGACCATAAGGTGCCCGAGGCAGCACTAGACCCTTGGAGACAAGTCGGCTGTAGGACGATGTATTGAATCGCGACGCAATTTGTGTGTTCCATCGTCATTAACAGGCTCTGAACGTTACAATTCACTGTCAGTTTTGCGTCGGATTCGAAAATCTAGACTCACAGGAGAACGAGCATATGGTGCCCGAGGCAGCATTAGACCCTTGGAGACAAGTCGGCTGTAGGACGATGTATTGAATCGCGACGCAATTTGTGTGTTCCATCGTCATTAAGAGGCTCTGAACGTTACAATTAACTGTCAATTTTGCATCGCATTCGAAAAACTAGACTCACAGGAGAACGACCATAAGGTGCCCGAGGCAGCAATATACCCTTCGAGACAAGTCGGCTGGAGGACGATGTATTGAATCGCGACGCAATTTGTGTGTTCCATCGTTAGTATCAAGCTCTGAACGTTACAATTAACCGTCAGTTTTGCGTTGATTCTGAAAACTACACTCACAGGAGAACGACGATAAGGTGCCCGAGGCAGCACTAGACCCTTGGAGACAAGTCGGCTGTAGGACGATGTATTGAGTCGCGACGCAATTTGTGTGTCCCATCGTCATTAACAGGCTCTGAACGTTACAATTAACTGTCAGTTTTGCGTCGGATTCGAAAATCTAGACTCACAGGAGAACGAGCATATGGTGCCCGAGGCAGCACTAGACCCTTGGAGACAAGTCGGCTGTAGGACGATGTATTGAATCGCGACGCAATTTGTGTGTTCCATCGTCATCAAGAGGCTCTGAACGTTACAATTCACTCTCAGTTTTGCGTCGGATTCGAAAATCTAGACTCACAGGAGAACGACCATAAGGTGCCCGAAGCAGCACTAGACCCTTGGAGACAAGTCGGCTGTAGGACGATGTATTGAGTCGCGACGCAATTTGTGTGTCCCATCGTCATTAACAGGCTCTGAACGTTACAATTCACTGTCAGTTTTGCGTCGGATTCGAAAATCTAGACTCACAGGAGAACGAGCATATGGTGCCCGCGGCAGCACTAGACCCTTGGAGACAAGTCGGCTGTAGGACGATGTATTGAATCGCGACGCAATTTGTGTGTTCCATCGTCATTAACAGGCTCTGAACGTTACAATTCACTGTCAGTTTTGCGTCGGATTCGAAAATCTAGACTCACAGGAGAACGAGCATATGGTGCCCGAGGCAGCACTACACCCTTGGAGACAAGTCGGCTGTAGGACGATGTATTGAATCGCGACGCAATTTGTGTGTTCCATCGTCATTAAGAGGCTCTGAACGTTACAATTAACTGTCAATTTTGCATCGCATTCGAAAAACTAGACTCACAGGAGAACGACCATAAGGTGCCCGAGGCATCAATAGACCCTTGGAGACAAGTCGGCTGGAGGACGATGTATTGAGACGTGACGCAATTTGTGTGGCCCATCGTCATTAACAGGCTCTGAACGTTACAATTAACTGTCAGTTTTGCATCGCATTCGAAAAACTAGACTCACAGGAGAACGACCATAAGGTGCCCGAGGCAGCAATAGACCCTTGGAGACAAGTCGGCTGTAGGACGATGTATTGAATCGCGACGCAATTTGTGTGTTCCATCGTCATTAAGAGGCTCTGAACCTTACAATTAACGGTCAGTTTTGCGTCGGATTCGAAAATCTAGACTCACCGATGAACGACCATAAGGTGCCCGAGGCAGCAATAGACCCTTCGAGACAAGTCGGCTGGAGGACGATGTATTGAATCGCGACGCAATTTGTGTGTTCCATCGTCATTAACAGGCTCTGAACGTTACAATTAATTGTCAGTTTTGCGTCGTATTCGAAAATCTAGACTCACAGGAGAACGAGCATATGGTGCCCGAGGCAGCACTAGACCCTTGGAGACAAGTCGGCTGTAGGACGATGTATTGAATCGCGACGCAATTTGTGTGTTCCATCGTCAGTATCAAGCTCTGAACGTTACAATTAACCGTCAGTTTTGCGTCGTATTCTGAAAACTAGACTCACAGGAGAACGACGATAAGGTGCCCGAGGCAGCACTAGACCCTTGGAGACAAATCGGCTGTAGGACGATGTATTGAGTCGCGACGCAATTTGTGTGTCCCATCGTCATTAACAGGCTCTGAACGTTACAATTAACTGTCAGTTTTGCGTCGGATTCGAAAATCTAGACTCACAGGAGAAGGAGCATATGGTGCCCGAGGCAGCACTAGACCCTTGGAGACAAGTCGGCTGTAGGACGATGTATTGAATCGCGACGCAATTTGTGTGTTCCATCGTCATCAAGAGGCTCTGAACGTTACAATTCACTCTCAGTTTTGCGTCGGATTCGAAAATCTAGACTCACAGGAGAACGAGCATATGGTGCCCGAGGCACCCTTGGAGACAAGTCGGCTGTAGGACGATGTATTGAGTCGCGACGCAATTTGTGTGTCCCATCGTCATTAACAGGCTCTGAACGTTACAATTCACTGTCAGTTTTGCGTCGGATTCGAAAATCTAGACTCACAGGAGAACGAGCATATGGTGCCCGAGGCAGCACTAGACCCTTGGAGACAAGTCGGCTGTAGGACGATGTATTGAATCGCGACGCAATTTGTGTGTTCCATCGTCATTAACAGGCTCTGAACGTTACAATTCACTGTCAGTTTTGCGTCGGATTCGAAAATCTAGACTCATAGGAGAACGAGCATATGGTGCCCGAGGCAGCACTAGACCCTTGGAGACAAGTCGGCTGTAGGACGATGTATTGAGTCGCGACGCAATTTGTGTGTCCCATCGTCATTAACAGGCTCTGAACGTTACAATTCACTGTCAGTTTTGCGTCGGATTCGAAAATCTAGACTCACAGGAGAACGAGCATATGGTGCCCGAGGCAGCACTAGACCCTTCGAGACAAGTCGGCTGTAGGACGATGTATTGAGACGCGACGCAATTTGTGTGTCCCATCGTCATTAAGAGGCTCTGAACGTTACAATTAACTGTCGGTTTTGCGTCGGATTCGAAAATCTAGACTCACAGGAGAACGACCATAAGGTGCCCGAGGCAGCACTAGACCCTTGGAGACAAGTCGGCTGGAGGACGATGTATTGATTCGCGACGCAATTTGTGTGTTCCATCGTCATTAAGAGGCTCTGAACGTTACAATTCACTCTCAGTTTTGCGTCGGATTCGAAAATCTAGACTCACAGGAGAACGAGCATATGGTGCCCGAGGCATCACTAGACCCTTGGAGACAAGTCGGCTGTAGGACGATGTATTGAATCGCGACGCAATTTGTGTGTTCCATCGTCATTAAGAGGCTCTGAACGTTACAATTAACTGTCAATTTTGCATCGCATTCGAAAAACTAGACTCACAGGAGAACGACCATAAGGTGCCCGAGGCATCAATAGACCCTTGGAGACAAGTCGGCTGGAGGACGATGTATTGAGACGCGACGCAATTTGTGTGTCCCATCGTCATTAACAGGCTCTGAACGTTACAATTAACTGTCAGTTTTGCGTCGGATTCGAAAATCTAGACTCACCGATGAACGACCATAAGGTGCCCGAGGCAGCAACATACCCTTCGAGACAAGTCGGCTGGAGGACGATGTATTGAATCGCGACGCAATTTGTGTGTTCCATCGTCAGTATCAAGCTCTGAACGTTACAATTAACCGTCAGTTTTGCGTCGTATTCTGAAAACTAGACTCACAGGAGAACGACGATAAGGTGCCCGAGGCAGCACTAGACCCTTGGAGACAAATCGGCTGTAGGACGATGTATTGAGTCGCGACGCAATTTGTGTGTCCCATCGTCATTAACAGGCTCTGAACGTTACAATTAACTGTCAGTTTTGCGTCGGATTCGAAAATCTAGACTCACAGGAGAACGAGCATATGGTGCCCGAGGCAGCACTAGACCCTTGGAGACAAGTCGGCTGTAGGACGATGTATTGAATCGCGACGCAATTTGTGTTTTCCATCGTCATCAAGAGGCTCTGAACGTTACAATTCACTCTCAGTTTTGCGTCGGATTCGAAAATCTAGACTCACAGGTGAACGAGCATATGGTGCCCGAGGCACCCTTGGAGACAAGTCGGCTGGAGGACGATGTATTGAATCGCGACGCAATTTGTGTGTTCCATCGTCATTAACAGGCTCTGAACGTTACAATTAATTGTCAGTTTTGCGTCGTATTCGAAAATCTAGACTCACAGGAGAACGACGATAAGGTGCCCGAGGCAGCACTAGACCCTTGGAGACAAGTCGGCTGGAGGACAATGTATTGAGTCGCGACGCAATTTGTGTGTCCCATCGTCATTAACAGGCTCTGAACGTTACAATTAACTGTCAGTTTTGCATCGCATTCGAAAAACTAGACTCACAGGAGAACGACCATAAGGTGCCCGAGGCAGCAATAGACCCTTGGAGACAAGTCGGCTGGAGGACGATGTATTGAATCGCGACGCAATGTGTGTGTTCCATCGTTAGTATCAAGCTCTGAACGTTACAATTAACCGTCAGTTTTGCGTCGTATTCTGAAAACTACACTCACAGGAGAACGACGATAAGGTGCCCGAGGCAGCACTAGACCCTTGGAGACAAGTCGGCTGTAGGACGATGTATTGAGTCGCGACGCAATTTGTGTGTCCCATCGTCATTAACAGGCTCTGAAGGTTACAATTAACTGTCAGTTTTGCGTCGGATTCGAAAATCTAGACTCACAGGAGAACGAGCATATGGTGCCCGAGGCAGCACTAGACCCTTGGAGACAAGTCGGCTGTAGGACGATGTATTGAATCGCGACGCAATTTGTGTGTTCCATCGTCATCAAGAGGCTCTGAACGTTACAATTCACTCTCAGTTTTGCGTCGGATTCGAAAATCTAGACTCACAGGAGAACGACCATAAGGTGCCCGAAGCAGCACTAGACCCTTGGAGACAAGTCGGCTGTAGGACGATGTATTGAGTCGCGACGCAATTTGTGTGTCCCATCGTCATTAACAGGCTCTGAACGTTACAATTCACTGTCAGTTTTGCGTCGGATTCGAAAATCTAGACTCACAGGAGAACGAGCATATGGTGCCCGAGGCAGCACTAGACCCTTGGAGACAAGTCGGCTGTAGGACGATGTATTGAATCGCGACGCAATTTGTGTGTTCCATCGTCATTAACAGGCTCTGAACGTTACAATTCACTGTCAGTTTTGCGTCGGATTCGAAAATCTAGACTCACAGGAGAACGAGCATATGGTGCCCGAGGCAGCACTAGACCCTTGGAGACAAGTCGGCTGTAGGACGATGTATTGAATCGCGACGCAATTTGTGTGTTCCATCGTCATTAAGAGGCTCTGAACGTTACAATTAACTGTCAATTTTGCATCGCATTCGAAAAACTAGACTCACAGGAGAACGACCATAAGGTGCCCGAGGCATCAATAGACCCTTGGAGACAAGTCGGCTGGAGGACGATGTATTGAGACGCGACGCAATTTGTGTGGCCCATCGTCATTAACAGGCTCTGAACGTTACAATTAACTGTCAGTTTTGCATCGCATTCGAAAAACTAGACTCACAGGAGAACGACCATAAGGTGCCCGAGGCAGCAATAGACCCTTGGAGACAAGTCGGCTGTAGGACGATGTATTGAATCGCGACGCAATTTGTGTGTTCCATCGTCATTAAGAGTCTCTGAACCTTACAATTAACGGTCAGTTTTGCGTCGGATTCGAAAATCTAGACTCACCGATGAACGACCATAAGGTGCCCGAGGCAGCAATAGACCCTTCGAGACAAGTCGGCTGGAGGACGATGTATTGAATCGCGACGCAATTTGTGTGTTCCATCGTCATTAACAGGCTCTGAACGTTACAATTAATTGTCAGTTTTGCGTCGTATTCGAAAATCTAGACTCACAGGAGAACGAGCATATGGTGCCCGAGGCAGCACTAGACCCTTGGAGACAAGTCGGCTGTAGGACGATGTATTGAATCGCGACGCAATTTGTGTGTTCCATCGTCAGTATCAAGCTCTGAACGTTACAATTAACCGTCAGTTTTGCGTCGTATTCTGAAAACTAGACTCACAGGAGAACGACGATAAGGTGCCCGAGGCTGCACTAGACCCTTGGAGACAAATCGGCTGTAGGACGATGTATTGAGTCGCGACGCAATTTGTGTGTCCCATCGTCATTAACAGGCTCTGAACGTTACAATTAACTGTCAGTTTTGCGTCGGATTCGAAAATCTAGACTCACAGGAGAAGGAGCATATGGTGCCCGAGGCAGCACTAGACCCTTGGAGACAAGTCGGCTGTAGGACGATGTATTGAATCGCGACGCAATTTGTGTGTTCCATCGTCATCAAGAGGCTCTGAACGTTACAATTCACTCTCAGTTTTGCGTCGGATTCGAAAATCTAGACTCACAGGAGAACGAGCATATGGTGCCCGAGGCACCCTTGGAGACAAGTCGGCTGTAGGACGATGTATTGAGTCGCGACGCAATTTGTGTGTCCCATCGTCATTAACAGGCTCTGAACGTTACAATTCACTGTCAGTTTTGCGTCGGATTCGAAAATCTAGACTCACAGGAGAACGAGCATATGGTGCCCGAGGCAGCACTAGACCCTTGGAGACAAGTCGGCTGTAGGACGATGTATTGAATCGCGACGCAATTTGTGTGTTCCATCGTCATTAACAGGCTCTGAACGTTTCAATTCACTGTCAGTTTTGCGTCGGATTCGAAAATCTAGACTCACAGGAGAACGAGCATATGGTGCCCGAGGCAGCACTAGACCCTTGGAGACAAGTCGGCTGTAGGACGATGTATTGAGTCGCGACGCAATTTGTGTGTCCCATCGTCATTAACAGGCTCTGAACGTTACAATTCACTGTCAGTTTTGCGTCGGATTCGAAAATCTAGACTCACAGGAGAACGAGCATATGGTGCCCGAGGCAGCACTAGACCCTTCGAGACAAGTCGGCTGTAGGACGATGTATTGAGACGCGACGCAATTTGTGTGTCCCATCGTCATTAAGAGGCTCTGAACGTTACAATTAACTGTCAGTTTTGCGTCGGATTCGAAAATCTAGACTCACAGGAGAACGACCATAAGGTGCCCGAGGCAGCACTAGACCCTTGGAGACAAGTCGGCTGGAGGACGATGTATTGATTCGCGACGCAATTTGTGTGTTCCATCGTCATTAAGAGGCTCTGAACGTTACAATTCACTCTCAGTTCTGCGTCGGATTCGAAAATCTAGACTCACAGGAGAACGAGCATATGGTGCCCGAGGCAGCACTAGACCCTTGGAGACAAGTCGGCTGTAGGACGATGTATTGAATCGCGACGCAATTTGTGTGTTCCATCGTCATTAACAGGCTCTGAACGTTACAATTCCCTGTCAGTTTTGCGTCGGATTCGAAAATCTAGACTCACAGGAGAACGAGGATATGGTGCCCGAGGCAGCACTAGACCCTTGGAGACAAGTCGGCTGAAGGACGATGTATTGAATCGCGACGCAATTTGTGTGTTCCATCGTCATTAAGAGGCTCTGAACGTTACAATTAACTGTCAATTTTGCATCGCATTCGAAAAACTAGACTCACAGGAGAACGACCATAAGGTGCCCGAGGCATCAATAGACCCTTGGAGACAAGTCGGCTGGAGGACGATGTATTGAATCGCGACGCAATTTGTGTGTCCCATCGTCATTAACAGGCTCTGAACGTTACAATTAACTGCCAGTTTTGCGTCGGATTCGAAAATCTAGACTCACAGGAGAACGACGATAAGGTGCCCGAGGCAGCAATAGACCCTTCGAGACAAGTCGGCTGGAGGACGATGTATTGAATCGCGACGCAATTTGTGTGTTCCATCGTCAGTATCAAGCTCTGAACGTTACAATTAACCGTCAGTTTTGCGTCGTATTCTGAAAACTAGACTCACAGGAGAACGACGATAAGGTGCCCGAGGCAGCACTAGACCCTTGGAGACAAGTCGGCTGTAGGACGATGTATTGAGTCGCGACGCAATTTGTGTGTCCCATCGTCATTAACAGGCTCTGAACGTTACAATTAACTGTCAGTTTTGCGTCGGATTCTAAAATCTAGACTCACAGGAGAACGAGCATATGGTGCCCGAGGCAGCACTAGACCCTTGGAGACTAGTCGGCTGTAGGACGATGTATTGAATCGCGACGCAATTTGTGTGTTCCATCGTCATCAAGAGGCTCTGAACGTTACAATTCACTCTCAGTTTTGCGTCGGATTCGAAAATCTAGACTCACAGGAGAACGAGCATATGGTGCCCGAGGCAGCACTAGACCCTTGGAGACAAGTCGGCTGTAGGACGATGTATTGAGTCGCGACGCAATTTGTGTGTCCCATCGTCATTAACAGGCTCTGAACGTTACAATTCACTGTCAGTTTTGCGTCGGATTCGAAAATCTAGACTCACAGGAGAACGAGCATATGGTGCCCGAGGCAGCACTAGACCCTTGGAGACAAGTCGGCTGTAGGACGATGTATTGAATCGCGACGCAATTTGTGTGTTCCATCGTCATCAAGAGGCTCTGAACGTTACAATTCACTGTCAGTTTTGCGTCGGATTCGAAAATCTAGACTCACAGGAGAACGAGCATATGGTGCCCGAGGCAGCACTAGACCCTTGGAGACAAGTCGGCTGTAGGACGATGTATTGAATCGCGAAACAATTTGTGTGTTCCATCGTCATTAACAGGCTCTGAACGTTACAATTCACTGGCAGTTTTGCGTCGGATTCGAAAATCTAGACTCACAGGAGAACGAGCATATGGTGCCCGAGGCAGCACTAGACCCTTGGAGACAAGTCGGCTGTAGGACGATGTATTGAATCGCGACGCAATTTGTGTGTTCCATCGTCATTAAGAGGCTCTGAACGTTACAATTAACTGTCAATTTTGCATCGCATTCGAAAAACTAGACTCACAGGAGAACGACCATAAGGTGCCCGAGGCATCAATAGACCCTTGGAGACAAGTCGGCTGGAGGACGATGTATTGAGACGCGACGCAATTTGTGTGTCCCATCGTCATTAACAGGCTCTGAACGTTACAATTAACTGTCAGTTTTGCATCGCATTCGAAAAACTAGACTCACAGGAGAACGACCATAAGGTGCCCGAGGCAGTAATAGACCCTTGGAGACAAGTCGGCTGTAGGACGATGTATTGAATCGCGACGCAATTTGTGTGTTCCATCGTCATTAAGAGGCTCTGAACGTTACACTTCACTCTCAGTTTTGCGTCAGATTCGAAAATCTAGACTCACAGGAGAACGACCATAAGGTGCCCGAGGCAGCACTAGACCCTTGGAGACAAGTCGGCTGGAGGACGATGTATTGAGTCGCGACGCAATTTGTGTGTCCCATCGTCATTAACAGGCACTGAACGTTACAATTAACTGTCAGTTTTGCATCGCATTCGAAAATCTAGACTCACAGGAGAACGAGCATATGGTGCCCGAGGCAGCACTAGACCCTTGGAGACAAGTCGGCTGTAGGACGATGTATTGAATCGCGACGCAATTTGTGTGTTCCATCGTCATTAAGAGGCTCTGAACGTTACAATTAACTGTCAGTTTTGCATCGCATTCGAAAAACTAGACTCACAGGAGAACGACCATAAGGTGCCCGAGGCAGCAATAGACCCTTGGAGACAAGTCGGCTGGAGGACGATGTATTGAGACGCGACGCAATTTGTGTGTCCCATCGTCATTAACAGGCTCTGAACGTTACAATTAACTGTCAGTTTTGCATCGCATTCGAAAAACTAGACTCACAGGAGAACGACCATAAGGTGCCCGAGGCAGCAATAGACCCTTCGAGACAAGTCGGCTGGACGACGATGTATTGAATCGCGACGCAAGTTGTGTGTTCCATCGTCACCAAGAGGCTCTGAACGTTACAATTCACTCTCAGTTTTGCGTAGGATTCGAAAATCTAGACTCACCGATGAACGACCATAAGGTGCCCGAGGCAGCACTAGACCCTTGGAGACAAGTCGGCTGTAGGACGATGTATTGAATCGCGACGCAATTTGTGTGTTCCATCGTCATTAACAGGCTCTGAACGTTACAATTCACTGTCAGTTTTGCGTCGGATTCGAAAATCTAGACTCACAGGAGAACGAGCATATGGTGCCCGAGGCAGCATTAGACCCTTGGAGACAAGTCGGCTGTAGGACGATGTATTGAATCGCGACGCAATTTGTGTGTTCCATCGTCATTAAGAGGCTCTGAACGTTACAATTAACTGTCAATTTTGCATCGCATTCGAAAAACTAGACTCACAGGAGAACGACCATAAGGTGCCCGAGGCAGCAATATACCCTTCGAGACAAGTCGGCTGGAGGACGATGTATTGAATCGCGACGCAATTTGTGTGTTCCATCGTTAGTATCAAGCTCTGAACGTTACAATTAACCGTCAGTTTTGCGTTGATTCTGAAAACTACACTCACAGGAGAACGACGATAAGGTGCCCGAGGCAGCACTAGACCCTTGGAGACAAGTCGGCTGTAGGACGATGTATTGAGTCGCGACGCAATTTGTGTGTCCCATCGTCATTAACAGGCTCTGAACGTTACAATTAACTGTCAGTTTTGCGTCGGATTCGAAAATCTAGACTCACAGGAGAACGAGCATATGGTGCCCGAGGCAGCACTAGACCCTTGGAGACAAGTCGGCTGTAGGACGATGTATTGAATCGCGACGCAATTTGTGTGTTCCATCGTCATCAAGAGGCTCTGAACGTTACAATTCACTCTCAGTTTTGCGTCGGATTCGAAAATCTAGACTCACAGGAGAACGACCATAAGGTGCCCGAAGCAGCACTAGACCCTTGGAGACAAGTCGGCTGTAGGACGATGTATTGAGTCGCGACGCAATTTGTGTGTCCCATCGTCATTAACAGGCTCTGAACGTTACAATTCACTGTCAGTTTTGCGTCGGATTCGAAAATCTAGACTCACAGGAGAACGAGCATATGGTGCCCGCGGCAGCACTAGACCCTTGGAGACAAGTCGGCTGTAGGACGATGTATTGAATCGCGACGCAATTTGTGTGTTCCATCGTCATTAACAGGCTCTGAACGTTACAATTCACTGTCAGTTTTGCGTCGGATTCGAAAATCTAGACTCACAGGAGAACGAGCATATGGTGCCCGAGGCAGCACTACACCCTTGGAGACAAGTCGGCTGTAGGACGATGTATTGAATCGCGACGCAATTTGTGTGTTCCATCGTCATTAAGAGGCTCTGAACGTTACAATTAACTGTCAATTTTGCATCGCATTCGAAAAACTAGACTCACAGGAGAACGACCATAAGGTGCCCGAGGCATCAATAGACCCTTGGAGACAAGTCGGCTGGAGGACGATGTATTGAGACGTGACGCAATTTGTGTGGCCCATCGTCATTAACAGGCTCTGAACGTTACAATTAACTGTCAGTTTTGCATCGCATTCGAAAAACTAGACTCACAGGAGAACGACCATAAGGTGCCCGAGGCAGCAATAGACCCTTGGAGACAAGTCGGCTGTAGGACGATGTATTGAATCGCGACGCAATTTGTGTGTTCCATCGTCATTAAGAGGCTCTGAACCTTACAATTAACGGTCAGTTTTGCGTCGGATTCGAAAATCTAGACTCACCGATGAACGACCATAAGGTGCCCGAGGCAGCAATAGACCCTTCGAGACAAGTCGGCTGGAGGACGATGTATTGAATCGCGACGCAATTTGTGTGTTCCATCGTCATTAACAGGCTCTGAACGTTACAATTAATTGTCAGTTTTGCGTCGTATTCGAAAATCTAGACTCACAGGAGAACGAGCATATGGTGCCCGAGGCAGCACTAGACCCTTGGAGACAAGTCGGCTGTAGGACGATGTATTGAATCGCGACGCAATTTGTGTGTTCCATCGTCAGTATCAAGCTCTGAACGTTACAATTAACCGTCAGTTTTGCGTCGTATTCTGAAAACTAGACTCACAGGAGAACGACGATAAGGTGCCCGAGGCAGCACTAGACCCTTGGAGACAAATCGGCTGTAGGACGATGTATTGAGTCGCGACGCAATTTGTGTGTCCCATCGTCATTAACAGGCTCTGAACGTTACAATTAACTGTCAGTTTTGCGTCGGATTCGAAAATCTAGACTCACAGGAGAAGGAGCATATGGTGCCCGAGGCAGCACTAGACCCTTGGAGACAAGTCGGCTGTAGGACGATGTATTGAATCGCGACGCAATTTGTGTGTTCCATCGTCATCAAGAGGCTCTGAACGTTACAATTCACTCTCAGTTTTGCGTCGGATTCGAAAATCTAGACTCACAGGAGAACGAGCATATGGTGCCCGAGGCACCCTTGGAGACAAGTCGGCTGTAGGACGATGTATTGAGTCGCGACGCAATTTGTGTGTCCCATCGTCATTAACAGGCTCTGAACGTTACAATTCACTGTCAGTTTTGCGTCGGATTCGAAAATCTAGACTCACAGGAGAACGAGCATATGGTGCCCGAGGCAGCACTAGACCCTTGGAGACAAGTCGGCTGTAGGACGATGTATTGAATCGCGACGCAATTTGTGTGTTCCATCGTCATTAACAGGCTCTGAACGTTACAATTCACTGTCAGTTTTGCGTCGGATTCGAAAATCTAGACTCATAGGAGAACGAGCATATGGTGCCCGAGGCAGCACTAGACCCTTGGAGACAAGTCGGCTGTAGGACGATGTATTGAGTCGCGACGCAATTTGTGTGTCCCATCGTCATTAACAGGCTCTGAACGTTACAATTCACTGTCAGTTTTGCGTCGGATTCGAAAATCTAGACTCACAGGAGAACGAGCATATGGTGCCCGAGGCAGCACTAGACCCTTCGAGACAAGTCGGCTGTAGGACGATGTATTGAGACGCGACGCAATTTGTGTGTCCCATCGTCATTAAGAGGCTCTGAACGTTACAATTAACTGTCGGTTTTGCGTCGGATTCGAAAATCTAGACTCACAGGAGAACGACCATAAGGTGCCCGAGGCAGCACTAGACCCTTGGAGACAAGTCGGCTGGAGGACGATGTATTGATTCGCGACGCAATTTGTGTGTTCCATCGTCATTAAGAGGCTCTGAACGTTACAATTCACTCTCAGTTTTGCGTCGGATTCGAAAATCTAGACTCACAGGAGAACGAGCATATGGTGCCCGAGGCATCACTAGACCCTTGGAGACAAGTCGGCTGTAGGACGATGTATTGAATCGCGACGCAATTTGTGTGTTCCATCGTCATTAAGAGGCTCTGAACGTTACAATTAACTGTCAATTTTGCATCGCATTCGAAAAACTAGACTCACAGGAGAACGACCATAAGGTGCCCGAGGCATCAATAGACCCTTGGAGACAAGTCGGCTGGAGGACGATGTATTGAGACGCGACGCAATTTGTGTGTCCCATCGTCATTAACAGGCTCTGAACGTTACAATTAACTGTCAGTTTTGCGTCGGATTCGAAAATCTAGACTCACCGATGAACGACCATAAGGTGCCCGAGGCAGCAACATACCCTTCGAGACAAGTCGGCTGGAGGACGATGTATTGAATCGCGACGCAATTTGTGTGTTCCATCGTCAGTATCAAGCTCTGAACGTTACAATTAACCGTCAGTTTTGCGTCGTATTCTGAAAACTAGACTCACAGGAGAACGACGATAAGGTGCCCGAGGCAGCACTAGACCCTTGGAGACAAATCGGCTGTAGGACGATGTATTGAGTCGCGACGCAATTTGTGTGTCCCATCGTCATTAACAGGCTCTGAACGTTACAATTAACTGTCAGTTTTGCGTCGGATTCGAAAATCTAGACTCACAGGAGAACGAGCATATGGTGCCCGAGGCAGCACTAGACCCTTGGAGACAAGTCGGCTGTAGGACGATGTATTGAATCGCGACGCAATTTGTGTTTTCCATCGTCATCAAGAGGCTCTGAACGTTACAATTCACTCTCAGTTTTGCGTCGGATTCGAAAATCTAGACTCACAGGTGAACGAGCATATGGTGCCCGAGGCACCCTTGGAGACAAGTCGGCTGGAGGACGATGTATTGAATCGCGACGCAATTTGTGTGTTCCATCGTCATTAACAGGCTCTGAACGTTACAATTAATTGTCAGTTTTGCGTCGTATTCGAAAATCTAGACTCACAGGAGAACGACGATAAGGTGCCCGAGGCAGCACTAGACCCTTGGAGACAAGTCGGCTGGAGGACAATGTATTGAGTCGCGACGCAATTTGTGTGTCCCATCGTCATTAACAGGCTCTGAACGTTACAATTAACTGTCAGTTTTGCATCGCATTCGAAAAACTAGACTCACAGGAGAACGACCATAAGGTGCCCGAGGCAGCAATAGACCCTTGGAGACAAGTCGGCTGGAGGACGATGTATTGAATCGCGACGCAATTTGTGTGTTCCATCGTCATCAAGAGGCTCTGAACGTTACAATTCACTGTCAGTTTTGCGTCGGATTCGAAAAACTAGACTCACAGGAGAACGACGATAAGGTGCCCGAGGCAGCACTAGACCCTTGGAGACAAGTCGGCTGTAGGACGATGTATTGAATCGCGACGCAATTTGTGTGTTCCATCGTCATCAAGAGGCTCTGAACGTTACAAGTCACTGTCAGTTTTGCGTCGGATTCGAAAATCTAGACTCACAGGAGAACGAGCATATGGTGCCCGAGGCAGCATTAGACCCTTGGAGACAAGTCGGCTGTAGGACGATGTATTGAATCGCGACGCAATTTGTGTGTTCCATCGTCATTAACAGGCTCTGAACGTTACAATTCACTGTCAGTTTTGCGTCGGATTCGAAAATCTAGACTCACAGGAGAACGAGCATATGGTGCCCGAGGCAGCACTAGACCCTAGGAGACAAGTCGGCTGTAGGACGATGTATTGAATCGCGACGCAATTTGTGTGTTCCATCGTCATTAACAGGCTCTGAACGTTACAATTAACTGTCAGTTTTGCGTCGGATTCGAAAATCTAGACTCACAGGAGAACGACCATAAGGTGCCCGAGGCAGCAATAGACCCTTGGAGACAAGTCGGCTGGAGGACGATGTATTGAATCGCGACGCAATTTGTGTGTTCCATCGTCATCAAGAGGCTCTGAACGTTACAATTCACTGTCAGTTTTTCGTCGGATTCGAAAAACTAGACTCACAGGAGAACGACGATAAGGTGCCCGAGGCAGCACTAGACCCTTGGAGACAAGTCGGCTGTAGGACGATGTATTGAATTGCGACGCAATTTGTGTGTTCCATCGTCATCAAGAGGCTCTGAACGTTACAAGTCACTGTCAGTTTTGCGTCGGATTCGAAAATCTAGACTCACAGGAGAACGAGCATATGGTGCCCGAGGCAGCATTAGACCCTTGGAGACAAGTCGGCTGTAGGACGATGTATTGAATCGCGACGCAATTTGTGTGTTCCATCGTCATTAACAGGCTCTGAACGTTACAATTCACTGTCAGTTTTGCGTCGGATTCGAAAATCTAGACTCACAGGAGAACGAGCATATGGTGCCCGAGGCAGCACTAGACCCAAGGAGACAAGTCGGCTGTAGGACGATGTATTGAATCGCGACGCAATTTGTGTGTTCCATCGTCATTAACAGGCTCTGAACGTTACAATTAACTGTCAGTTTTGCGTCGGATTCGAAAATCTAGACTCACAGGAGAACGACCATAAGGTGCCCGAGGCAGCACTAGACCCTTGGAGACAAGTCGGCTGGAGGACGATGTATTGAGTCGCGACGCAATTTGTGTGTCCCATCGTCATTAACAGGCTCTGAACGTTACAATTAACTGTCAGTTTTGCGTCGGATTCGAAAATCTAGACTCACAGGAGAACGAGCATATGGTGCCCGAGGCAGCACTAGACCCTTGGAGACAAGTCGGCTGTAGGACGATGTATTGAATCGCGACGCAATTTGTGTGTTCCATCGTCATCAAGAGGCTCTGAACGTTGCAATTCACTCTCAGTTTTGCGTCGGATTCGAAAATCTAGACTCACAGGAGAACGACCATAAGGTGCCCGAGGCATCAATAGACCATTGGAGACAAGTCGGCTGGAGGACGATGTATTGAGACGCGACGCAATTTGTGTGTCCCATCGTCATTAACAGGCTCTGAACGTTACAATTAACTGTCAGTTTTGCATCGCATTCGAAAAACTAGACTCACAGGAGAACGACCATAAGGTGCCCGAGGCAGCAATAGACCCTTGGAGACAAGTCGGCTGGAGGACGATGTATTGAATCGCGACGCAATTTGTGTGTTCCATCGTCATCAAGAGGCTCTGAACGTTACAATTCACTGTCAGTTTTTCGTCGGATTCGAAAAACTAGACTCACAGGAGAACGACGATAAGGTGCCCGAGGCAGCACTAGACCCTTGGAGACAAGTCGGCTGTAGGACGATGTATTGAATTGCGACGCAATTTGTGTGTTCCATCGTCATCAAGAGGCTCTGAACGTTACAAGTCACTGTCAGTTTTGCGTCGGATTCGAAAATCTAGACTCACAGGAGAACGAGCATATGGTGCCCGAGGCAGCATTAGACCCTTGGAGACAAGTCGGCTGTAGGACGATGTATTGAATCGCGACGCAATTTGTGTGTTCCATCGTCATTAACAGGCTCTGAACGTTACAATTCACTGTCAGTTTTGCGTCGGATTCGAAAATCTAGACTCACAGGAGAACGAGCATATGGTGCCCGAGGCAGCACTAGACCCTAGGAGACAAGTCGGCTGTAGGACGATGTATTGAATCGCGACGCAATTTGTGTGTTCCATCGTCATTAACAGGCTCTGAACGTTACAATTAACTGTCAGTTTTGCGTCGGATTCGAAAATCTAGACTCACAGGAGAACGACCATAAGGTGCCCGAGGCAGCACTAGACCCTTGGAGACAAGTCGGCTGGAGGACGATGTATTGAGTCGCGACGCAATTTGTGTGTCCCATCGTCATTGACAGGCTCTGAACGTTACAATTAACTGTCAGTTTTGCGTCGGATTCGAAAATCTAGACTCACAGGAGAACGAGCATATGGTGCCCGAGGCAGCACTAGACCCTTGGAGACAAGTCGGCTGTAGGACGATGTATTGAATCGCGACGCAATTTGTGTGTTCCATCGTCATCAAGAGGCTCTGAACGTTACAATTCACTCTCAGTTTTGCGTCGGATTCGAAAATCTAGACTCACAGGAGAACGAGCATATGGTGCCCGAGGCAGCACTAGACCCTTGGAGACAAGTCGGCTGTAGGACGATGTATTGAGTCGCGACGCAATTTGTGTGTCCCATCGTCATTAACAGGCTCTGAACGTTACAATTCACTGTCAGTTTTGCGTCGGATTCGAAAATCTAGACTCACAGGAGAACGAGCATATGGTGCCCGAGGCAGCACTAGACCCTTGGAGACAAGTCGGCTGTAGGACGATGTATTGAATCGCGACGCAATTTGTGTGTTCCATCGTCATTAACAGGCTCTGAACGTTACAATTCACTCTCAGTTTTGCGTCGGATTCGAAAATCTAGACTCACAGGAGAACGAGCATATGGTGCCCGAGGCATCACTAGACCCTTGGAGACAAGTCGGCTGTAGGACGATGTATTGAATCGCGACGCAATTTGTGTGTTCCATCGTCATTAAGAGGCTCTGAACGTTACAATTAACTGTCAATTTTGCATCGCATTCGAAAAACTAGACTCACAGGAGAACGACCATAAGGTGCCCGAGGCAGCAATAGACCCTTGGAGACAAGTCGGCTGGAGGACGATGTATTGAGACGCGACGCAATTTGTGTGTCCCATCGTCATTAACAGGCTCTGAACGTTACAATTAACTGTCAGTTTTGCGTCGGATTCGAAAATCTAGACTCACCGATGAACGACCATAAGGTGCCCGAGGCAGCAACATACCCTTCGAGACAAGTCGGCTGGAGGACGATGTATTGAATCGCGACGCAATTTGTGTGTTCCATCGTCAGTATCAAGCTCTGAACGTTACAATTAACCGTCAGTTTTGCGTCGTATTCCGAAAACTAGACTCACAGGAGAACGACGATAAGGTGCCCGAGGCAGCACTAGACCCTTGGAGACAAATCGGCTGTAGGACGATGTATTGAGTCGCGACGCAATTTGTGTGTCCCATCGTCATTAACAGGCTCTGAACGTTACAATTAACTGTCAGTTTTGCGTCGGATTCGAAAATCTAGACTCACAGGAGAACGAGCATATGGTGCCCGAGGCAGCACTAGACCCTTGGAGACAAGTCGGCTGTAGGACGATGTATTGAATCGCGACGCAATTTGTGTTTTCCATCGTCATCAAGAGGCTCTGAACGTTACAATTCACTCTCAGTTTTGCGTCGGATTCGAAAATCTAGACTCACAGGAGAACGAGCATATGGTGCCCGAGGCACCCTTGGAGACAAGTCGGCTGGAGGACGATGTATTGAATCGCGACGCAATTTGTGTGTTCCATCGTCATTAACAGGCTCTGAACGTTACAATTAATTGTCAGTTTTGCGTCGTATTCGAAAATCTAGACTCACAGGAGAACGACGATAAGGTGCCCGAGGCAGCACTAGACCCTTGGAGACAAGTCGGCTGGAGGACAATGTATTGAGTCGCGACGCAATTTGTGTGTCCCATCGTCATTAACAGGCTCTGAACGTTACAATTAACTGTCAGTTTTGCATCGCATTCGAAAAACTAGACTCACAGGAGAACGACCATAAGGTGCCCGAGGCAGCAATAGACCCTTGGAGACAAGTCGGCTGGAGGACGATGTATTGAATCGCGACGCAATTTGTGTGTTCCATCGTCATCAAGAGGCTCTGAACGTTACAATTCACTGTCAGTTTTGCGTCGGATTCGAAAAACTAGACTCACAGGAGAACGACGATAAGGTGCCCGAGGCAGCACTAGACCCTTGGAGACAAGTCGGCTGTAGGACGATGTATTGAATCGCGACGCAATTTGTGTGTTCCATCGTCATCAAGAGGCTCTGAACGTTACAAGTCACTGTCAGTTTTGCGTCGGATTCGAAAATCTAGACTCACAGGAGAACGAGCATATGGTGCCCGAGGCAGCATTAGACCCTTGGAGACAAGTCGGCTGTAGGACGATGTATTGAATCGCGACGCAATTTGTGTGTTCCATCGTCATTAACAGGCTCTGAACGTTACAATTCACTGTCAGTTTTGCGTCGGATTCGAAAATCTAGACTCACAGGAGAACGAGCATATGGTGCCCGAGGCAGCACTAGACCCTAGGAGACAAGTCGGCTGTAGGACGATGTATTGAATCGCGACGCAATTTGTGTGTTCCATCGTCATTAACAGGCTCTGAACGTTACAATTAACTGTCAGTTTTGCGTCGGATTCGAAAATCTAGACTCACAGGAGAACGACCATAAGGTGCCCGAGGCAGCAATAGACCCTTGGAGACAAGTCGGCTGGAGGACGATGTATTGAATCGCGACGCAATTTGTGTGTTCCATCGTCATCAAGAGGCTCTGAACGTTACAATTCACTGTCAGTTTTTCGTCGGATTCGAAAAACTAGACTCACAGGAGAACGACGATAAGGTGCCCGAGGCAGCACTAGACCCTTGGAGACAAGTCGGCTGTAGGACGATGTATTGAATTGCGACGCAATTTGTGTGTTCCATCGTCATCAAGAGGCTCTGAACGTTACAAGTCACTGTCAGTTTTGCGTCGGATTCGAAAATCTAGACTCACAGGAGAACGAGCATATGGTGCCCGAGGCAGCATTAGACCCTTGGAGACAAGTCGGCTGTAGGACGATGTATTGAATCGCGACGCAATTTGTGTGTTCCATCGTCATTAACAGGCTCTGAACGTTACAATTCACTGTCAGTTTTGCGTCGGATTCGAAAATCTAGACTCACAGGAGAACGAGCATATGGTGCCCGAGGCAGCACTAGACCCAAGGAGACAAGTCGGCTGTAGGACGATGTATTGAATCGCGACGCAATTTGTGTGTTCCATCGTCATTAACAGGCTCTGAACGTTACAATTAACTGTCAGTTTTGCGTCGGATTCGAAAATCTAGACTCACAGGAGAACGACCATAAGGTGCCCGAGGCAGCACTAGACCCTTGGAGACAAGTCGGCTGGAGGACGATGTATTGAGTCGCGACGCAATTTGTGTGTCCCATCGTCATTAACAGGCTCTGAACGTTACAATTAACTGTCAGTTTTGCGTCGGATTCGAAAATCTAGACTCACAGGAGAACGAGCATATGGTGCCCGAGGCAGCACTAGACCCTTGGAGACAAGTCGGCTGTAGGACGATGTATTGAATCGCGACGCAATTTGTGTGTTCCATCGTCATCAAGAGGCTCTGAACGTTGCAATTCACTCTCAGTTTTGCGTCGGATTCGAAAATCTAGACTCACAGGAGAACGACCATAAGGTGCCCGAGGCATCAATAGACCATTGGAGACAAGTCGGCTGGAGGACGATGTATTGAGACGCGACGCAATTTGTGTGTCCCATCGTCATTAACAGGCTCTGAACGTTACAATTAACTGTCAGTTTTGCATCGCATTCGAAAAACTAGACTCACAGGAGAACGACCATAAGGTGCCCGAGGCAGCAATAGACCCTTGGAGACAAGTCGGCTGTAGGACGCTGTATTGAATCGCGACGCAATTAGTGTGTTCCATCGTCATTAAGAGGCTCTGAACGTTACAATTAACTGTCAGTTTTGCGTCGGATTCGAAAATCTAGACTCACCGATGAACGACCATAAGGTGCCCGAGGCAGCAATAGACCCTTCGAGACAAGTCGGCTGGAGGACGATGTATTGAGTCGCGACGCAATTTGTGTGTCCCATCGTCATTAACAGGCTCTGAACGTTACAATTAACTGTCAGTTTTGCATCGCATTCGAAAAACTAGACTCACAGGAGAACGACCATAAGGTGCCCGAGGCAGCAATAGACCCTTGGAGACAAGTCGGCTGGAGGACGATGTATTGAATCGCGACGCAATTTGTGTGTTCCATCGTCATCAAGAGGCTCTGAACGTTACAATTCACTGTCAGTTTTGCGTCGGATTCGAAAAACTAGACTCACAGGAGAACGACGATA
This sequence comes from Schistocerca nitens, assembly GCF_023898315.1. Taxonomy (NCBI): domain Eukaryota; kingdom Metazoa; phylum Arthropoda; class Insecta; order Orthoptera; family Acrididae; genus Schistocerca; species Schistocerca nitens. The sequence continues at coordinate 1,579,532 of NC_064624.1, forward strand.
AGGTGCCCGAGGCAGCACTAGACCCTTGGAGACAAGTCGGCTGTAGGACGATGTATTGAATCGCGACGCAATTTGTGTGTTCCATCGTCATCAAGAGGCTCTGAACGTTACAAGTCACTGTCAGTTTTGCGTCGGATTCGAAAATCTAGACTCACAGGAGAACGAGCATATGGTGCCCGAGGCAGCATTAGACCCTTGGAGACAAGTCGGCTGTAGGACGATGTATTGAATCGCGACGCAATTTGTGTGTTCCATCGTCATTAACAGGCTCTGAACGTTACAATTCACTGTCAGTTTTGCGTCGGATTCGAAAATCTAGACTCACAGGAGAACGAGCATATGGTGCCCGAGGCAGCACTAGACCCTAGGAGACAAGTCGGCTGTAGGACGATGTATTGAATCGCGACGCAATTTGTGTGTTCCATCGTCATTAACAGGCTCTGAACGTTACAATTAACTGTCAGTTTTGCGTCGGATTCGAAAATCTAGACTCACAGGAGAACGACCATAAGGTGCCCGAGGCAGCAATAGACCCTTGGAGACAAGTCGGCTGGAGGACGATGTATTGAATCGCGACGCAATTTGTGTGTTCCATCGTCATCAAGAGGCTCTGAACGTTACAATTCACTGTCAGTTTTTCGTCGGATTCGAAAAACTAGACTCACAGGAGAACGACGATAAGGTGCCCGAGGCAGCACTAGACCCTTGGAGACAAGTCGGCTGTAGGACGATGTATTGAATTGCGACGCAATTTGTGTGTTCCATCGTCATCAAGAGGCTCTGAACGTTACAAGTCACTGTCAGTTTTGCGTCGGATTCGAAAATCTAGACTCACAGGAGAACGAGCATATGGTGCCCGAGGCAGCATTAGACCCTTGGAGACAAGTCGGCTGTAGGACGATGTATTGAATCGCGACGCAATTTGTGTGTTCCATCGTCATTAACAGGCTCTGAACGTTACAATTCACTGTCAGTTTTGCGTCGGATTCGAAAATCTAGACTCACAGGAGAACGAGCATATGGTGCCCGAGGCAGCACTAGACCCTAGGAGACAAGTCGGCTGTAGGACGATGTATTGAATCGCGACGCAATTTGTGTGTTCCATCGTCATTAACAGGCTCTGAACGTTACAATTAACTGTCAGTTTTGCGTCGGATTCGAAAATCTAGACTCACAGGAGAACGACCATAAGGTGCCCGAGGCAGTACTAGACCCTTGGAGACAAGTCGGCTGGAGGACGATGTATTGAGTCGCGACGCAATTTGTGTGTCCCATCGTCATTGACAGGCTCTGAACGTTACAATTAACTGTCAGTTTTGCGTCGGATTCGAAAATCTAGACTCACAGGAGAACGAGCATATGGTGCCCGAGGCAGCACTAGACCCTTGGAGACAAGTCGGCTGTAGGACGATGTATTGAATCGCGACGCAATTTGTGTGTTCCATCGTCATCAAGAGGCTCTGAACGTTACAATTCACTCTCAGTTTTGCGTCGGATTCGAAAATCTAGACTCACAGGAGAACGAGCATATGGTGCCCGAGGCAGCACTAGACCCTTGGAGACAAGTCGGCTGTAGGACGATGTATTGAGTCGCGACGCAATTTGTGTGTCCCATCGTCATTAACAGGCTCTGAACGTTACAATTCACTGTCAGTTTTGCGTCGGATTCGAAAATCTAGACTCACAGGAGAACGAGCATATGGTGCCCGAGGCAGCACTAGACCCTTGGAGACAAGTCGGCTGTAGGACGATGTATTGAATCGCGACGCAATTTGTGTGTTCCATCGTCATTAAGAGGCTCTGAACGTTACAATTAACTGTCAATTTTGCATCGCATTCGAAAAACTAGACTCACAGGAGAACGACCATAAGGTGCCCGAGGCATCAATAGACCCTTGGAGACAAGTCGGCTGGAGGACGATGTATTGAGACGCGACGCAATTTGTGTGTCCCATCGTCATTAACAGGCTCTGAACGTTACAATTAACTGTCAGTTTTGCATCGCATTCGAAAAACTAGACTCACAGGAGAACGACCATAAGGTGCCCGAGGCAGCAATAGACCCTTGGAGACAAGTCGGCTGTAGGACGATGTATTGAATCGCGACGCAATTTGTGTGCTCCATCGTCACTAAGAGGCTCTGAACGTTACAATTAACTGTCAGTTTTGCGTCGTATTCGAAAATCTAGACTCACAGGAGAACGAGCATATGGTGCCCGAGGCAGCACTAGACCCTTGGAGACAAGTCGGCTGTAGGACGATGTATTGAATGGCGACGCAATTTGTGTGCTCCATCGTCATTAAGAGGCTCTGAACGTTACAATTAACTGTCAGTTTTGCGCCGGATTCGAAAAACTAGACTCATAGGAGAACGACCAAGAGGTGCCTGGAGCAGCAATACTACCTCGGAGACATGTCGGCTGGAGGACGATGTATTGAATCGCGACGCAATTTGTGTGTTCCATCGTCAGTATCAGGCTCTGAACGTTACAATTAACTGTCAGTTTTGCGTCGGATTCGAAAATCTAGACTCACAGGAGAACGACCATAAGGTGCCCGAGGCAGCACTAGACCCTTGGAGACAAGTCGGCTGGAGGACGATGTATTGAGTCGCGACGCAATTTGTGTGTTCCATCGTCATTAACAGGCTCTGAACGTTACAATTCACTCTCAGTTTTGCGTCGGATTCGAAAATCTAGACTCACAGGAGAACGAGCATATGGTGCCCGAGGCACCCTTGGAGACAAGTCGGCTGGAGGACGATGTATTGAATCGCGACGCAATTTGTGTGTTCCATCGTCATTAACAGGCTCTGAACGTTACAATTAATTGTCAGTTTTGCGTCGTATTCGAAAATCTAGACTCACAGGAGAACGACCATAAGGTGCCCGAGGCAGCACTAGACCCTTGGAGACAAGTCGGCTGGAGGACAATGTATTGAGTCGCGACGCAATTTGTGTGTCCCATCGTCATTAACAGGCTCTGAACGTTACAATTAACTGTCAGTTTTGCATCGCATTCGAAAAACTAGACTCACAGGAGAACGACCATAAGGTGCCCGAGGCAGCAATAGACCCTTGGAGACAAGTCGGCTGGAGGACGATGTATTGAATCGCGACGCAATTTGTGTGTTCCATCGTCATTAACAGGCTCTGAACGTTACAATTAACTGTCAGTTTTGCATCGCATTCGAAAAACTAGACTCACAGGAGAACGACCATAAGGTGCCCGAGGCAGCAATAGACCCTTGGAGACAAGTCGGCTGTAGGACGATGTATTGAATCGCGACGCAATTTGTGTGTTCCATCGTCATTAAGAGGCTCTGAACCTTACAATTAACGGTCAGTTTTGCGTCGGATTCGAAAATCTAGACTCACAGGAGAACGACCATAAGGTGCCCGAGGCAGCACTAGACCCTTGGAGACAAGTCGGCTGGAGGACGATGTATTGAGTCGCGACGCAATTTGTGTGTCCCATCGTCATTAACAGGCTCTGAACGTTACAATTAACCGTCAGTTTTGCGTCGGATTCGAAAATCTAGACTCACAGGAGAACGAGCATATGGTGCCCGAGGCAGCACTAGACCCTTGGAGACAAGTCGGCTGTAGGACGATGTATTGAATCGCGACGCAATTTGTGTGTTCCATCGTCATCAAGAGGCTCTGAACGTTACAATTCACTCTCAGTTTTGCGTCGGATTCGAAAATCTAGACTCACAGGAGAACGAGCATATGGTGCCCGAGGCAGCACTAGACCCTTGGAGACAAGTCGGCTGTAGGACGATGTATTGAGTCGCGACGCAATTTGTGTGTCCCATCGTCATTAACAGGCTCTGAACGTTACAATTCACTGTCAGTTTTGCGTCGGATTCGAAAATCTAGACTCACAGGAGAACGAGCATATGGTGCCCGAGGCAGCACTAGACCCTTGGAGACAAGTCGGCTGTAGGACGATGTATTGAATCGCGACGCAATTTGTGTGTTCCATCGTCATTAAGAGGCTCTGAACGTTACAATTAACTGTCAATTTTGCATCGCATTCGAAAAACTAGACTCACAGGAGAACGACCATAAGGTGCCCGAGGCATCAATAGACCCTTGGAGACAAGTCGGCTGGAGGACGATGTATTGAGACGCGACGCAATTTGTGTGTCCCATCGTCATTAACAGGCTCTGAACGTTACAATTAACTGTCAGTTTTGCATCGCATTCGAAAAACTAGACTCACAGGAGAACGACCATAAGGTGCCCGAGGCAGCAATTGACCCTTGGAGACAAGTCGGCTGTAGGACGATGTATTGAATCGCGACGCAATTTCTGTGTTCCATCGTCATTAAGAGGCTCAGAACCTTACAATTAACGGTCAGTTTTGCGTCGGATTCGAAAATCTAGACTCACCGATGAACGACCATAAGGTGCCCGAGGCAGCAATAGACCCTTCGAGACAAGTCGGCTGGAGGACGATGTATTGAATCGCGACGCAATTTGTGTGTTCCATCGTCATTAACAGGCTCTGAACGTTACAATTAATTGTCAGTTTTGCGTCGTATTCGAAAATCTAGACTCACAGGAGAACGAGCATATGGTGCCCGAAGCAGCACTAGGCCCTTGGAGACAAGTCGGCTGTAGGACGATGTATTGAATCGCGACGCAATTTGTGTGCTCCATCGTCATTAAGAGGCTCTGAACGTTACAATTAACTGTCAGTTTTGCGCCGGATTCGAAAAACTAGACTCATAGGAGAACGACCAAGAGGTGCCTGGAGCAGCAATACTACCTCGGAGACATGTCGGCTGGAGGACGATGTATTGAATCGCGACGCAATTTGTGTGTTCCATCGTCAGTATCAGGCTCTGAACGTTACAATTAACTGTCAGTTTTGCGTCGGATTCGAAAATCTAGACTCACAGGAGAACGACCATAAGGTGCCCGAGGCAGCACTAGACCCTTGGAGACAAGTCGGCTGGAGGACGATGTATTGAGTCGCGACGCAATTTGTGTGTCCCATCGTCATTAACAGGCTCTGAACGTTACAATTCACTGTCAGTTTTGAGTCGGATTCGAAAATCTAGACTCACAGGAGAACGAGCATATGGTGCCCGAGGCAGCACTAGACCCTTGGAGACAAGTCGGCTGTAGGACGATGTATTGAATCGCGACGCAATTTGTGTGTTCCATCGTCATCAAGAGGCTCTGAACGTTACAATTCACTGTCAGTTTTGCGTCGGATTCGAAAATCTAGACTCACAGGAGAACGAGCATATGGTGCCCGAGGCAGCACTAGACCCTTGGAGACAAGTCGGCTGTAGGACGATGTATTGAATCACGACGCAATTTGTGTGTTCCATCGTCATTAACAGGCTCTGAACGTTACAATTCACTGTCAGTTTTGCGTCGGATTCGAAAATCTAGACTCACAGGAGAACGAGCATATGGTGCCCGAGGCAGCACTAGACCCTTGGAGACAAGTCGGCTGGAGGACGATGTATTGATTCGCGACGCAATTTGTGTGTTCCATCGTCATTAAGAGGCTCTGAACGTTACAATTCACTCTCAGTTTTGCGTCGGATTCGAAAATCTAGACTCACAGGAGAACGAGCATATGGTGCCCGAGGCAGCACTAGACCCTTGGAGACAAGTCGGCTGTAGGACGATGTATTGAATCGCGACGCAATTTGTGTGTTCCATCGTCATCAAGAGGCTCTGAACGTTACAAGTCACTGTCAGTTTTGCGTCGGATTCGAAAATCTAGACTCACAGGAGAACGAGCATATGGTGCCCGAGGCAGCATTAGACCCTTGGAGACAAGTCGGCTGTAGGACGATGTATTGAATCGCGACGCAATTTGTGTGTTCCATCGTCATTAACAGGCTCTGAACGTTACAATTCACTGTCAGTTTTGCGTCGGATTCGAAAATCTAGACTCACAGGAGAACGAGCATATGGTGCCCGAGGCAGCACTAGACCCTAGGAGACAAGTCGGCTGTAGGACGATGTATTGAATCGCGACGCAATTTGTGTGTTCCATCGTCATTAACAGGCTCTGAACGTTACAATTAACTGTCAGTTTTGCGTCGGATTCGAAAATCTAGACTCACAGGAGAACGACCATAAGGTGCCCGAGGCAGCAATAGACCCTTGGAGACAAGTCGGCTGGAGGACAATGTATTGAGTCGCGACGCAATTTGTGTGTCCCATCGTCATTAACAGGCTCTGAACGTTACAATTAACTGTCAGTTTTGCATCGCATTCGAAAAACTAGACTCACAGGAGAACGACCATAAGGTGCCCGAGGCAGCAATAGACCCTTGGAGACAAGTCGGCTGGAGGACGATGTATTGAATCGCGACGCAATTTGTGTGTTCCATCGTCATCAAGAGGCTCTGAACGTTACAATTCACTGTCAGTTTTGCGTCGGATTCGAAAAACTAGACTCACAGGAGAACGACGATAAGGTGCCCGAGGCAGCACTAGACCCTTGGAGACAAGTCGGCTGTAGGACGATGTATTGAATCGCGACGCAATTTGTGTGTTCCATCGTCATCAAGAGGCTCTGAACGTTACAAGTCACTGTCAGTTTTGCGTCGGATTCGAAAATCTAGACTCACAGGAGAACGAGCATATGGTGCCCGAGGCAGCATTAGACCCTTGGAGACAAGTCGGCTGTAGGACGATGTATTGAATCGCGACGCAATTTGTGTGTTCCATCGTCATTAACAGGCTCTGAACGTTACAATTCACTGTCAGTTTTGCGTCGGATTCGAAAATCTAGACTCACAGGAGAACGAGCATATGGTGCCCGAGGCAGCACTAGACCCTAGGAGACAAGTCGGCTGTAGGACGATGTATTGAATCGCGACGCAATTTGTGTGTTCCATCGTCATTAACAGGCTCTGAACGTTACAATTAACTGTCAGTTTTGCGTCGGATTCGAAAATCTAGACTCACAGGAGAACGACCATAAGGTGCCCGAGGCAGCAATAGACCCTTGGAGACAAGTCGGCTGGAGGACGATGTATTGAATCGCGACGCAATTTGTGTGTTCCATCGTCATCAAGAGGCTCTGAACGTTACAATTCACTGTCAGTTTTTCGTCGGATTCGAAAAACTAGACTCACAGGAGAACGACGATAAGGTGCCCGAGGCAGCACTAGACCCTTGGAGACAAGTCGGCTGTAGGACGATGTATTGAATTGCGACGCAATTTGTGTGTTCCATCGTCATCAAGAGGCTCTGAACGTTACAAGTCACTGTCAGTTTTGCGTCGGATTCGAAAATCTAGACTCACAGGAGAACGAGCATATGGTGCCCGAGGCAGCATTAGACCCTTGGAGACAAGTCGGCTGTAGGACGATGTATTGAATCGCGACGCAATTTGTGTGTTCCATCGTCATTAACAGGCTCTGAACGTTACAATTCACTGTCAGTTTTGCGTCGGATTCGAAAATCTAGACTCACAGGAGAACGAGCATATGGTGCCCGAGGCAGCACTAGACCCTAGGAGACAAGTCGGCTGTAGGACGATGTATTGAATCGCGACGCAATTTGTGTGTTCCATCGTCATTAACAGGCTGTGAACGTTACAATTAACTGTCAGTTTTGCGTCGGATTCGAAAATCTAGACTCACAGGAGAACGACCATAAGGTGCCCGAGGCAGCACTAGACCCTTGGAGACAAGTCGGCTGGAGGACGATGTATTGAGTCGCGACGCAATTTGTGTGTCCCATCGTCATTAACAGGCTCTGAACGTTACAATTAACTGTCAGTTTTGCGTCGGATTCGAAAATCTAGACTCACAGGAGAACGAGCATATGGTGCCCGAGGCAGCACTAGACCCTTGGAGACAAGTCGGCTGTAGGACGATGTATTGAATCGCGACGCAATTTGTGTGTTCCATCGTCATCAAGAGGCTCTGAACGTTGCAATTCACTCTCAGTTTTGCGTCGGATTCGAAAATCTAGACTCACAGGAGAACGACCATAAGGTGCCCGAGGCATCAATAGACCATTGGAGACAAGTCGGCTGGAGGACGATGTATTGAGACGCGACGCAATTTGTGTGTCCCATCGTCATTAACAGGCTCTGAACGTTACAATTAACTGTCAGTTTTGCATCGCATTCGAAAAACTAGACTCACAGGAGAACGACCATAAGGTGCCCGAGGCAGCAATAGACCCTTGGAGACAAGTCGGCTGTAGGACGCTGTATTGAATCGCGACGCAATTAGTGTGTTCCATCGTCATTAAGAGGCTCTGAACGTTACAATTAACTGTCAGTTTTGCGTCGGATTCGAAAATCTAGACTCACCGATGAACGACCATAAGGTGCCCGAGGCAGCAATAGACCCTTCGAGACAAGTCGGCTGGAGGACGATGTATTGAGTCGCGACGCAATTTGTGTGTCCCATCGTCATTAACAGGCTCTGAACGTTACAATTAACTGTCAGTTTTGCATCGCATTCGAAAAACTAGACTCACAGGAGAACGACCATAAGGTGCCCGAGGCAGCAATAGACCCTTGGAGACAAGTCGGCTGGAGGACGATGTATTGAATCGCGACGCAATTTGTGTGTTCCATCGTCATCAAGAGGCTCTGAACGTTACAATTCACTGTCAGTTTTGCGTCGGATTCGAAAAACTAGACTCACAGGAGAACGACGATAAGGTGCCCGAGGCAGCACTAGACCCTTGGAGACAAGTCGGCTGTAGGACGATGTATTGAATCGCGACGCAATTTGTGTGTTCCATCGTCATCAAGAGGCTCTGAACGTTACAAGTCACTGTCAGTTTTGCGTCGGATTCGAAAATCTAGACTCACAGGAGAACGAGCATATGGTGCCCGAGGCAGCATTAGACCCTTGGAGACAAGTCGGCTGGAGGACGATGTATTGAATCGCGACGCAATTTGTGTGTTCCATCGTCATTAACAGGCTCTGAACGTTACAATTCACTGTCAGTTTTGCGTCGGATTCGAAAATCTAGACTCACAGGAGAACGAGCATATGGTGCCCGAGGCAGCACTAGACCCTAGGAGACAAGTCGGCTGTAGGACGATGTATTGAATCGCGACGCAATTTGTGTGTTCCATCGTCATTAACAGGCTCTGAACGTTACAATTAACTGTCAGTTTTGCGTCGGATTCGAAAATCTAGACTCACAGGAGAACGACCATAAGGTGCCCGAGGCAGCAATAGACCCTTGGAGACAAGTCGGCTGGAGGACGATGTATTGAATCGCGACGCAATTTGTGTGTTCCATCGTCATCAAGAGGCTCTGAACGTTACAATTCACTGTCAGTTTTTCGTCGGATTCGAAAAACTAGACTCACAGGAGAACGACGATAAGGTGCCCGAGGCAGCACTAGACCCTTGGAGACAAGTCGGCTGTAGGACGATGTATTGAATTGCGACGGAATTTGTGTGTTCCATCGTCATCAAGAGGCTCTGAACGTTACAAGTCACTGTCAGTTTTGCGTCGGATTCGAAAATCTAGACTCACAGGAGAACGAGCATATGGTGCCCGAGGCAGCATTAGACCCTTGGAGACAAGTCGGCTGTAGGACGATGTATTGAATCGCGACGCAATTTGTGTGTTCCATCGTCATTAACAGGCTCTGAACGTTACAATTCACTGTCAGTTTTGCGTCGGATTCGAAAATCTAGACTCACAGGAGAACGAGCATATGGTGCCCGAGGCAGCACTAGACCCTAGGAGACAAGTCGGCTGTAGGACGATGTATTGAATCGCGACGCAATTTGTGTGTTCCATCGTCATTAACAGGCTCTGAACGTTACAATTAACTGTCAGTTTTGCGTCGGATTCGAAAATCTAGACTCACAGGAGAACGACCATAAGGTGCCCGAGGCAGCACTAGACCCTTGGAGACAAGTCGGCTGGAGGACGATGTATTGAGTCGCGACGCAATTTGTGTGTCCCATCGTCATTGACAGGCTCTGAACGTTACAATTAACTGTCAGTTTTGCGTCGGATTCGAAAATCTAGACTCACAGGAGAACGAGCATATGGTGCCCGATGCAGCACTAGACCCTTGGAGACAAGTCGGCTGTAGGACGATGTATTGAATCGCGACGCAATTTGTGTGTTCCATCGTCATCAAGAGGCTCTGAACGTTACAATTCACTCTCAGTTTTGCGTCGGATTCGAAAATCTAGACTCACAGGAGAACGGGCATATGGTGCCCGAGGCAGCACTAGACCCTTGGAGACAAGTCGGCTGTAGGACGATGTATTGAGTCGCGACGCAATTTGTGTGTCCCATCGTCATTAACAGGCTCTGAACGTTACAATTCACTGTCAGTTTTGCGTCGGATTCGAAAATCTAGACTCACAGGAGAACGAGCATATGGTGCCCGAGGCAGCACTAGACCCTTGGAGACAAGTCGGCTGTAGGACGATGTATTGAATCGCGACGCAATTTGTGTGTTCCATCGTCATTAAGAGGCTCTGAACGTTACAATTAACTGTCAATTTTGCATCGCATTCGAAAAACTAGACTCACAGGAGAACGACCATAAGGTGCCCGAGGCATCAATAGACCCTTGGAGACAAGTCGGCTGGAGGACGATGTATTGAGACGCGACGCAATTTGTGTGTCCCATCGTCATTAACAGGCTCTGAACGTTACAATTAACTGTCAGTTTTGCATCGCATTCGAAAAACTAGACTCACAGGAGAACGACCATAAGGTGCCCGAGGCAGCAATAGACCCTTGGAGACAAGTCGGCTGTAGGACGATGTATTGAATCGCGACGCAATTTGTGTGCTCCATCGTCACTAAGAGGCTCTGAACGTTACAATTAACTGTCAGTTTTGCGTCGGATTCGAAAATCTAGACTCACAGGAGAACGAGCATATGGTGCCCGAGGCAGCACTAGACCCTTGGAGACAAGTCGGCTGTAGGACGATGTATTGAATGGCGACGCAATTTGTGTGCTCCATCGTCATTAAGAGGCTCTGAACGTTACAATTAACTGTCAGTTTTGCGCCGGATTCGAAAAACTAGACTCATAGGAGAACGACCAAGAGGTGCCTGGAGCAGCAATACTACCTCGGAGACATGTCGGCTGGAGGACGATGTATTGAATCGCGACGCAATTTGTGTGTTCCATCGTCAGTATCAGGCTCTGAACGTTACAATTAACTGTCAGTTTTGCGTCGGATTCGAAAATCTAGACTCACAGGAGAACGACCATAAGGTGCCCGAGGCAGCACTAGACCCTTGGAGACAAGTCGGCTGGAGGACGATGTATTGAGTCGCGACGCAATTTGTGTGTTCCATCGTCATTAACAGGCTCTGAACGTTACAATTCACTCTCAGTTTTGCGTCGGATTCGAAAATCTAGACTCACAGGAGAACGAGCATATGGTGCCCGAGGCACCCTTGGAGACAAGTCGGCTGGAGGACGATGTATTGAATCGCGACGCAATTTGTGTGTTCCATCGTCATTAACAGGCTCTGAACGTTACAATTAATTGTCAGTTTTGCGTCGTATTCGAAAATCTAGACTCACAGGAGAACGACCATAAGGTGCCCGAGGCAGCACTAGACCCTTGGAGACAAGTCGGCTGGAGGACAATGTATTGAGTCGCGACGCAATTTGTGTGTCCCATCGTCATTAACAGGCTCTGAACGTTACAATTAACTGTCAGTTTTGCATCGCATTCGAAAAACTAGACTCACAGGAGAACGACCATAAGGTGCCCGAGGCAGCAATAGACCCTTGGAGACAAGTCGGCTGGAGGACGATGTATTGAATCGCGACGCAATTTGTGTGTTCCATCGTCATTAACAGGCTCTGAACGTTACAATTAACTGTCAGTTTTGCATCGCATTCGAAAAACTAGACTCACAGGAGAACGACCATAAGGTGCCCGAGGCAGCAATAGACCCTTGGAGACAAGTCGGCTGTAGGACGATGTATTGAATCGCGACGCAATTTGTGTGTTCCATCGTCATTAAGAGGCTCTGAACCTTACAATTAACGGTCAGTTTTGCGTCGGATTCGAAAATCTAGACTCACAGGAGAACGACCATAAGGTGCCCGAGGCAGCACTAGACCCTTGGAGACAAGTCGGCTGGAGGACGATGTATTGAGTCGCGACGCAATTTGTGTGTCCCATCGTCATTAACAGGCTCTGAACGTTACAATTAACTGTCAGTTTTGCGTCGGATTCGAAAATCTAGACTCACAGGAGAACGAGCATATGGTGCCCGAGGCAGCACTAGACCCTTGGAGACAAGTCGGCTGTAGGACGATGTATTGAATCGCGACGCAATTTGTGTGTTCCATCGTCATCAAGAGGCTCTGAACGTTACAATTCACTCTCAGTTTTGCGTCGGATTCGAAAATCTAGACTCACAGGAGAACGAGCATATGGTGCCCGAGGCAGCACTAGACCCTTGGAGACAAGTCGGCTGTAGGACGATGTATTGAGTCGCGACGCAATTTGTGTGTCCCATCGTCATTAACAGGCTCTGAACGTTACAATTCACTGTCAGTTTTGCGTCGGATTCGAAAATCTAGACTCACAGGAGAACGAGCATATGGTGCCCGAGGCAGCACTAGACCCTTGGAGACAAGTCGGCTGTAGGACGATGTATTGAATCGCGACGCAATTTGTGTGTTCCATCGTCATTAAGAGGCTCTGAACGTTACAATTAACTGTCAATTTTGCATCGCATTCGAAAAACTAGACTCACAGGAGAACGACCATAAGGTGCCCGAGGCATCAATAGACCCTTGGAGACAAGTCGGCTGGAGGACGATGTATTGAGACGCGACGCAATTTGTGTGTCCCATCGTCATTAACAGGCTCTGAACGTTACAATTAACTGTCAGTTTTGCATCGCATTCGAAAAACTAGACTCACAGGAGAACGACCATAAGGTGCCCGAGGCAGCAATAGACCCTTGGAGACAAGTCGGCTGTAGGACGATGTATTGAATCGCGACGCAATTTCTGTGTTCCATCGTCATTAAGAGGCTCTGAACCTTACAATTAACGGTCAGTTTTGCGTCGGATTCGAAAATCTAGACTCACCGATGAACGACCATAAGGTGCCCGAGGCAGCAATAGACCCTTCGAGACAAGTCGGCTGGAGGACGATGTATTGAATCGCGACGCAATTTGTGTGTTCCATCGTCATTAACAGGCTCTGAACGTTACAATTAATTGTCAGTTTTGCGTCGTATTCGAAAATCTAGACTCACAGGAGAACGAGCATATGGTGCCCGAAGCAGCACTAGACCCTTGGAGACAAGTCGGCTGTAGGACGATGTATTGAATCGCGACGCAATTTGTGTGCTCCATCGTCATTAAGAGGCTCTGAACGTTACAATTAACTGTCAGTTTTGCGCCGGATTCGAAAAACTAGACTCATAGGAGAACGACCAAGAGGTGCCTGGAGCAGCAATACTACCTCGGAGACATGTCGGCTGGAGGACGATGTATTGAATCGCGACGCAATTTGTGTGTTCCATCGTCAGTATCAGGCTCTGAACGTTACAATTAACTGTCAGTTTTGCGTCGGATTCGAAAATCTAGACTCACAGGAGAACGACCATAAGGTGCCCGAGGCAGCACTAGACCCTTGGAGACAAGTCGGCTGGAGGACGATGTATTGAATCGCGACGCAATTTGTGTGTCCCATCGTCATTAACAGGCTCTGAACGTTACAATTCACTGTCAGTTTTGAGTCGGATTCGAAAATCTAGACTCACAGGAGAACGAGCATATGGTGCCCGAGGCAGCACCAGACCCTTGGAGACAAGTCCGCTGTAGGACGATGTATTGAATCGCGACGCAATTTGTGTGTTCCATCGTCATCAAGAGGCTCTGAACGTTACAATTCACTGTCAGTTTTGCGTCGGATTCGAAATTCTAGACTCACAGGAGAACGAGCATATGGTGCCCGAGGCAGCACTAGACCCTTGGAGACAAGTCGGCTGTAGGACGATGTATTGAATCACGACGCAATTTGTGTGTTCCATCGTCATTAACAGGCTCTGAACGTTACAATTCACTGTCAGTTTTGCGTCGGATTCGAAAATCTAGACTCACAGGAGAACGAGCATATGGTGCCCGAGGCAGCACTAGACCCTTGGAGACAAGTCGGCTGTAGGACGATGTATTGAATCGCGACGCAATTTGTGTGTTCCATCGTCATTAAGAGGCTCTGAACGTTACAATTAACTGTCAATTTTGCATCGCATTCGAAAAACTAAACTCACAGGAGAACGAGCATATGGTGCCCGAGGGAGCACTAGACCCTTGGAGACAAGTCGGCTGTAGGACGATGTATTGAATCGCGACGCAATTTGTGTGCTCCATCGTCACTAAGAGGCTCTGAACGTTACAATTAACTGTCAGTTTTGCGTCGTATTCGAAAATCTAGACTCACAGGAGAACGAGCATATGGTGCCCGAGGCAGCACTAGACCCTTGGAGACAAGTCGGCTGTAGGACGATGTATTGAATCGCGACGCAATTTGTGTGCTCCATCGTCATTAAGAGGCTCTGAAAGTTACAATTAACTGTCAGTTTTGCGCCGGATTCGAAAAACTAGACTCATAGGAGAACGACCAAGAGGTGCCTGGAGCAGCAATACTACCTCGGAGACATGTCGGCTGGAGGACGATGTATTGAATCGCGACGCAATTTGTGTGTTCCATCGTCAGTATCAGGCTCTGAACGTTACAATTAACTGTCAGTTTTGCGTCGGATTCGAAAATCTAGACTCACAGGAGGACGACCATAAGGTGCCCGAGGCAGCACTAGACCCTTGGAGACAAGTCGGCTGGAGGACGATGTATTGAGTCGCGACGCAATTTGTGTGTCCCATCGTCATTAACAGGCTCTGAACGTTACAATTAACTGTCAGTTTTGCATCGCATTCGAAAAACTAGACTCACAGGAGAACGACCATAAGGTGCCCGAGGCAGCAATAGACCCTTGGAGACAAGTCGGCTGGAGGACGATGTATTGAATCGCGACGCAATTTGTGTGTTCCATCGTCATCAAGAGGCTCTGAACGTTACAATTCACTGTCAGTTTTGCGTCGGATTCGAAAAACTAGACTCACAGGAGAACGACGATAAGGTGCCCGAGGCAGCACTAGACCCTTGGAGACAAGTCGGCTGTAGGACGATGTATTGAATCACGACGCAATTTGTGTGTTCCATCGTCATCAAGAGGCTCTGAACGTTACAAGTCACTGTCAGTTTTGCGTCGGATTCGAAAATCTAGACTCACAGGAGAACGAGCATATGGTGCCCGAGGCAGCATTAGACCCTTGGAGACAAGTCGGCTGTAGGACGATGTATTGAATCGCGACGCAATTTGTGTGTTCCATCGTCATTAACAGGCTCTGAACGTTACAATTAACTGTCAGTTTTGCATCGCATTCGAAAAACTAGACTCACAGGAGAACGACCATAAGGTGCCCGAGGCAGCAATAGACCCTTGGAGACAAGTCGGCTGGAGGACGATGTATTGAATCGCGACGCAATTTGTGTGTTCCATCGTCATCAAGAGGCTCTGAACGTTACAATTCACTGTCAGTTTTGCGTCGGATTCGAAAAACTAGACTCACAGGAGAACGACGATAAGGTGCCCGAGGCAGCACTAGACCCTTGGAGACAAGTCGGCTGTAGGACGTTGTATTGAATCACGACGCAATTTGTGTGTTCCATCGTCATCAAGAGGCTCTGAACGTTACAAGTCACTGTCAGTTTTGCGTCGGATTCGAAAATCTAGACTCACAGGAGAACGAGCATATGGTGCCCGAGGCAGCATTAGACCCTTGGAGACAAGTCGGCTGTAGGACGATGTATTGAATCGCGACGCAATTTGTGTGTTCCATCGTCATTAACAGGCTCTGAACGTTACAATTAACTGTCAGTTTTGCATCGCATTCGAAAAACTAGACTCACAGGAGAACGACCATAAGGTGCCCGAGGCAGCAATAGACCCTTGGAGACAAGTCGGCTGTAGGACGATGTATTGAATCGCGACGCAATTTGTGTGTTCCATCGTCATTAAGAGGCTCTGAACCTTACAATTAACGGTCAGTTTTGCGTCGGATTCGAAAATCTAGACTCACCGATGAACGACCATAAGGTGCCCGAGGCAGCAATAGACCCTTCGAGACAAGTCGGCTGGAGGACGATGTATTGAATCGCGACGCAATTTGTGTGTTCCATCGTCATTAACAGGCTCTGAACGTTACAATTAATTGTCAGTTTTGCGTCGTATTCGAAAATCTACACTCACAGGAGAACGAGCATATGGTGCCCGAAGCAGCACTAGACCCTTGGAGACAAGTCGGCTGTAGGACGATGTATTGAATCGCGACGCAATTTGTGTGCTCCATCGTCATTAAGAGGCTCTGCACGTTACAATTAACTGTCAGTTTTGCGCCGGATTCGAAAAACTAGACTCATAGGAGAACGACCAAGAGGTGCCTGGAGCAGCAATACTACCTCGGAGACATGTCGGCTGGAGGACGATGTATTGAATCGCGACGCAATTTGTGTGTTCCATCGTCAGTATCAGGCTCTGAACGTTACAATTAACTGTCAGTTTTGCGTCGGATTCGAAAATCTAGACTCACAGGAGAACGACCATAAGGTGCCCGATGCCGCACTAGACCCTTGGAGACAAGTCGGCTGGAGGACGATGTATTGAGTCGCGACGCAATTTGTGTGTCCCATCGTCATTAACAGGCTCTGAACGTTACAATTCACTGTCAGTTTTGAGTCGGATTCGAAAATCTAGACTCACAGGAGAACGAGCATATGGTGCCCGAGGCAGCACTAGACCCTTGGAGACAAGTCGGCTGTAGGACGATGTATTGAATCGCGACGCAATTTGTGTGTTCCATCGTCATCAAGAGGCTCTGAACGTTACAATTCACTGTCAGTTTTGCGTCGGATTCGAAAATCTAGACTCACAGGAGAACGAGCATATGGTGCCCGAGGCAGCACTAGACCCTTGGAGACAAGTCGGCTGTAGGACGATGTATTGAATCACGACGCAATTTGTGTGTTCCATCGTCATTAACAGGCTCTGAACGTTACAATTCACTGTCAGTTTTGCGTCGGATTCGAAAATCTAGACTCACAGGAGAACGAGCATATGGTGCCCGAGGCAGCACTAGACCCTTGGAGACAAGTCGGCTGTAGGACGATGTATTGAATCGCGACGCAATTTGTGTGTTCCATCGTCATTAAGAGGCTCTGAACGTTACAATTAACTGTCAATTTTGCATCGCATTCGAAAAACTAGACTCACAGGAGAACGAGCATATGGTGCCCGAGGGAGCACTAGACCCTTGGAGACAAGTCGGCTGTAGGACGATGTATTGAATCGCGACGCAATTTGTGTGCTCCATCGTCACTAAGAGGCTCTGAACGTTACAATTAACTGTCAGTTTTGCGTCGTATTCGAAAATCTAGACTCACAGGAGAACGAGCATATGGTGCCCGAGGAAGCATTAGACCCTTGGAGACAAGTCGGCTGTAGGACGATGTATTGAATCGCGACGCAATTTGTGTGTTCGATCGTCATTAACAGGCTCTGAACGTTACAATTCACTGTCAGTTTTGCGTCGGATTCGAAAATCTAGACTAACAGGAGAACGAGCATATGGTGCCCGAGGCAGCACTAGACCCTTGGAGACAAGTCGGCTGTAGGACGATGTATTGAATCGCGACGCAATTTGTGTGTTCCATCGTCATTAACGTTACAATTAACTGTCAGTTTTGCGTCGGATTCGAAAATCTAGACACACAGGAGAACGACCATAAGGTGCCCGAGGCAGCACTAGACCCTTGGAGACAAGTCGGCTGGAGGACGATGTATTGAGTCGCGACGCAATTTGTGTGTTCCATCGTCATTAACAGGCTCTGAACGTTACAATTAACTGTCAGTTTTGCATCGCATTCGAAAATCTAGACTCACAGGAGAACGAGCATATGGTGCCCGAAGCAGCACTAGACCCTTGGAGACAAGTCCGCTGTAGGACGATGTATTGAATCGCGACGCAATTTGTGTGTTCCATCGTCATTAAGAGGCTCTGAACGTTACAATTCACTCTCAGTTTTGCGTCGGATTCGTAAATCTAGACTCACCGATGAACGACCATAAGGTGCCCGAGGCAGCAATAGACCCTTGGAGACAAGTCGGCTGTAGGACGATGTATTGAATCGCGACGCAATTTGTGTGTTCCATCGTCATTAAGAGGCTCTGAACGTTACAATTAACTGTCAGTTTTGCATCGCATTCGAAAAACTAGACTCACAGGAGAACGACAATAAGGTGCCCGAGGCAGCAATAGACCCTTGGAGACAAGTCGGCTGGAGGACGATGTATTGAATCGCGACGCAATTTGTGTGTCCCATCGTCATTAACAGGCTCTGAACGTTACAATTAACTGTCAGTTTTGCATCGCATTCGAAAATCTAGACTCACAGGAGAACGAGCATATGGTGCCCGAAGCAGCACTAGACCCTTGGAGACAAGTCCGCTGTAGGACGATGTATTGAATCGCGACGCAATTTGTGTGTTCCATCGTCATTAAGAGGCTCTGAACGTTACAATTCACTCTCTGTTTAGCGTCGGATGCGAAAATCTAGACTCACAGGAGAACGACCATAAGGTGCCCGAGGCAGCACTAGACCCTTGGAGATAAGTCGGCTGGAGGACGGTGTATTGAGTCGCGACGCAATTTGTGTGTCCCATCGTCATTAACAGGCTCTGAACGTTACAATTAACTGTCAGTTTTGCATCGCATTCGAAAATCTAGACTCACAGGAGAACGAGCATATGGTGCCCGAGTCAGCACTAGACCCTTGGAGACAAGTCGGCTGTAGGACGATGTATTGAATCGCGACGCGATTTGTGTGTTCCATCGTCATTAACAGGCTCTGAACGTTACAATTAATTGTCAGTTTTGCGTCGTATTCGAAAATCTAGACTCACAGGAGAACGAGCATATGGTGCCCGAGGCAGCACTAGACCCTTGGAGACAAGTCGGCTGTAGGACGATGTATTGAATCGCGACGCAATTTGTGTGCTCCATCGTCATTAAGAGGCTCTGAACGTTACAATTAACTGTCAGTTTTGCGCCGGGTTCGAAAACTAGACTCATAGGAGAACGACCAAGAGGTGCCTGGAGCAGCAATACTACCTCGGAGACATGTCGGCTGGAGGACGATGTATTGAATCGCGACGCAATTTGTGTGTTCCATCGTCAGTATCAGGCTCTGAACGTTACAATTCACTGTCAGTTTTGCGTCGGATTCGAAAATCTAGACTCACAGGAGAACGACCATAAGGTGCCCGAGGCAGCACTAGACCCTTGGAGACAAGTCGGCTGGAGGACGATGTATTGAGTCGCGACGCAATTTGTGTGTCCCATCGTCATTAACAGGCTCTGAACGTTACAATTAACTGTCAGTTTTGCATCGCATTCGAAAAACTAGACTCACAGGAGAACGACCATAAGGTGCCCGAGGCAGCAATAGACCCTTGGAGACAAGTCGGCTGGAGGACGATGTATTGAATCGCGACGCAATTTGTGTGTTCCATCGTCATCAAGAGGCTCTGAACGTTACAATTCACTGTCAGTTTTGCGTCGGATTCGAAAAACTAGACTCACAGGAGAGCGACGATAAGGTGCCCGAGGCAGCACTAGACCCTTGGAGACAAGTCGGCTGTAGGACGATGTATTGAATCGCGACGCAATTTGTGTGTTCCATCGTCATTAACAGGCTCTGAACGTTACAATTCACTGTCAGTTTTGCGTCGGATTCGAAAATCTAGACTCACAGGAGAACGAGCATATGGTGCCCGAGGCAGCACTAGACCCTTGGAGACAAGTCGGCTGTAGGACGATGTATTGAATCGCGACGCAATTTGTGTGTTCCATCGTCATTAACAGGCTGTGAAAGTTACAATTCACTCTCAGTTTTGCGTCGGATTCGAAAATCTAGACTCACAGGAGAACGAGCATATGGTGCACGAGGCAGCACTAGACCCTTGGAGACAAGTCGGCTGTAGGACGATGTATTGAATCGCGACGCAATTTGTGTGTTCCATCGTCATTAACAGGCTCTGAACGTTACAATTAACTGTCAGTTTTGCGTCGGATTCGAAAATCTAGACTCACAGGAGAACGACCATTAGGTGCCCGAGGCAGCACTAGACCCTTGGAGACAAGTCGGCTGGAGGACGATGTATTGAGTCGCGACGCAATTTGTGTGTCCCATCGTCATTAACAGGCTCTGAACGTTACAATTAACTGTCAGTTTTGCGTCGGATTCGAAAATCTAGCCTCACAGGAGAACGAGCATATGGTGCCCGAGGCAGCACTAGACCCTTGGAGACAAGTCGGCTGTAGGACGATGTATTGAGTCGCGACGCAATTTGTGTGTCCCATCGTCATTAACAGGCTCTGAACGTTACAATTCACTGTCAGTTTTGCGTCGGATTCGAAAATCTAGACTCACAGGAGAACGAGCATATGGTGCCCGAGGCAGCACTAGACCCTTGGAGACAAGTCGGCTGTAGGACGATGTATTGAATCGCGACGCAATTTGTGTGTTCCATCGTCATTAAGAGGCTCTGAACGTTACAATTAACTGTCAATTTTGCATCGCATTCGAAAAACTAGACTCACAGGAGAACGACCATAAGGTGCCCGAGGCATCAATAGACCCTTGGAGACAAGTCCGCTGGAGGACGATGTATTGAGACGCGACGCAATTTGTGTGTCCCATCGTCATTAACAGGCTCTGAACGTTACAATTAACTGTCAGTTTTGCATCGCATTCGAAAAACTAGACTCACAGGAGAACGACCATAAGGTGCCCGAGGCAGCAATAGACCCTTGGAGACAAGTCGGCTGTAGGACGATGTATTGAATCGCGACGCAATTTGTGTGTTCCATCGTCATTAAGAGGCTCTGAACGTTACAATTAACGGTCAGTTTTGCGTCGGATTCGAAAATCTAGACTCACCGATGAACGACCATAAGGTGCCCGAGGCAGCAATAGACCCTTCGAGACAAGTCGGCTGGAGGACGATGAATTGAATCGCGACGCAATTTGTGTGTTCCATCGTCATTAAGAGGCTCTGAACGTTACAATTAATTGTCAGTTTTGCGTCGTATTCGAAAATCTAGACTCACAGGAGAACGAGCATATGGTGCCCGAAGCAGCACTAGACCCTTGGAGACAAGTCGGCTGTAGGACGATGTATTGAATCGCGACGCAATTTGTGTGCTCGATCGTCATTAAGAGGCTCTGAACGTTACAATTAACTGTCAGTTTTGCGCCGGATTCGAAAAACTAGACTCATAGGAGAACGACCAAGAGGTGCCTGGAGCAGCAATACTACCTCGGAGACATGTCGGCTGGAGGACGATGTATTGAATCGCGACGCAATTTGTGTGTTCCATCGTCAGTATCAGGCTCTGAACGTTACAATTAACTGTCAGTTTTGCGTCGCATTCGAAAATCTAGACTCACAGGAGAACGACCATAAGGTGCCCGAGGCAGCACTAGACCCTTGGAGACAAGTCGGCTGGAGGACGATGTATTGAGTCGCGACGCAATTTGTGTGTCCCATCGTCATTAACAGGCTCTGAACGTTACAATTCACTGTCAGTTTTGCGTCGGATTCGAAAATCTAGACTCACAGGAGAACGAGCATATGGTGCCCGAGGCAGCATTAGACCCTTGGAGACAAGTCGGCTGTAGGACGATGTATTGAATCGCGACGCAATTTGTGTGTTCCATCGTCATTAACAGGCTCTGAACGTTACAATTAACTGTCAGTTTTGCGTCGGATTCGGAAATCTAGACTCACAGGAGAACGAGCATATGGTGCCCGAGGCAGCACTAGACCCCTGGAGACAAGTCGGCTGTAGGACGATGTATTGAATCGCGACGCAATTTGTGTGTTCCATCGTCATTAACAGGCTCTGAACGTTACAATTAACTGTCAGTTTTGCGTCGGATTCGAAAATCTAGACTCACAGGAGAACGACCATAAGGTGCCCGAGGCAGCACTAGACCCTTGGAGACAAGTCGGCTGGAGGACGATGTATTGAGTCGCGACGCAATTTGTGTGTCCCATCGTCATTAACAGGCTCTGAACGTTACAATTCACTGTCAGTTTTGCGTCGGATTCGAAAATCTAGACTCACAGGAGAACAAGCATATGGTGCCCGAGGCAGCAATAGACCCTTCGAGACAAGTCGGCTGGAGGACGATGTATTGAATTGCGACGCAATTTGTGTGTTCCATCGTCATCAAGAGGGTCTGAACGTTACAATTCACTCTCAGTTTTGCGTCGGATTCGTAAATCTAGACTCATCGATGAACGACCATAAGGTGCCCGAGGCAGCAATAGACCCTTGGAGACAAGTCGGCTGTAGGACGATGTATTGAATCGCGACGCAATTTGTGTGTTCCATCGTCATTAAGAGGCTCTGAACGTTACAATTAACTGTCAGTTTTGCATCGCATTCGAAAAACTAGACTCACAGGAGAACGACCTTAAGGTGCCCGAGGCAGCAATAGACCCTTGGAGACAAGTCGGCTGTAGGACGATGTATTGAATCGCGACGCAATTTGTGTGTCCCATCGTCATTAACAGGCTCTGAACGTTACAATTAACTGTCAGTTTTGCATCGCATTCGAAAATCTAGACTCACAGGAGAACGAGCATATGGTGCCCGAAGCAGCACTAGACCCTTGGAGACAAGTCCGCTGTAGGACGATGTATTGAATCGCGACGCAATTTGTGTGTTCCATCGTCATTAAGAGGCTCTGAACGTTACAATTCACTCTCTGTTTAGCGTCGGATTCGAAAATCTAGACTCACAGGAGAACGACCATAAGGTGCCCGAGGCAGCACTAGACCCTTGGAGACAAGTCGGCTGGAGGACGATTTATTGAGTCGCGACGCAATTTGTGTGTCCCATCGTCATTAACAGGCTCTGAACGTTACAATTAACTGTCAGTTTTGCATCGCATTCGAAAATCTAGACTCACAGGAGAACGAGCATATGGTGCCCGAGTCAGCTCTAGACCCTTGGAGACAAGTCGGCTGTAGGACGATGTATTGAATCGCGACGCAATTTGTGTGTTCCATCGTCATTAACAGGCTCTGAACGTTACAATTAATTGTCAGTTTTGCGTCGTATTCGAAAATCTAGACTCACAGGAGAACGACCATATGGTGCCCGAGGCAGCACTAGACCCTTGGAGACAAGTCGGCTGTAGGACGATGTATTGAATCGCGACGCAATTTGTGTGCTCCATCGTCATTAAGAGGCTCTGAACGTTACAATTAACTGTCAGTTTTGCGCCGGATTCGAAAACTAGACTCATAGGAGAACGACCAAGAGGTGCCTGGAGCAGCAATACTACCTCGGAGACATGTCTGCTGGAGGACGATGTATTGAATCGCGACGCAATTTGTGTGTTCCATCGTCAGTATCAGGCTCTGAACGTTACAATTAACTGTCAGTTTTGCGTCGGATTCGAAAATCTAGACTCACAGGAGAACGACCATAAGGTGCCCGAGGCAGCACTAGACCCTTGGAGACAAGTCGGCTGGAGGACGATGTATTGAGTCGCGACGCAATTTGTGTGTCCCATCGTCATTAACAGGCTCTGAACGTTACAATTAACTGTCAGTTTTGCATCGCATTCTAAAAACTAGACTCACAGGAGAACGACCATAAGGTGCCCGAGGCAGCAATAGACCCTTGGAGACAAGTCGGCTGGAGGACGATGTATTGAATCGCGACGCAATTTGTGTGTTCCATCGTCATCAAGAGGCTCTGAACGTTACAATTCACTGTCAGTTTTGCGTCGGATTCGAAAAACTAGACTCACAGGAGAGCGACGATAAGGTGCCCGAGGCAGCACTAGACCCTTGGAGCAAAGTCGGCTGTAGGACGATGTATTGAATCGCGACGCAATTTGTGTGTTCCATCGTCATTAACAGGCTCTGAACGTTACAATTCACTGTCAGTTTTGCGTCGGATTCGAAAATCTAGACTCACAGGAGAACGAGCATATGGTGCCCGAGGCAGCACTCGACCCTTGGAGACAAGTCGGCTGTAGGACGATGTATTGAATCGCGACGCAATTTGTGTGTTCCATCGTCATTAACAGGCTCTGAACGTTACAATTAACTGTCAGTTTTGCGTCGGATTCGAAAATCTAGACTCACAGGAGAACGACCATAAGGTGCCCGAGGCAGCACTAGACCCTTGGAGACAAGTCGGCTGGAGGACGATGTATTGAGTCGCGACGCAATTTGTGTGTCCCATCGTCATTAACAGGCTCTGAACGTTACAATTAACTGTCAGTTTTGCGTCGGATTCGAAAATCTAGACTCACAGGAGAACGAGCATATGGTGCCCGAGGCAGCACTAGACCCTTGGAGACAAGTCGGCTGTAGGACGATGTATTGAATCGCGACGCAGTTTGAGTGTTCCATCGTCATCAAGAGGCTCTGAACGTTACAATTCACTCTCAGTTTTGCGTCGGATTCGAAAATCTAGACTCACAGTAGAACGAGCATATGGTGCCCGAGGCAGCACTAGACCCTTGGAGACAAGTCGGCTGTAGGACGATGTATTGAGTCGCGACGCAATTTGTGTGTCCCATCGTCATTAACAGGCTCTGAACGTTACAATTCACTGTCAGTTTTGCGTCGGATTCGAAAAACTAGACTCACAGGAGAACGAGCATATGGTGCCCGAGGCAGCACTAGACCCTTGGAGACAAGTCGGCTGTAGGACGATGTATTGAATCGCGACGCAATTTGTGTGTTCCATCGTCATCAAGAGGCTCTGAACGTTACAATTCACTGTCAGTTTTGCGTCGGATTCGAAAATCTAGACTCACAGGAGAACGAGCATATGGTGCACGAGGCAGCACTAGACCCTTGGAGACAAGTCGGCTGTAGGACGATGTATTGAATCGCGACGCAATTTGTGTATTCCATCGTCATTAACAGGCTCTGAACGTTACAATTAACTGTCAGTTTTGCGTCGGATTCGAAAATCTAGACTCACAGGAGAACGACCATTAGGTGCCCGAGGCAGCACTAGACCCTTGGAGACAAGTCGGCTGGAGGACGATGTATTGAGTCGCGACGCAATTTGTGTGTCCCATCGTCATTAACAGGCTCTGAACGTTACAATTAACTGTCAGTTTTGCGTCGGATTCGAAAAACTAGACTCACAGGAGAACGACGATAAGGTGCCCGAGGCAGCACTAGACCCTTGGAGACAAGTCAGCTGTAGGACGATGTATTGAATCACGACGCAATTTGTGTGTTCCATCGTCATCAAGAGGCTCTGAACGTTACAAGTCACTGTCAGTTTTGCGTCGGATTCGAAAATCTAGACTCACAGGAGAACGAGCATATGGTGCCCGAGGCAGCATTAGACCCTTGGAGACAAGTCGGCTGTAGGACGATGTATTGAATCGCGACGCAATTTGTGTGTTCCATCGTCATTAACAGGCTCTGAACGTTACAATTCACTGTCAGTTTTGCGTCGGATTCGAAAATCTAAACTCACAGGAGAACGAGCATATGGTGCCCGAGGCAGCACTAGACCCTTGGAGACAAGTCGGCTGTAGGACGATGTATTGAATCGCGACGCAATTTGTGTGTTCCATCGTCATTAACAGGCTCTGAACGTTACAATTAACTGTCAGTTTTGCGTCGGATTCGAAAATCTAGACTCACAGGAGAACGACCATAAGGTGCCCGAGGCAGCACTAGACCCTTGGAGACAAGTCGGCTGGAGGACGATGTATTGAGTCGCGACGCAATTTGTGTGTCCCATCGTCATTAACAGGCTCTGAACGTTACAATTCACTGTCAGTTTTGCGTCGGATTCGAAAATCTAGACTCACAGGAGAACAAGCATATGGTGCCCGAGGCAGCAATAGACCCTTCGAGACAAGTCGGCTGGAGGACGATGTATTGAATCGCGACGCAATTTGTGTGTTCCATCGTCATCAAGAGGGTCTGAACGTTACAATTCACTCTCAGTTTTGCGTCGGATTCGTAAATCTAGACTCACCGATGAACGACCATAAGGTGCCCGAGGCAGCAATAGACCCTTGGAGACAAGTCGGCTGTAGGACGATGTATTGAATCGCGACGCAATTTGTGTGTTCCATCGTCATTAAGAGGCTCTGAACGTTACAATTAACTGTCCGTTTTGCATCGCATTCGAAAAACTAGACTCACAGGAGAACGACCATAAGGTGCCCGAGGCAGCAATAGACCCTTGGAGACAAGTCGGCTGTAGGACGATGTATTGAATCGCGACGCAATTTGTGTGTCCCATCGTCATTAACAGGCTCTGAACGTTACAATTAACTGTCAGTTTTGCATCGCATTCGAAAATCTAGACTCACAGGAGAACGAGCATATGGTGCCCGAGGCAGCACTAGACCCTTGGAGACAAGTCGGCTGTAGGACGATGTATTGAATCGCGACGCAGTTTGAGTGTTCCATCGTCATCAAGAGGCTCTGAACGTTACAATTCACTCTCAGTTTTGCGTCGGATTCGAAAATCTAGACTCACAGTAGAACGAGCATATGGTGCCCGAGGCAGCACTAGACCCTTGGAGACAAGTCGGCTGTAGGACGATGTATTGAGTCGCGACGCAATTTGTGTGTCCCATCGTCATTAACAGGCTCTGAACGTTACAATTCACTGTCAGTTTTGCGTCGGATTCGAAAATCTAGACTCACAGGAGAACGAGCATATGGTGCCCGAGGCAGCACTAGACCCTTGGAGACAAGTCGGCTGTAGGACGATGTATTGAATCGCGACGCAATTTGTGTGTTCCATCGTCATCAAGAGGCTCTGAACGTTACAATTCACTGTCAGTTTTGCGTCGGATTCGAAAATCTAGACTCACAGGAGAACGAGCATATGGTGCACGAGGCAGCACTAGACCCTTGGAGACAAGTCGGCTGTAGGACGATGTATTGAATCGCGACGCAATTTGTGTGTTCCATCGTCATTAACAGGCTCTGAACGTTACAATTAACTGTCAGTTTTGCGTCGGATTCGAAAATCTAGACTCACAGGAGAACGACCATTAGGTGCCCGAGGCAGCACTAGACCCTTGGAGACAAGTCGGCTGGAGGACGATGTATTGAGTCGCGACGCAATTTGTGTGTCCCATCGTCATTAACAGGCTCTGAACGTTACAATTAACTGTCAGTTTTGCGTCGGATTCGAAAAACTAGACTCACAGGAGAACGACGATAAGGTGCCCGAGGCAGCACTAGACCCTTGGAGACAAGTCAGCTGTAGGACGATGTATTGAATCACGACGCAATTTGTGTGTTCCATCGTCATCAAGAGGCTCTGAACGTTACAAGTCACTGTCAGTTTTGCGTCGGATTCGAAAATCTAGACTCACAGGAGAACGAGCATATGGTGCCCGAGGCAGCATTAGACCCTTGGAGACAAGTCGGCTGTAGGACGATGTATTGAATCGCGACGCAATTTGTGTGTTCCATCGTCATTAACAGGCTCTGAACGTTACAATTCACTGTCAGTTTTGCGTCGGATTCGAAAATCTAGACTCACAGGAGAACGAGCATATGGTGCCCGAGGCAGCACTAGACCCTTGGAGACAAGTCGGCTGTAGGACGATGTATTGAATCGCGACGCAATTTGTGTGTTCCATCGTCATTAACAGGCTCTGAACGTTACAATTAACTGTCAGTTTTGCGTCGGATTCGAAAATCTAGACTCACAGGAGAACGACCATAAGGTGCCCGAGGCAGCACTAGACCCTTGGAGACAAGTCGGCTGGAGGACGATGTATTGAGTCGCGACGCAATTTGTGTGTCCCATCGTCATTAACAGGCTCTGAACGTTACAATTCACTGTCAGTTTTGCGTCGGATTCGAAAATCTAGACTCACAGGAGAACAAGCATATGGTGCCCGAGGCAGCAATAGACCCTTCGAGACATGTCGGCTGGAGGACGATGTATTGAATCGCGACGCAATTTGTGTGTTCCATCGTCATCAAGAGGGTCTGAACGTTACAATTCACTCTCAGTTTTGCGTCGGATTCGTAAATCTAGACTCACCGATGAACGACCATAAGGTGCCCGAGGCAGCAATAGACCCTTGGAGACAAGTCGGCTGTAGGACGATGTATTGAATCGCGACGCAATTTGTGTGTTCCATCGTCATTAAGAGGCTCTGAACGTTACAATTAACTGTCCGTTTTGCATCGCATTCGAAAAACTAGACTCACAGGAGAACGACCATAAGGTGCCCGAGGCAGCAATAGACCCTTGGAGACAAGTCGGCTGTAGGACGATGTATTGAATCGCGACGCAATTTGTGTGTCCCATCGTCATTAACAGGCTCTGAACGTTACAATTAACTGTCAGTTTTGCATCGCATTCGAAAATCTAGACTCACAGGAGAACGAGCATATGGTGCCCGAAGCAGCACTAGACCCTTGGAGACAAGTCCGCTGTAGGACGATGTATTGAATCGCGACGCAATTTGTGTGTTCCATCGTCATTAAGAGGCTCTGAACGTTACAATTCACTCTCTGTTTAGCGTCGGATTCGAAAATCTAGACTCACAGGAGAACGACCATAAGGTGCCTGAGGCAGCACTAGACCCTTGGAGACAAGTCGGCTGGAGGACGATGTATTGAGTCGCGACGCAATTTGTGTGTCCCATCGTCATTAACAGGCTCTGAACGTTACAATTAACTGTCAGTTTTGCATCGCATTCGAAAATCTAGACTCACAGGAGAACGAGCATATGGTGCCCGAGTCAGCTCTAGACCCTTGGAGACAAGTCGGCTGTAGGACGATGTATTGAATCGCGACGCAATTTGTGTGTTCCATCGTCATTAACAGGCTCTGAACGTTACAATTAATTGTCAGTTTTGCGTCGTATTCGAAAATCTAGACTCACAGGAGAACGAGCATATGGAGCCCGAGGCAGCACTAGACCCTTGGAGACAAGTCGGCTGTAGGACGATGTATTGAATCGCGACGGAATTTGTGTGCTCCATCGTCATTAAGAGGCTCTGAACGTTACAATTAACTGTCAGTTTTGCGCCGGATCCGAAAACTAGACTCATAGGAGAACGACCAAGAGGTGCCTGGAGCAGCAATACTACCTCGGAGACATGTCGGCTGGAGGACGATGTATTGAATCGCGACGCAATTTGTGTGTTCCATCGTCAGTATCAGGCTCTGAACGTTACAATTAACTGTCAGTTTTGCGTCGGATTCGAAAATCTAGAATCACAGGAGAACGACCATAAGGTGCCCGAGGCAGCACTAGACCCTTGGAGACAAGTCGGCTGGAGGACGATGTATTGAGTCGCGACGCAATTTGTGTGTCCCATCGTCATTAACAGGCTCTGAACGTTACAATTAACTGTCAGTTTTGCATCGCATTCGAAAAACTAGACTCACAGGAGAACGACCATAAGGTGCCCGAGGCAGCAATAGACCCTTGGAGACAAGTCGGCTGGAGGACGATGTATTGAATCGCGACGCAATTTGTGTGTTCCATCGTCATCAAGAGGCTCTGAACGTTACAATTCACTGTCAGTTTTGCGTCGGATTCGAAAAACTAGACTCACAGGAGAGCGACGATAAGGTGCCCGAGGCAGCACTAGACCCTTGGAGCAAAGTCGGCTGTAGGACGATGTATTGAATCGCGACGCAATTTGTGTGTTCCATCGTCATTAACAGGCTCTGAACGTTACAATTCACTGTCAGTTTTGCGTCGGATTCGAAAATCTAGACTCACAGGAGAACGAGCATATGGTGCCCGAGGCAGCACTCGACCCTTGGAGACAAGTCGGCTGTAGGACGATGTATTGAATCGCGACGCAATTTGTGTGTTCCATCGTCATTAACAGGCTCTGAACGTTACAATTAACTGTCAGTTTTGCGTCGGATTCGAAAATCTAGACTCACAGGAGAACGACCATAAGGTGCCCGAGGCAGCACTAGACCCTTGGAGACAAGTCGGCTGGAGGACGATGTATTGAGTCGCGACGCAATTTGTGTGTCCCATCGTCATTAACAGGCTCTGAACGTTACAATTAACTGTCAGTTTTGCGTCGGATTCGAAAATCTAGACTCACAGGAGAATGAGCATATGGTGCCCGAGGCAGCACTAGACCCTTGGAGACAAGTCGGCTGTAGGACGATGTATTGAATCGCGACGCAGTTTGTGTGTTCCATCGTCATCAAGAGGCTCTGAACGTTACAATTCACTCTCAGTTTTGCGTCGGATTCGAAAATCTAGACTCACAGTAGAACGAGCATATGGTGCCCGAGGCAGCACTAGACCCTTGGAGACAAGTCGGCTGTAGGACGATGTATTGAGTCGCGACGCAATTTGTGTGTCCCATCGTCATTAACAGGCTCTGAACGTTACAATTAACTGTCAGTTTTGCGTCGTATTCGAAAATCTAGACTCACAGGAGAACGAGCATATGGTGCCCGAGGCAGCACTAGACCCTTGGAGACAAGTCGGCTGTAGGACGATGTATTGAATCGCGACGCAATTTGTGTGTTCCATCGTCATCAAGAGGCTCTGAACGTTACAATTCACTGTCAGTTTTGCGTCGGATTCGAAAATCTAGACTCACAGGAGAACGAGCATATGGTGCACGAGGCAGCACTAGACCCTTGGAGACAAGTCGGCTGTAGGACGATGTATTGAATCGCGACGCAATTTGTGTGTTCCATCGTCATTAACAGGCTCTGAACGTTACAATTAACTGTCAGTTTTGCGTCGGATTCGAAAATCTAGACTCACAGGAGAACGACCATTAGGTGCCCGAGGCAGCACTAGACCCTTGGAGACAAGTCGGCTGGAGGACGATGTATTGAGTCGCGACGCAATTTGTGTGTCCCATCGTCATTAACAGGCTCTGAACGTTACAATTAACTGTCAGTTTTGCGTCGGATTCGAAAATCTAGACTCACAGGAGAATGAGCATATGGTGCCCGAGGCAGCACTAGACCCTTGGAGACAAGTCGGCTGTAGGACGATGTATTGAATCGCGACGCAGTTTGTGTGTTCCATCGTCATCAAGAGGCTCTGAACGTTACAATTCACTCTCAGTTTTGCGTCGGATTCGAAAATCTAGACTCACAGTAGAACGAGCATATGGTGCCCGAGGCAGCACTAGACCCTTGGAGACAAGTCGGCTGTAGGACGATGTATTGAGTCGCGACGCAATTTGTGTGTCCCATCGTCATTAACAGGCTCTGAACGTTACAATTCACTGTCAGTTTTGCGTCGGATTCGAAAATCTAGACTCACAGGAGAACGAGCATATGGTGCCCGAGGCAGCACTAGACCCTTGGAGACAAGTCGGCTGTAGGACGATGTATTGAATCGCGACGCAATTTGTGTGTTCCATCGTCATCAAGAGGCTCTGAACGTTACAATTCACTGTCAGTTTTGCGTCGGATTCGAAAATCTAGACTCACAGGAGAACGAGCATATGGTGCACGAGGCAGCACTAGACCCTTGGAGACAAGTCGGCTGTAGGACGATGTATTGAATCGCGACGCAATTTGTGTGTTCCATCGTCATTAACAGGCTCTGAACGTTACAATTAACTGTCAGTTTTGCGTCGGATTCGAAAATCTAGACTCACAGGAGAACGACCATTAGGTGCCCGAGGCAGCACTAGACCCTTGGAGACAAGTCGGCTGGAGGACGATGTATTGAGTCGCGACGCAATTTGTGTGTCCCATCGTCATTAACAGGCTCTGAACGTTACAATTCACTGTCAGTTTTGCGTCGGATTCGAAAATCTAGCCTCACAGGAGAACGAGCATATGGTGCCCGAGGCAGCACTAGACCCTTGGAGACAAGTCGGCTGTAGGACGATGTATTGAATCGCGACGCAATTTGTGTGTTCCATCGTCATTAACAGGCTCTGAACGTTACAATTCACTGTCAGTTTTGCGTCGGATTCGAAAATCTAGACTCACAGGAGAACGAGCATATGGTGCCCGAGGCAGCACTAGACCCTTGGAGACAAGTCGGCTGTAGGACGATGTATTGAATCGCGACGCAATTTGTGTGTTCCATCGTCATTAAGAGGCTCTGAACGTTACAATTAACTGTCAATTTTGCATCGCATTCGAAAAACTAGACTCACAGGAGAACGACCATAAGGTGCCCGAGGCATCAATAGACCCTTGGAGACAAGTCGGCTGGAGGACGATGTATTGAGACGCGACGCAATTTGTGTGTCCCATCGTCATTAACAGGCTCTGAACGTTACAATTAACTGTCAGTTTTGCATCGCATTCGAAAAACTAGACTCACAGGAGAACGACCATAAGGTGCCCGAGGCAGCAATAGACCCTTGGAGACAAGTCGGCTGTAGGACTATGTATTGAATCGCGACGCAATTTGTGCGTTCCATCGTCATTAAGAGGCTCTGAACCTTACAATTAACGGTCAGTTTTGCGTCGGATTCGAAAATCTAGACTCACCGATGAACGACCATAAGGTGCCCGAGGCAGCAATAGACCCTTCGAGACAAGTCGGCTGGAGGACGATGTATTGAATCGCGACGCAATTTGTGTGTCCCATCGTCATTAACAGGCTCTGAACGTTACAATTAACTGTCAGTTTTGCGTCGGATTCGAAAATCTAGCCTCACAGGAGAACGAGCATATGGTGCCCGAGGCAGCACTAGACCCTTGGAGACAAGTCGGCTGTAGGACGATGTATTGAATCGCGACGCAATTTGTGTGTTCCATCGTCATCAAGAGGCTCTGAACGTTACAATTCACTCTCAGTTTTGCGTCGGATTCGAAAATCTAGACTCACAGTAGAACGAGCATATGGTGCCCGAGGCAGCACTAGACCCTTGGAGACAAGTCGGCTGTAGGACGATGTATTGAATCGCGACGCAATTTGTGTGTCCCATCGTCATTAACAGGCTCTGAACGTTACAATTAACTGTCAGTTTTGCGTCGGATTCGAAAATCTAGCCTCACAGGAGAACGAGCATATGGTGCCCGAGGCAGCACTAGACCCTTGGAGACAAGTCGGCTGTAGGACGATGTATTGAGTCGCGACGCAATTTGTGTGTCCCATCGTCATTAACAGGCTCTGAACGTTACAATTCACTGTCAGTTTTACGTCGGATTCGAAAATCTAGCCTCACAGGAGAACGAGCATATGGTGCCCGAGGCAGCACTAGACCCTTGGAGACAAATCGGCTGTAGGACGATGTATTGAATCGCGACGCAATTTGTGTGTTCCATCGTCATCAAGAGGCTCTGAACGTTACAATACACTCTCAGTTTTGCGTCGGATTCGAAAATCTAGACTCACAGGAGAACGAGCGTATGTTGCCCGAGGCAGCACTAGACCCTTGGAGACAAGTCGGCTGTAGGACGATGTATTGAATCGCGACGCAATTTGTGTGTTCCATCGTCATTAACAGGCTCTGAACGTTACAATTAACTGTCAATTTTGCATCGCATTCGAAAAACTAGACTCACAGGAGAACGACCATAAGGTGCCCGAGGCAGCAATAGACCCTTGGAGACAAGTCGGCTGGAGGACGATGTATTGAGACGCGACGCAATTTGTGTGTCCCATCGTCATTAACAGGCTCTGAACGTTACAATTAACTGTCAGTTTTGCATTGCATTCGAAAAACTAGACTCACAGGAGAACGACCATAAGGTGCCCGAGGCAGCAATAGACCCTTGGAGACAAGTCGGCTGTAGGACGATGTATTGAATCGCGACGCAATTTGTGTGTTCCATCGTCATTAAGAGGTTCTGAACCTTACAATTAACGGTCAGTTTTGCGTCGGATTCGAAAATCTAGACTCACCGATGAACGAGCATAAGGTGCCCGAGGCAGCAATAGACCCTTCGAGACAAGTCGGCTGGAGGACGCTGTATTGAATCGCGACGCAATTTGTGTGTTCCATCGTCATTAACAGGCTCTGAACGTTACAATTAATTGTCAGTTTTGCGTCGTATTCGAAAATCTAGACTCACAGGAGAACGAGCATATGGTGCCCGAGGCAGCACTAGACCCTTGGAGACAAGTCGGCTGTAGGACGATGTATTGAATCGCGACGCAATTTGTGTGTTCCATCGTCATTAACAGGCTCTGAACGTTACAATTCACTGTCAGTTTTGCGTCGGATTCGAAAATCTAGACTCACAGGAGAACGAGCATATGGTGCCCGAGGCAGCACTAGACCCTTGGAGACAAGTCGGCTGTAGGACGATGTATTGAATCGCGACGCAATTTGTGTGTTCCATCGTCATTAACAGGCTCTGAACGTTACAATTAACTGTCAGTTTTGCGTCGGATTCGAAAATCTAGACTCACAGGAGAACGACCATAAGGTGCCCCGAGGCAGCACTAGACCCTTGGAGACAAGTCGGCTGGAGGACGATGTATTGAGTCGCGACGCAATTTGTGTGTCCCATCGTCATTAACAGGCTCTGAACGTTACAATTAACTGTCAGTTTTGCGTCGGATTCGAAAATCTAGACTCACAGGAGAACGAGCATATGGTGCCCGAGGCAGCACTAGACCCTTGGAGACAAGTCGGCTGTAGGACGATGTATTGAATCGCGACGCAGTTTGTGTGTTCCATCGTCATCAAGAGGCTCTGAACGTTACAATTCACTCTCAGTTTTGCGTCGGATTCGAAAATCTAGACTCACAGTAGAACGAGCATATGGTGCCCGAGGCAGCACTAGACCCTTGGAGACAAGTCGGCTGTAGGACGATGTATTGAGTCGCGACGCAATTTGTGTGTCCCATCGTCATTAACAGGCTCTGAACGTTACAATTCACTGTCAGTTTTGCGTCGGATTCGAAAATCTAGACTCACAGGAGAACGAGCATATGGTGCCCGAGGCAGCACTAGACCCTTGGAGACAAGTCGGCTGTCGGACGATGTATTGAATCGCGACGCAATTTGTGTGTTCCATCGTCATCAAGAGGCTCTGAACGTTACAATTCACTGTCAGTTTTGCGTCGGATTCGAAAATCTAGACTCACAGGAGAACGAGCATATGGTGCACGAGGCAGCACTAGACCCTTGGAGACAAGTCGACTGTAGGACGATGTATTGAATCGCGACGCAATTTGTGTGTTCCATCGTCATTAACAGGCTCTGAACGTTACAATTAACTGTCAGTTTTGCGTCGGATTCGAAAATCTAGACTCACAGGAGAACGACCATTAGGTGCCCGAGGCAGCACTAGACCCTTGGAGACAAGTCGGCTGGAGGACGATGTATTGAGTCGCGACGCAATTTGTGTGTCCCATCGTCATTAACAGGCTCTGAACGTTACAATTAACTGTCAGTTTTGCGTCGGATTCGAAAATCTAGCCTCACAGGAGAACGAGCATATGGTGCCCGAGGCAGCACTAGACCCTTGGAGACAAGTCGGCTGTAGGACGATGTATTGAGTCGCGACGCAATTTGTGTGTTCCATCGTCATCAAGAGGCTCTGAACGTTACAATTCACTCTCAGTTTTGCGTCGGATTCGAAAATCTAGACTCACAGTAGAACGAGCATATGGTGCCCGAGGCAGCACTAGACCCTTGGAGACAAGTCGGCTGTAGGACGATGTATTGAGTCGCGACGCAATTTGTGTGTCCCATCGTCATTAACAGGCTCTGAACGTTACAATTCACTGTCAGTTTTACGTCGGATTCGAAAATCTAGCCTCACAGGAGAACGAGCATATGGTGCCCGAGGCAGCACTAGACCCTTGGAGACAAATCGGCTGTAGGACGATGTATTGAATCGCGACGCAATTTGTGTGTTCCATCGTCATCAAGAGGCTCTGAACGTTACAATACACTCTCAGTTTTGCGTCGGATTCGAAAATCTAGACTCACAGGAGAACGAGCGTATGTTGCCCGAGGCAGCACTAGACCCTTGGAGACAAGTCGGCTGTAGGACGATGTATTGAATCGCGACGCAATTTGTGTGTTCCATCGTCATTAACAGGCTCTGAACGTTACAATTAACTGTCAATTTTGCATCGCATTCGAAAAACTAGACTCACAGGAGAACGACCATAAGGTGCCCGAGGCAGCAATAGACCCTTGGAGACAAGTCGGCTGGAGGACGATGTATTGAGACGCGACGCAATCTGTGTGTCCCATCGTCATTAACAGGCTCTGAACGTTACAATTAACTGTCAGTTTTGCATCGCATTCGAAAAACTAGACTCACAGGAGAACGACCATAAGGTGCCCGAGGCAGCAATAGACCCTTGGAGACAAGTCGGCTGTAGGACGATGTATTGAATCGCGACGCAATTTGTGTGTTCCATCGTCATTAAGAGGCTCTGAACCTTACAATTAACGGTCAGTTTTGCGTCGGATTCGAAAATCTAGACTCACCGATGAACGAGCATAAGGTGCCCGAGGCAGCAATAGACCCTTCGAGACAAGTCGGCTGGAGGACGATGTATTGAATCGCGACGCAATTTGTGTGTTCCATCGTCATTAACAGGCTCTGAACGTTACAATTAATTGTCAGTTTTGCGTCGTATTCGAAAATCTAGACTCACAGGAGAACGAGCATATGGTGCCCGAGGCAGCACTAGACCCTTGGAGACAAGTCGGCTGTAGGACGATGTATTGAATCGCGACGCAATTTGTGTGTTCCATCGTCATTAACAGGCTCTGAACGTTACAATTCACTGTCAGTTTTGCGTCGGATTCGAAAATCTAGACTCACAGGAGAACGAGCATATGGTGCCCGAGGCAGCACTAGACCCTTGGAGACAAGTCGGCTGTAGGACGATGTATTGAATCGCGACGCAATTTGTGTGTTCCATCGTCATTAACAGGCTCTGAACGTTACAATTAACTGTTAGTTTTGCGTCGGATTCGAAAATCTAGACTCACAGGAGAACGACCATAAGGTGCCCGAGGCAGCACTAGACCCTTGGAGACAAGTCGGCTGGAGGACGATGTATTGAGTCGCGACGCAATTTGTGTGTCCCATCGTCATTAACAGGCTCTGAACGTTACAATTAACTGTCAGTTTTGCGTCGGATTCGAAAATCTAGACTCACAGGAGAACGAGCATATGGTGCCCGAGGCAGCACTAGACCCTTGGAGACAAGTCGGCTGTAGGACGATGTATTGAATCGCGACGCAGTTTGTGTGTTCCATCGTCATCAAGAGGCTCTGAACGTTACAATTCACTCTCAGTTTTGCGTCGGATTCGAAAATCTAGACTCACAGTAGAACGAGCATATGGTGCCCGAGGCAGCACTAGACCCTTGGAGACAAGTCGGCTGTAGGACGATGTATTGAGTCGCGACGCAATTTGTGTGTCCCATCGTCATTAACAGGCTCTGAACGTTACAATTCACTGTCAGTTTTGCGTCGGATTCGAAAATCTAGACTCACAGGAGAACGAGCATATGGTGCCCGAGGCAGCACTAGACCCTTGGAGACAAGTCGGCTGTCGGACGATGTATTGAATCGCGACGCAATTTGTGTGTTCCATCGTCATCAAGAGGCTCTGAACGTTACAATTCACTGTCAGTTTTGCGTCGGATTCGAAAATCTAGACTCACAGGAGAACGAGCATATGGTGCACGAGGCAGCACTAGACCCTTGGAGACAAGTCGACTGTAGGACGATGTATTGAATCGCGACGCAATTTGTGTGTTCCATCGTCATTAACAGGCTCTGAACGTTACAATTAACTGTCAGTTTTGCGTCGGATTCGAAAATCTAGACTCACAGGAGAACGACCATTAGGTGCCCGAGGCAGCACTAGACCCTTGGAGACAAGTCGGCTGGAGGACGATGTATTGAGTCGCGACGCAATTTGTGTGTCCCATCGTCATTAACAGGCTCTGAACGTTACAATTAACTGTCAGTTTTGCGTCGGATTCGAAAATCTAGCCTCACAGGAGAACGAGCATATGGTGCCCGAGGCAGCACTAGACCCTTGGAGACAAGTCGGCTGTAGGACGATGTATTGAATCGCGACGCAATTTGTGTGTTCCATCGTCATCAAGAGGCTCTGAACGTTACAATTCACTCTCAGTTTTGCGTCGGATTCGAAAATCTAGACTCACAGTAGAACGAGCATATGGTGCCCGAGGCAGCACTAGACCCTTGGAGACAAGTCGGCTGTAGGACGATGTATTGAGTCGCGACGCAATTTGTGTGTCCCATCGTCATTAACAGGCTCTGAACGTTACAATTCACTGTCAGTTTTGCGTCGGATTCGAAAATCTAGCCTCACAGGAGAACGAGCATATGGTGCCCGAGGCAGCACTAGACCCTTGGAGACAAGTCGGCTGTAGGACGATGTATTGAATCGCGACGCAATTTGTGTGTTCCATCGTCATCAAGAGGCTCTGAACGTTACAATTCACTGTCAGTTTTGCGTCGGATTCGAAAATCTAGACTCACAGGAGAACGAGCATATGGTGCCCGAGGCAGCACTAGACCCTTGGAGACAAGTCGGCTGTAGGACGATGTATTGACTCGCGACGCAATTTGTGTGTTCCATCGTCATTAACAGGCTCTGAACGTTACAATTCACTGTCAGTTTTGCGTCGGATTCGAAAATCTAGACTCACAGGAGAACGAGCATATGGTGCCCGAGGCAGCACTAGACCCTTGGAGACAAGTCGGCTGTAGGACGATGTATTGAATCGCGACGCAATTTGTGTGTTCCATCGTCATTAACAGGCTCTGAACGTTACAATTAACTGTCAGTTTTGCGTCGGATTCGAAAATCTAGACTCACAGGAGAACGACCATTAGGTGCCCGAGGCAGCACTAGACCCTTGGAGACAAGTCGGCTGGAGGACGATGTATTGAGTCGCGACGCAATTTGTGTGTCCCATCGTCATTAACAGGCTCTGAACGTTACAATTAACTGTCAGTTTTGCGTCGGATTCGAAAATCTAGCCTCACAGGAGAACGAGCATATGGTGCCCGAGGCAGCACTAGACCCTTGGAGACAAGTCGGCTGTAGGACGATGTATTGAATCGCGACGCAATTTGTGTGTTCCATCGTCATCAAGAGGCTCTGAACGTTACAATTCACTCACAGTTTTGCGTCGGATTCGAAAATCTAGACTCACAGTAGAACGAGCATAAGGTGCCCGAGGCATCTTGGAGACAAGTCGGCTGGAGGACGATGTATTGAGACGCGACGCAATTTGTGTGTCCCATCGTCATTAACAGGCTCTGAACGTTACAATTAACTGTCAGTTTTGCATCGCATTCGAAAAACTAGACTCACAGGAGAACGACCATAAGGTGCCCGAGGCAGAAATAGACCCTTGGAGACAAGTCGGCTGTAGGACGATGTATTGAATCGCGACGCAATTTGTGTGTTCCATCGTCATTAAGAGGCTCTGAACCTTACAATTAACGGTCAGTTTTGCGTCGGATTCGAAAATCTAGACTCACCGATGAACGACCATAAGGTGCCCGAGGCAGCAATAGACCCTTCGAGACAAGTCGGCTGGAGGACGATGTATTGAATCCCGACGCAATTAGTGTGTTCCATCGTCATTAACAGGCTCTGAACGTTACAATTAATTGTCAGTTTTGCGTCGTATTCGAAAATCTAGACTCACAGGAGAACGAGCATATGGTGCCCGAGGCAGCACTAGACCCTTCGAGACAAGTCGGCTGTAGGACGATGTATTGAATCGCGACGCAATTTGTGTGCTCCATCGTCATTAAGAGGCTCTGAACGTTACAATTGTCAGTTTTGCGCCGGATTCGAAAAACTAGACTCATAGGAGAACGACCATAAGGTGCCCGAGGCATCAATAGACCCTTGGAGACAAGTCGGCTGGAGGACGATGTATTGAGACGCGACGCAATTTGTGTGTCCCATCGTCATTAACAGGCTCTGAACGTTACAATTAACTGTCAGTTTTGCATCGCATTCGAAAAACTAGACTCACAGGAGAACGACCATAAGGTGCCCGAGGCAGCAATAGACCCTTGGAGACAAGTCGGCTGTAGGACTATGTATTGAATCGCGACGCAATTTGTGTGTTCCATCGTCATTAAGAGGCTCTGAACCTTACAATTAACGGTCAGTTTTGCGTCGGATTCGAAAATCTAGACTCACCGATGAACGACCATAAGGTGCCCGAGGCAGCAATAGACCCTTCGAGACAAGTCGGCTGGAGGACGATGTATTGAATCGCGACGCAATTTGTGTGTTCCATCGTCATTAACACGCTCTGAACGTTACAATTAATTGTCAGTTTTGCGTCGTATTCGAAAATCTAGACTCACAGGAGAACGAGCATATGGTGCCCGAGGCAGCACTAGACCCTTGGAGACAAGTCGGCTGTAGGACGATGTATTGAATCGCGACGCAATTTGTGTGCTCCATCGTCATTAAGAGGCTCTGAACGTTACAATTAACTGTCAGTTTTGCGCCGGATTCGAAAAACTAGACTCATAGGAGAACGACCAAGAGGTGCCTGGAGCAGCAATACTACCTCGGAGACATGTCGGCTGGAGGACGATGTATTGAATCGCGACGCAATTTGTGTGTTCCATCGTCAGTATCAGGCTCTGAACGTTACAATTAACTGTCAGTTTTGCGCCGGATTCGAAAATCTAGACTCACAGGAGAACGACCATAAGGTGCCCGAGGCAGCACTAGACCCTTGGAGACAAGTCGGCTGGAGGACGATGTATTGAGTCGCGACGCAATTTGTGTGTCCCATCGTCATTAACAGGCTCTGAACGTTAGAATTCACTGTCAGTTTTTCGTCGGATTCGAAAATCTAGACTCACAGGAGAACGAGCATATGGTGCCCGAGGCAGCACTAGACCCTTGGAGACAAGTCGGCTGTAGGACGATGTATTGAATCGCGACGCAATTTGTGTGTTCCATCGTCATCAAGAGGCTCTGAACGTTACAATTCACTGTCAGTTTTGCGTCGGATTCGAAATCTAGACTCACAGGAGAACGAGCGTATGTTGCCCGAGGCAGCACTAGACCCTTGGAGACAAGTCGGCTGTAGGACGATGTATTGAATCGCGACGCAATTTGTGTGTTCCATCGTCATTAACAGGCTCTGAACGTTACAATTAACTGTCAATTTTGCATCGCATTCGAAAAACTAGACTCACAGGAGAACGACCATAAGGTGCCCGAGGCAGCAATAGACCCTTGGAGACAAGTCGGCTGGAGGACGATGTATTGAGACGCGACGCAATTTGTGTGTCCCATCGTCATTAACAGGCTCTGAACGTTACAATTAACTGTCAGTTTTGCATCGCATTCGAAAAACTAGACTCACAGGAGAACGACCATAAGGTGCCCGAGGCAGCAATAGACCCTTGGAGACAAGTCGGCTGTAGGACGATGTATTGAATCGCGACGCAATTTGTGTGTTCCATCGTCATTAACAGGCTCTGAACCTTACAATTAACGGTCAGTTTTGCGTCGGATTCGAAAATCTAGACTCACCGATGAACGAGCATAAGGTGCCCGAGGCAGCAATAGACCCTTCGAGACAAGTCGGCTGGAGGACGATGTATTGAATCGCGACGCAATTTGTGTGTTCCATCGTCATTAACAGGCTCTGAACGTTACAATTAATTGTCAGTTTTGCGTCGTATTCGAAAATCTAGACTCACAGGAGAACGAGCATATGGTGCCCGAGGCAGCACTAGACCCTTGGAGACAAGTCGGCTGTAGGACGATGTATTGAATCGCGACGCAATTTGTGTGTTCCATCGTCATTAACAGGCTCTGAACGTTACAATTCACTGTCAGTTTTGCGTCGGATTCGAAAATCTAGACTCACAGGAGAACGAGCATATGGTGCCCGAGGCAGCACTAGACCCTTGGAGACAAGTCGGCTGTAGGACGATGTATTGAATCGCGACGCAATTTGTGTGTTCCATCGTCATTAACAGGCTCTGAACGTTACAATTCACTGTCAGTTTTGCGTCGGATTCGAAAATCTAGACTCACAGGAGAACGAGCGTATGTTGCCCGAGGCAGCACTAGACCCTTGGAGACAAGTCGGCTGTAGGACGATGTATTGAATCGCGACGCAATTTGTGTGTTCCATCGTCATTAACAGGCTCTGAACGTTACAATTAACTGTCAATTTTGCATCGCATTCGAAAAACTAGACTCACAGGAGAACGACCATAAGGTGCCCGAGGCAGCAATAGACCCTTGGAGACAAGTCGGCTGGAGGACGATGTATTGAGACGCGACGCAATTTGTGTGTCCCATCGTCATTAACAGGCTCTGAACGTTACAATTAACTGTCAGTTTTGCATCGCATTCGAAAAACTAGACTCACAGGAGAACGACCATAAGGTGCCCGAGGCAGCAATAGACCCTTGGAGACAAGTCGGCTGTAGGACGATGTATTGAGTCGCGACGCAATTTGTGTGTCCCATCGTCATTAACAGGCTCTGAACGTTACAATTCACTGTCAGTTTTGCGTCGGATTCGAAAATCTAGACTCACAGGAGAACGAGCATATGGTGCCCGAGGCAGCACTAGACCCTTGGAGACAAGTCGGCTGTAGGACGATTTATTGAATCGCGACGCAATTTGTGTGTTCCATCGTCATCAAGAGGCTCTGAACGTTACAATTCACTGTC
Source organism: Schistocerca nitens (assembly GCF_023898315.1). NCBI lineage: Eukaryota > Metazoa > Arthropoda > Insecta > Orthoptera > Acrididae > Schistocerca > Schistocerca nitens. The sequence continues at coordinate 1,622,281 of NC_064624.1, forward strand.
AGTTTTGCGTCGGATTCGAAAATCTAGACTCACAGGAGAACGAGCATATGGTGCACGAGGCAGCACTAGACCCTTGGAGACAAGTCGGCTGTAGGACGATGTATTGAATCGCGACGCAATTTGTGTGTTCCATCGTCATTAACAGGCTCTGAACGTTACAATTAACTGTCAGTTTTGCGTCGGATTCGAAAATCTAGACACACAGGAGAACGACCATTAGGTGCCCGAGGCAGCACTAGACCCTTGGAGACAAGTCGGCTGGAGGACGATGTATTGAGTCGCGACGCAATTTGTGTGTCCCATCGTCATTAACAGGCTCTGAACGTTACAATTAACTGTCAGTTTTGCGTCGGATTCGAAAATCTAGCCTCACAGGAGAACGAGCATATGGTGCCAGAGGCAGCACTAGACCCTTGGAGACAAGTCGGCTGTAGGACGATGTATTGAATCGCGACGCAATTTGTGTGTTCCATCGTCATCAAGAGGCTCTGAACGTTACAATTCACTCTCAGTTTTGCGTCGGATTCGAAAATCTAGACTCACAGTAGAACGAGCATATGGTGCCCGAGGCAGCACTAGACCCTTGGAGACAAGTCGGCTGTAGGACGATGTATTGAGTCGCGACGCAATTTGTGTGTCCCATCGTCATTAACAGGCTCTGAACGTTACAATTCACTGTCAGTTTTGCGTCGGATTCGAAAATCTAGCCTCACAGGAGAACGAGCATATGGTGCCCGAGGCAGCACTAGACCCTTGGAGACAAGTCGGCTGTAGGACGATGTATTGAATCGCGACGCAATTTGTGTGTTCCATCGTCATCAAGAGGCTCTGAACGTTACAATTCACTGTCAGTTTTGCGTCGGATTCGAAAATCTAGACTCACAGGAGAACGAGCATATGGTGCCCGAGGCAGCACTAGACCCTTGGAGACAAGTCGGCTGTAGGACGATGTATTGACTCGCGACGCAATTTGTGTGTTCCATCGTCATTAACAGGCTCTGAACGTTACAATTCACTGTCAGTTTTGCGTCGGATTCGAAAATCTAGACTCACAGGAGAACGAGCATATGGTGCCCGAGGCAGCACTAGACCCTTGGAGACAAGTCGGCTGTAGGACGATGTATTGAATCGCGACGCAATTTGTGTGTTCCATCGTCATTAAGAGGCTCTGAACGTTACAATTAACTGTCAATTTTGCATCGCATTCGAAAAACTAGACTCACAGGAGAACGACCATAAGGTGCCCGAGGCATCAATAGACCCTTGGAGACAAGTCGGCTGGAGGACGATGTGTTGAGACGCGACGCAATTTGTGTGTCCCATCGTCATTAACAGGCTGTGAACGTTACAATTAACTGTCAGTTTTGCATCGCATTCGAAAAACTAGACTCACAGGAGAACGACCATAAGGTGCCCGAGGCAGCTATAGACCCTTGGAGACAAGTCGGCTGTAGGACGATGTATTGAATCGCGACGCAATTTGTGTGTTCCATCGTCATTAAGAGGCTCTGAACCTTACAATTAACGGTCAGTTTTGCGTCGGATTCGAAAATCTAGACTCACCGATGAACGACCATAAGGTGCCCGAGGCAGCAATAGACCCTTCGAGACAAGTCGGCTGGAGGACGATGTATTGAATCGCGACGCAATTTGTGAGTTCCATCGTCATTAACAGGCTCTGAACGTTACAATTAATTGTCAGTTTTGCGTCGTATTCGAAAATCTAGACTCACAGGAGAACGAGCATATGGTGCCCGAGGCAGCACTAGACCCTTGGAGACAAGTCGGCTGTAGGACGATGTATTGAATCGCGACGCAATTTGTGTGCTCCATCGTCATTAAGAGGCTCTGAACGTTACAATTAACTGTCAGTTTTGCGCCGGATTCGAAAAACTAGACTCATAGGAGAACGACCATAAGGTGCCCGAGGCATCAATAGACCCTTGGAGACAAGTCGGCTGGAGGACGATGTATTGAGACGCGACGCAATTAGTGTGTCCCATCGTCATTAACAGGCTCTGAACGTTACAATTAACTGTCAGTTTTGCATCGCATTCGAAAAACTAGACTCACAGGAGAACGACCATAAGGTGCCCGAGGCAGCAATAGACCCTTGGAGACAAGTCGGCTGTAGGACTATGTATTGAATCGCGACGCAATTTGTGTGTTCCATCGTCATTAAGAGGCTCTGAACCTTACAATTAACGGTCAGTTTTGCGTCGGATTCGAAAATCTAGACTCACCGATGAACGACCATAAGGTGCCCGAGGCAGCAATAGACCCTTCGAGACAAGTCGGCTGGAGGACGATGTATTGAATCGCGACGCAATTTGTGTGTTCCATCGTCATTAACACGCTCTGAACGTTACAATTAATTGTCAGTTTTGCGTCGTATTCGAAAATCTAGACTCACAGGAGAACGAGCATATGGTGCCCGAGGCAGCACTAGACCCTTGGAGACAAGTCGGCTGTAGGACGGTGTATTGAATCGCGACGCAATTTGTGTGCTCCATCGTCATTAAGAGGCTCTGAACGTTACAATTAACTGTCAGTTTTGCGCCGGATTCGAAAAACTAGACTCATAGGAGAACGACCAAGAGGTGCCTGGAGCAGCAATACTACCTCGGAGACATGTCGGCTGGAGGACGATGTATTGAATCGCGACGCAATTTGTGTGTTCCATCGTCAGTATCAGGCTCTGAACGTTACAATTAACTGTCAGTTTTGCGTCGGATTCGAAAATCTAGACTCACAGGAGAACGACCATAAGGTGCCCGAGGCAGCACTAGACCCTTGGAGACAAGTCGGCTGGAGGACGATGTATTGAGTCGCGACGCAATTTGTGTGTCCCATCGTCATTAACAGGCTCTGAACGTTACAATTCACTGTCAGTTTTGCGTCGGATTCGAAAATCTAGACTCACAGGAGAACGAGCGTATGTTGCCCGAGGCAGCACTAGACCCTTGGAGACAAGTCGGCTGTAGGACGATGTATTGAATCGCGACGCAATTTGTGTGTTCCATCGTCATTAACAGGCTCTGAACGTTACAATTAACTGTCAATTTTGCATCGCATTCGAAAAACTAGACTCACAGGAGAACGACCATAAGGTGCCCGAGGCAGCAATAGACCCTTGGAGACAAGTCGGCTGGAGGACGATGTATTGAGACGCGACGCAATTTGTGTGTCCCATCGTCATTAACAGGCTCTGAACGTTACAATTAACTGTCAGTTTTGCATCGCATTCGAAAAACTAGACTCACAGGAGAACGACCATAAGGTGCCCGAGGCAGCAATAGACCCTTGGAGACAAGTCGGCTGTAGGACGATGTATTGAATCGCGACGCAATTTGTGTGTTCCATCGTCATTAACAGGCTCTGAACCTTACAATTAACGGTCAGTTTTGCGTCGGATTCGAAAATCTAGACTCACCGATGAACGAGCATAAGGTGCCCGAGGCAGCAATAGACCCTTCGAGACAAGTCGGCTGGAGGACGATGTATTGAATCGCGACGCAATTTGTGTGTTCCATCGTCATTAACAGGCTCTGAACGTTACAATTAATTGTCAGTTTTGCGTCGTATTCGAAAATCTAGACTCACAGGAGAACGAGCATATGGTGCCCGAGGCAGCACTAGACCCTTGGAGACAAGTCGGCTGTAGGACGATGTATTGAATCGCGACGCAATTTGTGTGTTCCATCGTCATTAACAGGCTCTGAACGTTACAATTCACTGTCAGTTTTGCGTCGGATTCGAAAATCTAGACTCACAGGAGAACGAGCATATGGTGCCCGAGGCAGCACTAGACCCTTGGAGACAAGTCGGCTGTAGGACGATGTATTGAATCGCGACGCAATTTGTGTGTTCCATCGTCATTAACAGGCTCTGAACGTTACAATTCACTGTCAGTTTTGCGTCGGATTCGAAAATCTAGACTCACAGGAGAACGAGCGTATGTTGCCCGAGGCAGCACTAGACCCTTGGAGGCAAGTCGGCTGTAGGACGATGTATTGAATCGCGACGCAATTTGTGTGTTCCATCGTCATTAACAGGCTCTGAACGTTACAATTAACTGTCAATTTTGCATCGCATTCGAAAAACTAGACTCACAGGAGAACGACCATAAGGTGCCCGAGGCAGCAATAGACCCTTGGAGACAAGTCGGCTGGAGGACGATGTATTGAGACGCGACGCATTTTGTGTGTCCCATCGTCATTAACAGGCTCTGAACGTTACAATTAACTGGCAGTTTTGCATCGCATTCGAAAAACTAGACTCACAGGAGAACGACCATAAGGTGCCCGAGGCAGCAATAGACCCTTGGAGACAAGTCGGCTGTAGGACGATGTATTGAGTCGCGACGCAATTTGTGTGTCCCATCGTCATTAACAGGCTCTGAACGTTACAATTCACTGTCAGTTTTGCGTCGGATTCGAAAATCTAGACTCACAGGAGAACGAGCATATGGTGCCCGAGGCAGCACTAGACCCTTGGAGACAAGTCGGCTGTAGGACGATTTATTGAATTGCGACGCAATTTGTGTGTTCCATCGTCATCAAGAGGCTCTGAACGTTACAATTCACTGTCAGTTTTGCGTCGGATTCGAAAATCTAGACTCACAGGAGAACGAGCATATGGTGCACGAGGCAGCACTAGACCCTTGGAGACAAGTCGGCTGTAGGACGATGTATTGAATCGCGACGCAATTTGTGTGTTCCATCGTCATTAACAGGCTCTGAACGTTACAATTAACTGTCAGTTTTGCGTCGGATTCGAAAATCTAGACACACAGGAGAACGACCATTAGGTGCCCGAGGCAGCACTAGACCCTTGGAGACAAGTCGGCTGGAGGACGATGTATTGAGTCGCGACGCAATTTGTGTGTCCCATCGTCATTAACAGGCTCTGAACGTTACAATTAACTGTCAGTTTTGCGTCGGATTCGAAAATCTAGCCTCACAGGAGAACGAGCATATGGTGCCAGAGGCAGCACTAGACCCTTGGAGACAAGTCGGCTGTAGGACGATGTATTGAATCGCGACGCAATTTGTGTGTTCCATCGTCATCAAGAGGCTCTGAACGTTACAATTCACTCTCAGTTTTGCGTCGGATTCGAAAATCTAGACTCACAGTAGAACGAGCATATGGTGCCCGAGGCAGCACTAGACCCTTGGAGACAAGTCGGCTGTAGGACGATGTATTGAGTCGCGACGCAATTTGTGTGTCCCATCGTCATTAACAGGCTCTGAACGTTACAATTCACTGTCAGTTTTGCGTCGGATTCGAAAATCTAGCCTCACAGGAGAACGAGCATATGGTGCCCGAGGCAGCACTAGACCCTTGGAGACAAGTCGGCTGTAGGACGATGTATTGAATCGCGACGCAATTTGTGTGTTCCATCGTCATCAAGAGGCTCTGAACGTTACAATTCACTGTCAGTTTTGCGTCGGATTCGAAAATCTAGACTCACAGGAGAACGAGCATATGGTGCCCGAGGCAGCACTAGACCCTTGGAGACAAGTCGGCTGTAGGACGATGTATTGACTCGCGACGCAATTTGTGTGTTCCATCGTCATTAACAGGCTCTGAACGTTACAATTCACTGTCAGTTTTGCGTCGGATTCGAAAATCTAGACTCACAGGAGAACGAGCATATGGTGCCCGAGGCAGCACTAGACCCTTGGAGACAAGTCGGCTGTAGGACGATGTATTGAATCGCGACGCAATTTGTGTGTTCCATCGTCATTAAGAGGCTCTGAACGTTACAATTAACTGTCAATTTTGCATCGCATTCGAAAAACTAGACTCACAGGAGAACGACCATAAGGTGCCCGAGGCATCAATAGACCCTTGGAGACAAGTCGGCTGGAGGACGATGTGTTGAGACGCGACGCAATTTGTGTGTCCCATCGTCATTAACAGGCTGTGAACGTTACAATTAACTGTCAGTTTTGCATCGCATTCGAAAAACTAGACTCACAGGAGAACGACCATAAGGTGCCCGAGGCAGCAATAGACCCTTGGAGACAAGTCGGCTGTAGGACGATGTATTGAATCGCGACGCAATTTGTGTGTTCCATCGTCATTAAGAGGCTCTGAACCTTACAATTAACGGTCAGTTTTGCGTCGGATTCGAAAATCTAGACTCACCGATGAACGACCATAAGGTGCCCGAGGCAGCAATAGACCCTTCGAGACAAGTCGGCTGGAGGACGATGTATTGAATCGCGACGCAATTTGTGAGTTCCATCGTCATTAACAGGCTCTGAACGTTACAATTAATTGTCAGTTTTGCGTCGTATTCGAAAATCTAGACTCACAGGAGAACGAGCATATGGTGCCCGAGGCAGCACTAGACCCTTGGAGACAAGTCGGCTGTAGGACGATGTATTGAATCGCGACGCAATTTGTGTGCTCCATCGTCATTAAGAGGCTCTGAACGTTACAATTAACTGTCAGTTTTGCGCCGGATTCGAAAAACTAGACTCATAGGAGAACGACCATAAGGTGCCCGAGGCATCAATAGACCCTTGGAGACAAGTCGGCTGGAGGACGATGTATTGAGACGCGACGCAATTAGTGTGTCCCATCGTCATTAACAGGCTCTGAACGTTACAATTAACTGTCAGTTTTGCATCGCATTCGAAAAACTAGACTCACAGGAGAACGACCATAAGGTGCCCGAGGCAGCAATAGACCCTTGGAGACAAGTCGGCTGTAGGACTATGTATTGAATCGCGACGCAATTTGTGTGTTCCATCGTCATTAAGAGGCTCTGAACCTTACAATTAACGGTCAGTTTTGCGTCGGATTCGAAAATCTAGACTCACCGATGAACGACCATAAGGTGCCCGAGGCAGCAATAGACCCTTCGAGACAAGTCGGCTGGAGGACGATGTATTGAATCGCGACGCAATTTGTGTGTTCCATCGTCATTAACACGCTCTGAACGTTACAATTAATTGTCAGTTTTGCGTCGTATTCGAAAATCTAGACTCACAGGAGAACGAGCATATGGTGCCCGAGGCAGCACTAGACCCTTGGAGACAAGTCGGCTGTAGGACGGTGTATTGAATCGCGACGCAATTTGTGTGCTCCATCGTCATTAAGAGGCTCTGAACGTTACAATTAACTGTCAGTTTTGCGCCGGATTCGAAAAACTAGACTCATAGGAGAACGACCAAGAGGTGCCTGGAGCAGCAATACTACCTCGGAGACATGTCGGCTGGAGGACGATGTATTGAATCGCGACGCAATTTGTGTGTTCCATCGTCAGTATCAGGCTCTGAACGTTACAATTAACTGTCAGTTTTGCGTCGGATTCGAAAATCTAGACTCACAGGAGAACGACCATTAGGTGCCCGAGGCAGCACTAGACCCTTGGAGACAAGTCGGCTGGAGGACGATGTATTGAGTCGCGACGCAATTTGTGTGTCCCATCGTCATTAACAGGCGCTGAACGTTACAATTCACTGTCAGTTTTGCGTCGGATTCGAAAATCTAGACTCACAGGAGAACGAGCATATGGTGCCCGAGGCAGCACTAGACCCTTGGAGACAAGTCGGCTGTAGGACGATGTATTGAGTCGCGACGCAATTTGTGTGTTCCATCGTCATCAAGAGGCTTTGAACGTTACAATTCACTGTCAGTTTTGCGTCGGATTCGAAAATCTAGACTCACAGGAGAACGAGCGTATGTTGCCCGAGGCAGCACTAGACCCTTGGAGACAAGTCGGCTGTAGGACGATGTATTGAATCGCGACGCAATTTGTGTGTTCCATCGTCATTAACAGGCTCTGAACGTTACAATTAACTGTCAGTTTTGCGTCGGATTCGAAAATCTAGACTCACAGGAGAACGACCATTAGGTGCCCGAGGCAGCACTAGACCCTTGGAGACAAGTCGGCTGGAGGACGATGTATTGAGTCGCGACGCAATTTGTGTGTCCCATCGTCATTAACAGGCTCTGAACGTTACAATTAACTGTCAGTTTTGCGTCGGATTCGAAAATCTAGCCTCACAGGAGAACGAGCATATGGTGCCCGAGGCAGCACTAGACCCTTGGAGATAAGTCGCCTGTAGGACGATGTATTGAATCGCGACGCAATTTGTGTGTTCCATCGTCATTAAGAGGCTCTGAACGTTACAATTAATTGTCAGTTTTGCGCCGGATTCGAAAAACTAGACTCATAGGAGAACGACCAAGAGGTGCCTGGAGCAGCAATACTACCTCGGAGACATGTCGGCTGGAGGACGATGTATTGAATCGCGACGCAATTTGTGTGTTCCATCGTCATTAACAGGCTCTGAACGTTACAATTAACTGTCAATTTTGCATCGCATTCGAAAAACTAGACTCACAGGAGAACGACCATAAGGTGCCCGAGGCAGCAATAGACCCTTGGAGACAAGTCGGCTGGAGGACGATGTATTGAGACGCGACGCAATTTGTGTGTCCCATCGTCATTAACAGGCTCTGAACGTTACAATTAACTGTCAGTTTTGCATCGCATTCGAAAAACTAGACTCACAGGAGAACGACCATAAGGTGCCCGAGGCAGCAATAGACCCTTGGAGACAAGTCGGCTGTAGGACGATGTATTGAATCGCGACGCAATTTGTGTGTTCCATCGTCATTAAGAGGCTCTGAACCTTACAATTAACGGTCAGTTTTGCGTCGGATTCGAAAATCTAGACTCACCGATGAACGAGCATAAGGTGCCCGAGGCAGCAATAGACCCTTCGAGACAAGTCGGCTGGAGGACGATGTATTGAATCGCGACGCAATTTGTGTGTTCCATCGTCATTAACAGGCTCTGAACGTTACAATTAATTGTCAGTTTTGCGTCGTATTCGAAAATCTAGACTCACAGGAGAACGAGCATATGGTGCCCGAGGCAGCACTAGACCCTTGGAGACAAGTCGGCTGTAGGACGATGTATTGAATCGCGACGCAATTTGTGTGCTCCATCGTCATTAAGAGGCTCTGAACGTTACAATTAACTGTCAGTTTTGCGCCGGATTCGAAAAACTAGACTCATAGGAGAACGACCATAAGGTGCCCGAGGCATCAATAGACCCTTGGAGACAAGTCGGCTGGAGGACGATGTATTGAGACGCGACGCAATTTGTGTGTCCCATCGTCATTAACAGGCTCTGAACGTTACAATTAACTGTCAGTTTTGCATCGCATTCGAAAAACTAGACTCACAGGAGAACGACCATAAGGTGCCCGAGGCAGCAATAGACCCTTGGAGACAAGTCGGCTGTAGGACTATGTATTGAATCGCGACGCAATTTGTGTGTTCCATCGTCATTAAGAGGCTCTGAACCTTACAATTAACGGTCAGTTTTGCGTCGGATTCGAAAATCTAGACTCACCGATGAACGACCATAAGGTGCCCGAGGCAGCAATAGACCCTTCGAGACAAGTCGGCTGGAGGACGATGTATTGAATCGCGACGCAATTTGTGTGTTCCATCGTCATTAACACGCTCTGAACGTTACAATTAATTGTCAGTTTTGCGTCGTATTCGAAAATCTAGACTCACAGGAGAACGAGCATATGGTGCCCGAGGCAGCACTAGACCCTTGGAGACAAGTCGGCTGTAGGACGGTGTATTGAATCGCGACGCAATTTGTGTGCTCCATCGTCATTAAGAGGCTCTGAACGTTACAATTAACTGTCAGTTTTGCGCCGGATTCGAAAAACTAGACTCATAGGAGAACGACCAAGAGGTGCCTGGAGCAGCAATACTACCTCGGAGACATGTCGGCTGGAGGACGATGTATTGAATCGCGACGCAATTTGTGTGTTCCATCGTCAGTATCAGGCTCTGAACGTTACAATTAACTGTCAGTTTTGCGTCGGATTCGAAAATCTAGACTCACAGGAGAACGACCATAAGGTGCCCGAGGCAGCACTAGACCCTTGGAGACAAGTCGGCTGGAGGACGATGTATTGAGTCGCGACGCAATTTGTGTGTCCCATCGTCATTAACAGGCTCTGAACGTTACAATTCACTGTCAGTTTTGCGTCGGATTCGAAAATCTAGACTCACAGGAGAACGAGCATATGGTGCCCGAGGCAGCACTAGACCCTTGGAGACAAGTCGGCTGTAGGACGATGTATTGAATCGCGACGCAATTTGTGTGTTCCATCGTCATCAAGAGGCTCTGAACGTTACAATTCACTGTCAGTTTTGCGTCGGATTCGAAAATCTAGACTCACAGGAGAACGAGCGTATGTTGCCCGAGGCAGCACTAGACCCTTGGAGACAAGTCGGCTGTAGGACGATGTATTGAATCGCGACGCAATTTGTGTGTTCCATCGTCATTAACAGGCTCTGAACGTTACAATTAACTGTCAATTTTGCATCGCATTCGAAAAACTAGACTCACAGGAGAACGACCATAAGGTGCCCGAGGCAGCAATAGACCCTTGGAGACAAGTCGGCTGGAGGACGATGTATTGAGACGCGACGCAATTTGTGTGTCCCATCGTCATTAACAGGCTCTGAACGTTACAATTAACTGTCAGTTTTGCATCGCATTCGAAAAACTAGACTCACAGGAGAACGACCATAAGGTGCCCGAGGCAGCAATAGACCCTTGGAGACAAGTCGGCTGTAGGACGATGTATTGAATCGCGACGCAATTTGTGTGTTCCATCGTCATTAAGAGGCTCTGAACCTTACAATTAACGGTCAGTTTTGCGTCGGATTCGAAAATCTAGACTCACCGATGAACGAGCATAAGGTGCCCGAGGCAGCAATAGACCCTTCGAGACAAGTCGGCTGGAGGACGATGTATTGAATCGCGACGCAATTTGTGTGTTCCATCGTCATTAACAGGCTCTGAACGTTACAATTAATTGTCAGTTTTGCGTCGTATTCGAAAATCTAGACTCACAGGAGAACGAGCATATGGTGCCCGAGGCAGCACTAGACCCTTGGAGACAAGTCGGCTGTAGGACGATGTATTGAATCGCGACGCAATTTGTGTGCTCCATCGTCATTAAGAGGCTCTGAACGTTACAATTAACTGTCAGTTTTGCGCCGGATTCGAAAAACTAGACTCATAGGAGAACGACCAAGAGGTGCCTGGAGCAGCAATACTACCTCGGAGACATGTCGGTTGGAGGACGATGTATTGAATCGCGACGCAATTTGTGTGTTCCATCGTCATCAAGAGGCTCTGAACGTTACAAGTCACTGTCAGTTTTGCGTCGGATTCGAAAATCTAGACTCACAGGAGAACGAGCATATGGTGCCCGAGGCAGCATTAGACCCTTGGAGACAAGTCGGCTGTAGGACGATGTATTGAATCGCGACGCAATTTGTGTGTTCCATCGTCATTAACAGGCTCTGAACGTTACAATTCACTGTCAGTTTTGCGTCGGATTCGAAAATCTAGACTCACAGGAGAACGAGCATATGGTGCCCGAGGCAGCACTAGACCCTTGGAGACAAGTCGGCTGTAGGACAATGTATTGAATCGCGACGCAATTTGTGTGTTCCATCGTCATCAACAGGCTCTGAACGTTACAATTCACTGTCAGTTTTGCGTCGGATTCGAAAATCTAGACTCACAGGAGAACGACCATAAGGTGCCCGAGGCAGCACTAGACCCTTGGAGACAAGTCGGCTGGAGGACGATGTATTGAGTCGCGACGCAATTTGTGTGTCCCATCGTCATTAACAGGCTCTGAACGTTACAATTCACTGTCAGTTTTGCGTCGGATTCGAAAATCTAGGCTCACAGGAGAACGAGCATATGGTGCCCGAGGCAGCAATAGACCCTTCGAGACAAGTCGGCTGGAGGACGATGTATTGAATCGCGACGCAATTTCTGTGTTCCATCGTCATCAAGAGGGTCTGAACGTTACAATTCACTCTCAGTTTTGCGTCGGATTCGAAAATCTAGACTCACCGATGAACGACCATAAGGTGCCCGAGGCAGCAATAGACCCTTGGAGACAAGTCGGCTGTAGGACGATGTATTGAATCGCGACGCAATTTGTGTGTTCCATCGTCATTAAGAGGCTCTGAACGTTACAATTAACTGTCAGTTTTGCGTCGGATTCGAAAATCTAGACTCACAGGAGAACGACCATAACGTGCCCGAGGCAGCAAAAGACCCTTGGAGACAAGTCGGCTGTAGGACGATGTATTGAGACGCGACGCAATTTGTGTGTCCCATCGTCATTAAGAGGCTCTGAACGTTACAATTAACTGTCAGTTTTGCGTCGGATTCGAAAATCTAGACTCACAGGAGAACGACCATAAGGTGCCCGAGGCAGCAATAGACCCTTGGAGACAAGTCGGCTGGCGGACGATGTATTGATTCGCGACGCAATTTGTGTGTTCCATCGTCATCAAGAGGCTCTGAACGCTACAATTCACTCTCAGTTTTGCGTCGGATTCGAAAATCTAGACTCACAGGAGAACGAGCATATGGTGCCCGAGGCAGCACTAGACCCTTGGAGACAAGTCGGCTGTAGGACGATGTATTGAATCGCGACGCAATTTGTGTGTTCCATCGTCATTAACAGGCTCTGAACCTTACAATTAACTGTCAGTTTTGCGTCGGATTCGAAAATCTAGACTCACAGGAGAACGAGCATATGGTGCCCGAGGCAGCACTAGACCCTTGGAGACAAGTCGGCTGTAGGACGATGTATTGAGTCGCGACGCAATTTGTGTGTCCCATCGTCATTAACAGGCTCTGAACGTTACAATTAACTGTCAGTTTTGCGTCGGATTCGAAAATCTAGACTCACAGGAGAACGACCATAAGGTGCCCGAGGCAGCAATAGACCCTTGGAGACAAGTCGGCTGGAGGACGATGTATTGAATCGCGACGCAATTTGTGTGTTCTATCGTCATTAAGAGGCTCTGAACGTTACAATTAACTGTCAGTTTTGCATCGCATTCGAAAAACTAGACTCAAAGGAGAACGACCATAAGGTGCCCGAGGCAGCAATAGACCCTTGGAGACAAGTCGGCTGGAGGACGATGTATTGAATCGCGACGCAATTTGTGTGTTCCATCGTCATCAAGAGGCTCTGAACGTTACAATTCACTGTCAGTTTTGCGTCGGATTCGAAAATCTAGACTCACCGATGAACGAGCATATGGTGCCCGAGGCGGCACTAGACCCTTGGAGACAAGTCGGCTGTAGGACGATGTATTGAGTCGCGACGCAATTTGTGTGTCCCATCGTCATTAACAGGCTCTGAACGTTACAATTCACTGTCAGTTTTGCGTCGGATTCGAAAATCTAGCCTCACAGGAGAACGAGCATATGGTGCCCGAGGCAGCACTAGACCCTTGGAGACAAGTCGGCTGTAGGACGATGTATTGAATCACGACGCAATTTGTGTGTTCCATCGTCATCAAGAGGCTCTGAACGTTACAATTCACTGTCAGTTTTGCGTCGGATTCGAAAATCTAGACTCACAGGAGAACGAGCATATGGTGCCCGAGGCAGCACTAGACCCTTGGAGACAAGTCGGCTGTAGGACGATGTATTGAATCGCGACGCAATTTGTGTGTTCCATCGTCATTAACAGGCTCTGAACGTTACAATTCACTGTCAGTTTTGCGTCGGATTCGAAAATCTAGACTCACAGGAGAACGAGCATATGGTGCCCGAGGCAGCACTAGACCCTTGGAGACAAGTCGGCTGTAGGACGATGTATTGAGTCGCGACGCAATTTGTGTGTCCCATCGTCATTAACAGGCTCTGAACGTTACAATTAACTGTCAGTTTTGCGTCGGATTCGAAAATCTAGCCTCACAGGAGAACGAGCATATGGTGCCCGAGGCAGCACTAGACCCTTGGAGACAAGTCGGCTGTAGGACGATGTATTGAATCGCGACGCAATTTGTGTGTTCCATCGTCATCAAGAGGCTCTGAACGTTACAATTAACTGTCAGTTTTGCATCGGATTCGAAAATCTAGACTCACAGTAGAACGAGCATATGGTGCCCGAAGCAGCACTAGACCCTTGGAGACAAGTCGGCTGTAGGACGATGTATTGAGTCGCGACGCAATTTGTGTGTCCCATCGTCATTAACAGGCTCTGAACGTTACAATTCACTGTCAGTTTTGCGTCGGATTCGAAAATCTAGCCTCACAGGAGAACGAGCATATGGTGCCCGAGGCAGCACTAGACCCTTGGAGACAAGTCGGCTGTAGGACGATGTATTGAATCGCGACGCAATTTGTGTGTTCCATCGTCATCAAGAGGCTCTGAACGTTACAATTCACTGTCAGTTTTGCGTCGGATTCGAAAATCTAGACTCACAGGAGAACGAGCATATGGTGCCCGAGGCAGCACTAGACCCTTGGAGACAAGTCGGCTGTAGGACGATGTATTGACTCGCGACGCAATTTGTGTGTTCCATCGTCATTAACAGGCTCTGAACGTTACAATTCACTGTCAGTTTTGCGTCGGATTCGAAAATCTAGACTCACAGGAGAACGAGCATATGGTGCCCGAGGCAGCACTAGACCCTTGGAGACAAGTCGGCTGTAGGACGATGTATTGAATCGCGACGCAATTTGTGTGTTCCATCGTCATTAAGAGGCTCTGAACGTTATAATTAACTGTCAATTTTGCATCGCATTCGAAAAACTAGACTCACAGGAGAACGACCATAAGGTGCCCGAGGCATCAATAGACCCTTGGAGACAAGTCGGCTGGAGGACGATGTATTGAGACGCGACGCAATTTGTGTGTCCCATCGTCATTAACAGGCTCTGAACGTTACAATTAACTGTCAGTTTTGCATCGCATTCGAAAAACTAGACTCACAGGAGAACGACCATAAGGTGCCCGAGGCAGCAATAGACCCTTGGAGACAAGTCGGCTGTAGGACGATGTATTGAATCGCGACGCAATTTGTGTGTTCCATCGTCATTAAGAGGCTCTGAACCTTACAATTAACGGTCAGTTTTGCGTCGGATTCGAAAATCTAGACTCACCGATGAACGACCATAAGGTGCCCGAGGCAGCAATAGACCCTTCGAGACAAGTCGGCTGGAGGACGATGTATTGAATCGCGACGCAATTTGTGTGTTCCATCGTCATTAACAGGCTCTGAACGTTACAATTAATTGTCAGTTTTGCGTCGTATTCGAAAATCTAGACTCACAGGAGAACGAGCATATGGTGCCCGAGGCAGCACTAGACCCTTGGAGACAAGTCGGCTGTAGGACGATGTATTGAATCGCGACGCAATTTGTGTGCTCCATCGTCATTAAGAGGCTCTGAACGTTACAATTAACTGTCAGTTTTGCGCCGGATTCGAAAAACTAGACTCATAGGAGAACGACCATAAGGTGCCCGAGGCATCAATAGACCCTTGGAGACAAGTCGGCTGGAGGACGATGTATTGAGACGCGACGCAATTTGTGTGTCCCATCGTCATTAACAGGCTCTGAACGTTACAATTAACTGTCACTTTTGCATCGCATTCGAAAAACTAGACTCACAGGAGAACGACCATAAGGTGCCCGAGGCAGCAATAGACCCTTGGAGACAAGTCGGCTGTAGGACTATGTATTGAATCGCGACGCAATTTGTGTGTTCCATCGTCATTAAGAGGCTCTGAACCTTACAATTAACGGTCAGTTTTGCGTCGGATTCGAAAATCTAGACTCACCGATGAACGAGCATAAGGTGCCCGAGGCAGCAATAGACCCTTCGAGACAAGTCGGCTGGAGGACGATGTATTGAATCGCGACGCAATTTGTGAGTTCCATCGTCATTAACAGGCTCTGAACGTTACAATTAATTGTCAGTTTTGCGTCGTATTCGAAAATCTAGACTCACAGGAGAACGAGCATATGGTGCCCGAGGCAGCACTAGACCCTTGGAGACAAGTCGGCTGTAGGACGATGTATTGAATCGCGACGCAATTTGTGTGCTCCATCGTCATTAAGAGGCTCTGAACGTTACAATTAACTGTCAGTTTTGCGCCGGATTCGAAAAACTAGACTCATAGGAGAACGACCAAGAGGTGCCTGGAGCAGCAATACTACCTCGGAGACATGTCGGTTGGAGGACGATGTATTGAATCGCGACGCAATTTGTGTGTTCCATCGTCATCAAGAGGCTCTGAACGTTACAAGTCACTGTCAGTTTTGCGTCGGATTCGAAAATCTAGACTCACAGGAGAACGAGCATATGGTGCCCGAGGCAGCATTAGACCCTTGGAGACAAGTCGGCTGTAGGACGATGTATTGAATCGCGACGCAATTTGTGTGTTCCATCGTCATTAACAGGCTCTGAACGTTACAATTCACTGTCAGTTTTGCGTCGGATTCGAAAATCTAGACTCACAGGAGAACGAGCATATGGTGCCCGAGGCAGCACTAGACCCTTGGAGACAAGTCGGCTTTAGGACAATGTATTGAATCGCGACGCAATTTGTGTGTTCCATCGTCATTAACAGGCTCTGAACGTTACAATTAACTGTCAGTTTTGCGTCGGATTCGAAAATCTAGACTCACAGGAGAACGACCATAAGGTGCCCGAGGCAGCACTAGACCCTTGGAGACAAGTCGGCTGGAGGACGATGTATTGAGTCGCGACGCAATTTGTGTGTCCCATCGTCATTAACAGGCTCTGAACGTTACAATTCACTGTCAGTTTAGCGTCGGATTCGAAAATCTAGGCTCACAGGAGAACGAGCATATGGTGCCCGAGGCAGCAATAGACCCTTCGAGACAAGTCGGCTGGAGGACGATGTATTGAATCGCGACGCAATTTCTGTGTTCCATCGTCATCAAGAGGGTCTGAACGTTACAATTCACTCTCAGTTTTGCGTCGGATTCGAAAATCTAGACTCACCGATGAACGACCATAAGGTGCCCGAGGCAGCAATAGACCCTTCGAGACAAGTCGGCTGTAGGACGATGTATTGAATCGCGACGCAATTTGTGTGTTCCATCGTCATTAAGAGGCTCTGAACGTTACAATTAACTGTCAGTTTTGCGTCGGATTCGAAAATCTAGACTCACAGGAGAACGACCATAACGTGCCCGAGGCAGCAATAGACCCTTGGAGACAAGTCGGCTGTAGGACGATGTATTGAGACGCGACGCAATTTGTGTGTCCCATCGTCATTAAGAGGCTCTGAACGTTACAATTAACTGTCAGTTTTGCGTCGGATTCGAAAATCTAGACTCACAGGAGAACGACCATAAGGTGCCCGAGGCAGCAATAGACCCTTGGAGACAAGTCGGCTGGCGGACGATGTATTGATTCGCGACGCAATTTGTGTGTTCCATCGTCATCAAGAGGCTCTGAACGTTACAATTAACTGTCAGTTTTGCATCGGATTCGAAAATCTAGACTCACAGTAGAACGAGCATATGGTGCCCGAAGCAGCACTAGACCCTTGGAGACAAGTCGGCTGTAGGACGATGTATTGAGTCGCGACGCAATTTGTGTGTCCCATCGTCATTAACAGGCTCTGAACGTTACAATTCACTGTCAGTTTTGCGTCGGATTCGAAAATCTAGCCTCACAGGAGAACGAGCATATGGTGCCCGAGGCAGCACTAGACCCTTGGAGACAAGTCGGCTGTAGGACGATGTATTGAATCGCGACGCAATTTGTGTGTTCCATCGTCATCAAGAGGCTCTGAACGTTACAATTCACTGTCAGTTTTGCGTCGGATTCGAAAATCTAGACTCACAGGAGAACGAGCATATGGTGCCCGAGGCAGCACTAGACCCTTGGAGACAAGTCGGCTGTAGGACGATGTATTGACTCGCGACGCAATTTGTGTGTTCCATCGTCATTAACAGGCTCTGAACGTTACAATTAACTGTCAGTTTTGCGTCGGATTCGAAAATCTAGACTCACAGGAGAACGAGCATATGGTGCCCGAGGCAGCACTAGACCCTTGGAGACAAGTCGGCTGTAGGACGATGTATTGAATCGCGACGCAATTTGTGTGTTCCATCGTCATTAAGAGGCTCTGAACGTTATAATTAACTGTCAATTTTGCATCGCATTCGAAAAACTAGACTCACAGGAGAACGACCATAAGGTGCCCGAGGCATCAATAGACCCTTGGAGACAAGTCGGCTGGAGGACGATGTATTGAGACGCGACGCAATTTGTGTGTCCCATCGTCATTAACAGGCTCTGAACGTTACAATTAACTGTCAGTTTTGCATCGCATTCGAAAAACTAGACTCACAGGAGAACGACCATAAGGTGCCCGAGGCAGCAATAGACCCTTGGAGACAAGTCGGCTGTAGGACGATGTATTGAATCGCGACGCAATTTGTGTGTTCCATCGTCATTAAGAGGCTCTGAACCTTACAATTAACGGTCAGTTTTGCGTCGGATTCGAAAATCTAGACTCACCGATGAACGACCATAAGGTGCCCGAGGCAGCAATAGACCCTTCGAGACAAGTCGGCTGGAGGACGATGTATTGAATCGCGACGCAATTTGTGTGTTCCATCGTCATTAACAGGCTCTGAACGTTACAATTAATTGTCAGTTTTGCGTCGTATTCGAAAATCTAGACTCACAGGAGAACGAGCATATGGTGCCCGAGGCAGCACTAGACCCTTGGAGACAAGTCGGCTGTAGGACGATGTATTGAATCGCGACGCAATTTGTGTGCTCCATCGTCATTAAGAGGCTCTGAACGTTACAATTAACTGTCAGTTTTGCGCCGGATTCGAAAAACTAGACTCATAGGAGAACGACCATAAGGTGCCCGAGGCATCAATAGACCCTTGGAGACAAGTCGGCTGGAGGACGATGTATTGAGACGCGACGCAATTTGTGTGTCCCATCGTCATTAACAGGCTCTGAACGTTACAATTAACTGTCACTTTTGCATCGCATTCGAAAAACTAGACTCACAGGAGAACGACCATAAGGTGCCCGAGGCAGCAATAGACCCTTGGAGACAAGTCGGCTGTAGGACTATGTATTGAATCGCGACGCAATTTGTGTGTTCCATCGTCATTAAGAGGCTCTGAACCTTACAATTAACGGTCAGTTTTGCGTCGGATTCGAAAATCTAGACTCACCGATGAACGAGCATAAGGTGCCCGAGGCAGCAATAGACCCTTCGAGACAAGTCGGCTGGAGGACGATGTATTGAATCGCGACGCAATTTGTGAGTTCCATCGTCATTAACAGGCTCTGAACGTTACAATTAATTGTCAGTTTTGCGTCGTATTCGAAAATCTAGACTCACAGGAGAACGAGCATATGGTGCCCGAGGCAGCACTAGACCCTTGGAGACAAGTCGGCTGTAGGACGATGTATTGAATCGCGACGCAATTTGTGTGCTCCATCGTCATTAAGAGGCTCTGAACGTTACAATTAACTGTCAGTTTTGCGCCGGATTCGAAAAACTAGACTCATAGGAGAACGACCAAGAGGTGCCTGGAGCAGCAATACTACCTCGGAGACATGTCGGTTGGAGGACGATGTATTGAATCGCGACGCAATTTGTGTGTTCCATCGTCATCAAGAGGCTCTGAACGTTACAAGTCACTGTCAGTTTTGCGTCGGATTCGAAAATCTAGACTCACAGGAGAACGAGCATATGGTGCCCGAGGCAGCATTAGACCCTTGGAGACAAGTCGGCTGTAGGACGATGTATTGAATCGCGACGCAATTTGTGTGTTCCATCGTCATTAACAGGCTCTGAACGTTACAATTCACTGTCAGTTTTGCGTCGGATTCGAAAATCTAGACTCACAGGAGAACGAGCATATGGTGCCCGAGGCAGCACTAGACCCTTGGAGACAAGTCGGCTTTAGGACAATGTATTGAATCGCGACGCAATTTGTGTGTTCCATCGTCATTAACAGGCTCTGAACGTTACAATTAACTGTCAGTTTTGCGTCGGATTCGAAAATCTAGACTCACAGGAGAACGACCATAAGGTGCCCGAGGCAGCACTAGACCCTTGGAGACAAGTCGGCTGGAGGACGATGTATTGAGTCGCGACGCAATTTGTGTGTCCCATCGTCATTAACAGGCTCTGAACGTTACAATTCACTGTCAGTTTAGCGTCGGATTCGAAAATCTAGGCTCACAGGAGAACGAGCATATGGTGCCCGAGGCAGCAATAGACCCTTCGAGACAAGTCGGCTGGAGGACGATGTATTGAATCGCGACGCAATTTCTGTGTTCCATCGTCATCAAGAGGGTCTGAACGTTACAATTCACTCTCAGTTTTGCGTCGGATTCGAAAATCTAGACTCACCGATGAACGACCATAAGGTGCCCGAGGCAGCAATAGACCCTTCGAGACAAGTCGGCTGTAGGACGATGTATTGAATCGCGACGCAATTTGTGTGTTCCATCGTCATTAAGAGGCTCTGAACGTTACAATTAACTGTCAGTTTTGCGTCGGATTCGAAAATCTAGACTCACAGGAGAACGACCATAACGTGCCCGAGGCAGCAATAGACCCTTGGAGACAAGTCGGCTGTAGGACGATGTATTGAGACGCGACGCAATTTGTGTGTCCCATCGTCATTAAGAGGCTCTGAACGTTACAATTAACTGTCAGTTTTGCGTCGGATTCGAAAATCTAGACTCACAGGAGAACGACCATAAGGTGCCCGAGGCAGCAATAGACCCTTGGAGACAAGTCGGCTGGCGGACGATGTATTGATTCGCGACGCAATTTGTGTGTTCCATCGTCATCAAGAGGCTCTGAACGTTACAATTCACTCTCAGTTTTGCGTCGGATTCGAAAATCTAGACTCACAGGAGAACGAGCATATGGTGCCCGAGGCAGCACTAGACCCTTGGAGACAAGTCGGCTGTAGGACGATGTATTGAATCGCGACGCAATTTGTGTGTTCCATCGTCATTAACAGGCTCTGAACCTTACAATTAACTGTGAGTTTTGCGTCGGATTCGAAAATCTAGACTCACAGGAGAACGAGCATATGGTGCCCGAGGCAGCACTAGACCCTTGGAGACAAGTCGGCTGTAGGACGATGTATTGAGTCGCGACGCAATTTGTGTGTCCCATCGTCATTAACAGGCTCTGAACGTTACAATTAACTGTCAGTTTTGCGTCGGATTCGAAAATCTAGACTCACAGGAGAACGACCATAAGGTGCCCGAGGCAGCAATAGACCCTTGGAGACAAGTCGGCTGGAGGACGATGTATTGAATCGCGACGCAATTTGTGTGTTCTATCGTCATTAAGAGGCTCTGAACGTTACAATTAACTGTCAGTTTTGCATCGCATTCGAAAAACTAGACTCAAAGGAGAACGACCATAAGGTGCCCGAGGCAGCAATAGACCCTTGGAGACAAGTCGGCTGGAGGACGATGTATTGAATCGCGACGCAATTTGTGTGTTCCATCGTCATCAAGAGGCTCTGAACGTTACAATTCACTCTCAGTTTTGCGTCGGATTCGAAAATCTAGACTCACAGTAGAACGAGCATATGGTGCCCGAGGCGGCACTAGACCCTTGGAGACAAGTCGGCTGTAGGACGATGTATTGAGTCGCGACGCAATTTGTGTGTCCCATCGTCATTAACAGGCTCTGAACGTTACAATTCACTGTCAGTTTTGCGTCGGATTCGAAAATCTAGCCTCACAGGAGAACGAGCATATGGTGCCCGAGGCAGCACTAGACCCTTGGAGACAAGTCGGCTGTAGGACGATGTATTGAATCGCGACGCAATTTGTGTGTTCCATCGTCATCAAGAGGCTCTGAACGTTACAATTCACTGTCAGTTTTGCGTCGGATTCGAAAATCTAGACTCACAGGAGAACGAGCATATGGTGCCCGAGGCAGCACTAGACCCTTGGAGACAAGTCGGCTGTAGGACGATGTATTGAATCGCGACGCAATTTGTGTGTTCCATCGTCATTAACAGGCTCTGAACCTTACAATTAACTGTCAGTTTTGCGTCGGATTCGAAAATCTAGACTCACAGGAGAACGAGCATATGGTGCCCGAGGCAGCACTAGACCCTTGGAGACAAGTCGGCTGTAGGACGATGTATTGAGTCGCGACGCAATTTGTGTGTCCCATCGTCATTAACAGGCTCTGAACGTTACAATTAACTGTCAGTTTTGCGTCGGATTCGAAAATCTAGACTCACAGGAGAACGAGCATATGGTGCCCGAGGCAGCACTAGACCCTTGGAGACAAGTCGGCTGTACGACGATGTATTGAATCGCGACGCAATTTGTGTGTTCCATCGTCATCAAGAGGCTCTGAACGTTACAATTAACTGTCAGTTTTGCGTCGGATTCGAAAATCTAGACTCACAGGAGAACGAGCATATGGTGCCCGAGGCAGCACTAGACCCATGGAGACAAGTCGGCTGTAGGACGATGTATTGAGTGGCGACGCAATTTGTGTGTCCCATCGTCATTAACAGGCTCTGAACGTTACAATTCACTGTCAGTTTTGCGTCGGATTCGAAAATCTAGCCTCACAGGAGAACGAGCATATGGTGCCCGAGGCAGCACTAGACCCTTGGAGACAAGTCGGCTGTAGGACCATGTATTGAATCGCGACGCAATTTGTGTGTTCCATCGTCATCAAGAGGCTCTGAACGTTACAATTCACTGTCAGTTTTGCGTCGGATTCGAAAATCTAGACTCACAGGAGAACGAGCATATGGTGCCCGAGGCAGCACTAGACCCTTGGAGACAAGTCGGCTGTAGGACGATGTATTGACTCGCGACGCAATTTGTGTGTTCCATCGTCATTAACAGGCTCTGAACGTTACAATTCACTGTCAGTGTTGCGTCGGATTCGAAAATCTAGACTCACAGGAGAACGAGCATATGGTGCCCGAGGCAGCACTAGACCCTTGGAGACAAGTCGGCTGTAGGACGATGTATTGAATCGCGATGCAATTTGTGTGTTCCATCGTCATTAAGAGGCTCTGAACGTTATAATTAACTGTCAATTTTGCATCGCATTCGAAAAACTAGACTCACAGGAGAACGACCATAAGGTGCCCGAGGCATCAATAGACCCTTGGAGACAAGTCGGCTGGAGGACGATGTATTGAGACGCGACGCAATTTGTGTGTCCCATCGTCATTAACAGGCTCTGAACGTTACAATTAACTGTCAGTTTTGCATCGCATTCGAAAAACTAGACTCACAGGAGAACGACCATAAGGTGCCCGAGGCAGCAATAGACCCTTGGAGACAAGTCGGCTGTAGGACGATGTATTGAATCGCGACGCAATTTGTGTGTTCCATCGTCATTAAGAGGCTCTGAACCTTACAATTAACGGTCAGTTTTGCGTCGGATTCGAAAATCTAGACTCACCGATGAACGACCATAAGGTGCCCGAGGCAGCAATAGACCCTTCGAGACAAGTCGGCTGGAGGATGATGTATTGAATCGCGACGCAATTTGTGTGTTCCATCGTCATTAACAGGCTCTGAACGTTACAATTAATTGTCAGTTTTGCGTCGTATTCGAAAATCTAGACTCACAGGAGAACGAGCATATGGTGCCCGAGGCAGCACTAGACCCTTGGAGACAAGTCGGCTGTAGGACGATGTATTGAATCGCGACGCAATTTGTGTGCTCCATCGTCATTAAGAGGCTCTGAACGTTACAATTAACTGTCAGTTTTGCGCCGGATTCGAAAAACTAGACTCATAGGAGAACGACCATAAGGTGCCCGAGGCATCAATAGACCCTTGGAGACAAGTCGGCTGGAGGACGATGTATTGAGACGCGACGCAATTTGTGTGTCCCATCGTCATTAACAGGCTCTGAACGTTACAATTAACTGTCAGTTTTGCATCGCATTCGAAAAACTAGACTCACAGGAGAACGACCATAAGGTGCCCGAGGCAGCAATAGACCCTTGGAGACAAGTCGGCTGTAGGACTATGTATTGAATCGCGACGCAATTTGTGTGTTCCATCGTCATTAAGAGGCTCTGAACCTTACAATTAACGGTCAGTTTTGCGTCGGATTCGAAAATCTAGACTCACCGATGAACGACCATAAGGTGCCCGAGGCAGCAATAGACCCTTCGAGACAAGTCGGCTGGAGGACGATGTATTGAATCGCGACGCAATTTGTGTGTTCCATCGTCATTAACACGCTATGAACGTTACAATTAATTGTCAGTTTTGCGTCGTATTCGAAAATCTAGACTCACAGGAGAACGAGCATATGGTGCCCGAGGCAGCACTAGACCCTTGGAGACAAGTCGGCTGTAGGACGGTGTATTGAATCGCGACGCAATTTGTGTGCTCCATCGTCATTAAGAGGCTCTGAACGTTACAATTAACTGTCAGTTTTGCGCCGGATTCGAAAAACTAGACTCATAGGAGAACGACCAAGAGGTGCCTGGAGCAGCAATACTACCTCGGAGACATGTCGGCTGGAGGACGATGTATTGAATCGCGACGCAATTTGTGTGTTCCATCGTCAGTATCAGGCTCTGAACGTTACAATTAACTGTCAGTTTTGCGTCGGATTCGAAAATCTAGCCTCACAGGAGAACGACCATAAGGTGCCCGAGGCAGCACTAGACCCTTGGAGACAAGTCGGCTGGAGGACGATGTATTGAGTCGCGACGCAATTTGTGTGTCCCATCGTCATTAACAGGCTCTGAACGTTACAATTCACTGTCAGTTTTGCGTCGGATTCGAAAATCTAGACTCACAGGAGAACGAGCATATGGTGCCCGAGGCAGCACTAGACCCTTGGAGACAAGTCGGCTGTAGGACGATGTATTGAATCGCGACGCAATTTGTGTGTTCCATCGTCATCAAGAGGCTCTGAACGTTACAATTCACTGTCAGTTTTGCGTCGGATTCGAAAATCTAGGCTCACAGTAGAACGAGCGTATGTTGCCCGAGGCAGCACTAGACCCTTGGAGACAAGTCGGCTGTAGGACGATGTATTGAATCGCGACGCAATTTGTGTGTTCCATCGTCATTAACAGGCTCTGAACGTTACAATTAACTGTCAATTTTGCATCGCATTCGAAAAACTAGACTCACAGGAGAACGACCATAAGGTGCCCGAGGCAGCAATAGACCCTTGGAGACAAGTCGGCTGGAGGACGATGTATTGAGACGCGACGCAATTTGTGTGTCCCATCGTCATTAACAGGCTCTGAACGTTACAATTAACTGTCAGTTTTGCATCGCATTCGAAAAACTAGACTCACAGGAGAACGACCATAAGGTGCCCGAGGCAGCAATAGACCCTTGGAGACAAGTCGGCTGTAGGACGATGTATTGCATCGCGACGCAATTTGTGTGTTCCATCGTCATTAAGAGGCTCTGAACCTTACAATTAACGGTCAGTTTTGCGTCGGATTCGAAAATCTAGACTCACCGATGAACGAGCATAAGGTGCCCGAGGCAGCAATAGACCCTTCGAGACAAGTCGGCTGGAGGACGATGTATTGAATCGCGACGCAATTTGTGTGTTCCATCGTCATTAACAGGCTCTGAACGTTACAATTAATTGTCAGTTTTGCGTCGTATTCGAAAATCTAGACTCACAGGAGAACGAGCATATGGTGCCCGAGGCAGCACTAGACCCTTGGAGACAAGTCGGCTGTAGGACGATGTATTGAATCGCGACGCAATTTGTGTGCTCCATCGTCATTAAGAGGCTCTGAACGTTACAATTAACTGTCAGTTTTGCGCCGGATTCGAAAAACTAGACTCATAGGAGAACGACCAAGAGGTGCCTGGAGCAGCAATACTACCTCGGAGACATGTCGGTTGGAGGACGATGTATTGAATCGCGACGCAATTTGTGTGTTCCATCGTCATCAAGAGGCTCTGAACGTTACAAGTCACTGTCAGTTTTGCGTCGGATTCGAAAATCTAGACGCACAGGAGAACGAGCATATGGTGCCCGAGGCAGCATTAGACCCTTGGAGACAAGTCGGCTGTAGGACGATGTATTGAATCGCGACGCAATTTGTGTGTTCTATCGTCATTAACAGGCTCTGAACGTTACAATTCACTGTCAGTTTTGCGTCGGATTCGAAAATCTAGACTCACAGGAGAACGAGCATATGGTGCCCGAGGCAGCACTAGACCCTTGGAGACAAGTCGGCTGTAGGACGATGTATTGAATCGCGACGCAATTTGTGTGTTCCATCGTCATTAACAGGCTCTGAACGTTACAATTCACTGTCAGTTTTGCGTCGGATTCGAAAATCTAGACTCACAGGAGAACGACCATAAGGTGCCCGAGGCAGCACTAGACCCTTGGAGACAAGTCGGCTGGAGGACGATGTATTGAGTCGCGACGCAATTTGTGTGTCCCATCGTCATTAACAGGCTCTGAACGTTACAATTCACTGTCAGTTTTGCGTCGGATTCGAAAATCTAGGCTCACAGGAGAACGAGCATATGGTGCCCGAGGCAGCAATAGACCCTTCGAGACAAGACGGCTGGAGGACGATGTATTGAATCGCGACGCAATTTCTGTGTTCCATCGTCATCAAGAGGGTCTGAACGTTACAATTCACTCTCAGTTTTGCGTCGGATTCGAAAATCTAGACTCACCGATGAACGACCATAAGGTGCCCGAGGCAGCAATAGACCCTTCGAGACAAGTCGGCTGTAGGACGATGTATTGAATCGCGACGCAATTTGTGTGTTCCATCGTCATTAAGAGGCTCTGAACGTTACAATTAACTGTCAGTTTTGCGTCGGATTCGAAAATCTAGACTCACAGGAGAACGACCATAACGTGCCCGAGGCAGCAATAGACCCTTGGAGACAAGTCGGCTGTAGGACGATGTATTGAGACGCGACGCAATTTGTGTGTCCCATCGTCATTAAGAGGCTCTGAACGTTACAATTAACTGTCAGTTTTGCGTCGGATTCGAAAATCTAGACTCACAGGAGAACGACCATAAGGTGCCCGAGGCAGCAATAGACCCTTGGAGACAAGTCGGCTGGCGGACGATGTATTGATTCGCGACGCAATTTGTGTGTTCCATCGTCATCAAGAGGCTCTGAACGTTACAATTCACTCTCAGTTTTGCGTCGGATTCGAAAATCTAGACTCACAGGAGAACGAGCATATGGTGCCCGAGGCAGCACTAGACCCTTGGAGACAAGTTGGCTGTTGGACGATGTATTGAATCGCGACGCAATTTGTGTGTTCCATCGTCATTAACAGGCTCTGAACCTTACAATTAACTGTCAGTTTTGCGTCGGTTTCGAAAATCTAGACTCACAGGAGAACGAGCATATGGTGCCCGAGGCAGCACTAGACCCTTGGAGACAAGTCGGCTGTAGGACGATGTATTGAGTCGCGACGCAATTTGTGTGTCCCATCGTCATTAACAGGCTCTGAACGTTACAATTAACTGTCAGTTTTGCGTCGGATTCGAAAATCTAGACTCACAGGAGAACGACCATAAGGTGCCCGAGGCAGCAATAGACCCTTGGAGACAAGTCGGCTGGAGGACGATGTATTGAATCGCGACGCAATTTGTGTGTTCTATCGTCATTAAGAGGCTCTGAACGTTACAATTAACTGTCAGTTTTGCATCGCATTCGAAAAACTAGACTCAAAGGAGAACGACCATAAGGTGCCCGAGGCAGCAATAGATCCTTGGAGACAAGTCGGCTGGAGGACGATGTATTGAATCGCGACGCAATTTGTGTGTTCCATCGTCATCAAGAGGCTCTGAACGTTACAATTCACTCTCAGTTTTGCGTCGGATTCGAAAATGTAGACTCACAGGAGAACGAGCATATGGTGCCCGAGGCAGCACTAGACCCTTGGAGACAAGTCGGCTGTAGGACGATGAATTGAGTCGCGACGCAATTTGTGTGTCCCATCGTCATTAACAGGCTCTGAACGTTACAATTAACTGTCAGTTTTGCGTCGGATTCGAAAATCTAGACTCACAGGAGAACGACCATACGGTGCCCGAGGCAGCAATAGACCCTTGGAGACAAGTCGGCTGGAGGACGATGTATTGAATCGCGACGCAATTTGTGTGTTCCATCGTCATTAAGAGGCTCTGAACGTTACAATTAACTGTCAGTTTTGCATCGCATTCGAAAAACTAGACTCACAGGAGAACGACCATAAAGTGCCCGAGGCAGCAATAGACCCTTGGAGACAAGTCGGCTGGAGGACGATGTATTGAATCGCGACGCAATTTGTGTGTTCCATCGTCATCAAGAGGTTCTGAACGTTACAATTCACTGTCAGTTTTGCGTCGCATTCGAAAAACTAGACCCCCAGGAGAACGACGATAAGGTGCCCGAGGCAGCACTAGACCCTTCGAGACAAGTCGGCTGGAGGACGATGTATTGAATCGCGACGCAATTTGTGTGTTCCATCGTCATTAAGAGGCTCTGAACGTTACAATTAATTGTCAGTTTTGCGCCGGATTCGAAAAACTAGACTCATAGGAGAACGACCAAGAGGTGCCAGGAGCAGCAATAATACCTCGGAGACATGTCGGCTGGAGGACGATGTATTGAATCGCGACGCAATTTGTGTGTTCCATCGTCAGTATCAGGCTCTGAACGTTACAATTCACTCTCAGTTTTGCGTCGGATTCGAAAATCTAGACTCACAGGAGAACGACCATAAGGTGCCCGAGGCAGCAATAGACCCTTGGAGACAAGTCGGCTGGAGGACGATGTATTGAGTCGCGACGCAATTTGTGTGTCCCATCGTCATTAACAGGCTCTGAACGTTACAATTAACTGTCAGTTTTGCATCGCATTTGAAAATCTAGACTCACAGATGAACGACCATAAGGTGCCCGAGGCAGCAATAGACCCTTCGAGACAAGTCGGCTGGAGGACGATGTATCGAATCGCGACGCAATTTGTGTGTTCCATCGTCAGTATCAGGCTCTGAACGTTACAATTCACTGTCAGTTTTGCGTCGGATTCGAAAATCTAGACTCACAGGAGAACGAGCATATGGTGCCCGAGGCAGCACTAGACCCTTGGAGACAAGTCGGCTGTAGGACGATGTATTGAATCGCGACGCAATTTGTGTGTTCCATCGTCATTAACAGGCTCTGAACGTTACAATTAACTGTCAGTTTTGCATCGCATTCGAAAATCTAGACTCACAGGAGAACGAGCATATGGTGCCCGAGGCAGCACTAGACCCTTGGAGACAAGTCGGCTGTAGGACGATGTATTGAATCGCGACGCAATTTGTGTGTTCCATCGTCATTAAGAGGCTCTGAACGTTACAATTAACTGTCAGTTTTGCATCGCATTCGAAAAACTAGACTCACAGGAGAACGACTATAAGGTGCCCGAGGCATCAATAGACCCTTGGAGACAAGTCGGCTGGAGGACGATGTATTGAGACGCGACGCAATTTGTGTGTCCCATCGTCATTAACAGGCTGTGAACGTTACAATTAACTGTCAGTTTTGCATCGCATTCGAAAAACTAGACTCACAGGAGAACGACCATAAGGTGCCCGAGGCAGCAATAGACCCTTGGAGACAAGTCGGCTGGAGGACGATGTATTGAATCGCGACGCAATTTGTGTGTTCCATCGTCAGTATCAGGCTCTGAACGTTACAATTAACCGTCAGTTTTGCGTCGTATTCTGAAAACTAGACTCACAGGAGAACGACGATAAGGTGCCCGAGGCAGCACTAGACCCTTGGAGACAAGTCGGCTGTAGGACGATGTATTGAGTCGCGACGCAATTTGTGTGTCCCATCGTCATTAACAGGCTCTGAACGTTACAATTAACTGTCAGTTTTGCGTCGGATTCGAAAATCTAGACTCACAGGAGAACGAGCATATGGTGCCCGAGGCAGCACTAGACCCTTGGAGACAAGTCGGCTGTAGGACGATGTATTGAGTCGCGACGCAATTTGTGTGTCCCATCGTCATTAACAGGATCTGAACGTTACAATTAACTGTCAGTTTTGCGTCGGATTCGAAAATCTAGACTCACAGGAGAACGACCATAAGGTGCCCGAGGCAGCAATAGACCCTTGGAGACAAGTCGGCTGTAGGACGATGTATTGAATCGCGACGCAATTTGTGTGTTCCATCGACATTAAGAGGCTCTGAACGTTACAATTAATTGTCAGTTTTGCGCCGGATTCGAAAAACTAGACTCAAAGGAGAACGACCAAGAGGTGCCAGGAGCAGCAATACTACCTTGGAGACATGTCGGCTGGAGGACGATGTATTGAATCGCGACGCAATTTGTGTGTTCCATCGTCAGTATCAGGCTCTGAACTTTACAATTAACTGTCAGTTTTTCGTCGGATTCGAAAATCTAGACTCACAGGAGAACGACCATAAGGTGCCCGAGGCAGCAATAGACCCTTGGAGACAAGTCGGCTGGAGGACGATGTATTGAGTCGCGACGCAATTTGTGTGTCCCACCGTCATTAACAGGCTCTGAACGTTACAATTAACTGTCAGTTTTGCGTCGGATTCGAAAATCTAGACTCACAGGAGAACGACCATAAGGTGCCCGAGGCAGCAATAGACCCTTGGAGACAAGTCGGCTGGCGGGCGATGTATTGATTCGCGACGCAATTTGTGTGTTCCATCGTCATCAAGAGGCTCTGAACGTTACAATTCACTCTCAGTTTTGCGTCGGATTCGAAAATCTAGACTCACAGGAGAACGAGCATATGGTGCCCGAGGCAGCACTAGACCCTTGGAGACAAGTCGGCTGTAGGACGATGTATTGAATCGCGACGCAATTTGTGTGTTCCATCGTCATTAACAGGCTCTGAACGTTACAATTAACTGTCAGTTTTGCGTCGGATTCGAAAATCTAGACTCACAGGAGAACGACCATAAGGTGCCCGAGGCAGCAGTAGACCCTTGGAGACAAGTCGGCTGGAGGACGATGTATTGAGACGCGACGCAATTTGTGTGTCCCATCGTCATTAAGAGGCTCTGAACTTTACAATTAACTGTCAGTTTTGCGTCGGATTCGAAAATCTAGACTCACAGGAGAACGACCATAAGGTGCCCGAGGCATCAATAGACCCTTGGAGACAAATCGGCTGTAGGACGATGTATTGAATCGCGACGCAATTTGTGTGTTCCATCGTCATTAACAGGCTCTGAACGTTACAATTAACTGTCAGTTTTGCGTCGGATTCGAAAATCTAGACTCACAGGAGAACGAGCATATGGTGCCCGAGGCAGCACTAGACCCTTGGAGACAAGTCGGCTGTAGGACGATGTATTGAGTCGCGACGCAATTTGTGTGTCCCATCGTCATTAACAGGCTCTGAACGTTACAATTAACTGTCAGTTTTGCGTCGGATTCGAAAATCTAGACTCACAGGAGAACGACCATAAGGTGCCCGAGGCAGCAATAGACCCTTGGAGACAAGTCGGCTGGAGGACGATGTATTGAATCGCGACGCAATTTGTGTGTTCTATCGTCATTAAGAGGCTCTGAACGTTACAATTAACTGTCAGTTTTGCATCGCATTCGAAAAACTAGACTCAAAGGAGAACGACCATAAGGTGCCCGAGGCAGCAATAGACCCTTGGAGACAAGTCGGCTGGAGGACGATGTATTGAATCGCGACGCAATTTGTGTGTTCCATCGTCATCAAGAGGCTCTGAACGTTACAATTCACTCTCAGTTTTGCGTCGGATTCGAAAATGTAGACTCACAGGAGAACGAGCATATGGTGCCCGAGGCAGCACTAGACCCTTGGAGACAAGTCGGCTGTAGGACGATGTATTGAGTCGCGACGCAATTTGTGTGTCCCATCGTCATTAACAGGCTCTGAACGTTACAATTAACTGTCAGTTTTGCGTCGGATTCGAAAATCTAGACTCACAGGAGAACGACCATACGGTGCCCGAGGCAGCAATAGACCCTTGGAGACAAGTCGGCTGGAGGACGATGTATTGAATCGCGACGCAATTTGTGTGTTCCATCGTCATTAAGAGGCTCTGAACGTTACAATTAACTGTCAGTTTTGCATCGCATTCGAAAAACTAGACTCACAGGAGAACGACCATAAAGTGCCCGAGGCAGCAATAGACCCTTGGAGACAAGTCGGCTGGAGGACGATGTATTGAATCGCGACGCAATTTGTGTGTTCCATCGTCATCAAGAGGTTCTGAACGTTACAATTCACTGTCAGTTTTGCGTCGCATTCGAAAAACTAGACCCCCAGGAGAACGACGATAAGGTGCCCGAGGCAGCACTAGACCCTTCGAGACAAGTCGGCTGGAGGACGATGTATTGAATCGCGACGCAATTTGTGTGTTCCATCGTCATTAAGAGGCTCTGAACGTTACAATTAATTGTCAGTTTTGCGCCGGATTCGAAAAACTAGACTCATAGGAGAACGACCAAGAGGTGCCAGGAGCAGCAATACTACCTCGGAGACATGTCGGCTGGAGGACGATGTATTGAATCGCGACGCAATTTGTGTGTTCCATCGTCAGTATCAGGCTCTGAACGTTACAATTCACTCTCAGTTTTGCGTCGGATTCGAAAATCTAGACTCACAGGAGAACGACCATAAGGTGCCCGAGGCAGCAATAGACCCTTGGAGACAAGTCGGCTGGAGGACGATGTATTGAGTCGCGACGCAATTTGTGTGTCCCATCGTCATTAACAGGCTCTGAACGTTACAATTAACTGTCAGTTTTGCATCGCATTCGAAAATCTAGACTCACAGATGAACGACCATAAGGTGCCCGAGGCAGCAATAGACCCTTCGAGACAAGTCGGCTGGAGGACGATGTATCGAATCGCGACGCAATTTGTGTGTTCCATCGTCAGTATCAGGCTCTGAACGTTACAATTCACTGTCAGTTTTGCGTCGGATTCGGAAATCTAGACTCACAGGAGAACGAGCATATGGTGCCCGAGGCAGCACTAGACCCTTGGAGACAAGTCGGCTGTAGGACGATGTATTGAATCGCGACGCAATTTGTGTGTTCCATCGTCATTAACAGGCTCTGAACGTTACAATTAACTGTCAGTTTTGCATCGCATTCGAAAATCTAGACTCACAGGAGAACGAGCATATGGTGCCCGAGGCAGCACTAGACCCTTGGAGACAAGTCGGCTGTAGGACGATGTATTGAATCGCGACGCAATTTGTGTGTTCCATCGTCATTAAGAGGCTCTGAACGTTACAATTAACTGTCAGTTTTGCATCGCATTCGAAAAACTAGACTCACAGGAGAACGACTATAAGGTGCCCGAGGCATCAATAGACCCTTGGAGACAAGTCGGCTGGAGGACGATGTATTGAGACGCGACGCAATTTGTGTGTCCCATCGTCATTAACAGGCTGTGAACGTTACAATTAACTGTCAGTTTTGCATCGCATTCGAAAAACTAGACTCACAGGAGAACGACCATAAGGTGCCCGAGGCAGCAATAGACCCTTGGAGACAAGTCGGCTGGAGGACGATGTATTGAATCGCGACGCAATTTGTGTGTTCCATCGTCAGTATCAGGCTCTGAACGTTACAATTAACCGTCAGTTTTGCGTCGTATTCTGAAAACTAGACTCACAGGAGAACGACGATAAGGTGCCCGAGGCAGCACTAGACCCTTGGAGACAAGTCGGCTGTAGGACGATGTATTGAGTCGCGACGCAATTTGTGTGTCCCATCGTCATTAACAGGCTCTGAACGTTACAATTAACTGTCAGTTTTGCGTCGGATTCGAAAATCTAGACTCACAGGAGAACGAGCATATGGTGCCCGAGGCAGCACTAGACCCTTCGAGACAAGTCGGCTGTAGGACGATGTATTGAGTCGCGACGCAATTTGTGTGTCCCATCGTCATTAACAGGATCTGAACGTTACAATTAACTGTCAGTTTTGCGTCGGATTCGAAAATCTAGACTCACAGGAGAACGACCATAAGGTGCCCTAGGCAGCAATAGACCCTTGGAGACAAGTCGGCTGTAGGACGATGTATTGAATCGCGACGCAATTTGTGTGTTCCATCGACATTAAGAGGCTCTGAACGTTACAATTAATTGTCAGTTTTGCGCCGGATTCGAAAAACTAGACTCAAAGGAGAACGACCAAGAGGTGCCAGGAGCAGCAATACTACCTTGGAGACATGTCGGCTGGAGGACGATGTATTGAATCGCGACGCAATTTGTGTGTTCCATCGTCAGTATCAGGCTCTGAACTTTACAATTAACTGTCAGTTTTTCGTCGGATTCGAAAATCTAGACTCACAGGAGAACGACCATAAGGTGCCCGAGGCAGCAATAGACCCTTGGAGACAAGTCGGCTGGAGGACGATGTATTGAGTCGCGACGCAATTTGTGTGTCCCACCGTCATTAACAGGCTCTGAACGTTACAATTAACTGTCAGTTTTGCATCGCATTCGAAAATCTAGACTCACAGATGAACGACCATAAGGTGCCTGAGGCAGCAATGGACCCTTCAAGTCAGCTGGAGGACGATGTATTGAATCGCGACGCAATTTGTGTGTTCCATCGTCATCAAGAGGCTCTGAACGTTACAATTCACTCTCAGTTTTGCGTCGGATTCGAAAATCTAGACTCACAGGAGAACGAGCATATGGTGCCCGAGGCAGCACTAGACCCTTGGAGACAAGTCGGCTGTAGGACGATGTATTGAATCGCGACGCAATTTTTGTGTTCCATCGTCATTAAGAGGCTCTGAACGTTACAATTAACTGTCAGTTTTGCATCGCATTCGAAAAACTAGACTCACAGGAGAACGACCATAAGGTGCCCGAGGCAGCAATAGACCCTTGGAGACAAGTCGGCTGGAGGACGATGTATTGAGACGCGACGCACTTTGTGTGTCCCATCGTCATTAACAGGCTCTGAACGTTACAATTCACTCTCAGTTTTGCGTCGGATTTGAAAATCTAGACTCACCGATGAACGACCATAAGGTGCCCGAGGCAGCAATAGACCCTTCGAGACAAGTCGGCTGTAGGACGATGTATTGAATCGCGACGCAATTTGTGTGTTCCATCGTCATTAAGAGGCTCTGAACGTTACAATTAACTGTCAGTTTTGCGTCGGATTCGAAAATCTAGACTCACAGGAGAACGACCATAAGGTGCCCGAGGCAGCAATAGACCCTTGGAGACAAGTCGGCTGTAGGACGATGTATTGAGACGCGACGCAATTTGTGTGTCCCATCGTCATTAAGAGGCTCTGAACGTTACAATTAACTGTCAGTTTTGCGTCGGATTCGAAAATCTACACTCACAGGAGAACGACCATAAGGTGCCCGAGGCAGCAATAGACCCTTGGAGACAAGTCGGCTGGCGGGCGATGTATTGATTCGCGACGCAATTTGTGTGTTCCATCGTCATCAAGAGGCTCTGAACGTTACAATTCACTCTCAGTTTTGCGTCGGATTCGAAAATCTAGACTCACAGGAGAACGAGCATATGGTGCCCGAGGCAGCACTAGACCCTTGGAGACAAGTCGGCTGTAGGACGATGTATTGAATCGCGACGCAATTTGTGTGTTCCATCGTCATTAACAGGCTCTGAACGTTACAATTAACTGTCAGTTTTGCGTCGGATTCGAAAATCTAGACTCACAGGAGAACGACCATAAGGTGCCCGAGGCAGCAGTAGACCCTTGGAGACAAGTCGGCTGGAGGACGATGTATTGAGACGCGACGCAATTTGTGTGTCCCATCGTCATTAAGAGGCTCTGAACTTTACAATTAACTGTCAGTTTTGCGTCGGATTCGAAAATCTAGACTCACAGGAGAACGACCATAAGGTGCCCGAGGCATCAATAGACCCTTGGAGACAAATCGGCTGTAGGACGATGTATTGAATCGCGACGCAATTTGTGTGTTCCATCGTCATTAACAGGCTCTGAACGTTACAATTAACTGTCAGTTTTGCGTCGGATTCGAAAATCTAGACTTACAGGAGAACGAGCATATGGTGCCCGAGGCAGCACTAGACCCTTGGAGACAAGTCGGCTGTAGGACGATGTATTGAGTCGCGACGCAATTTGTGTGTCCCATCGTCATTAACAGGCTCTGAACGTTACAATTAACTGTCAGTTTTGCGTCGGATTCGAAAATCTAGACTCACAGGAGAACGACCATAAGGTGCCCGAGGCAGCAATAGACCCTTGGAGACAAGTCGGCTGGAGGACGATGTATTGAATCGCGACGCAATTTGTGTGTTCTATCGTCATTAAGAGGCTCTGAACGTTACAATTAACTGTCAGTTTTGCATCGCATTCGAAAAACTAGACTCAAAGGAGAACGACCATAAGGTGCCCGAGGCAGCAATAGACCCTTGGAGACAAGTCGGCTGGAGGACGATGTATTGAATCGCGACGCAATTTGTGTGTTCCATCGTCATTAAGAGGCTCTGAACGTTACAATTAATTGTCAGTTTTGCGCCGGATTCGAAAAACTAGACTCATAGGAGAACGACCAAGAGGTGCCAGGAGCAGCAATACTACCTCGGAGACATGTCGGCTGGAGGACGATGTATTGAGTCGCGACGCAATTTGTGTGTCCCATCGTCATTAACAGGCTCTGAACGTTACAATTAACTGTCAGTTTTGCGTCGGATTCGAAAATCTAGACTCACAGGAGAACGACCATAAGGTGCCCGAGGCAGCAATAGACCCTTGGAGACAAGTCGGCTGGAGGACGATGTATTGAATCGCGACGCAATTTGTGTGTTCCATCGTCATTAAGAGGCTCTGAACGTTACAATTAACTGTCAGTTTTGCATCGCATTCGAAAAACTAGACTCACAGGAGAACGACCATAAGGTGCCCGAGGCAGCAATAGACCCTTGGAGACAAGTCGGCTGGAGGACGATGTATTGAATCGCGACGCAATTTGTGTGTTCCATCGTCATCGAGAGGTTCTGAACGTTACAATTCACTGTCAGTTTTGCGTCGCATTCGAAAAACTAGACTCACAGGAGAACGACGATAAGGTGCCCGAGGCAGCACTAGACCCTTCGAGACAAGTCGGCTGGAGGACGATGTATTGAATCGCGACGCAATTTGTGTGTTCCATCGTCAGTATCAGGCTCTGAACGTTACAATTAACTGTCAGTCTTTCGTCGGATTCGAAAATCTAGACTCACAGGAGAACGACCATAAGGTGCCCGAGGCAGCAATAGACCCTTGGAGACAAGTCGGCTGGAGGACGATGTATTGAGTCGCGACGCAATTTGTGTGTTCCATCGTCATTAAGAGGCTCTGAACGTTACAATTAACTGTCAGTTTTGCATCGCATTCGAAAATCTAGACTCACAGGAGAACGAGCATATGGTGCCCGAGGCAGCACTAGACCCTTGGAGACAAGTCGGCTGTAGGACGATGTATTGAATCGCGACGCAATTTGTGTGTTCCATCGTCATTAAGAGGCTCTGAACGTTACAATTAACTGTCAGTTTTGCATCGCATTCGAAAAACTAGACTCACAGGAGAACCACTATAAGGTGCCCGAGGCATCAATAGACCCTTGGAGACAAGTCGGCTGGAGGACGATGTATTGAGACGCGACGCAATTTGTGTGTCCCATCGTCATTAACAGGCTGTGAACGTTACAATTAACTGTCAGTTTTGCATCGCATTCGAAAAACTAGACTCACAGGAGAACGACCATAAGGTGCCCGAGGCAGCAATAGACCCTTGGAGACAAGTCGGCTGGAGGACGATGTATTGAATCGCGACGCAATTTGTGTGTTCCATCGTCAGTATCAGGCTCTGAACGTTACAATTAACCGTCAGTTTTGCGTCGTATTCTGAAAACTAGACTCACAGGAGAACGACGATAAGGTGCCCGAGGCAGCACTAGACCCTTGGAGACAAGTCGGCTGTAGGACGATGTATTGAGTCGCGACGCAATTTGTGTGTCCCATCGTCATTAACAGGCTCTGAACGTTACAATTAACTGTCAGTTTTGCGTCGGATTCGAAAATCTAGACTCACAGGAGAACGAGCATATGGTGCCCGAGGCAGCACTAGACCCTTGGAGACAAGTCGGCTGTAGGACGATGTATTGAGTCGCGATGCAATTTGTGTGTCCCATCGTCATTAACAGGCTCTGAACGTTACAATTAACTGTCAGTTTTGCGTCGGATTCGAAAACCTAGACTCACAGGAGAACGACCATAAGGTGCCCGAGGCAGCAATAGACCCTTGGAGACAAGTCGGCTGGAGGACGATGTATTGAATCGCGACGCAATTTGTGTGTTCCATCGTCATTAAGAGGCTCTGAACGTTACAATTAATTGTCAGTTTTGCGCCGGATTCGAAAAACTAGACTCAAAGGAGAACGACCAAGAGGTGCCAGGAGCAGCAATACTACCTTGGAGACATGTCGGCTGGAGGACGATGTATTGAATCGCGACGCAATTTGTGTGTTCCATCGTCAGTATCAGGCTCTGAACGTTACAATTAACTGTCAGTTTTTCGTCGGATTCGAAAATCTAGACTCACAGGAGAACGACCATAAGGTGCCCGAGGCAGCAATAGACCCTTGGAGACAAGTCGGCAGGAGGACGATGTATTGAGTCGCGACGCAATTTGTGTGTCCCACCGTCATTAACAGGCTCTGAACGTTACAATTAACTGTCAGTTTTGCATCGCATTCGAAAATCTAGACTCACAGATGAACGACCATAAGGTGCCCGAGGCAGCAATAGACCCTTCAAGTCGGCTGGAGGACGATGTATTGAATCGCGACACAATTTGTGTGTTCCATCGTCATCAAGAGGCTCTGAACGTTACAATTAACTGTCAGTTTTGCGGCGGATTCGAAAATCTAGACTCACAGGAGAACGACCGTAAGGTGCCCGAGGCAGCAATAGACCCTTGGAGACAAGTCGGCTGGAGGACGATGTATTGAATCGCGACGCAATTTGTGTGTTCCATCGTCATTAAGAGGCTCTGAACGTTACAATTAACTGTCAGTTTTGCATCGCATTCGAAAAACTAGACTCACAGGAGAACGACCATAAAGTGCCCGAGGCAGCAATAGACCCTTGGAGACAAGTCGGCTGGAGGACGATGTATTGAATCGCGACGCAATTTGTGTGTTCCATCGTCATTAAGAGGTTCTGAACGTTACAATTCACTGTCAGTTTTGCGTCGCATTCGAAAAACTAGACCCACAGGAGAACGACGATAAGGTGCCCGAGGCAGCACTAGACCCTTCGAGACAAGTCGGCTGGAGGACGATGTATTGAATCGCGACGCAATTTGTGTGTTCCATCGTCATTAAGAGGCTCTGAACGTTACAATTAATTGTCAGTTTTGCGCCGGATTCGAAAAACTAGACTCATAGGAGAACGACCAAGAGGTGCCAGGAGCAGCAATACTACCTCGGAGACATGTCGGCTGGAGGACGATGTATTGAATCGCGACGCAATTTGTGTGTTCCATCGTCAGTATCAGGCTCTGAACGTTACAATTAACTGTCAGTTTTTCGTCGGATTCGAAAATCTAGACTCACAGGAGAACGACCATAAGGTGCCCGAGGCAGCAATAGACCCTTGGAGACAAGTCGGCAGGAGGACGATGTATTGAGTCGCGACGCAATTTGTGTGTCCCACCGTCATTAACAGGCTCTGAACGTTACAATTAACTGTCAGTTTTGCATCGCATTCGAAAATCTAGACTCACAGATGAACGACCATAAGGTGCCCGAGGCAGCAATAGACCCTTCAAGTCGGCTGGAGGACGATGTATTGAATCGCGACACAATTTGTGTGTTCCATCGTCATCAAGAGGCTCTGAACGTTACAATTAACTGTCAGTTTTGCGGCGGATTCGAAAATCTAGACTCACAGGAGAACGACCGTAAGGTGCCCGAGGCAGCAATAGACCCTTGGAGACAAGTCGGCTGGAGGACGATGTATTGAGACGCGACGCACTTTGTGTGTCCCATCGTCATTAACAGGCTCTGAACGTTACAATTCACTCTCAGTTTTGCGTCGGATTTGAAAATCTAGACTCACCGATGAACGACGATAAGGTGCCCGAGGCAGCAATAGACCCTTCGAGACAAGTCGGCTGTTGGACGATGTATTGAATCGCGACGCAATTTGTGTGTTCCATCGTCATTAAGAGGCTCTGAACGTTACAATTAACTGTCAGTTTTGCGTCGGATTCGAAAATCTAGACTCACAGGAGAACGACCATAAGGTGCCCGAGGCAGCAATAGACCCTTGGAGACAAGTCGGCTGTAGGACGATGTATTGAGACGCGACGCAATTTGTGTGTCCCATCGTCATTAAGAGGCTCTGAACGTTACAATTAACTGTCAGTTTTGCGTCGGATTCGAAAATCTACACTCACAGGAGAACGACCATAAGGTGCCCGAGGCAGCAATAGACCCTTGGAGACAAGTCGGCTGGCGGGCGATGTATTGATTCGCGACGCAATTTG
The DNA here is from genome assembly GCF_023898315.1 of Schistocerca nitens. NCBI lineage: Eukaryota > Metazoa > Arthropoda > Insecta > Orthoptera > Acrididae > Schistocerca > Schistocerca nitens. The sequence continues at coordinate 1,662,679 of NC_064624.1, forward strand.
TGTGTTCCATCGTCATCAAGAGGCTCTGAACGTTACAATTCACTCTCAGTTTTGCGTCGGATTCGAAAATCTAGACTCACAGGAGAACGAGCATATGGTGCCCGAGGCAGCACTAGACCCTTGGAGACAAGTCGGCTGTAGGACGATGTATTGAATCGCGACGCAATTTGTGTGTTCCATCGTCATTAACAGGCTCTGAACGTTACAATTAACTGTCAGTTTTGCGTCGGATTCGAAAATCTAGACTCACAGGAGAACGACCATAAGGTGCCCGAGGCAGCAGTAGACCCTTGGAGACAAGTCGGCTGGAGGACGATGTATTGAGACGCGACGCAATTTGTGTGTCCCATCGTCATTAAGAGGCTCTGAACTTTACAATTAACTGTCAGTTTTGCGTCGGATTCGAAAATCTAGACTCACAGGAGAACGACCATAAGGTGCCCGAGGCATCAATAGACCCTTGGAGACAAATCGGCTGTAGGACGATGTATTGAATCGCGACGCAATTTGTGTGTTCCATCGTCATTAACAGGCTCTGAACGTTACAATTAACTGTCAGTTTTGCGTCGGATTCGAAAATCTAGACTCACAGGAGAACGAGCATATGGTGCCCGAGGCAGCACTAGACCCTTGGAGACAAGTCGGCTGTAGGACGGTGTATTGAGTCGCGACGCAATTTGTGTGTCCCATCGTCATTAACAGGCTCTGAACGTTACAATTAACTGTCAGTTTTGCGTCGGATTCGAAAATCTAGACTCACAGGAGAACGACCATAAGGTGCCCGAGGCAGCAATAGACCCTTGGAGACAAGTCGGCTGGAGGACGATGTATTGAATCGCGACGCAATTTGTGTGTTCTATCGTCATTAAGAGGCTCTGAACGTTACAATTAACTGTCAGTTTTGCATCGCATTCGAAAAACTAGACTCAAAGGAGAACGACCATAAGGTGCCCGAGGCAGCAATAGACCCTTGGAGACAAGTCGGCTGGAGGACGATGTATTGAATCGCGACGCAATTTGTGTGTTCCATCGTCATCAAGAGGCTCTGAACGTTACAATTCACTGTCAGTTTTGCGTCGGATTCGAAAATGTAGACTCACAGGAGAACGAGCATATGGTGCCCGAGGCAGCACTAGACCCTTGGAGACAAGTCGGCTGTAGGACGATGTATTGAGTCGCGACGCAATTTGTGTGTCCCATCGTCATTAACAGGCTCTGAACGTTACAATTAACTGTCAGTTTTGCGTCGGATTCGAAAATCTAGACTCACAGGAGAACGACCATAAGGTGCCCGAGGCAGCAATAGACCCTTGGAGACAAGTCGGCTGGAGGACGATGTATTGAATCGCGACGCAATTTGTGTGTTCCATCGTCATTAAGAGGCTCTGAACGTTACAATTAACTGTCAGTTTTGCATCGCATTCGAAAAACTAGACTCACAGGAGAACGACCATAAGGTGCCCGAGGCAGCAATAGACCCTTGGAGACAAGTCGGCTGGAGGACGATGTATTGAATCGCGACGCAATTTGTGTGTTCCATCGTCATCGAGAGGTTCTGAACGTTACAATTCACTGTCAGTTTTGCGTCGCATTCGAAAAACTAGACTCACAGGAGAACGACGATAAGGTGCCCGAGGCAGCACTAGACCCTTCGAGACAAGTCGGCTGGAGGACGATGTATTGAATCGCGACGCAATTTGTGTGTTCCATCGTCAGTATCAGGCTCTGAACGTTACAATTAACTGTCAGTCTTTCGTCGGATTCGAAAATCTAGACTCACAGGAGAACGACCATAAGGTGCCCGAGGCAGCAATAGACCCTTGGAGACAAGTCGGCTGGAGGACGATGTATTGAGTCGCGACGCAATTTGTGTGTTCCATCGTCATTAAGAGGCTCTGAACGTTACAATTAACTGTCAGTTTTGCATCGCATTCGAAAATCTAGACTCACAGGAGAACGAGCATATGGTGCCCGAGGCAGCACTAGACCCTTGGAGACAAGTCGGCTGTAGGACGATGTATTGAATCGCGACGCAATTTGTGTGTTCCATCGTCATTAAGAGGCTCTGAACGTTACAATTAACTGTCAGTTTTGCATCGCATTCGAAAAACTAGACTCACAGGAGAACCACTATAAGGTGCCCGAGGCATCAATAGACCCTTGGAGACAAGTCGGCTGGAGGACGATGTATTGAGACGCGACGCAATTTGTGTGTCCCATCGTCATTAACAGGCTGTGAACGTTACAATTAACTGTCAGTTTTGCATCGCATTCGAAAAACTAGACTCACAGGAGAACGACCATAAGGTGCCCGAGGCAGCAATAGACCCTTGGAGACAAGTCGGCTGGAGGACGATGTATTGAATCGCGACGCAATTTGTGTGTTCCATCGTCAGTATCAGGCTCTGAACGTTACAATTAACCGTCAGTTTTGCGTCGTATTCTGAAAACTAGACTCACAGGAGAACGACGATAAGGTGCCCGAGGCAGCACTAGACCCTTGGAGACAAGTCGGCTGTAGGACGATGTATTGAGTCGCGACGCAATTTGTGTGTCCCATCGTCATTAACAGGCTCTGAACGTTACAATTAACTGTCAGTTTTGCGTCGGATTCGAAAATCTAGACTCACAGGAGAACGAGCATATGGTGCCCGAGGCAGCACTAGACCCTTGGAGACAAGTCGGCTGTAGGACGATGTATTGAGTCGCGATGCAATTTGTGTGTCCCATCGTCATTAACAGGCTCTGAACGTTACAATTAACTGTCAGTTTTGCGTCGGATTCGAAAACCTAGACTCACAGGAGAACGACCATAAGGTGCCCGAGGCAGCAATAGACCCTTGGAGACAAGTCGGCTGGAGGACGATGTATTGAATCGCGACGCAATTTGTGTGTTCCATCGTCATTAAGAGGCTCTGAACGTTACAATTAATTGTCAGTTTTGCGCCGGATTCGAAAAACTAGACTCAAAGGAGAACGACCAAGAGGTGCCAGGAGCAGCAATACTACCTTGGAGACATGTCGGCTGGAGGACGATGTATTGAATCGCGACGCAATTTGTGTGTTCCATCGTCAGTATCAGGTTCTGAACGTTACAATTAACTGTCAGTTTTTCGTCGGATTCGAAAATCTAGACTCACAGGAGAACGACCATAAGGTGCCCGAGGCAGCAATAGACCCTTGGAGACAAGTCGGCAGGAGGACGATGTATTGAGTCGCGACGCAATTTGTGTGTCCCACCGTCATTAACAGGCTCTGAACGTTACAATTAACTGTCAGTTTTGCATCGCATTCGAAAATCTAGACTCACAGATGAACGACCATAAGGTGCCCGAGGCAGCAATAGACCCTTCAAGTCGGCTGGAGGACGATGTATTGAATCGCGACACAATTTGTGTGTTCCATCGTCATCAAGAGGCTCTGAACGTTACAATTAACTGTCAGTTTTGCGGCGGATTCGAAAATCTAGACTCACAGGAGAACGACCGTAAGGTGCCCGAGGCAGCAATAGACCCTTGGAGACAAGTCGGCTGGAGGACGATGTATTGAATCGCGACGCAATTTGTGTGTTCCATCGTCATTAAGAGGCTCTGAACGTTACAATTAACTGTCAGTTTTGCATCGCATTCGAAAAACTAGACTCACAGGAGAACGACCATAAAGTGCCCGAGGCAGCAATAGACCCTTGGAGACAAGTCGGCTGGAGGACGATGTATTGAATCGCGACGCAATTTGTGTGTTCCATCGTCATTAAGAGGTTCTGAACGTTACAATTCACTGTCAGTTTTGCGTCGCATTCGAAAAACTAGACCCACAGGAGAACGACGATAAGGTGCCCGAGGCAGCACTAGACCCTTCGAGACAAGTCGGCTGGAGGACGATGTATTGAATCGCGACGCAATTTGTGTGTTCCATCGTCATTAAGAGGCTCTGAACGTTACAATTAATTGTCAGTTTTGCGCCGGATTCGAAAAACTAGACTCATAGGAGAACGACCAAGAGGTGCCAGGAGCAGCAATACTACCTCGGAGACATGTCGGCTGGAGGACGATGTATTGAATCGCGACGCAATTTGTGTGTTCCATCGTCAGTATCAGGCTCTGAACGTTACAATTAACTGTCAGTTTTTCGTCGGATTCGAAAATCTAGACTCACAGGAGAACGACCATAAGGTGCCCGAGGCAGCAATAGACCCTTGGAGACAAGTCGGCTGGAGGACGATGTATTGAGTCGCGACGCAATTTGTGTGTCCCATCGTCATTAACAGGCTCTGAACGTTACAATTAACTGTCAGTTTTGCATCGCAGTCGAAAATCTAGACTCACAGATGAACGACCATAAGGTGCCCGAGGCAGCAATAGACCCTTCGAGACAAGTCGGCTGGAGGACGATGTATTGAATCGCGACGCAATTTGTGTGTTCCATCGTCAGTATCAGGCTCTGAACGTTGCAATTCACTGTCAGTTTTGCGTCGGATTCGAAAAACTAGACTCAAAGGAGAACGACCAAGAGGTGCCAGGAGCAGCAATACTACCTTGGAGACATGTCGGCTGGAGGACGATGTATTGAATCGCGACGCAATTTGTGTGTTCCATCGTCAGTATCAGGCTCTGAACGTTACAATTAACTGTCAGTTTTTCGTCGGATTCGAAAATCTAGACTCACAGGAGAACGACCATAAGGTGCCCGAGGCAGCAATAGACCCTTGGAGACAAGTCGGCTGGAGGACGATGTATTGAGTCGCGACGCAATTTGTGTGTCCCATCGTCATTAACAGGCTCTGAACGTTACAATTAACTCTCAGTTTTGCATCGCAGTCGAAAATCTAGACTCACAGATGAACGACCATAAGGTGCCCGAGGCAGCAATAGACCCTTCGAGACAAGTCGGCTGGAGGACGATGTATTGAATCGCGACGCAATTTGTGTGTTCCATCGTCAGTATCAGGCTCTGAACGTTGCAATTCACTGTCAGTTTTGCGTCGGATTCGAAAAACTAGACTCAAAGGAGAACGACCAAGAGGTGCCAGGAGCAGCAATACTACCTTGGAGACATGTCGGCTGGAGGACGATGTATTGAATCGCGACGCAATTTGTGTGTTCCATCGTCAGTATCAGGCTCTGAACGTTACAATTAACTGTCAGTTTTTCGTCGGATTCGAAAATCTAGACTCACAGGAGAACGACCATAAGGTGCCCGAGGCAGCAATAGACCCTTGCAGACAAGTCGGCTGGAGGACGATGTATTGAGTCGCGACGCAATTTGTGTGTCCCACCGTCATTAACAGGCTCTGAACGTTACAATTAACTGTCAGTTTTGCATCGCATTCGAAAATCTAGACTCACAGATGAACGACCATAAGGTGCCCGAGGCAGCAATAGACCCTTGGAGACAAGTCGGCTGGAGGACGATGTATTGAATCGCGACGCAATTTGTGTGTTCCATCGTCATCAAGAGGCTCTGAACGTTACAATTCACTCTCAGTTTTGCATCGGATTCGAAAATCTAGACTCACAGGAGAACGAGCATATGGTGCCCGAGGCAGCACTAGACCCTTGGAGACAAGTCGGCTGTAGGACGATGTATTGAATCGCGACGCAATTTGTGTGTTCCATCGTCATTAACAGGCTCTGAACGTTACAATTAACTGTCAGTTTTGCATCGCATTCGAAAATCTAGACTCACAGGAGAACGAGCATATGGTGCCCGAGGCAGCACTAGACCCTTGGAGACAAGTCGGCTGTAGGACGATGTATTGAATCGCGACGCAATTTGTGTGTTCCATCGTCATTAAGAGGCTCTGAACGTTACAATTAACTGTCAGTTTTGCATCGCATTCGAAAAACTAGACTCACAGGAGAACGACTATAAGGTGCCCGAGGCATCAATAGACCCTTGGAGACAAGTCGGCTGGAGGACGATGTATTGAGACGCGACGCAATTTGTGTGTCCCATCGTCATTAACAGGCTGTGAACGTTACAATTAACTGTCAGTTTTGCATCGCATTCGAAAAACTAGACTCACAGGAGAACGACCATAAGGTGCCCGAGGCAGCAATAGACCCTTGGAGACAAGTCGGCTGGAGGACGATGTATTGAATCGCGACGCAATTTGTGTGTTCCATCGTCAGTATCAGGCTCTGAACGTTACAATTAACCGTCAGTTTTGCGTCGTATTCTGAAAACTAGACTCACAGGAGAACGACGATAAGGTGCCCGAGGCAGCACTAGACCCTTGGAGACAAGTCGGCTGTAGGACGATGTATTGAGTCGCGACGCAATTTGTGTGTCCCATCGTCATTAACAGGCTCTGAACGTTACAATTAACTGTCAGTTTTGCGTCGGATTCGAAAATCTAGACTCACAGGAGAACGAGCATATGGTGCCCGAGGCAGCACTAGACCCTTGGAGACAAGTCGGCTGTAGGACGATGTATTGAGTCGCGACGCAATTTGTGTCTCCCATCGTCATTAACAGGATCTGAACGTTACAATTAACTGTCAGTTTTGCGTCGGATTCGAAAATCTAGACTCACAGGAGAACGACCATAAGGTGCCCGAGGCAGCAATAGACCCTTGGAGACAAGTCGGCTGTAGGACGATGTATTGAATCGCGACGCAATTTGTGTGTTCCATCGACATTAAGAGGCTCTGAACGTTACAATTAATTGTCAGTTTTGCGCCGGATTCGAAAAACTAGACTCAAAGGAGAACGACCAAGAGGTGCCAGGAGCAGCAATACTACCTTGGAGACATGTCGGCTGGAGGACGATGTATTGAATCGCGACGCAATTTGTGTGTTCCATCGTCAGTATCAGGCTCTGAACTTTACAATTAACTGTCAGTTTTTCGTCGGATTCGAAAATCTAGACTCACAGGAGAACGACCATAAGGTGCCCGAGGCAGCAATAGACCCTTGGAGACAAGTCGGCTGGAGGACGATGTATTGAGTCGCGACGCAATTTGTGTGTCCCACCGTCATTAACAGGCTCTGAACGTTACAATTAACTGTCAGTTTTGCATCGCATTCGAAAATCTAGACTCACAGATGAACGACCATAAGGTGCCCGAGGCAGCAATGGACCCTTCAAGTCAGCTGGAGGACGATGTATTGAATCGCGACGCAATTTGTGTGTTCCATCGTCATCAAGAGGCTCTGAACGTTACAATTCACTCTCAGTTTTGCGTCGGATTCGAAAATCTAGACTCACAGGAGAACGAGCATATGGTGCCCGAGGCAGCACTAGACCCTTGGAGACAAGTCGGCTGTAGGACGATGTATTGAATCGCGACGCAATTTTTGTGTTCCATCGTCATTAAGAGGCTCTGAACGTTACAATTAACTGTCAGTTTTGCATCGCATTCGAAAAACTAGACTCACAGGAGAACGACCATAAGGTGCCCGAGGCAGCAATAGACCCTTGGAGACAAGTCGGCTGGAGGACGATGTATTGAGACGCGACGCACTTTGTGTGTCCCATCGTCATTAACAGGCTCTGAACGTTACAATTCACTCTCAGTTTTGCGTCGGATTTGAAAATCTAGACTCACCGATGAACGACCATAAGGTGCCCGAGGCAGCAATAGACCCTTCGAGACAAGTCGGCTGTAGGACGATGTATTGAATCGCGACGCAATTTGTGTGTTCCATCGTCATTAAGAGGCTCTGAACGTTACAATTAACTGTCAGTTTTGCGTCGGATTCGAAAATCTAGACTCACAGGAGAACGACCATAAGGTGCCCGAGGCAGCAATAGACCCTTGGAGACAAGTCGGCTGTAGGACGATGTATTGAATCGCGACGCAATTTGTGTGTTCCATCGTCATTAACAGGCTCTGAACGTTACAATTAACTGTCAGTTTTGCGTCGGATTCGAAAATCTAGACTCACAGGAGAACGACCATAAGGTGCCCGAGGCAGCAGTAGACCCTTGGAGACAAGTCGGCTGGAGGACGATGTATTGAGACGCGACGCAATTTGTGTGTCCCATCGTCATTAAGAGGCTCTGAACTTTACAATTAACTGTCAGTTTTGCGTCGGATTCGAAAATCTAGACTCACAGGAGAACGACCATAAGGTGCCCGAGGCATCAATAGACCCTTGGAGACAAATCGGCTGTAGGACGATGTATTGAATCGCGACGCAATTTGTGTGTTCCATCGTCATTAACAGGCTCTGAACGTTACAATTAACTGTCAGTTTTGCGTCGGATTCGAAAATCTAGACTCACAGGAGAACGAGCATATGGTGCCCGAGGCAGCACTAGACCCTTGGAGACAAGTCGGCTGTAGGACGATGTATTGAGTCGCGACGCAATTTGTGTGTCCCATCGTCATTAACAGGCTCTGAACGTTACAATTAACTGTCAGTTTTGCGTCGGATTCGAAAATCTAGACTCACAGGAGAACGACCATAAGGTGCCCGAGGCAGCAATAGACCCTTGGAGACAAGTCGGCTGGAGGACGATGTATTGAATCGCGACGCAACTTGTGTGTTCTATCGTCATTAAGAGGCTCTGAACGTTACAATTAACTGTCAGTTTTGCATCGCATTCGAAAAACTAGACTCAAAGGAGAACGACCATAAGGTGCCCGAGGCAGCAATAGACCATGGAGACAAGTCGGCTGGAGGACGATGTATTGAATCGCGACGCAATTTGTGTGTTCCATCGTCATCAAGAGGCTCTGAACGTTACAATTCACTGTCAGTTTTGCGTCGGATTCGAAAATCTAGACTCACAGGAGAACGAGCATATGGTGCCCGAGGCAGCACTAGACCCTTGGAGACAAGTCGGCTGTAGGACGATGTATTGAGTCGCGACGCAATTTGTGTGTCCCATCGTCATTAACAGGCTCTGAACGTTACAATTAACTGTCAGTTTTGCGTCGGATTCGAAAATCTAGACTCACAGGAGAACGACCATAAGGTGCCCGAGGCAGCAATAGACCCTTGGAGACAAGTCGGCTGGAGGACGATGTATTGAATCGCGACGCAATTTGTGTGTTCCATCGTCATTAAGAGGCTCTGAACGTTACAATTAACTGTCAGTTTTGCATCGCATTCGAAAAACTAGACTCACAGGAGAACGACCATAAGGTGCCCGAGGCAGCAATAGACCCTTGGAGACAAGTCGGCTGGAGGACGATGTATTGAATCGCGACGCAATTTGTGTGTTCCATCGTCATCGAGAGGTTCTGAACGTTACAATTCACTGTCAGTTTTGCGTCGCATTCGAAAAACTAGACTCACAGGAGAACGACGATAAGGTGCCCGAGGCAGCACTACACCCTTCGAGACAAGTCGGCTGGAGGACGATGTATTGAATCGCGACGCAATTTGTGTGTTCCATCGTCAGTATCAGGCTCTGAACGTTACAATTAACTGTCAGTCTTTCGTCGGATTCGAAAATCTAGACTCACAGGAGAACGACCATAAGGTGCCCGAGGCAGCAATAGACCCTTGGAGACAAGTCGGCTGGAGGACGATGTATTGAGTCGCGACGCAATTTGTGTGTTCCATCGTCATTAAGAGGCTCTGAACGTTACAATTAACTGTCAGTTTTGCATCGCATTCGAAAATCTAGACTCACAGGAGAACGAGCATATGGTGCCCGAGGCAGCACTAGACCCTTGGAGACAAGTCGGCTGTAGGACGATGTATTTAATCGCGACGCAATTTGTGTGTTCCATCGTCATTAAGAGGCTCTGAACGTTACAATTAACTGTCAGTTTTGCAATGCATTCGAAAAACTAGACTCACAGGAGAACCACTATAAGGTGCCCGAGGCATCAATAGACCCTTGGAGACAAGTCGGCTGGAGGACGATGTATTGAGACGCGACGCAATTTGTGTGTCCCATCGTCATTAACAGGCTGTGAACGTTACAATTAACTGTCAGTTTTGCATCGCATTCGAAAAACTAGACTCACAGGAGAACGACCATAAGGTGCCCGAGGCAGCAATAGACCCTTGGAGACAAGTCGGCTGGAGGACGATGTATTGAATCGCGACGCAATTTGTGTGTTCCATCGTCAGTATCAGGCTCTGAACGTTACAATTAACCGTCAGTTTTGCGTCGTATTCTGAAAACTAGACTCACAGGAGAACGACGATAAGGTGCCCGAGGCAGCACTAGATCCTTGGAGACAAGTCGGCTGTAGGACGATGTATTGAGTCGCGACGCAATTTGTGTGTCCCATCGTCATTAACAGGCTCTGAACGTTACAATTAACTGTCAGTTTTGCGTCGGATTCGAAAATCTAGACTCACAGGAGAACGAGCATATGGTGCCCGAGGCAGCACTAGACCCTTGGAGACAAGTCGGCTGTAGGACGATGTATTGAGTCGCGATGCAATTTGTGTGTCCCATCGTCATTAACAGGCTCTGAACGTTACAATTAACTGTCAGTTTTGCGTCGGATTCGAAAACCTAGACTCACAGGAGAACGACCATAAGGTGCCCGAGGCAGCAATAGACCCTTGGAGACAAGTCGGCTGGAGGACGATGTATTGAATCGCGACGCAATTTGTGTGTTCCATCGTCATTAAGAGGCTCTGAACGTTACAATTAATTGTCAGTTTTGCGCCGGATTCGAAAAACTAGACTCAAAGGAGAACGACCAAGAGGTGCCAGGAGCAGCAATACTACCTTGGAGACATGTCGGCTGGAGGACGATGTATTGAATCGCGACGCAATTTGTGTGTTCCATCGTCAGTATCAGGCTCTGAACGTTACAATTAACTGTCAGTTTTTCGTCGGATTCGAAAATCTAGACTCACAGGAGAACGACCATAAGGTGCCCGAGGCAGCAATAGACCCTTGGAGACAAGTCGGCTGGAGGACGATGTATTGAGTCGCGACGCAATTTGTGTGTCCCACCGTCATTAACAGGCTCTGAACGTTACAATTAACTGTCAGTTTTGCATCGCATTCGAAAATCTAGACTCACAGATGAACGACCATAAGGTGCCCGAGGCAGCAATAGACCCTTCAAGTCGGCTGGAGGACGATGTATTGAATCGCGACACAATTTGTGTGTTCCATCGTCATCAAGAGGCTCTGAACGTTACAATTAACTGTCAGTTTTGCGGCGGATTCGAAAATCTAGACTCACAGGAGAACGACCGTAAGGTGCCCGAGGCAGCAATAGACCCTTGGAGACAAGTCGGCTGGAGGACGATGTATTGAATCGCGACGCAATTTGTGTGTTCCATCGTCATTAAGAGGCTCTGAACGTTACAATTAACTGTCAGTTTTGCATCGCATTCGAAAAAGTAGACTCACAGGAGAACGACCATAAAGTGCCCGAGGCAGCAATAGACCCTTGGAGACAAGTCGGCTGGAGGACGATGTATTGAATCGCGACGCAATTTGTGTGTTCCATCGTCATTAAGAGGTTCTGAACGTTGCAATTCACTGTCAGTTTTGCATCGCATTCGAAAAACTAGACCCACAGGAGAACGACGATAAGGTGCCCGAGGCAGCACTAGACCCTTCGAGACAAGTCGGCTGGAGGACGATGTATTGAATCGCGACGCAATTTGTGTGTTCCATCGTCATTAAGAGGCTCTGAACGTTACAATTAATTGTCAGTTTTGCGCCGGATTCGAAAAACTAGACTCATAGGAGAACGACCAAGAGGTGCCAGGAGCAGCAATACTACCTCGGAGACATGTCGGCTGGAGGACGATGTATTGAATCGCGACGCAATTTGTGTGTTCCATCGTCAGTATCAGGCTCTGAACGTTACAATTAACTGTCAGTTTTTCGTCGGATTCGAAAATCTAGACTCACAGGAGAACGACCATAAGGTGCCCGAGGCAGCAATAGACCCTTGGAGACAAGTCGGCTGGAGGACGATGTATTGAGTCGCGACGAAATTTGTGTGTCCCATCGTCATTAACAGGCTCTGAACGTTACAATTAACTGTCAGTTTTGCATCGCAGTCGAAAATCTAGACTCACAGATGAACGACCATAAGGTGCCCGAGGCAGCAATAGACCCTTCGAGACAAGTCGGCTGGAGGACGATGTATTGAATCGCGACGCAATTTGTGTGTTCCATCGTCAGTATCAGGCTCTGAACGTTGCAATTCACTGTCAGTTTTGCGTCGGATTCGAAAAACTAGACTCAAAGGAGAACGACCAAGAGGTGCCAGGAGCAGCAATACTACCTTGGAGACATGTCGGCTGGAGGACGATGTATTGAATCGCGACGCAATTTGTGTGTTCCATCGTCAGTATCAGGCTCTGAACGTTACAATTAACTGTCAGTTTTTCGTCGGATTCGAAAATCTAGACTCACAGGAGAACGACCATAAGGTGCCCGAGGCAGCAATAGACCCTTGGAGACAAGTCGGCTGGAGGACGATGTATTGAGTCGCGACGCAATTTGTGTGTCCCATCGTCATTAACAGGCTCTGAACGTTACAATTAACTCTCAGTTTTGCATCGCAGTCGAAAATCTAGACTCACAGATGAACGACCATAAGGTGCCCGAGGCAGCAATAGACCCTTCGAGACAAGTCGGCTGGAGGACGATGTATTGAATCGCGACGCAATTTGTGTGTTCCATCGTCAGTATCAGGCTCTGAACGTTGCAATTCACTGTCAGTTTTGCGTCGGATTCGAAAAACTAGACTCAAAGGAGAACGACCAAGAGGTGCCAGGAGCAGCAATACTACCTTGGAGACATGTCGGCTGGAGGACGATGTATTGAATCGCGACGCAATTTGTGTGTTCCATCGTCAGTATCAGGCTCTGAACGTTACAATTAACTGTCAGTTTTTCGTCGGATTCGAAAATCTAGACTCACAGGAGAACGACCATAAGGTGCCCGAGGCAGCAATAGACCCTTGCAGACAAGTCGGCTGGAGGACGATGTATTGAGTCGCGACGCAATTTGTGTGTCCCACCGTCATTAACAGGCTCTGAACGTTACAATTAACTGTCAGTTTTGCATCGCATTCGAAAATCTAGACTCACAGATGAACGACCATAAGGTGCCCGAGGCAGCAATAGACCCTTCAAGTCGGCTGGAGGACGATGTATTGAATCGCGACGCAATTTGTGTGTTCCATCGTCATCAAGAGGCTCTGAACGTTACAATTCACTCTCAGTTTTGCGTCGGATTCGAAAATCTAGACTCACAGGAGAACGAGCATATGGTGCCCGAGGCAGCACTAGACCCTTGGAGACAAGTCGGCTGTACGACGATGTATTGAATCGCGACGCAATTTTTGTGTTCCATCGTCATTAAGAGGCTCTGAACGTTACAATTAACTGTCAGTTTTGCATCGCATTCGAAAAACTAGACTCACAGGAGAACGACCATAAGGTGCCCGAGGCAGCAATAGACCCTTGGAGACAAGTCGGCTGGAGGACGATGTATTGAGACGCGACGCAATTTGTGTGTCCCATCGTCATTAACAGGCTCTGAACGTTACAATTAACTGTCAGTTTTGCATCGCATTCGAAAAACTAGACTCACAGGAGAACGACCATAAGGTGCCCGAGGCAGCAATAGACCCTTCGAGACAAGTCGGCTGGAGGACGATGTATTGAATCGCGACGCAATTTGTGTGTTCCATCGTCATCAAGAGGTTCTGAACGTTACAATTCACTGTCAGTTTTGCGTCGCATTCGAAAAACTAGACTCACAGGAGAACGACGATAAGGTGCCCGAGGCAGCACTAGACCCTTCGAGACAAGTCGGCTGGAGGACGATGTATTGAATCACGACGCAATTTGTGTGTTCCATCGTCAGTATCAGGCTCTGAACGTTACAATTAACTGTCAGTCTTTCGTCGGATTCGAAAATCTAGACTCACAGGAGAACGACCATAAGGTGCACGAGGCAGCAATAGACCCTTGGAGACAAGTCGGCTGGAGGACGATGTATTGAGTCGCGACGCAATTTGTGTGTTCCATCGTCATTAAGAGGCTCTGAACGTTACAATTAACTGTCAGTTTTGCATCGCATTCGAAAATCTAGACTCACAGGAGAACGAGCATATGGTGCCCGAGGCAGCACTAGACCCTTGGAGACAAGTCGGCTGTAGGACGATGTATTGAATCGCGACGCAATTTGTGTGTTCCATCGTCATTAAGAGGCTCTGAACGTTACAATTAACTGTCAGTTTTGCATCGCATTCGAAAAACTAGACTCACAGGAGAACCACTATAAGGTGCCCGAGGCATCAATAGACCCTTGGAGACAAGTCGGCTGGAGGACGATGTATTGAGACGCGACGCAATTTGTGTGTCCCATCGTCATTAACAGGCTGTGAACGTTACAATTAACTGTCAGTTTTGCATCGCATTCGAAAAACTAGACTCACAGGAGAACGACCATAAGGTGCCCGAGGCAGCAATAGACCCTTGGAGACAAGTCGGCTGGAGGACGATGTATTGAATCGCGACGCAATTTGTGTGTTCCATCGTCAGTATCAGGCTCTGAACGTTACAATTAACCGTCAGTTTTGCGTCGGATTCGAAAATCTAGACTCACAGGAGAACGAGCATATGGTGCCCGAGGCAGCACTAGACCCTTGGAGACAAGTCGGCTGTAGGACGATGTATTGAGTCGCGACGCAATTTGTGTGTCCCATCGTCATTAACAGGCTCTGAACGTTACAATTAACTGTCAGTTTTGCGTCGGATTCGAAAATCTAGACTCACAGGAGAACGACCATAAGGTGCCCGAGGCAGCAATAGACCCTTGGAGACAAGTCGGCTGGAGGACGATGTATTGAATCGCGACGCAATTTGTGTGTTCCATCGTCATTAAGGGGATACGGAATCACCTATCCCCGCAATGTTAATATATGCCTACTATAGGGAACATTTTCTCACAAACTACTGGAGACAGAGAGGTAAAAATTTTACTGTATGTGCATTCATATGTTACAACAATACTGAAACAACAGTTTATTGTCAAAGTATTTTCTTACAGAGATATTGTACATTTATTTTTAAGTAAATTTTTTCCATCGCTTTTTACTAGACTATCACCCCTAAGTCTTTTGTAAATCAAGTAATTAAAAAATCGTTGTTTCAGTATGTAATAGGGACCTATGTCACTACGTCATAAAAATTTCAGACTTCTAGGTTGACCAGTACCTGAGATAATGTTCCTAGATGAAGTAAAAAGTAAACTTACGGGAAACGGAGAAAGAAGATTAAAACATTCCTGATCCGTAGCTAATACCCCCTTCACAGTCTTCATAATCATCTTCAAGTCTTCTTTTGGCACCCCTCTGCACCTGTCTTGCTTTTTTCACTAATGTCTTGATTATATTATCAGCATGCCTTAGTCTGTGCTGATCTAAAAAGAACATAGCACGTACCGTACGGGAACCAACACACATACCCAACTTTTGAAGGACCTGGCATTTAGTTATATTTCCAAGATTGAAGGTTGCCACAGCGTCATACACACCAAAATGTAGTGTATTAATTCCGACAAACACTGTTTTTGGGAGACGATGCCATATCACACTATTCAAGCACTCGTTGGGGTTCTGCGTTTTTCCGTGAAGACATTTCATCAGAAGACTTCTGTCAGCCAGATCTCTGAAAATGGGCTTTATTTCTGCCATGATGGCTGATGGTAGACTGTGGTGGTGAATGTATTTCTCTCCTGTTGTTAGTCCCCTATTGTATTTACACCAGCTGTTTTCACCTTTGGGGCACAAACCATGTTGTGGATGCTCATCCGTGGATGCGGTGTGGAAATATAAAGCCCATATAGCTCTCCTCATTTCTTCAAGATTGCCTGTATTTTGCCTGATTGCAAGGCCATAGCAGTTCTGAATGTGGTCTATTATGGAATCAGTCAATCTTCCTCTGCCATCCAAGGTTTTCGCATCATCTAGTTTTTTCCCTTTCATAACTGATTTTAACCTTCTCAGCCCGGCACCCATTCTCTTCTGCACATGTCCTATACATTCGAGTTTGCTTATATTGACACTGTTCCCATATGGTTTGCTTTCCAAAACTTCTTTGAATGCTTTAGAGTCACCATCTCCCAGATATTTGACATAGCGAACATTATACCACTGTGAAGAGCGCAATACCCGATCTCACAAATATATAAAAATAAAATAGTTATAATTGTAGTAGAGCTATGTATGATACGTCATTTTAAAGAGGAAACATGGCAGAATATAATACGCCAATAAAAAAAAATTCGATTTTTTAACCCAAAATCCGATTCCGTATCCCCTTAAGAGGCTCTGAACGTTACAATTAATTGTCAGTTTTGCGCCGGATTCGAAAAACTAGACTCAAAGCAGAACGACCAAGAGGTGCCAGGAGCAGCAATACTACCTTGGAGACATGTCGGCTGGAGGACGATGTATTGAATCGCGACGCAATTTGTGTGTTCCATCGTCAGTATCAGGCTCTGAACGTTACAATTAACTGTCAGTTTTTCGTCGGATTCGAAAATCTAGACTCACAGGAGAACGACCATAAGGTGCCCGAGGCAGCAATAGACCCTTGGAGACAAGTCGGCTGGAGGACGATGTATTGAGTCGCGACGCAATTTGTGTGTCCCACCGTCATTAACAGGCTCTGAACGTTACAATTAACTGTCAGTTTTGCATCGCATTCGAAAATCTAGACTCACAGATGAACGACCATAAGGTGCCCGAGGCAGCAATAGACCCTTCAAGTCGGCTGGAGGACGATGTATTGAATCGCGACACAATTTGTGTGTTCCATCGTCATCAAGAGGCTCTGAACGTTACAATTAACTGTCAGTTTTGCGGCGGATTCGAAAATCTAGACTCACAGGAGAACGACCATAAGGTGCCCGAGGCAGCAATAGACCCTTGGAGACAAGTCGGCTGGAGGACGATGTATTGAATCGCGACGCAATTTGTGTGTTCCATCGTCATTAAGAGGCTCTGAACGTTACAATTAACTGTCAGTTTTTCGTCGGATTCGAAAATCTAGACTCACAGGAGAACGACCATAAGGTGCCTGAGGCAGCAATAGACCCTTGGAGACAAGTCGGCTGGAGGACGATGTATTGAGTCGCGACGCAATTTGTGTGTCCCATCGTCATTAACAGGCTCTGAACGTTACAATTAACTGTCAGTTTTGCATCGCAGTCGAAAATCTAGACTCACAGATGAACGACCATAAGGTGCCCGAGGCAGCAATAGACCCTTCGAGACAAGTCGGCTGGAGGACGATGTATTGAATCGCGACGCAATTTGTGTGTTCCATCGTCAGTATCAGGCTCTGAACGTTGCAATTCACTGTCAGTTTTGCGTCGGATTCGAAAAACTAGACTCAAAGGAGAACGACCAAGAGGTGCCAGGAGCAGCAATACTACCTTGGAGACATGTCGGCTGGAGGACGATGTATTGAATCGCGACGCAATTTGTGTGTTCCATCGTCAGTATCAGGCTCTGAACGTTACAATTAACTGTCAGTTTTTCGTCGGATTCGAAAATCTAGACTCACAGGAGAACGACCATAAGGTGCCTGAGGCAGCAATAGACCCTTGGAGACAAGTCGGCTGGAGGACGATGTATTGAGTCGCGACGCAATTTGTGTGTCCCATCGTCATTAACAGGCTCTGAACGTTACAATTAACTCTCAGTTTTGCATCGCAGTCGAAAATCTAGACTCACAGATGAACGACCATAAGGTGCCCGAGGCAGCAATAGACCCTTCGAGACAAGTCGGCTGGAGGACGATGTATTGAATCGCGACGCAATTTGTGTGTTCCATCGTCAGTATCAGGCTCTGAACGTTGCAATTCACTGTCAGTTTTGCGTCGGATTCGAAAAACTAGACTCAAAGGAGAACGACCAAGAGGTGCCAGGAGCAGCAATACTACCTTGGAGACATGTCGGCTGGAGGACGATGTATTGAATCGCGACGCAATTTGTGTGTTCCATCGTCAGTATCAGGCTCTGAACGTTACAATTAACTGTCAGTTTTTCGTCGGATTCGAAAATCTAGACTCACAGGAGAACGACCATAAGGTGCCCGAGGCAGCAATAGACCCTTGGAGACAAGTCGGCTGGAGGACGATGTATTGAGTCGCGACGCAATTTGTGTGTCCCACCGTCATTAACAGGCTCTGAACGTTACAATTAACTGTCAGTTTTGCATCGCATTCGAAAATCTAGACTCACAGATGAACGACCATAAGGTGCCCGAGGCAGCAATAGACCCTTCAAGTCGGCTGGAGGACGATGTATTGAATCGCGACGCAATTTGTGTGTTCCATCGTCATCAAGAGGCTCTGAACGTTACAATTCACTCTCAGTTTTGCGTCGGATTCGAAAATCTAGACTCACAGGAGAACGAGCATATGGTGCCCGAGGCAGCACTAGACCCTTGGAGACAAGTCGGCTGTAGGACGATGTATTGAATCGCGACGCAATTTTTGTGTTCCATCGTCATTAAGAGGCTCTGAACGTTACAATTAACTGTCAGTTTTGCATCGCATTCGAAAAACTAGACTCACAGGAGAACGACCATAAGGTGCCCGAGGCAGCAATAGACCCTTGGAGACAAGTCGGCTGGAGGACGATGTATTGAGACGCGACGCAATTTGTGTGTCCCATCGTCATTAACAGGCTCTGAACGTTACAATTAACTGTCAGTTTTGCATCGCATTCGAAAAACTAGACTCACAGGAGAACGACCATAAGGTGCCCGAGGCAGCAATAGACCCTTCGAGACAAGTCGGCTGGAGGACGATGTATTGAATCGCGACGCAATTTGTGTGTTCCATCGTCATCAAGAGGTTCTGAACGTTACAATTCACTGTCAGTTTTGCGTCGCATTCGAAAAACTAGACTCACAGGAGAACGACGATAAGGTGCCCGAGGCAGCACTAGACCCTTCGAGACAAGTCGGCTGGAGGACGATGTATTGAATCACGACGCAATTTGTGTGTTCCATCGTCAGTATCAGGCTCTGAACGTTACAATTAACTGTCAGTCTTTCGTCGGATTCGAAAATCTAGACTCACAGGAGAACGACCATAAGGTGCCCGAGGCAGCAATAGACCCTTGGAGACAAGTCGGCTGGAGGACGATGTAATGAGTCGCGACGCAATTTGTGTGTTCCATCGTCATTAAGAGGCTCTGAACGTTACAATTAACTGTCAGTTTTGCATCGCATTCGAAAATCTAGACTCACAGGAGAACGAGCATATGGTGCCCGAGGCAGCACTAGACCCTTGGAGACAAGTCGGCTGTAGGACGATGTATTGAATCGCGACGCAATTTGTGTGTTCCATCGTCATTAAGAGGCTCTGAACGTTACAATTAACTGTCAGTTTTGCATCGCATTCGAAAAACTAGACTCACAGGAGAACCACTATAAGGTGCCCGAGGCATCAATAGACCCTTGGAGACAAGTCGGCTGGAGGACGATGTATTGAGACGCGACGCAATTTGTGTGTCCCATCGTCATTAACAGGCTGTGAACGTTACAATTAACTGTCAGTTTTGCATCGCATTCGAAAAACTAGACTCACAGGAGAACGACCATAAGGTGCCCGAGGCAGCAATAGACCCTTGGAGACAAGTCGGCTGGAGGACGATGTATTGAATCGCGACGCAATTTGTGTGTTCCATCGTCAGTATCAGGCTCTGAACGTTACAATTAACCGTCAGTTTTGCGTCGTATTCTGAAAACTAGACTCACAGGAGAACGACGATAAGGTGCCCGAGGCAGCACTAGACCCTTGGAGACAAGTCGGCTGTAGGACGATGTATTGAGTCGCGACGCAATTTGTGTGTCCCATCGTCATTAACAGGCTCTGAACGTTACAATTAACTGTCAGTTTTGCGTCGGATTCGAAAATCTAGACTCACAGGAGAACGAGCATATGGTGCCCGAGGCAGCACTAGACCCTTGGAGACAAGTCGGCTGTAGGACGATGTATTGAGTCGCGACGCAATTTGTGTGTCCCATCGTCATTAACAGGCTCTGAACGTTACAATTAACTGTCAGTTTTGCGTCGGATTCGAAAATCTAGACTCACAGGAGAACGACCATAAGGTGCCCGAGGCAGCAATAGACCCTTGGAGACAAGTCGGCTGGAGGACGATGTATTGAATCGCGACGCAATTTGTGTGTTCCATCGTCATTAAGAGGCTCTGAACGTTACAATTAATTGTCAGTTTTGCGCCGGATTCGAAAAACTAGACTCAAAGGAGAACGACCAAGAGGTGCCAGGAGCAGCAATACTACCTTGGAGACAT
Organism: Schistocerca nitens; assembly: GCF_023898315.1. Taxonomy (NCBI): domain Eukaryota; kingdom Metazoa; phylum Arthropoda; class Insecta; order Orthoptera; family Acrididae; genus Schistocerca; species Schistocerca nitens. The sequence continues at coordinate 1,682,919 of NC_064624.1, forward strand.
GTCGGCTGGAGGACGATGTATTGAATCGCGACGCAATTTGTGTGTTCCATCGTCAGTATCAGGCTCTGAACGTTACAATTAACTGTCAGTTTTTCGTCGGATTCGAAAATCTAGACTCACAGGAGAACGACCATAAGGTGCCCGAGGCAGCAATAGACCCTTGGAGACAAGTCGGCTGGAGGACGATGTATTGAGTCGCGACGCAATTTGTGTGTCCCACCGTCATTAACAGGCTCTGAACGTTACAATTAACTGTCAGTTTTGCATCGCATTCGAAAATCTAGACTCACAGATGAACGACCATAAGGTGCCCGAGGCAGCAATAGACCCTTCAAGTCGGCTGGAGGACGATGTATTGAATCGCGACACAATTTGTGTGTTCCATCGTCATCAAGAGGCTCTGAACGTTACAATTAACTGTCAGTTTTGCGGCGGATTCGAAAATCTAGACTCACAGGAGAACGACCATAAGGTGCCCGAGGCAGCAATAGACCCTTGGAGACAAGTCGGCTGGAGGACGATGTATTGAATCCCGACGCAATTTGTGTGTTCCATCGTCATTAAGAGGCTCTGAACGTTACAATTAACTGTCAGTTTTGCATCGCATTCGAAAAACTAGACTCACAGGAGAACGACCATAAAGTGCCCGAGGCAGCAATAGACCCTTGGAGACAAGTCGGCTGGAGGACGATGTATTGAATCGCGACGCAATTTGTGTGTTCCATCGTCATTAACAGGCTCTGAACGTTACAATTAACTGTCAGTTTTGCGTCGGATTCGAAAATCTAGACTCACAGGAGAACGAGCATATGGTGCCCGAGGCAGCACTAGACCCTTGGAGACAAGTCGGCTGTAGGACGATGTATTGAGTCGCGACGCAATTTGTGTGTCCCATCGTCATTAACAGGCTCTGAACGTTACAATTAACTGTCAGTTTTGCGTCGGATTCGAAAATCTAGACTCACAGGAGAACGACCATAAGGTGCCCGAGGCAGCAATAGACCCTTGGAGACAAGTCGGCTGGAGGACGATGTATTGAATCGCGACTCAATTTGTGTGTTCTATCGTCATTAAGAGGCTCTGAACGTTACAATTAACTGTCAGTTTTGCATCGCATTCGAAAAACTAGACTCAAAGGAGAACGACCATAAGGTGCCCGAGGCAGCAATAGACCCTTGGAGACAAGTCGGCTGGAGGACGATGTATTGAATCGCGACGCAATTTGTGTGTTCCATCGTCATCAAGAGGCTCTGAACGTTACAATTCGCTGTCAGTTTTGCGTCGGATTCGAAAATCTAGACTCACAGGAGAACGAGCATATGGTGCCCGAGGCAGCACTAGACCCTTGGAGACAAGTCGGCTGTAGGACGATGTATTGAGTCGCGACGCAATTTGTGTGTCCCATCGTCATTAACAGGCTCTGAACGTTACAATTAACTGTCAGTTTTGCGTCGGATTCGAAAATCTAGACTCACAGGAGAACGACCATAAGGTGCCCGAGGCAGCAATAGACCCTTGGAGACAAGTCGGCTGGAGGACGATGTATAGAATCGCGACGCAATTTGTGTGTTCCATCGTCATTAAGAGGCTCTGAACGTTACAATTAACTGTCAGTTTTGCATCGCATTCGAAAAACTAGACTCACAGGAGAACGACCATAAGGTGCCCGAGGCAGCAATAGACCCTTGGAGACAAGTCGGCTGGAGGACGATGTATTGAATCGCGACGCAATTTGTGTGTTCCATCGTCATCGAGAGGTTCTGAACGTTACAATTCACTGTCAGTTTTTCGTCGCATTCGAAAAACTAGACTCACAGGAGAACGACGATAAGGTGCCCGAGGCAGCACTAGACCCTTCGAGACAAGTCGGCTGGAGGACGATGTATTGAATCGCGACGCAATTTGTGTGTTCCATCGTCAGTATCAGGCTCTGAACGTTACAATTAACTGTCAGTCTTTCGTCGGATTCGAAAATCTAGACTCACAGGAGAACGACCATAAGGTGCCCGAGGCAGCAATAGACCCTTGGAGACAAGTCGGCTGGAGGACGATGTATTGAGTCGCGACGCAATTTGTGTGTTCCATCGTCATTAAGAGGCTCTGAACGTTACAATTAACTGTCAGTTTTGCATCGCATTCGAAAATCTAGACTCACAGGAGAACGAGCATATGGTGCCCGAGGCAGCACTAGACCCTTGGAGACAAGTCGGCTGTAGGACGATGTATTGAATCGCGACGCAATTTGTGTGTTCCATCGTCATTAAGAGGCTCTGAACGTTACAATTAACTGTCAGTTTTGCATCGCATTCGAAAAACTAGACTCACAGGAGAACCACTATAAGGTGCCCGAGGCATCAATAGACCCTTGGAGACAAGTCGGCTGGAGGACGATGTATTGAGACGCGACGCAATTTGTGTGTCCCATCGTCATTAACAGGCTGTGAACGTTACAATTAACTGTCAGTTTTGCATCGCATTCGAAAAACTAGACTCACAGGAGAACGACCATAAGGTGCCCGAGGCAGCAATAGACCCTTGGAGACAAGTCGGCTGGAGGACGATGTATTGAATCGCGACGCAATTTGTGTGTTCCATCGTCAGTATCAGGCTCTGAACGTTACAATTAACCGTCAGTTTTGCGTCGTATTCTGAAAACTAGACTCACAGGAGAACGACGATAAGGTGCCCGAGGCAGCACTAGACCCTTGGAGACAAGTCGGCTGTAGGACGATGTATTGAGTCGCGACGCAATTTGTGTGTCCCATCGTCATTAACAGGCTCTGAACGTTACAATTAACTGTCAGTTTTGCGTCGGATTCGAAAATCTAGACTCACAGGAGAACGAGCATATGGTGCCCGAGGCAGCACTAGACCCTTGGAGACAAGTCGGCTGTAGGACGATGTATTGAGTCGCGATGCAATTTGTGTGTCCCATCGTCATTAACAGGCTCTGAACGTTACAATTAACTGTCAGTTTTGCGTCGGATTCGAAAACCTAGACTCACAGGAGAACGACCATAAGGTGCCCGAGGCAGCAATAGACCCTTGGAGACAAGTCGGCTGGAGGACGATGTATTGAATCGCGACGCAATTTGTGTGTTCCATCGTCATTAAGAGGCTCTGAACGTTACAATTAATTGTCAGTTTTGCGCCGGATTCGAAAAACTAGACTCAAAGGAGAACGACCAAGAGGTGCCAGGAGCAGCAATACTACCTTGGAGACATGTCGGCTGGAGGACGATGTATTGAATCGCGACGCAATTTGTGTGTTCCATCGTCAGTATCAGGCTCTGAACGTTACAATTAACTGTCAGTTTTTCGTCGGATTCGAAAATCTAGACTCACAGGAGAACGACCATAAGGTGCCCGAGGCAGCAATAGACCCTTGGAGACAAGTCGGCTGGAGGACGATGTATTGAGTCGCGACGCAATTTGTGTGTCCCACCGTCATTAACAGGCTCTGAACGTTACAATTAACTGTCAGTTTTGCATCGCATTCGAAAATCTAGACTCACAGATGAACGACCATAAGGTGCCCGAGGCAGCAATAGACCCTTCAAGTCGGCTGGAGGACGATGTATTGAATCGCGACACAATTTGTGTGTTCCATCGTCATCAAGAGGCTCTGAACGTTACAATTAACTGTCAGTTTTGCGGCGGATTCGAAAATCTAGACTCACAGGAGAACGACCATAAGGTGCCCGAGGCAGCAATAGACCCTTGGAGACAAGTCGGCTGGAGGACGATGTATTGAATCTCGACGCAATTTGTGTGTTCCATCGTCATTAAGAGGCTCTGAACGTTACAATTAACTGTCAGTTTTGCATCGCATTCGAAAAACTAGACTCACAGGAGAACGACCATAAAGTGCCCGAGGCAGCAATAGACCCTTGGAGACAAGTCGGCTGGAGGACGATGTATTGAATCGCGACGCAATTTGTGTGTTCCATCGTCATTAAGAGGTTCTGAACGTTACAATTCACTGTCAGTTTTGCGTCGCATTCGAAAAACTAGACCCACAGGAGAACGACGATAAGGTGCCCGAGGCAGCACTAGACCCTTCGAGACAAGTCGGCTGGAGGACGATGTATTGAATCGCGACGCAATTTGTGTGTTCCATCGTCATTAAGAGGCTCTGAACGTTACAATTAATTGTCAGTTTTGCGCCGGATTCGAAAAACTAGACTCATAGGAGAACGACCAAGAGGTGCCAGGAGCAGCAATACTACCTCGGAGACATGTCGGCTGGAGGACGATGTATTGAATCGCGACGCAATTTGTGTGTTCCATCGTCAGTATCAGGCTCTGAACGTTACAATTAACTGTCAGTTTTTCGTCGGATTCGAAAATCTAGACTCACAGGAGAACGACCATAGGGTGCCCGAGGCAGCAATAGACCCTTGGAGACAAGTCGGCTGGAGGACGATGTATTGAGTCGCGACGCAATTTGTGTGTCCCATCGTCATTTACAGGCTCTGAACGTTACAATTAACTGTCAGTTTTGCATCGCAGTCGAAAATCTAGACTCACAGATGAACGACCATAAGGTGCCCGAGGCAGCAATAGACCCTTCGAGACAAGTCGGCTGGAGGACGATGTATTGAATCGCGACGCAATTTGTGTGTTCCATCGTCAGTATCAGGCTCTGAACGTTGCAATTCACTGTCAGTTTTGCGTCGGATTCGAAAAACTAGACTCAAAGGAGAACGACCAAGAGGTGCCAGGAGCAGCAATACTACCTTGGAGACATGTCGGCTGGAGGACGATGTATTGAATCGCGACGCAATTTGTGTGTTCCATCGTCAGTATCAGGCTCTGAACGTTACAATTAACTGTCAGTTTTTCGTCGGATTCGAAAATCTAGACTCACAGGAGAACGACCATAAGGTGCCCGAGGCAGCAATAGACCCTTGGAGACAAGTCGGCTGGAGGACGATGTATTGAATCGCGACGCAATTTGTGTGTTCCATCGTCATTAAGAGGCTCTGAACGTTACAATTAACTGTCAGTTTTGCATCGCATTCGAAAAACTAGACTCACAGGAGAACGACCATAAAGTGCCCGAGGCAGCAATAGACCCTTGGAGACAAGTCGGCTGGAGGACGATGTATTGAATCGCGACGCAATTTGTGTGTTCCATCGTCATTAAGAGGTTCTGAACGTTACAATTCACTGTCAGTTTTGCGTCGCATTCGAAAAACTAGACCCACAGGAGAACGACGATAAGGTGCCCGAGGCAGCACTAGACCCTTCGAGACAAGTCGGCTGGAGGACGATGTATTGAATCGCGACGCAATTTGTGTGTTCCATCGTCATTAAGAGGCTCTGAACGTTACAATTAATTGTCAGTTTTGCGCCGGATTCGAAAAACTAGACTCATAGGAGAACGACCAAGAGGTGCCAGGAGCAGCAATACTACCTCGGAGACATGTCGGCTGGAGGACGATGTATTGAATCGCGACGCAATTTGTGTGTTCCATCGTCAGTATCAGGCTCTGAACGTTACAATTAACTGTCAGTTTTTCGTCGGATTCGAAAATCTAGACTCACAGGAGAACGACCATAAGGTGCCCGAGGCAGCAATAGACCCTTGGAGACAAGTCGGCTGGAGGACGATGTATTGAGTCGCGACGCAATTTGTGTGTCCCATCGTCATTAACAGGCTCTGAACGTTACAATTAACTGTCAGTTTTGCATCGCAGTCGAAAATCTAGACTCACAGATGAACGACCATAAGGTGCCCGAGGCAGCAATAGACCCTTCGAGACAAGTCGGCTGGAGGACGATGTATTGAATCGCGACGCAATTTGTGTGTTCCATCGTCAGTATCAGGCTCTGAACGTTGCAATTCACTGTCAGTTTTGCGTCGGATTCGAAAAACTAGACTCAAAGGAGAACGACCAAGAGGTGCCAGGAGCAGCAATACTACCTTGGAGACATGTCGGCTGGAGGACGATGTATTGAATCGCGACGCAATTTGTGTGTTCCATCGTCAGTATCAGGCTCTGAACGTTACAATTAACTGTCAGTTTTTCGTCGGATTCGAAAATCTAGACTCACAGGAGAACGACCATAAGGTGCCCGAGGCAGCAATAGACCCTTGGAGACAAGTCGGCTGGAGGACGATGTATTGAGTCGCGACGCAATTTGTGTGTCCCATCGTCATTAACAGGCTCTGAACGTTACAATTAACTGTCAGTTTTGCATCGCAGTCGAAAATCTAGACTCACAGATGAACGACCATAAGGTGCCCGAGGCAGCAATAGACCCTTCGAGACAAGTCGGCTGGAGGACGATGTATTGAATCGCGACGCAATTTGTGTGTTCCATCGTCAGTATCAGGCTCTGAACGTTGCAATTCACTGTCAGTTTTGCGTCGGATTCGAAAAACTAGACTCAAAGGAGAACGACCAAGAGGTGCCAGGAGCAGCAATACTACCTTGGAGACATGTCGGCTGGAGGACGATGTATTGAATCGCGACGCAATTTGTGTGTTCCATCGTCAGTATCAGGCTCTGAACGTTACAATTAACTGTCAGTTTTTCGTCGGATTCGAAAATCTAGACTCACAGGAGAACGACCATAAGGTGCCCGAGGCAGCAATAGACCCTTGGAGACAAGTCGGCTGGAGGACGATGTATTGAGTCGCGACGCAATTTGTGTGTCCCATCGTCATTAACAGGCTCTGAACGTTACAATTAACTGTCAGTTTTGCATTGCAGTCGAAAATCTAGACTCACAGATGAACGACCATAAGGTGCCCGAGGCAGCAATAGACCCTTCGAGACAAGTCGGCTGGAGGACGATGTATTGAATCGCGACGCAATTTGTGTGTTCCATCGTCAGTATCAGGCTCTGAACGTTGCAATTCACTGTCAGTTTTGCGTCGGATTCGAAAAACTAGACTCAAAGGAGAACGACCAAGAGGTGCCAGGAGCAGCAATACTACCTTGGAGACATGTCGGCTGGAGGACGATGTATTGAATCGCGACGCAATTTGTGTGTTCCATCGTCAGTATCAGGCTCTGAACGTTACAATTAACTGTCAGTTTTTCGTCGGATTCGAAAATCTAGACTCACAGGAGAACGACCATAAGGTGCCCGAGGCAGCAATAGACCCTTGGAGACAAGTCGGCTGGAGGACGATGTATTGAGTCGCGACGCAATTTGTGTGTCCCACCGTCATTAACAGGCTCTGAACGTTACAATTAACTGTCAGTTTTGCATCGCATTCGAAAATCTAGACTCACAGATGAACGACCATAAGGTGCCCGAGGCAGCAATAGACCCTTCAAGTCGGCTGGAGGACGATGTATTGAATCGCGACGCAATTTGTGTGTTCCATCGTCATCAAGAGGCTCTGAACGTTACAATTCACTCTCAGTTTTGCGTCGGATTCGAAAATCTAGACTCACAGGAGAACGAGCATATGGTGCCCGAGGCAGCACTAGACCCTTGGAGACAAGTCGGCTGTAGGACGATGTATTGAATCGCGACGCAATTTTTGTGTTCCATCGTCATTAAGAGGCTCTGAACGTTACAATTAACTGTCAGTTTTGCATCGCATTCGAAAAACTAGACTCACAGGAGAACGACCATAAGGTGCCCGAGGCAGCAATAGACCCTTGGAGATAAGTCGGCTGGAGGACGATGTATTGAGACGCGACGCAATTTGTGTGTCCCATCGTCATTAACAGGCTGTGAACGTTACAATTAACTGTCAGTTTTGCATCGCATTCGAAAAACTAGACTCACAGGAGAACGACCATAAGGTGCCCGAGGCAGCAATAGACCCTTCGAGACAAGTCGGCTGGAGGACGATGTATTGAATCGCGACGCAATTTGTGTGTTCCATCGTCATCAAGAGGTTCTGAACGTTACAATTCACTGTCAGTTTTGCGTCGCATTCGAAAAACTAGACTCACAGGAGAACGACGATAAGGTGCCCGAGGCAGCACTAGACCCTTCGAGACAAGTCGGCTGGAGGACGATGTATTGAATCACGACGCAATTTGTGTGTTCCATCGTCAGTATCAGGCTCTGAACGTTACAATTAACTGTCAGTCTTTCGTCGGATTCGAAAATCTAGACTCACAGGAGAACGACCATAAGGTGCCCGAGGCAGCAATAGACCCTTGGAGACAAGTCGGCTGGAGGACGATGTATTGAGTCGCGACGCAATTTGTGTGTTCCATCGTCATTAAGAGGCTCTGAACGTTACAATTAACTGTCAGTTTTGCATCGCATTCGAAAATCTAGACTCACAGGAGAACGAGCATATGGTGCCCGAGGCAGCACTAGACCCTTGGAGACAAGTCGGCTGTAGGACGATGTATTGAATCGCGACGCAATTTGGGTGTTCCATCGTCATTAAGAGGCTCTGAACGTTACAATTAACTGTCAGTTTTGCATCGCATTCGAAAAACTAGACTCACAGGAGAACCACTATAAGGTGCCCGAGGCATCAATAGACCCTTGGAGACAAGTCGGCTGGAGGACGATGTATTGAGACGCGACGCAATTTGTGTGTCCCATCGTCATTAACAGGCTGTGAACGTTACAATTAACTGTCAGTTTTGCATCGCATTCGAAAAACTAGACTCACAGGAGAACGACCATAAGGTGCCCGAGGCAGCAATAGACCCTTGGAGACAAGTCGGCTGGAGGACGATGTATTGAATCGCGACGCAATTTGTGTGTTCCATCGTCAGTATCAGGCTCTGAACGTTACAATTAACCGTCAGTTTTGCGTCGTATTCTGAAAACTAGACTCACAGGAGAACGACGATAAGGTGCCCGAGGCAGCACTAGACCCTTGGAGACAAGTCGGCTGTAGGACGATGTATTGAGTCGCGACGCAATTTGTGTGTCCCATCGTCATTAACAGGCTCTGAACGTTACAATTAACTGTCAGTTTTGCGTCGGATTCGAAAATCTAGACTCACAGGAGAACGAGCATATGGTGCCCGAGGCAGCACTAGACCCTTGGAGACAAGTCGGCTGTAGGACGATGTATTGAGTCGCGACGCAATTTGTGTGTCCCATCGTCATTAACAGGCTCTGAACGTTACAATTAACTGTCAGTTTTGCGTCGGATTCGAAAATCTAGACTCACAGGAGAACGACCATAAGGTGCCCGAGGCAGCAATAGACCCTTGGAGACAAGTCGGCTGGAGGACGATGTATTGAATCGCGACGCAATTTGTGTGTTCCATCGTCATTAAGAGGCTCTGAACGTTACAATTAATTGTCAGTTTTGCGCCGGATTCGAAAAACTAGACTCAAAGGAGAACGACCAAGAGGTGCCAGGAGCAGCAATACTACCTTGGAGACATGTCGGCTGGAGGACGATGTATTGAATCGCGACGCAATTTGTGTGTTCCATCGTCAGTATCAGGCTCTGAACGTTACAATTAACTGTCAGTTTTTCGTCGGATTCGAAAATCTAGACTCACAGGAGAACGACCATAAGGTGCCCGAGGCAGCAATAGACCCTTGGAGACAAGTCGGCTGGAGGACGATGTATTGAGTCGCGACGCAATTTGTGTGTCCCACCGTCATTAACAGGCTCTGAACGTTACAATTAACTGTCAGTTTTGCATCGCATTCGAAAATCTAGACTCACAGATGAACGACCATAAGGTGCCCGAGGCAGCAATAGACCCTTCAAGTCGGCTGGAGGACGATGTATTGAATCGCGACACAATTTGTGTGTTCCATCGTCATCAAGAGGCTCTGAACGTTACAATTAACTGTCAGTTTTGCGGCGGATTCGAAAATCTAGACTCACAGGAGAACGACCATAAGGTGCCCGAGGCAGCAATAGACCCTTGGAGACAAGTCGGCTGGAGGACGATGTATTGAATCGCGACGCAATTTGTGTGTTCCATCGTCATTAAGAGGCTCTGAACGTTACAATTAACTGTCAGTTTTGCATCGCATTCGAAAAACTAGACTCACAGGAGAACGACCATAAAGTGCCCGAGGCAGCAATAGACCCTTGGAGACAAGTCGGCTGGAGGACGATGTATTGAATCGCGACGCAATTTGTGTGTTCCATCGTCATTAAGAGGTTCTGAACGTTACAATTCACTGTCAGTTTTGCGTCGCATTCGAAAAACTAGACCCACAGGAGAACGACGATAAGGTGCCCGAGACAGCACTAGACCCTTCGAGACAAGTCGGCTGGAGGACGATGTATTGAATCGCGACGCAATTTGTGTGTTCCATCGTCATTAAGAGGCTCTGAACGTTACAATTAATTGTCAGTTTTGCGCCGGATTCGAAAAACTAGACTCATAGGAGAACGACCAAGAGGTGCCAGGAGCAGCAATACTACCTCGGAGACATGTCGGCTGGAGGACGATGTATTGAATCGCGACGCAATTTGTGTGTTCCATCGTCAGTATCAGGCTCTGAACGTTACAATTAACTGTCAGTTTTTCGTCGGATTCGAAAATCTAGACTCACAGGAGAACGACCATAAGGTGCCCGAGGCAGCAATAGACCCTTGGAGACAAGTCGGCTGGAGGACGATGTATTGAGTCGCGACGCAATTTGTGTGTCCCATCGTCATTAACAGGCTCTGAACGTTACAATTAACTGTCAGTTTTGCATCGCAGTCGAAAATCTAGACTCACAGATGAACGACCATAAGGTGCCCGAGGCAGCAATAGACCCTTCGAGACAAGTCGGCTGGAGGACGATGTATTGAATCGCGACGCAATTTGTGTGTTCCATCGTCAGTATCAGGCTCTGAACGTTGCAACTCACTGTCAGTTTTGCGTCGGATTCGAAAAACTAGACTCAAAGGAGAACGACCAAGAGGTGCCAGGAGCAGCAATACTACCTTGGAGACATGTCGGCTGGAGGACGATGTATTGAATCGCGACGCAATTTGTGTGTTCCATCGTCAGTATCAGGCTCTGAACGTTACAATTAACTGTCAGTTTTTCGTCGGATTCGAAAATCTAGACTCACAGGAGAACGACCATAAGGTGCCCGAGGCAGCAATAGACCCTTGGAGACAAGTCGGCTGGAGGACGGTGTATTGAGTCGCGACGCCATTTGTGTGTCCCACCGTCATTAACAGGCTCTGAACGTTACAATTAACTGTCAGTTTTGCATCGCATTCGAAAATCTAGACTCACAGATGAACGACCATAAGGTGCCCGAGGCAGCAATAGACCCTTCAAGTCGGCTGGAGGACGATGTATTGAATCGCGACACAATTTGTGTGTTCCATCGTCATCAAGAGGCTCTGAACGTTACAATTAACTGTCAGTTTTGCGGCGGATTCGAAAATCTAGACTCACAGGAGAACGACCATAAGGTGCCCGAGGCAGCAATAGACCCTTGGAGACAAGTCGGCTGGAGGACGATGTATTGAATCGCGACGCAATTTGTGTGTTCCATCGTCATTAAGAGGCTCTGAACGTTACAATTAACTGTCAGTTTTGCATCGCATTCGAAAAACTAGACTCACAGGAGAACGACCATAAAGTGCCCGAGGCAGCAATAGACCCTTGGAGACAAGTCGGCTGGAGGACGATGTATTGAATCGCGACGCAATTTGTGTGTTCCATCGTCATTAAGAGGTTCTGAACGTTACAATTCACTGTCAGTTTTGCGTCGCATTCGAAAAACTAGACCCACAGGAGAACGACGATAAGGTGCCCGAGGCAGCACTAGACCCTTCGAGACAAGTCGGCTGGAGGACGATGTATTGAATCGCGACGCAATTTGTGTGTTCCATCGTCATTAAGAGGCTCTGAACGTTACAATTAATTGTCAGTTTTGCGCCGGATTCGAAAAACTAGACTCATAGGAGAACGACCAAGAGGTGCCAGGAGCAGCAATACTACCTTGGAGACATGTCGGCTGGAGGACGATGTATTGAATCGCGACGCAATTTGTGTGTTCCATCGTCAGTATCAGGCTCTGAACGTTACAATTAACTGTCAGTTTTTCGTCGGATTCGAAAATCTAGACTCACAGGAGAACGACCATAAGGTTCCCGAGGCAGCAATAGACCCTTGGAGACAAGTCGGCTGGAGGACGATGTATTGAGTCGCGACGCAATTTGTGTGTCCCATCGTCATTAACAGGCTCTGAACGTTACAATTAACTGTCAGTTTTCCATCGCAGTCGAAAATCTAGACTCACAGATGAACGACCATAAGGTGCCCGAGGCAGCAATAGACCCTTCGAGACAAGTCGGCTGGAGGACGATGTATTGAATCGCGACGCAATTTGTGTGTTCCATCGTCAGTATCAGGCTCTGAACGTTGCAATTCACTGTCAGTTTTGCGTCGGATTCGAAAAACTAGACTCAAAGGAGAACGACCAAGAGGTGCCAGGAGCAGCAATACTACCTTGGAGACATGTCGGCTGGAGGACGATGTATTGAATCGCGACGCAATTTGTGTGTTCCATCGTCATTAAGAGGCTCTGAACGTTACAATTAATTGTCAGTTTTGCGCCGGATTCGAAAAACTAGAATCATAGGAGAACGACCAAGAGGTGCCATAAGCAGCAATACTACCTCGGAGACATGTCGGCTGGAGGACGATGTATTGAGTCGCGACGCAATTTGTGTGTCCCACCGTCATTAACAGGCTCTGAACGTTACAATTAACTGTCAGTTTTGCATCGCATTCGAAAATCTAGACTCACAGATGAACGACCATAAGGTGCCCGAGGCAGCAATAGACCCTTCAAGTCGGCTGGAGGACGATGTATTGAATCGCGACGCAATTTGTGTGTTCCATCGTCATCAAGAGGCTCTGAACGTTACAATTCACTCTCAGTTTTGCGTCGGATTCGAAAATCTAGACTCACAGGAGAACGAGCATATGGTGCCCGAGGCAGCACTAGACCCTTCGAGACAAGTCGGCTGTAGGACGATGTATTGAATCGCGACGCAATTTTTGTGTTCCATCGTCATTAAGAGGCTCTGAACGTTACAATTAACTGTCAGTTTTGCATCGCATTCGAAAAACTAGACTCACAGGAGAACGACCATAAGGTGCCCGAGGCAGCAATAGACCCTTGGAGATAAGTCGGCTGGAGGACGATGTATTGAGACGCGACGCAATTTGTGTGTCCCATCGTCATTAACAGGCTCTGAACGTTACAATTAACTGTCAGTTTTGCATCGCATTCGAAAAACTAGACTCACAGGAGAACGACCATAAGGTGCCCGAGGCAGCAATAGACCCTTCGAGACAAGTCGGCTGGAGGACGATGTATTGAATCGCGACGCAAGTTGTGTGTTCCATCGTCATCAAGAGGCTCTGAACGTTACAATTCACTCTCAGTTTTGCGTCGGATTCGAAAATCTAGACTCACCGATGAACGACCATAAGGTGCCCGAGGCTGCAATAGACCCTTCGAGACAAGTCGGCTGTAGGACGATGTATTGAATCGCGACCCAATTTGTGTGTTCCATCGTCATTAAGAGGCTCTGAACGTTACAATTAACTGTCAGTTTTGCGTCGGATTCGAAAATCTAGACTCACAGGAGAACGACCATAAGGTGCCCGAGGCAGCAATAGACCCTTGGAGACAAGTCGGCTGTAGGACGATGTATTGAGACGCGACGCAATTTGTGTGTCCCATCGTCATTAAGAGGCTCTGAACGTTACAATTAACTGTCAGTTTTGCGTCGGATTCGAAAATCTAGACTCACAGGAGAACGACCATAAGGTGCCCGAGGCAGCAATAGACCCTTGGAGACAAGTCGGCTGGCGGACGATGTATTGATTCGCGACGCAATTTGTGTGTTCCATCGTCATCAAAAGGCTCAGAACGTTACAATTCACTCTCAGTTTTGCGTCGGATTCGAAAATCTAGACTCACAGGAGAACGAGCATATGGTGCCCGAGGCAGCACCAGACCCTTGGAGACAAGTCGGCTGTAGGACGATGTATTGAATCGCGACGCAATTTGTGTGTTCCATCGTCATTAAGAGGCTCTGAACGTTACAATTAACTGTCAGTTTTGCGTCGGATTCGAAAATCTAGACTCACAGGAGAACGACCATAAGGTGCCCGAGGCAGCAATAGACCCTTGGAGACAAGTCGGCTGTAGGACGATGTATTGAGACGCGACGCAATTTGTGTGTCCCATCGTCATTAAGAGGCTCTGAACTTTACAATTAACTGTCAGTTTTGCGTCGGATTCGAAAATCTAGACTCACAGGAGAACGACCATAAGGTGCCCGAGGCATCAATAGACCCTTGGAGACAAGTCGGCTGTAGGACGATGTATTGAATCGCGACGCAATTTGTGTGTTCCATCGTCATTAACAGGCTCTGAAAGTTACAATTAACTGTCAGTTTTGCGTCGGATTCGAAAATCTAGACTCACAGGAGAACGAGCATATGGTCCCCGAGGCAGCACTAGACCCTTGGAGACAAGTCGGCTGTAGGACGATGTATTGAGTCGCGACGCAATTTGTGTGTCCCATCGTCATTAACAGGCTCTGAACGTTACAATTAACTGTGTTTTGCGTCGGATTCGAAAATCTAGACTCACAGGAGAACGACCATAAGGTGCCCGAGGCAGCAATAGACCCTTGGAGACAAGTCGGCTGGAGGACGATGTATTGAATCGCGACGCAATTTGTGTGTTCTATCGTCATTAAGAGGCTCTGAACGTTACAATTAACTGTCAGTTTTGCATCGCATTCGAAAAACTAGACTCAAAGGAGAACGACCATAAGGTGCCCGAGGCAGCAATAGACCCTTGGAGACAAGTCGGCTGGAGGACGATGTATTGAATCGCGACGCAATTTGTGTGTTCCATCGTCATCAAGAGGCTCTGAACGTTACAATTCACTGTCAGTTTTGCGTCGGATTCGAAAATCTAGACTCACAGGAGAACGAGCATATGGTGCCCGAGGCAGCGCTAGACCCTTGGAGACAACTCGGCTGTAGGACGATGTATTGAGTCGCGACGCAATTTGTGTGTCCCGTCGTCATTAACAGGCTCTGAACGTTACAATTAACTGTCAGTTTTGCGTCGGATTCGAAAATCTAGACTCACAGGAGAACGACCATAAGGTGCCCGAGGCAGCAATAGACCCTTGGAGACAAGTCGGCTGGAGGACGATGTATTGAATCGCGACGCAATTTGTGTGTTCCATCGTCATTAAGAGGCTCTGAACGTTACAATTAACTGTCAGTTTTGCATCGCATTCGAAAAACTAGACTCAC
Organism: Schistocerca nitens; assembly: GCF_023898315.1. Taxonomy (NCBI): domain Eukaryota; kingdom Metazoa; phylum Arthropoda; class Insecta; order Orthoptera; family Acrididae; genus Schistocerca; species Schistocerca nitens. Next base: position 1,698,137 of record NC_064624.1, read on the forward strand.
AGGAGAACGACCATAAGGTGCCCGAGGCAGCAATAGACCCTTGGAGACAAGTCGGCTGGAGGACGATGTATTGAATCGCGACGCAATTTGTGTGTTCCATCGTCATCAAGAGGTTCTGAACGTTACAATTCACTGTCAGTTTTGCGTCGCATTCGAAAAACTAGACTCACAGGAGAACGACGATAAGGTGCCCGAGGCAGCACTAGACCCTTCGAGACAAGTCGGCTGGAGGACGATGTATTGAATCGCGACGCAATTTGTGTGTTCCATCGTCATTAAGAGGCTCTGAACGTTACAATTAATTGTCAGTTTTGCGCCGGATTCGAAAAACTAGACTCATAGGAGAACGACCAAGAGGTGCCAGGAGCAGCAATACTACCTCGGAGACATGTCGGCTGGAGGACGATGTATTGAATCGCGACGCAATTTGCGTGTTCCATCGTCAGTATCAGGCTCTGAACGTTACAATTAACTGTCAGTCTTTCGTCGGATTCGAAAATCTAGACTCACAGGAGAACGACCATAAGGTGCCCGAGGCAGCAATAGACCCTTGGAGACAAGTCGGCTGTAGGACGATGTATTGAGTCGCGACGCAATTTGTGTGTCCCATCGTCATTAACAGGCTCTGAACGTTACAATTAACTGTCAGTTTTGCGTCGGATTCGAAAATCTAGACTCACAGGAGAACGAGCATATGGTGCCCGAGGCAGCAATAGACCCTTCGAGACAAGTCGGCTGTAGGACGATGTATTGAATCGCGACGCAATTTGTGTGTTCCATCGTCATTAAGAGCCTCTGAACGTTACAATTAATTGTCAGTTTTGCGCCGGATTCGAAAAACTAGACTCAAAGGAGAACGACCAAGAGGTGCCAGGAGCAGCAATACTACCTTGGAGACATGTCGGCTGGAGGACGATGTATTGAATCGCGACGCAATTTGTGTGTTCCATCGTCAGTATCAGGCTCTGAACGTTACAATTAACCGTCAGTTTTGCGTCGTATTCGAAAAACTAGACTCACAGGAGAACGACCATAAGGTGCCCGAGGCAGCAATAGACCCTTGGAGACAAGTCGGCTGTATTACGATGTATTGAATCGCAACGCAATTTGTGTGTTCCATCGTCAGTATCAGGCTCTGAACGTTACAATTAACCGTCAGTTTTGCGTCGTATTCTGAAAACTAGACTCACAGGAGAACGACGATAAGGTGCCCGAGGCAGCACTAGACCCTTGGAGACAAGTCGGCTGTAGGACGATGTATTGAGTCGCGACGCAATTTGTGTGTCCCATCGTCATTAACAGGCTCTGAACGTTACAATTAACTGTCAGTTTTGCGTCGGATTCGAAAATCTAGACTCACAGGAGAACGAGCATATGGTGCCCGAGGCAGCACTAGACCCTTGGAGACAAGTCGGCTGTAGGACGATGTATTGAGTCGCGACGCAATTTGTGTGTCCCATCGTCATTAACAGGCTCTGAACGTTACAATTAACTGTCAGTTTTGCGTCGGATTCGAAAATCTAGACTCACAGGAGAACGACCATAAGGTGCCCGAGGCAGCAATAGACCCTTGGAGACAAGTCGGCTGGAGGACGATGTATTGAATCGCGACGCAATTTGTGTGTTCCATCGTCATTAAGAGGCTCTGAACGTTACAATTAATTGTCAGTTTTGCGCCGGATTCGAAAAACTAGACTCATAGGAGAACGACCAAGAGGTGCCAGGAGCAGCAATACTACCTCGGAGACATGTCGGCTGGAGGACGATGTATTGAATCGCGACGCAATTTGCGTGTTCCATCGTCAGTATCAGGCTCTGAACGTTACAATTAACTGTCAGTCTTTCGTCGGATTCGAAAATATAGACTCACAGGAGAACGACCATAAGGTGCCCGAGGCAGCAATAGACCCTTGGAGACAAGTCGGCTGTAGGACGATGTATTGAGTCGCGACGCAATTTGTGTGTCCCATCGTCATTAACAGGCTCTGAACGTTACAATTAACTGTCAGTTTTGCGTCGGATTCGAAAATCTAGACTCACAGGAGAACGAGCATATGGTGCCCGAGGCAGCAATAGACCCTTCGAGACAAGTCGGCTGTAGGACGATGTATTGAATCGCGACGCAATTTGTGTGTTCCATCGTCATTAAGAGCCTCTGAACGTTACAATTAATTGTCAGTTTTGCGCCGGATTCGAAAAACTAGACTCAAAGGAGAACGACCAAGAGGTGCCAGGAGCAGCAATACTACCTTGGAGACATGTCGGCTGGAGGACGATGTATTGAATCGCGAAGCAATTTGAGTGTTCCATCGTCATCAAGAGGCTCTGAACGTTACAATTCACTCTCAAGTTTTGCGTCGGATTCGAAAATCTAGACTCACAGGAGAACGAGCATATGGTGCCCGAGGCAGCACTAGACCCTTGGAGACAAGTCGGCTGTAGGACGATGTATTGAATCGCGACGCAATTTGTGTGTCCCATCGTCATTAAGAGGCTCTGAACGTTACAATTAACTGTCAGTTTTGCATCGCATTCGAAAAACTAGACTCACAGGAGAACGACTATAAGGTGCCCGAGGCATCAATAGACCCTTGGAGACAAGTCGGCTGGAGGACGATGTATTGAGACGCGACGCAATTTGTGTGTCCCATCGTCATTAACAGGCTGTGAACGTTACAATTAACCGTCAGTTTTGCATCGCATTCGAAAAACTAGACTCACAGGAGAACGACCATAAGGTGCCCGAGGCAGCAATAGACCCTTGGAGACAAGTCGGCTGTATTACGATGTATTGAATCGCAACGCAATTTGTGTGTTCCATCGTCAGTATCAGGCTCTGAACGTTACAATTAACCGTCAGTTTTGCGTCGTATTCTGAAAACTAGACTCACAGGAGAACGACGATAAGGTGCCCGAGGCAGCACTAGACCCTTGGAGACAAGTCGGCTGTAGGACGATGTATTGAGTCGCGACGCAATTTGTGTGTCCCATCGTCATTAACAGGCTCTGAACGTTACAATTAACTGTCAGTTTTGCGTCGGATTCGAAAATCTAGACTCACAGGAGAACGAGCATATGGTGCCCGAGGCAGCACTAGACCCTTGGAGACAAGTCGGCTGTAGGACGATGTATTGAGTCGCGACGCAATTTGTGTGTCCCATCGTCATTAACAGGCTCTGAACGTTACAATTAACTGTCAGTTTTGCGTCGGATTCGAAAATCTAGACTCACAGGAGAACGACCATAAGGTGCCCGAGGCAGCAATAGACCCTTGGAGACAAGTCGGCTGGAGGACGATGTATTGAATCGCGACGCAATTTGTGTGTTCCATCGTCATTAAGAGGCTCTGAACGTTACAATTAATTGTCAGTTTTGCGCCGGATTCGAAAAACTAGACTCATAGGACAACGACCAAGACATGCCAGGAGCAGCTATACTACCTCGGAGACATGTCGGCTGGAGGCCGATGTATTGAATCGCGACGCAATTTGTGTGTTCCATCGTCAGTATCAGGCTCTGAACGTTACAATTAACTGTCAGTTTTTCGTCGGATTCGAAAATCTAGACTCACAGGAGAACGACCATAAGGTGCCCGAGGCAGCAATAGACCCTTGGAGACAAGTCGGCTGTAGGACGATGTATTGAGACGCGACGCAATTTGTGTGTCCCATCGTCATTAACAGGCTCTGAACGTTACAATTAACTGTCAGTTTTGCATCGCATTCGAAAAACTAGACTCACAGGAGAACGACCATAAGGTGCCCGAGGCAGCAATAGACCCTTGGAGACAAGTCGGCTGTAGGACGATGTATTGAATCGCGACGCAATTTGTGTGTTCCATCGTCATTAAGAGGCTCTGAACCTTACAATTAACTGTCAGTTTTGCGTCGGATTCGAAAATCTAGACTCACCGATGAACGACCATAAGGTGCCCGAGGCAGCAATAGACCCTTGGAGACAAGTCGGCTGGAGGACGATGTATTGAATCGCGACGCAATTTGTGTGTTCCATCGTCAGTATCAGGCTCTGAACGCTACAATTAACCGTCAGTTTTGCGTCGTATTCTGAAAACTAGACTCACAGGAGAACGACGATAAGGTGCCCGAGGCAGCACTAGACCCTTGGAGACAAGTCGGCTGTAGGACGATGTATTGAGTCGCGACGCAATTTGTGTGTCCCATCGTCATTAACAGGCTCTGAACGTTACAATTAACTGTCAGTTTTGCGTCGGATTCGAAAATCTAGACTCACAGGAGAACGAGCATATGGTGCCCGAGGCAGCACTAGACCCTTGGAGACAAGTCGGCTGGAGGACGATGTATTGAGTCGCGACGCAATTTGTGTGTCCCATCGTCATTAACAGGCTCTGAACGTTACAATTAACTGTCAGTTTTGCATCGGATTAAAAAATCTAGACTCACAGGAGAACGACCATAAGGTGCCCGAGGCAGCAATAGACCCTTGGACACAAGTCAGCTGGAGGACGATGTATTGAATCGCGACGCAATTTGTGTGTTCCATCGTCATTAAGAGGCTCTGAACGTTACAATTAATTGTCAGTTTTGCGCCGGATTCGAAAAACTAGACTCAAAGGAGAACGACCAAGAGGTGCCAGGAGCAGCAATACTACCTTGGAGACATGTCGGCTGGAGGACGATGTATTGAATCGCGACGCAATTTGTGTGTTCCATCGTCAGTATCAGGCTCTGAACGTTACAATTAACTGTCAGTTTTGCATCGCATTCGAAAAACTAGACTCAAAGGAGAACGACCATAAGGTGCCCGAGGCAGCAATAGACCCTTGGAGACAAGTCGGCTGGAGGACGATGTATTGAATCGCGACGCAATTTGTGTGTTCCATCGTCATCAAGAGGCTCTGAACGTTACAATTCACTGTCAGTTTTGCGTCGGATTCGAAAATCTAGACTCACAGGAGAACGAGCATATGGTGCCCGAGGCAGCACTAGACCCTTGGAGACAACTCGGCTGTAGGACGATGTATTGAGTCGCGACGCAATTTGTGTGTCCCATCGTCATTAACAGGCTCTGAACGTTACAATTAACTGTCAGTTTTGCGTCGGATTCGAAAATCTAGACTCACAGGAGAACGACCATAAGGTGCCCGAGGCAGCAATAGACCCTTGGAGACAAGTCGGCTGGAGGACGATGTATTGAATCGCGACGCAATTTGTGTGTTCCATCGTCATTAAGAGGCTCTGAACGTTACAATTAACTGTCAGTTTTGCATCGCATTCGAAAAACTAGACTCACAGGAGAACGACCATAAAGTGCCCGAGGCAGCAATAGACCCTTGGAGACAAGTCGGCTGGAGGACGATGTATTGAATCGCGACGCAATTTGTGTGTTCCATCGTCATCAAGAGGTTCTGAACGTTACAATTCACTGTCAGTTTTGCGTCGCATTCGAAAAACTAGACTCACAGGAGAACGACGATAAGGTGCCCGAGGCAGCACTAGACCCTTCGAGACAAGTCGGCTGGAGGACGATGTATTGAATCGCGACGCAATTTGTGTGTTCCATCGTCATTAAGAGGCTCTGAACGTTACAATTAATTGTCAGTTTTGCGCCGGATTCGAAAAACTAGACTCATAGGAGAACGACCAAGAGGTGCCAGGAGCAGCAATACTACCTCGGAGACATGTCGGCTGGAGGACGATGTATTGAATCGCGACGCAATTTGCGTGTTCCATCGTCAGTATCAGGCTCTGAACGTTACAATTAACTGTCAGTCTTTCGTCGGATTCGAAAATCTAGACTCACAGGAGAACGACCATAAGGTGCCCGAGGCAGCAATAGACCCTTGGAGACAAGTCGGCTGTAGGACGATGTATTGAGTCGCGACGCAATTTGTGTGTCCCATCGTCATTAACAGGCTCTGAACGTTACAATTAACTGTCAGTTTTGCGTCGGATTCGAAAATCTAGACTCACAGGAGAACGAGCATATGGTGCCCGAGGCAGCAATAGACCCTTCGAGACAAGTCGGCTGTAGGACGATGTATTGAATCGCGACGCAATTTGTGTGTTCCATCGTCATTAAGAGCCTCTGAACGTTACAATTAATTGTCAGTTTTGCGCCGGATTCGAAAAACTAGACTCAAAGGAGAACGACCAAGAGGTGCCAGGAGCAGCAATACTACCTTGGAGACATGTCGGCTGGAGGACGATGTATTGAATCGCGACGCAATTTGTGTGTTCCATCGTCAGTATCAGGCTCTGAACGTTACAATTAACTGTCAGTTTTTCGTCGGATTCGAAAATCTAGACTCACAGGAGAACGACCATAAGGTGCCCGAGGCAGCAATAGACCCTTGGAGACAAGTCGGCTGGAGGACGATGTATTGAGTCGCGACGCAATTTGTGTGTCCCACCGTCATTAACAGGCTCTGAACGTTACAATTAACTGTCAGTTTTGCATCGCATTCGAAAATCTAGACTCACAGATGAACGACCATAAGGTGCCCGAGGCAGCAATAGACCCTTCAAGTCGGCTGGAGGACGATGTATTGAGTCGCGACGCAATTTGTGTGTCCCATCGTCATTAACAGGCTCTGAACGTTACAATTAACTGTCAGTTTTGCGTCGGATTCGAAAATCTAGACTCACAGGAGAACGACCATAAGGTGCCCGAGGCAGCAATAGACCCTTGGAGACAAGTCGGCTGGAGGACGATGTATTGAATCGCGACGCAATTTGTGTGTTCCATCGTCATTAAGAGGCTCTGAACGTTACAATTAACTGTCAGTTTTGCATCGCATTCGAAAAACTAGACTCACAGGAGAACGACCATAAGGTGCCCGAGGCAGCAATAGACCCTTGGAGACAAGTCGGCTGGAGGACGATGTATTGAATCGCGACGCAATTTGTGTGTTCCATCGTCATCAAGAGGTTCTGAACGTTACAATTCACTGTCAGTTTTGCGTCGCATTCGAAAAACTAGACTCACAGGAGAACGACGATAAGGTGCCCGAGGCAGCACTAGACCCTTCGAGACAAGTCGGCTGGAGGACGATGTATTGAATCGCGACGCAATTTGTGTGTTCCATCGTCATTAAGAGGCTCTGAACGTTACAATTAATTGTCAGTTTTGCGCCGGATTCGAAAAACTAGACTCATAGGAGAACGACCAAGAGGTGCCAGGAGCAGCAATACTACCTCGGAGACATGTCGGCTGGAGGACGATGTATTGAATCGCGACGCAATTTGCGTGTTCCATCGTCAGTATCAGGCTCTGAACGTTACAATTAACTGTCAGTCTTTCGTCGGATTCGAAAATCTAGACTCACAGGAGAACGACCATAAGGTGCCCGAGGCAGCAATAGACCCTTGGAGACAAGTCGGCTGTAGGACGATGTATTGAGTCGCGACGCAATTTGTGTGTCCCATCGTCATTAACAGGCTCTGAACGTTACAATTAACTGTCAGTTTTGCGTCGGATTCGAAAATCTAGACTCACAGGAGAACGAGCATATGGTGCCCGAGGCAGCAATAGACCCTTCGAGACAAGTCGGCTGTAGGACGATGTATTGAATCGCGACGCAATTTGTGTGTTCCATCGTCATTAAGAGCCTCTGAACGTTACAATTAATTGTCAGTTTTGCGCCGGATTCGAAAAACTAGACTCAAAGGAGAACGACCAAGAGGTGCCAGGAGCAGCAATACTACCTTGGAGACATGTCGGCTGGAGGACGATGTATTGAATCGCGACGCAATTTGTGTGTTCCATCGTCAGTATCAGGCTCTGAACGTTACAATTAACTGTCAGTTTTTCGTCGGATTCGAAAATCTAGACTCACAGGAGAACGACCATAAGGTGCCCGAGGCAGCAATAGACCCTTGGAGACAAGTCGGCTGGAGGACGATGTATTGAGTCGCGACGCAATTTGTGTGTCCCACCGTCATTAACAGGCTCTGAACGTTACAATTAACTGTCAGTTTTGCATCGCATTCGAAAATCTAGACTCACAGATGAACGACCATAAGGTGCCCGAGGCAGCAATAGACCCTTCAAGTCGGCTGGAGGACGATGTATTGAATCGCGAAGCAATTTGTGTGTTCCATCGTCATCAAGAGGCTCTGAACGTTACAATTCACTCTCAAGTTTTGCGTCGGATTCGAAAATCTAGACTCACAGGAGAACGAGCATATGGTGCCCGAGGCAGCACTAGACCCTTGGAGACAAGTCGGCTGTAGGACGATGTATTGAATCGCGACGCAATTTGTGTGTCCCATCGTCATTAAGAGGCTCTGAACGTTACAATTAACTGTCAGTTTTGCATCGCATTCGAAAAACTAGACTCACAGGAGAACGACTATAAGGTGCCCGAGGCATCAATAGACCCTTGGAGACAAGTCGGCTGGAGGACGATGTATTGAGACGCGACGCAATTTGTGTGTCCCATCGTCATTAACAGGCTGTGAACGTTACAATTAACCGTCAGTTTTGCATCGCATTCGAAAAACTAGACTCACAGGAGAACGACCATAAGGTGCCCGAGGCAGCAATAGACCCTTGGAGACAAGTCGGCTGTATTACGATGTATTGAATCGCAACGCAATTTGTGTGTTCCATCGTCAGTATCAGGCTCTGAACGTTACAATTAACCGTCAGTTTTGCGTCGTATTCTGAAAACTAGACTCACAGGAGAACGACGATAAGGTGCCCGAGGCAGCACTAGACCCTTGGAGACAAGTCGGCTGTAGGACGATGTATTGAGTCGCGACGCAATTTTTGTGTCCCATCGTCATTAACAGGCTCTGAACGTTACAATTAACTGTCAGTTTTGCGTCGGATTCGAAAATCTAGACTCACAGGAGAACGAGCATATGGTGCCCGAGGCAGCACTAGACCCTCTGAGACAAGTCGGCTGTAGGACGATGTATTGAGTCGCGACGCAATTTGTGTGTCCCATCGTCATTAACAGGCTCTGAACGTTACAATTAACTGTCAGTTTTGCGTCGGATTCGAAAATCTAGACTCACAGGAGAACGACCATAAGGTGCCCGAGGCAGCAATAGACCCTTGGAGACAAGTCGGCTGGAGGACGATGTATTGAATCGCGACGCAATTTGTGTGTTCCATCGTCATTAAGAGGCTCTGAACGTTACAATTAATTGTCAGTTTTGCGCCGGATTCGAAAAACTAGACTCATAGGACAACGACCAAGACATGCCAGGAGCAGCTATACTACCTCGGAGACATGTCGGCTGGAGGACGATGTATTGAATCGCGACGCAATTTGTGTGTTCCATCGTCAGTATCAGGCTCTGAACGTTACAATTAACTGTCAGTTTTTCGTCGGATTCGAAAATCTAGACTCACAGGAGAACGACCATAAGGTGCCCGAGGCAGCAATAGACCCTTGGAGACAAGTCGGCTGTAGGACGATGTATTGAGACGCGACGCAATTTGTGTGTCCCATCGTCATTAACAGGCTCTGAACGTTACAATTAACTGTCAGTTTTGCATCGCATTCGAAAAACTAGACTCACAGGAGAACGACCATAAGGTGCCCGAGGCAGCAATAGACCCTTGGAGACAAGTCGGCTGTAGGACGATGTATTGAATCGCGACGCAATTTGTGTGTTCCATCGTCATTAAGAGGCTCTGAACCTTACAATTAACTGTCAGTTTTGCGTCGGATTCGAAAATCTAGACTCACCGATGAACGACCATAAGGTGCCCGAGGCAGCAATAGACCCTTGGAGACAAGTCGGCTGGAGGACGATGTATTGAATCGCGACGCAATTTGTGTGTTCCATCGTCAGTATCAGGCTCTGAACGCTACAATTAACCGTCAGTTTTGCGTCGTATTCTGAAAACTAGACTCACAGGAGAACGACGATAAGGTGCCCGAGGCAGCACTAGACCCTTGGAGACAAGTCGGCTGTAGGACGATGTATTGAGTCGCGACGCAATTTGTGTGTCCCATCGTCATTAACAGGCTCTGAACGTTACAATTAACTGTCAGTTTTGCGTCGGATTCGAAAATCTAGACTCACAGGAGAACGAGCATATGGTGCCCGAGGCAGCACTAGACCCTTGGAGACAAGTCGGCTGGAGGACGATGTATTGAGTCGCGACGCAATTTGTGTGTCCCATCGTCATTAACAGGCTCTGAACGTTACAATTAACTGTCAGTTTTGCATCGGATTAAAAAATCTAGACTCACAGGAGAACGACCTTAAGGTGCCCGAGGCAGCAATAGACCCTTGGACACAAGTCAGCTGGAGGACGATGTATTGAATCGCGACGCAATTTGTGTGTTCCATCGTCATTAAGAGGCTCTGAACGTTACAATTAATTGTCAGTTTTGCGCCGGATTCGAAAAACTAGACTCAAAGGAGAACGACCAAGAGGTGCCAGGAGCAGCAATACTACCTTGGAGACATGTCGGCTGGAGGACGATGTATTGAATCGCGAGGCAATTTGTGTGTTCCATCGTCAGTATCAGGCTCTGAACGTTACAATTAACTGTCAGTTTTTCGTCGGATTCGAAAATCTAGACTCACAGGAGAACGACCATAAGGTGCCCGAGGCAGCAATAGACCCTTGGAGACAAGTCGGCTGGAGGACGATGTATTGAGTCGCGACGCAATTTGTGTGTCCCACCGTTATTAACAGGCTCTGAACGTTACAATTAACTGTCATTTTTGCATCGCATTCGAAAATCTAGACTCACGGATGAACGACCATAAGGTGCCCGAGGCAGCAATGGACCCTTCAAGTCGGCTGGAGGACGATGTATTGAATCGCGACGCAATTTGTGTGTTCCATCGTCATCAAGAGGCTCTGAACGTTACAATTCACTCTCAGTTTTGCGTCGGATTCGAAAATCTAGACTCACAGGAGAACGAGCATATGGTGCCCGAGGCAGCAATAGACCCTTGGAGACAAGTCGGCTGTAGGACGATGTATTGAATCGCGACGCAATTTGTGTGTTCCATCGTCATTAAGAGGCTCTGAACCTTACAATTAACTGTCAGTTTTGCGTCGAAAATCTAGACTCACAGGAGAACGAGCATAAGGTGCCCGAGGCAGCAATAGACCCTTCGAGACAAGTCGGCTGGAGGACGATGTATTGAGTCGCGACGCAATTTGTGTGTTTCATCGTCATTAAGAGGCTCTGAACGTTACAATTAACTGTCATTTTTGCGTCGGATTCGAAAATCTAGACTCACAGGAGAACGACCATAAGGTGCCCGAGGCAGCAATAGACCCTTGGAGACAAGTCGGCTGGAGGACGATGTATTGAATCGCGACGCAATTTGTGTGTTCCATCGTCAGTATCAGGCTCTGAACGTTACAATTAACTGTCAGTTTTGCGTCGGATTCGAAAAACTAGACTCACAGGAGAACGACCATAAGGTGCCGGAGGCAGCAATAGACCCTTCGAGACAAGTCGGCTGGAGGACGATGTATTGAATCGCGACGCAATTTGTGTGTTCCATCGTCATCAAGAGGCTCTGAACGTTACAATTCACTGTCAGTTTTGCGTCGGATTCGAAAAACTAGACTCACAGGAGAACGACGATAAGGTGCCCGAGGCAGCACTAGACCCTTGGAGACAAGTCGGCTGTAATACGATGTATTGAATCGCGACGCAATTTGTGTGTTCCATCGTCATTAACAGGCTCTGAACGTTACAATTCACCGTCAGTTTTGCGTCGGATTCGAAAATCTAGACTCACAGGAGAACGACCATAAGGTGCCCGAGGCACCAATAGACCCTTCGAGACAAGTCGGCTGGAGGACGATGTATTGAATCGCGACGCAATTTGTGTGTTCCATCGTCATTAAGAGGCTCTGAACGTTACAATTAATTGTCAGTTTTGCGCCGGATTCGAAAAGCTAGACTCATAGGACAACGACCAAGAGGTGCCAGGAGCAGCAATACTACCTCGGAGACAAGTCGGCTGGAGGACGATGTATTGAATCGCGACGCAATTTGTGTGTTCCATCGTCAGTATCAGGCTCTGAACGTTACAATTAATTGTCAGTTTTGCATCGCATTCGAAAAACTAAACTCACAGGAGAACGACCATAAGGTGCCCGAGGCAGCAATAGACCCTTGGAGACAAGTCGGCTGGAGGACGATGTATTGAATCGCGACGCAATTTGTGTGTCCCATCGTCAGTATCAGGCTCTGAACGTTACAATTCACTGTCAGTTTTGCGTCGGATTCGAAAATCTAGACTCACAGGAGAACGAGCATATGGTGCCCGAGGCAGCACTAGACCCTTGGAGACAAGTCGGCTGTAGGACGATGTATTGAATCGCGACGCAGTTTGTGTGTCCCATCGTCATTAACAGGCTCTGAACGTTACAATTAATTGTCAGTTTTGCGTCGTATTCGAAAAACTAGACTCACAGGAGAACGACCATAAGGTGCCCGAGGCAGCAATAGACCCTTCGAGACAAGTCGGCTGGAGGACGATATATTGAATCGCGACGCAATTCGTGTGTTCCATCGTCATCAAGAGGCTCTGAACGTTACAATTCACTCTCAGTTTTGCGTCGGATTCGAAAATCTAGACTCACAGGAGAACGAGCATATGGTGCCCGAGGCAGCACTAGACCCTTGGAGACAAGTCGGCTGTAGGACGATGTATTGAGACGTGACGCAATTTGTGTGTCCCATCGTCATTAACAGGCTCTGAACGTTACAATTAATTGTCAGTTTTGCGTCGGATTCGAAAATCTAGACTCACAGGAGAACGACCATAAGGTGCCCGAGGCAGCAATAGACCCTTGGAGACAAGTCGGCTGGAGGGCGATGTATTGAGACGTGACGCAATTTGTGTGTCCCATCGTCATTAACAGGCTCTGAACGTTACAATTAACTGTCAGTTTTGCATCGCATTCGAAAAACTAGACTCACAGGAGAACGACCATAAGGTGCCCGAGGCAGCAATAGACCCTTGGAGACAAGTCGGCTGGAGGACGATGTATTGAATCGCGACGCAATTTGTGTGTTCCATCGTCATTAAGAGGCTTGAACCTTACAATTAACTGTCAGTTTTGCGTCGGATTCGAAAATCTAGACTCACCGATGAACGACCATAAGGTGCCCGAGGCAGCAATAGACCCTTCGAGACAAGTCGGCTGGAGGACGATGTATTGAATCGCGACGCAATTTGTGTGTTCCATCGTCATTAAGAGGCTCTGAACCTTACAATTAACTGTCAGTTTTGCGTCGGATTCGAAAATCTAGACTCACCGATGAACGACCATAAGGTGCCCGAGGCAGCAATAGACCCTTGGAGACAAGTCGGCTGGAGGACGATGTATTGGATGGCGACGCAATTTGTGTGTTCCATCGTCAGTATCAGGCTCTGAACGTTACAATTAACCGTCAGTTTTGCGTCGTATTCTGAAAACTAGACTCACAGGAGAACGACGATAAGGTGCCCGAGGCAGCACTAGACCCTTGGAGACAAGTTGGCTGTAGGACGATGTATTGAGTCGCGACGCAATTTGTGTGTCCCATCGTCATTAACAGGCTCTGAACGTTACAATTAACTGTCAGTTTTGCGTCGGATTCGAAAATCTAGACTCACAGGAGAACGACCATAAGGTGCCCGAGGCAGCAATAGACCCTTGGAGACAAGTCGGCTGGAGGACGATGTATTGAATCGCGACGCAATTTGTGTGTCCCATCGTCATTAAGAGGCTCAGAACGTTACAATTAATTGTCAGTTTTGCGCCGGATTCGAAAAACTAGACTCATAGGAGAACGACCAAGAGGTGCCAGGAGCAGCAATACTACCTCGGAGACATGACGGCTGGAGGACGATGTATTGAATCGCGACGCAATTTGTGTGTTCCATCGTCAGTATCAGGCTCTGAACGTTACAATTAACTGTCAGTTTTGCGTCATTAAGAGGCTCTGAACCTTACAATTAACTGTCAGTTTTGCGTCGAAAATCTAGACTCACAGGAGAACGAGCATAAGGTGCCCGAGGCAGCAATAGACCCTTCGAGACAAGTCGGCTGGAGGACGATGTATTGAGTCGCGACGCAATTTGTGTGTCCCATCGTCATTAACAGGCTCTGAACGTTACAATTAACTGTCAGTTTTGCATCGCATTCGAAAAACTAGACTCACAGGAGAACGACCATAAGGTGCCGGAGGCAGCAATAGACCCTTGGAGACAAGTCGGCTGGAGGACGATGTATTGAATCGCGACGCAATTTGTGTGTTCCATCGTCATCAAGAGGCTCTGAACGTTACAATTCACTGTCAGTTTTGCGTCGGATTCGAAAAACTAGACTCACAGGAGAACGACGATAAGGTGCCCGAGGCAGCACTAGACCCTTGGAGACAAGTCGGCTGTAGGCCGATGTATTGAATCGCGACGCAATTTGTGTGTTCCATCGTCATTAACAGGCTCTGAACGTTACAATTCACTGTCAGTTTTGCGTCGGATTGGAAAATCTAGACTCACAGGAGAACGAGCATATGGTGCCCGAGGCAGCACTAGACCCTTGGAGACAAGTCGGCTGTAGGACGATGTATTGAATCGCGACGCAATTTGTGTGTTTCATCGTCATTAAGAGGCTCTGAACGTTACAATTAACTGTCATTTTTGCGTCGGATTCGAAAATCTAGACTCACAGGAGAACGACCATAAGGTGCCCGAGGCAGCAATAGACCCTTGGAGACAAGTCGGCTGGAGGACGATGTATTGAATCGCGACGCAATTTGTGTGTTCCATCGTCAGTATCAGGCTCTGAACGTTACAATTAACTGTCAGTTTTGCGTCGGATTCGAAAAACTAGACTCACAGGAGAACGACCATAAGGTGCCGGAGGCAGCAATAGACCCTTCGAGACAAGTCGGCTGGAGGACGATGTATTGAATCGCGACGCAATTTGTGTGTTCCATCGTCATCAAGAGGCTCTGAACGTTACAATTCACTGTCAGTTTTGCGTCGGATTCGAAAAACTAGACTCACAGGAGAACGACGATAAGGTGCCCGAGGCAGCACTAGACCCTTGGAGACAAGTCGGCTGTAATACGATGTATTGAATGGCGACGCAATTTGTGTGTTCCATCGTCATTAACAGGCTCTGAACGTTACAATTCACCGTCAGTTTTGCGTCGGATTCGAAAATCTAGACTCACAGGAGAACGACCATAAGGTGCCCGAGGCACCAATAGACCCTTCGAGACAAGTCGGCTGGAGGACGATGTATTGAATCGCGACGCAATTTGTGTGTTCCATCGTCATTAAGAGGCTCTGAACGTTACAATTAATTGTCAGTTTTGCGCCGGATTCGAAAAACTAGACTCATAGGACAACGACCAAGAGGTGCCAGGAGCAGCAATACTACCTCGGAGACAAGTCGGCTGGAGGACGATGTATTGAATCGCGACGCAATTTGTGTGTTCCATCGTCAGTATCAGGCTCTGAACGTTACAATTAATTGTCAGTTTTGCATCGCATTCGAAAAACTAAACTCACAAGAGAACGACCATAAGGTGCCCGAGGCAGCAATAGACTCTTGGAGACAAGTCGGCTGGAGGACGATGTATTGAATCGCGACGCAATTTGTGTGTCCCATCGTCAGTATCAGGCTCTGAACGTTACAATTCACTGTCAGTTTTGCGTCGGATTCGAAAATCTAGACTCACAGGAGAACGAGCATATGGTGCCCGAGGCAGCACTAGACCCTTGGAGACAAGTCGGCTGTAGGACGATGTATTGAATCGCGACGCAGTTTGTGTGTCCCATCGTCATTAACAGGCTCTGAACGTTACAATTAATTGTCAGTTTTGCGTCGTATTCGAAAAACTAGACTCACAGGAGAACGACCATAAGGTGCCCGAGGCAGCAATAGACCCTTCGAGACAAGTCGGCTGGAGGACGATATATTGAATCGCGACGCAATTCGTGTGTTCCATCGTCATCAAGATGCTCTGAACGTTACAATTCACTCTCAGTTTTGCGTCGGATTCGAAAATCTAGACTCACAGGAGAACGAGCATATGGTGCCCGAGGCAGCACTAGACCCTTGGAGACAAGTCGGCTGTAGGACGATGTATTGAGACGTGACGCAATTTGTGTGTCCCATCGTCATTAACAGGCTCTGAACGTTACAATTAATTGTCAGTTTTGCGTCGGATTCGAAAATCTAGACTCACAGGAGAACGACCATAAGGTGCCCGAGGCAGCAATAGACCCTTGGAGACAAGTCGGCTGGAGGGCGATGTATTGAGACGTGACGCAATTTGTGTGTCCCATCGTCATTAACAGGCTCTGAACGTTACAATTAACTGTCAGTTTTGCATCGCATTCGAAAAACTAGACTCACAGGAGAACGACCATAAGGTGCCCGAGGCAGCAATAGACCCTTGGAGACAAGTCGGCTGGAGGACGATGTATTGAATCGCGACGCAATTTGTGTGTTCCATCGTCATTAAGAGGCTTGAACCTTACAATTAACTGTCAGTTTTGCGTCGGATTCGAAAATCTAGACTCACCGATGAACGACCATAAGGTGCCCGAGGCAGCAATAGACCCTTCGAGACAAGTCGGCTGGAGGACGATGTATTGAATCGCGACGCAATTTGTGTGTTCCATCGTCATTAAGAGGCTCTGAACCTTACAATTAACTGTCAGTTTTGCGTCGGATTCGAAAATCTAGACTCACCGATGAACGACCATAAGGTGCCCGAGGCAGCAATAGACCCTTGGAGACAAGTCGGCTGGAGGACGATGTATTGGATGGCGACGCAATTTGTGTGTTCCATCGTCAGTATCAGGCTCTGAACGTTACAATTAACCGTCAGTTTTGCGTCGTATTCTGAAAACTAGACTCACAGGAGAACGACGATAAGGTGCCCGAGGCAGCACTAGACCCTTGGAGACAAGTTGGCTGTAGGACGATGTATTGAGTCGCGACGCAATTTGTGTGTCCCATCGTCATTAACAGGCTCTGAACGTTACAATTAACTGTCAGTTTTGCGTCGGATTCGAAAATCTAGACTCACAGGAGAACGACCATAAGGTGCCCGAGGCAGCAATAGACCCTTGGAGACAAGTCGGCTGGAGGACGATGTATTGAATCGCGACGCAATTTGTGTGTCCCATCGTCATTAAGAGGCTCAGAACGTTACAATTAATTGTCAGTTTTGCGCCGGATTCGAAAAACTAGACTCATAGGAGAACGACCAAGAGGTGCCAGGAGCAGCAATACTACCTCGGAGACATGACGGCTGGAGGACGATGTATTGAATCGCGACGCAATTTGTGTGTTCCATCGTCAGTATCAGGCTCTGAACGTTACAATTAACTGTCAGTTTTGCGTCATTAAGAGGCTCTGAACCTTACAATTAACTGTCAGTTTTGCGTCGAAAATCTAGACTCACAGGAGAACGAGCATAAGGTGCCCGAGGCAGCAATAGACCCTTCGAGACAAGTCGGCTGGAGGACGATGTATTGAGTCGCGACGCAATTTGTGTGTCCCATCGTCATTAACAGGCTCTGAACGTTACAATTAACTGTCAGTTTTGCATCGCATTCGAAAAACTAGACTCACAGGAGAACGACCATAAGGTGCCGGAGGCAGCAATAGACCCTTGGAGACAAGTCGGCTGGAGGACGATGTATTGAATCGCGACGCAATTTGTGTGTTCCATCGTCATCAAGAGGCTCTGAACGTTACAATTCACTGTCAGTTTTGCGTCGGATTCGAAAAACTAGACTCACAGGAGAACGACGATAAGGTGCCCGAGGCAGCACTAGACCCTTGGAGACAAGTCGGCTGTAGGCCGATGTATTGAATCGCGACGCAATTTGTGTGTTCCATCGTCATTAACAGGCTCTGAACGTTACAATTCACTGTCAGTTTTGCGTCGGATTGGAAAATCTAGACTCACAGGAGAACGAGCATATGGTGCCCGAGGCAGCACTAGACCCTTGGAGACAAGTCGGCTGTAGGACGATGTATTGAATCGCGACGCAATTTGTGTGTTTCATCGTCATTAAGAGGCTCTGAACGTTACAATTAACTGTCATTTTTGCGTCGGATTCGAAAATCTAGACTCACAGGAGAACGACCATAAGGTGCCCGAGGCAGCAATAGACCCTTGGAGACAAGTCGGCTGGAGGACGATGTATTGAATCGCGACGCAATTTGTGTGTTCCATCGTCAGTATCAGGCTCTGAACGTTACAATTAACTGTCAGTTTTGCGTCGGATTCGAAAAACTAGACTCACAGGAGAACGACCATAAGGTGCCGGAGGCAGCAATAGACCCTTCGAGACAAGTCGGCTGGAGGACGATGTATTGAATCGCGACGCAATTTGTGTGTTCCATCGTCATCAAGAGGCTCTGAACGTTACAATTCACTGTCAGTTTTGCGTCGGATTCGAAAAACTAGACTCACAGGAGAACGACGATAAGGTGCCCGAGGCAGCACTAGACCCTTGGAGACAAGTCGGCTGTAATACGATGTATTGAATGGCGACGCAATTTGTGTGTTCCATCGTCATTAACAGGCTCTGAACGTTACAATTCACCGTCAGTTTTGCGTCGGATTCGAAAATCTAGACTCACAGGAGAACGACCATAAGGTGCCCGAGGCACCAATAGACCCTTCGAGACAAGTCGGCTGGAGGACGATGTATTGAATCGCGACGCAATTTGTGTGTTCCATCGTCATTAAGAGGCTCTGAACGTTACAATTAATTGTCAGTTTTGCGCCGGATTCGAAAAACTAGACTCATAGGACAACGACCAAGAGGTGCCAGGAGCAGCAATACTACCTCGGAGACAAGTCGGCTGGAGGACGATGTATTGAATCGCGACGCAATTTGTGTGTTCCATCGTCAGTATCAGGCTCTGAACGTTACAATTAATTGTCAGTTTTGCATCGCATTCGAAAAACTAAACTCACAAGAGAACGACCATAAGGTGCCCGAGGCAGCAATAGACTCTTGGAGACAAGTCGGCTGGAGGACGATGTATTGAATCGCGACGCAATTTGTGTGTCCCATCGTCAGTATCAGGCTCTGAACGTTACAATTCACTGTCAGTTTTGCGTCGGATTCGAAAATCTAGACTCACAGGAGAACGAGCATATGGTGCCCGAGGCAGCACTAGACCCTTGGAGACAAGTCGGCTGTAGGACGATGTATTGAATCGCGACGCAGTTTGTGTGTCCCATCGTCATTAACAGGCTCTGAACGTTACAATTAATTGTCAGTTTTGCGTCGTATTCGAAAAACTAGACTCACAGGAGAACGACCATAAGGTGCCCGAGGCAGCAATAGACCCTTCGAGACAAGTCGGCTGGAGGACGATATATTGAATCGCGACGCAATTCGTGTGTTCCATCGTCATCAAGATGCTCTGAACGTTACAATTCACTCTCAGTTTTGCGTCGGATTCGAAAATCTAGACTCACAGGAGAACGAGCATATGGTGCCCGAGGCAGCACTAGACCCTTGGAGACAAGTCGGCTGTAGGACGATGTATTGAGACGTGACGCAATTTGTGTGTCCCATCGTCATTAACAGGCTCTGAACGTTACAATTAATTGTCAGTTTTGCGTCGGATTCGAAAATCTAGACTCACAGGAGAACGACCATAAGGTGCCCGAGGCAGCAATAGACCCTTGGAGACAAGTCGGCTGGAGGGCGATGTATTGAGACGTGACGCAATTTGTGTGTCCCATCGTCATTAACAGGCTCTGAACGTTACAATTAACTGTCAGTTTTGCATCGCATTCGAAAAACTAGACTCACAGGAGAACGACCATAAGGTGCCCGAGGCAGCAATAGACCCTTGGAGACAAGTCGGCTGGAGGACGATGTATTGAATCGCGACGCAATTTGTGTGTTCCATCGTCATTAAGAGGCTTGAACCTTACAATTAACTGTCAGTTTTGCGTCGGATTCGAAAATCTAGACTCACCGATGAACGACCATAAGGTGCCCGAGGCAGCAATAGACCCTTCGAGACAAGTCGGCTGGAGGACGATGTATTGAATCGCGACGCAATTTGTGTGTTCCATCGTCATTAAGAGGCTCTGAACCTTACAATTAACTGTCAGTTTTGCGTCGGATTCGAAAATCTAGACTCACCGATGAACGACCATAAGGTGCCCGAGGCAGCAATAGACCCTTGGAGACAAGTCGGCTGGAGGACGATGTATTGAATCGCGACGCAATTTGTGTGTCCCATCGTCATTAAGAGGCTCTGAACGTTACAATTAATTGTCAGTTTTGCGCCGGATTCGAAAAACTAGACTCATAGGAGAACGACCAAGAGGTGCCAGGAGCAGCAATACTACCTCGGAGACATGACGGCTGGAGGACGATGTATTGAATCGCGACGCAATTTGTGTGTTCCATCGTCAGTATCAGGCTCTGAACGTTACAATTAACTGTCAGTTTTGCGTCGGATTCGAAAAACTAGACTCACAGGAGAACGACCATAAGGTGCCGGAGGCAGCAATAGACCCTTCGAGACAAGTCGGCTGGAGGACGATGTATTGAATCGCGACGCAATTTGTGTGTTCCATCGTCATCAAGAGGCTCTGAACGTTACAATTCACTGTCAGTTTTGCGTCGGATTCGAAAAACTAGACTCACAGGAGAACGACGATAAGGTGCCCGAGGCAGCACTAGACCCTTGGAGACAAGTCGGCTGTAATACGATGTATTGAATGGCGACGCAATTTGTGTGTTCCATCGTCATTAACAGGCTCTGAACGTTACAATTCACCGTCAGTTTTGCGTCGGATTCGAAAATCTAGACTCACAGGAGAACGACCATAAGGTGCCCGAGGCACCAATAGACCCTTCGAGACAAGTCGGCTGGAGGACGATGTATTGAATCGCGACGCAATTTGTGTGTTCCATCGTCATTAAGAGGCTCTGAACGTTACAATTAATTGTCAGTTTTGCGCCGGATTCGAAAAACTAGACTCATAGGACAACGACCAAGAGGTGCCAGGAGCAGCAATACTACCTCGGAGACAAGTCGGCTGGAGGACGATGTATTGAATCGCGACGCAATTTGTGTGTTCCATCGTCAGTATCAGGCGTGAACGTTACAATTAATTGTCAGTTTTGCATCGCATTCGAAAAACTAAACTCACAAGAGAACGACCATAAGGTGCCCGAGGCAGCAATAGACCCTTGGAGACAAGTCGGCTGGAGGACGATGTATTGAATCGCGACGCAATTTGTGTGTCCCATCGTCAGTATCAGGCTCTGAACGTTACAATTCACTGTCAGTTTTGCGTCGGATTCGAAAATCTAGACTCACAGGAGAACGAGCATATGGTGCCCGAGGCAGCACTAGACCCTTGGAGACAAGTCGGCTGTAGGACGATGTATTGAATCGCGACGCAGTTTGTGTGTCCCATCGTCATTAACAGGCTCTGAACGTTACAATTAATTGTCAGTTTTGCGTCGTATTCGAAAAACTAGACTCACAGGAGAACGACCATAAGGTGCCCGAGGCAGCAATAGACCCTTCGAGACAAGTCGGCTGGAGGACGATATATTGAATCGCGACGCAATTCGTGTGTTCCATCGTCATCAAGATGCTCTGAACGTTACAATTCACTCTCAGTTTTGCGTCGGATTCGAAAATCTAGACTCACAGGAGAACGAGCATATGGTGCCCGAGGCAGCACTAGACCCTTGGAGACAAGTCGGCTGTAGGACGATGTATTGAGACGTGACGCAATTTGTGTGTCCCATCGTCATTAACAGGCTCTGAACGTTACAATTAATTGTCAGTTTTGCGTCGGATTCGAAAATCTAGACTCACAGGAGAACGACCATAAGGTGCCCGAGGCAGCAATAGACCCTTGGAGACAAGTCGGCTGGAGGGCGATGTATTGAGACGTGACGCAATTTGTGTGTCCCATCGTCATTAACAGGCTCTGAACGTTACAATTAACTGTCAGTTTTGCATCGCATTCGAAAAACTAGACTCACAGGAGAACGACCATAAGGTGCCCGAGGCAGCAATAGACCCTTGGAGACAAGTCGGCTGGAGGACGATGTATTGAATCGCGACGCAATTTGTGTGTTCCATCGTCATTAAGAGGCTTGAACCTTACAATTAACTGTCAGTTTTGCGTCGGATTCGAAAATCTAGACTCACCGATGAACGACCATAAGGTGCCCGAGGCAGCAATAGACCCTTCGAGACAAGTCGGCTGGAGGACGATGTATTGAATCGCGACGCAATTTGTGTGTTCCATCGTCATTAAGAGGCTCTGAACCTTACAATTAACTCTCAGTTTTGCGTCGGATTCGAAAATCTAGACTCACCGATGAACGACCATAAGGTGCCCGAGGCAGCAATAGACCCTTGGAGACAAGTCGGCTGGAGGACGATGTATTGAATGGCGACGCAATTTGTGTGTTCCATCGTCAGTATCAGGCTCTGAACGTTACAATTAACCGTCAGTTTTGCGTCGTATTCTGAAAACTAGACTCACAGGAGAACGACGATAAGGTGCCCGAGGCAGCACTAGACCCTTGGAGACAAGTTGGCTGTAGGACGATGTATTGAGTCGCGACGCAATTTGTGTGTCCCATCGTCATTAACAGGCTCTGAACGTTACAATTAACTGTCAGTTTTGCGTCGGATTCGAAAATCTAGACTCACAGGAGAACGACCATAAGGTGCCCGAGGCAGCAATAGACCCTTGGAGACAAGTCGGCTGGAGGACGATGTATTGAATCGCGACGCAATTTGTGTGTCCCATCGTCATTAAGAGGCTCTGAACGTTACAATTAATTGTCAGTTTTGCGCCGGATTCGAAAAACTAGACTCATACGAGAACGACCAAGCGGTGCCAGGAGCAGCAATACTACCTCGGAGACAAGTCGGCTGGAGGACGATGTATTGAATCGCGACGCAATTTGTGTGTTCCATCGTCAGTATCAGGCTCTGAACGTTACAATTAATTGTCACTTTTGCATCGCATTCGAAAAACTAGACTTACAGGAGAACGACCATAAGGTGCCCGAGGCACAAATAGACCCTTCGAGACAATCCGGCTGGAGGACGATGTATTGAATCGCGACGCAATTTGTGTGTTCCATCGTCATTAAGAGGCTCTGAACGTTACAATTAATTGTCAGTTTTGCGCCGGATTCGAAAAACTAGACTCATAGGAGAACGACCAAGAGGTGCCAGGAGCAGCAATACTACCTCGGAGACATGACGGCTGGAGGACGATGTATTGAATCGCGACGCAATTTGTGTGTTCCATCGTCAGTATCAGGCTCTGAACGTTACAATTAACTGTCAGTTTTGCGTCGGATTCGAAAATCTTGACTCACAGGAGAACGACCATAAGGTGCCCGAGGCAGCAATAGACCCTTGGAGACAAGTCGGCTGGAGGACGATGTATTGAGTCGCGACGCAATTTGTGTGTCCCATCGTCATTAACAGGCTCTGAACGTTACAATTAACTGTCAGTTTTGCGCCGGATTCGAAAATCTAGACTCATAGGAGAACGACCAAGAGGTGCCAGGAGCAGCAATACTACCTCGGAGACATGTCGGCTGGAGGACGATGTATTGAATCGCGACGCAATTTGTGTGTTCCATCGTCATTAAGAGGCTTGAACCTTACAATTAACTGTCAGTTTTGCGTCGGATTCGAAAATCTAGACTCACCGATGAACGACCATAAGGTGCCCGAGGCAGCAATAGACCCTTCGAGACAAGTCGGCTGGAGGACGATGTATTGAATCGCGACGCAATTTGTGTGTTCCATCGTCATTAAGAGGCTCTGAACCTTACAATTAACTGTCAGTTTTGCGTCGGATTCGAAAATCTAGACTCACCGATGAATGACCATAAGGTGCCCGAGGCAGCAATAGACCCTTGGAGACAAGTCGGCTGGAGGACGATGTATTGAATGGCGACGCAATTTGTGTGTTCCATCGTCAGTATCAGGCTCTGAACGTTACAATTAACCGTCAGTTTTGCGTCGTATTCTGAAAACTAGACTCACAGGAGAACGACGATAAGGTGCCCGAGGCAGCACTAGACCCTTGGAGACAAGTTGGCTGTAGGACGATGTATTGAGTCGCGACGCAATTTGTGTGTCCCATCGTCATTAACAGGCTCTGAACGTTACAATTAACTGTCAGTTTTGCGTCGGATTCGAAAATCTAGACTCACAGGAGAACGACCATAAGGTGCCCGAGGCAGCAATAGACCCTTGGAGACAAGTCGGCTGGAGGACGATGTATTGAATCGCGACGCAATTTGTGTGTCCCATCGTCATTAAGAGGCTCTGAACGTTACAATTAATTGTCAGTTTTGCGCCGGATTCGAAAAACTAGACTCATACGAGAACGACCAAGCGGTGCCAGGAGCAGCAATACTACCTCGGTGACAAGTCGGCTGGAGGACGATGTATTGAATCGCGACGCAATTTGTGTGTTCCATCGTCAGTATCAGGCTCTGAACGTTACAATTAATTGTCACTTTTGCATCGCATTCGAAAAACTAGACTTACAGGAGAACGACCATAAGGTGCCCGAGGCACAAATAGACCCTTCGAGACAATCCGGCTGGAGGACGATGTATTGAATCGCGACGCAATTTGTGTGTTCCATCGTCATTAAGAGGCTCTGAACGTTACAATTAATTGTCAGTTTTGCGCCGGATTCGAAAAACTAGACTCATAGGAGAACGACCAAGAGGTGCCAGGAGCAGCAATACTACCTCGGAGACATGACGGCTGGAGGACGATGTATTGAATCGCGACGCAATTTGTGTGTTCCATCGTCAGTATCAGGCTCTGAACGTTACAATTAACTGTCAGTTTTGCGTCGGATTCGAAAAACTAGACTCATAGGACAACGACCAAGAGGTGCCAGGAGCAGCAATACTACCTCGGAGACAAGTCGGCTGGAGGACGATGTATTGAATCGCGACGCAATTTGTGTGTTCCATCGTCAGTATCAGGCTCTGAACGTTACAATTAATTGTCAGTTTTGCATCGCATTCGAAAAACTAAACTCACAGGAGAACGACCATAAGGTGCCCGAGGCAGCAATAGACCCTTGGAGACAAGTCGGCTGGAGGACGATGTATTGAATCGCGACGCAATTTGTGTGTCCCATCGTCAGTATCAGGCTCTGAACGTTACAATTCACTGTCAGTTTTGCGTCGGATTCGAAAATCTAGACTCACAGGAGAACGAGCATATGGTGCCCGAGGCAGCACTAGACCCTTGGAGACAAGTCGGCTGTAGGACGATGTATTGAATCGCGACGCAGTTTGTGTGTCCCATCGTCATTAACAGGCTCTGAACGTTACAATTAATTGTCAGTTTTGCGTCGTATTCGAAAAACTAGACTCACAGGAGAACGACCATAAGGTGCCCGAGGCAGCAATAGACCCTTCGAGACAAGTCGGCTGGAGGACGATATATTGAATCGCGACGCAATTCGTGTGTTCCATCGTCATCAAGAGGCTCTGAACGTTACAATTCACTCTCAGTTTTGCGTCGGATTCGAAAATCTAGACTCACAGGAGAACGAGCATATGGTGCCCGAGGCAGCACTAGACCCTTGGAGACAAGTCGGCTGTAGGACGATGTATTGAGACGTGACGCAATTTGTGTGTCCCATCGTCATTAACAGGCTCTGAACGTTACAATTAATTGTCAGTTTTGCGTCGGATTCGAAAATCTAGACTCACAGGAGAACGACCATAAGGTGCCCGAGGCAGCAATAGACCCTTGGAGACAAGTCGGCTGGAGGGCGATGTATTGAGACGTGACGCAATTTGTGTGTCCCATCGTCATTAACAGGCTCTGAACGTTACAATTAACTGTCAGTTTTGCATCGCATTCGAAAAACTAGACTCACAGGAGAACGACCATAAGGTGCCCGAGGCAGCAATAGACCCTTGGAGACAAGTCGGCTGGAGGACGATGTATTGAATCGCGACGCAATTTGTGTGTTCCATCGTCATTAAGAGGCTTGAACCTTACAATTAACTGTCAGTTTTGCGTCGGATTCGAAAATCTAGACTCACCGATGAACGACCATAAGGTGCCCGAGGCAGCAATAGACCCTTCGAGACAAGTCGGCTGGAGGACGATGTATTGAATCGCGACGCAATTTGTGTGTTCCATCGTCATTAAGAGGCTCTGAACCTTACAATTAACTGTCAGTTTTGCGTCGGATTCGAAAATCTAGACTCACCGATGAACGACCATAAGGTGCCCGAGGCAGCAATAGACCCTTCGAGACAAGTCGGCTGTAGGACGATGTATTGAATCGCGACGCAATTTGTGTGTCCCATCGTCATTAAGAGGCTCTGAACGTTACAATTAATTGTCAGTTTTGCGCCGGATTCGAAAAACTAGACTCATAGGAGAACGACCAAGAGGTGCCAGGAGCAGCAATACTACCTCGGAGACATGACGGCTGGAGGACGATGTATTGAATCGCGACGCAATTTGTGTGTTCCATCGTCAGTATCAGGCTCTGAACGTTACAATTAACTGTCAGTTTTGCGTCATTAAGAGGCTCTGAACCTTACAATTAACTGTCAGTTTTGCGTCGAAAATCTAGACTCACAGGAGAACGAGCATAAGGTGCCCGAGGCAGCAATAGACCCTTCGAGACAAGTCGGCTGGAGGACGATGTATTGAGTCGCGACGCAATTTGTGTGTCCCATCGTCATTAACAGGCTCTGAACGTTACAATTAACTGTCAGTTTTGCATCGCATTCGAAAAACTAGACTCACAGGAGAACGACCATAAGGTGCCGGAGGCAGCAATAGACCCTTGGAGACAAGTCGGCTGGAGGACGATGTATTGAATCGCGACGCAATTTGTGTGTTCCATCGTCATCAAGAGGCTCTGAACGTTACAATTCACTGTCAGTTTTGCGTCGGATTCGAAAAACTAGACTCACAGGAGAACGACGATAAGGTGCCCGAGGCAGCACTAGACCCTTGGAGACAAGTCGGCTGTAGGCCGATGTATTGAATCGCGACGCAATTTGTGTGTTCCATCGTCATTAACAGGCTCTGAACGTTACAATTCACTGTCAGTTTTGCGTCGGATTGGAAAATCTAGACTCACAGGAGAACGAGCATATGGTGCCCGAGGCAGCACTAGACCCTTGGAGACAAGTCGGCTGTAGGACGATGTATTGAATCGCGACGCAATTTGTGTGTTTCATCGTCATTAAGAGGCTCTGAACGTTACAATTAACTGTCATTTTTGCGTCGGATTCGAAAATCTAGACTCACAGGAGAACGACCATAAGGTGCCCGAGGCAGCAATAGACCCTTGGAGACAAGTCGGCTGGAGGACGATGTATTGAATCGCGACGCAATTTGTGTGTTCCATCGTCAGTATCAGGCTCTGAACGTTACAATTAACTGTCAGTTTTGCGTCGGATTCGAAAAACTAGACTCACAGGAGAACGACCATAAGGTGCCGGAGGCAGCAATAGACCCTTCGAGACAAGTCGGCTGGAGGACGATGTATTGAATCGCGACGCAATTTGTGTGTTCCATCGTCATCAAGAGGCTCTGAACGTTACAATTCACTGTCAGTTTTGCGTCGGATTCGAAAAACTAGACTCACAGGAGAACGACGATAAGGTGCCCGAGGCAGCACTAGACCCTTGGAGACAAGTCGGCTGTAATACGATGTATTGAATGGCGACGCAATTTGTGTGTTCCATCGTCATTAACAGGCTCTGAACGTTACAATTCACCGTCAGTTTTGCGTCGGATTCGAAAATCTAGACTCACAGGAGAACGACCATAAGGTGCCCGAGGCACCAATAGACCCTTCGAGACAAGTCGGCTGGAGGACGATGTATTGAATCGCGACGCAATTTGTGTGTTCCATCGTCATTAAGAGGCTCTGAACGTTACAATTAATTGTCAGTTTTGCGCCGGATTCGAAAAACTAGACTCATAGGACAACGACCAAGAGGTGCCAGGAGCAGCAATACTACCTCGGAGACAAGTCGGCTGGAGGACGATGTATTGAATCGCGACGCAATTTGTGTGTTCCATCGTCAGTATCAGGCTCTGAACGTTACAATTAATTGTCAGTTTTGCATCGCATTCGAAAAACTAAACTCACAAGAGAACGACCATAAGGTGCCCGAGGCAGCAATAGACCCTTGGAGACAAGTCGGCTGGAGGACGATGTATTGAATCGCGACGCAATTTGTGTGTCCCATCGTCAGTATCAGGCTCTGAACGTTACAATTCACTGTCAGTTTTGCGTCGGATTCGAAAATCTAGACTCACAGGAGAACGAGCATATGGTGCCCGAGGCAGCACTAGACCCTTGGAGACAAGTCGGCTGTAGGACGATGTATTGAATCGCGACGCAGTTTGTGTGTCCCATCGTCATTAACAGGCTCTGAACGTTACAATTAATTGTCAGTTTTGCGTCGTATTCGAAAAACTAGACTCACAGGAGAACGACCATAAGGTGCCCGAGGCAGCAATAGACCCTTCGAGACAAGTCGGCTGGAGGACGATATATTGAATCGCGACGCAATTCGTGTGTTCCATCGTCATCAAGATGCTCTGACCGTTACAATTCACTCTCAGTTTTGCGTCGGATTCGAAAATCTAGACTCACAGGAGAACGAGCATATGGTGCCCGAGGCAGCACTAGACCCTTGGAGACAAGTCGGCTGTAGGACGATGTATTGAGACGTGACGCAATTTGTGTGTCCCATCGTCATTAACAGGCTCTGAACGTTACAATTAATTGTCAGTTTTGCGTCGGATTCGAAAATCTAGACTCACAGGAGAACGACCATAAGGTGCCCGAGGCAGCAATAGACCCTTGGAGACAAGTCGGCTGGAGGGCGATGTATTGAGACGTGACGCAATTTGTGTGTCCCATCGTCATTAACAGGCTCTGAACGTTACAATTAACTGTCAGTTTTGCATCGCATTCGAAAAACTAGACTCACAGGAGAACGACCATAAGGTGCCCGAGGCAGCAATAGACCCTTGGAGACAAGTCGGCTGGAGGACGATGTATTGAATCGCGACGCAATTTGTGTGTTCCATCGTCATTAAGAGGCTTGAACCTTACAATTAACTGTCAGTTTTGCGTCGGATTCGAAAATCTAGACTCACCGATGAACGACCATAAGGTGCCCGAGGCAGCAATAGACCCTTCGAGACAAGTCGGCTGGAGGACGATGTATTGAATCGCGACGCAATTTGTGTGTTCCATCGTCATTAAGAGGCTCTGAACCTTACAATTAACTGTCAGTTTTGCGTCGGATTCGAAAATCTAGACTCACCGATGAACGACCATAAGGTGCCCGAGGCAGCAATAGACCCTTGGAGACAAGTCGGCTGGAGGACGATGTATTGAATCGCGACGCAATTTGTGTGTCCCATCGTCATTAAGAGGCTCTGAACGTTACAATTAATTGTCAGTTTTGCGCCGGATTCGAAAAACTAGACTCATAGGAGAACGACCAAGAGGTGCCAGGAGCAGCAATACTACCTCGGAGACATGACGGCTGGAGGACGATGTATTGAATCGCGACGCAATTTGTGTGTTCCATCGTCAGTATCAGGCTCTGAACGTTACAATTAACTGTCAGTTTTGCGTCATTAAGAGGCTCTGAACCTTACAATTAACTGTCAGTTTTGCGTCGAAAATCTAGACTCACAGGAGAACGAGCATAAGGTGCCCGAGGCAGCAATAGACCCTTCGAGACAAGTCGGCTGGAGGACGATGTATTGAGTCGCGACGCAATTTGTGTGTCCCATCGTCATTAACAGGCTCTGAACGTTACAATTAACTGTCAGTTTTGCATCGCATTCGAAAAACTAGACTCACAGGAGAACGACCATAAGGTGCCGGAGGCAGCAATAGACCCTTGGAGACAAGTCGGCTGGAGGACGATGTATTGAATCGCGACGCAATTTGTGTGTTCCATCGTCATCAAGAGGCTCTGAACGTTACAATTCACTGTCAGTTTTGCGTCGGATTCGAAAAACTAGACTCACAGGAGAACGACGATAAGGTGCCCGAGGCAGCACTAGACCCTTGGAGACAAGTCGGCTGTAGGCCGATGTATTGAATCGCGACGCAATTTGTGTGTTCCATCGTCATTAACAGGCTCTGAACGTTACAATTCACTGTCAGTTTTGCGTCGGATTGGAAAATCTAGACTCACAGGAGAACGAGCATATGGTGCCCGAGGCAGCACTAGACCCTTGGAGACAAGTCGGCTGTAGGACGATGTATTGAATCGCGACGCAATTTGTGTGTTTCATCGTCATTAAGAGGCTCTGAACGTTACAATTAACTGTCATTTTTGCGTCGGATTCGAAAATCTAGACTCACAGGAGAACGACCATAAGGTGCCCGAGGCAGCAATAGACCCTTGGAGACAAGTCGGCTGGAGGACGATGTATTGAATCGCGACGCAATTTGTGTGTTCCATCGTCAGTATCAGGCTCTGAACGTTACAATTAACTGTCAGTTTTGCGTCGGATTCGAAAAACTAGACTCACAGGAGAACGACCATAAGGTGCCGGAGGCAGCAATAGACCCTTCGAGACAAGTCGGCTGGAGGACGATGTATTGAATCGCGACGCAATTTGTGTGTTCCATCGTCATCAAGAGGCTCTGAACGTTACAATTCACTGTCAGTTTTGCGTCGGATTCGAAAAACTAGACTCACAGGAGAACGACGATAAGGTGCCCGAGGCAGCACTAGACCCTTGGAGACAAGTCGGCTGTAATACGATGTATTGAATGGCGACGCAATTTGTGTGTTCCATCGTCATTAACAGGCTCTGAACGTTACAATTCACCGTCAGTTTTGCGTCGGATTCGAAAATCTAGACTCACAGGAGAACGACCATAAGGTGCCCGAGGCACCAATAGACCCTTCGAGACAAGTCGGCTGGAGGACGATGAATTGAATCGCGACGCAATTTGTGTGTTCCATCGTCATTAAGAGGCTCTGAACGTTACAATTAATTGTCAGTTTTGCGCCGGATTCGAAAAACTAGACTCATAGGACAACGACCAAGAGGTGCCAGGAGCAGCAATACTACCTCGGAGACAAGTCGGCTGGAGGACGATGTATTGAATCGCGACGCAATTTGTGTGTTCCATCGTCAGTATCAGGCTCTGAACGTTACAATTAATTGTCAGTTTTGCATCGCATTCGAAAAACTAAACTCACAAGAGAACGACCATAAGGTGCCCGAGGCAGCAATAGACCCTTGGAGACAAGTCGGCTGGAGGACGATGTATTGAATCGCGACGCAATTTGTGTGTCCCATCGTCAGTATCAGGCTCTGAACGTTACAATTCACTGTCAGTTTTGCGTCGGATTCGAAAATCTAGACTCACAGGAGAACGAGCATATGGTGCCCGAGGCGGCACTAGACCCTTGGAGACAAGTCGGCTGTAGGACGATGTATTGAATCGCGACGCAGTTTGTGTGTCCCATCGTCATTAACAGGCTCTGAACGTTACAATTAATTGTCAGTTTTGCGTCGTATTCGAAAAACTAGACTCACAGGAGAACGACCATAAGGTGCCCGAGGCAGCAATAGACCCTTCGAGACAAGTCGGCTGGAGGACGATATATTGAATCGCGACGCAATTCGTGTGTTCCATCGTCATCAAGATGCTCTGAACGTTACAATTCACTCTCAGTTTTGCGTCGGATTCGAAAATCTAGACTCACAGGAGAACGAGCATATGGTGCCCGAGGCAGCACTAGACCCTTGGAGACAAGTCGGCTGTAGGACGATGTATTGAGACGTGACGCAATTTGTGTCTCCCATCGTCATTAACAGGCTCTGAACGTTACAATTAATTGTCAGTTTTGCGTCGGATTCGAAAATCTAGACTCACAGGAGAACGACCATAAGGTGCCCGAGGCAGCAATAGACCCTTGGAGACAAGTCGGCTGGAGGGCGATGTATTGAGACGTGACGCAATTTGTGTGTCCCATCGTCATTAACAGGCTCTGAACGTTACAATTAACTGTCAGTTTTGCATCGCATTCGAAAAACTAGACTCACAGGAGAACGACCATAAGGTGCCCGAGGCAGCAATAGACCCTTGGAGACAAGTCGGCTGGAGGACGATGTATTGAATCGCGACGCAATTTGTGTGTTCCATCGTCATTAAGAGGCTTGAACCTTACAATTAACTGTCAGTTTTGGGTCGGATTCGAAAATCTAGACTCACCGATGAACGACCATAAGGTGCCCGAGGCAGCAATAGACCCTTCGAGACAAGTCGGCTGGAGGACGATGTATTGAATCGCGACGCAATTTGTGTGTTCCATCGTCATGAAGAGGCTCTGAACCTTACAATTAACTGTCAGTTTTGCGTCGGATTCGAAAATCTAGACTCACCGATGAACGACCATAAGGTGCCCGAGGCAGCAATAGACCCTTGGAGACAAGTCGGCTGGAGGACGATGTATTGAATGGCGACGCAATTTGTGTGTTCCATCGTCAGTATCAGGCTCTGAACGTTACAATTAACCGTCAGTTTTGCGTCGTATTCTGAAAACTAGACTCACAGGAGAACGACGATAAGGTGCCCGAGGCAGCACTAGACCCTTGGAGACAAGTTGGCTGTAGGACGATGTATTGAGTCGCGACGCAATTTGTGTGTCCCATCGTCATTAACAGGCTCTGAACGTTACAATTAACTGTCAGTTTTGCGTCGGATTCGAAAATCTAGACTCACAGGAGAACGACCATAAGGTGCCCGAGGCAGCAATAGACCCTTGGAGACAAGTCGGCTGGAGGACGATGTATTGAATCGCGACGCAATTTGTGTGTTCCATCGTCAGTATCAGGCTCTGAACGTTACAATTAATTGTCACTTTTGCATCGCATTCGAAAAACTAGACTTACAGGAGAACGACCATAAGGTAACCGAGGCACAAATAGACCCTTCGAGACAATCCGGCTGGAGGACGATATATTGAATCGCGACGCAATTTGTGTGTTCCATCGTCATTAAGAGGCTCTGAACGTTACAATTAATTGTCAGTTTTGCGCCGGATTCGAAAAACTAGACTCATATGAGAACGACCAAGAGGTGCCAGGAGCAGCAATACTACCTCGGAGACATGACGGCTGGAGGACGATGTATTGAATCGCGACGCAATTTGTGTGTTCCATCGTCAGTATCAGGCTCTGAACGTTACAATTAACTGTCAGTTTTGCGTCGGATTCGAAAATCTTGACTCACAGGAGAACGACCATAAGGTGCCCGAGGCAGCAATACTACCTCGGAGACATGTCGGCTGGAGGACGATGTAATGAATCGCGACGCAATTTGTGTGTTCCATCGTCATCAAGAGGCTCTGAACGTTACAATTCACTCTCAGTTTTGCGTCGGATTCGAAAATCTAGACTCACAGGAGAACGAGCATATGGTGCCCGA
Source organism: Schistocerca nitens (assembly GCF_023898315.1). Lineage (NCBI taxonomy): Eukaryota > Metazoa > Arthropoda > Insecta > Orthoptera > Acrididae > Schistocerca > Schistocerca nitens. Next base: position 1,731,606 of record NC_064624.1, read on the forward strand.
GGCAGCACTAGACCCTTGGAGACAAGTCGGCTGTAGGACGATGTATTGAATCGCGACGCAATTTGTGTGTTCCATCGTCATTAAGAGGCTCTGAACCTTACAATTAACTGTCAGTTTTGCGTCGGATTCGAAAATCTAGACTCACAGGAGAACGACCATAAGGTGCCCGAGGCAGCAATAGACCCTTGGAGACAAGTCGGCTGGAGGACGATGTATTGAATCCCGACGCAATTTGTGTGTTCCATCGTCATTAAGAGGCTCTGAAGTTACAATTAACTGTCAGTTTTGCGTCGGATTCGAAAATCTAGACTCACAGGAGAACGACCATAAGGTGCCCGAGGCAGCACTAGACACTTGGAGACAAGTCGGCTGGAGGACGATGTATTGAATCGCGACGCAATTTGTGTGTTCCATCGTCATTAACAGGCTCTGAACGTTACAATTCACAGTCAGTTTTGCGTCGGATTCGAAAATCTAGACTCACAGGAGAACGAGCATATGGTGCCCGAGGCAGCAATAGACCCTTCGAGACAAGTCGGCTGGAGGACGATGTATTGAATCGCGACGCAATTTGTGTGTTCCATCGTCATCAAGAGGCTCTGAACGTTACAATTCACAGTCAGTTTTGCGTCGGATTCGAAAATCTAGACTCACAGGAGAACGAGCATATGGTGCCCGAGGCAGCAATAGACCCTTCGAGACAAGTCGGCTGGAGGACGATGTATTGAATCGCGACGCAATTTGTGTGTTCCATCGTCATCAAGAGGCTCTGAACGTTACAATTCACTCTCAGTTTTGCGTCGGATTCGAAAATCTAGCCTCACAGGAGAACGAGCATATGGTGCCCGAGGCAGCACTAGACCCTTGGAGACAAGTCGGCTGGAGGACGATGTATTGAATCGCGACGCAATTTGTGTGTTCCATCGTCATTAAGAGGCTCTGAACGTTACAATTAACTGTCAGTTTTGCATCGCATTCGAAAAACTAGACTCACAGGAGAACGACCATAAGGTGCCCGAGGCAGCAATAGACCCTTGGAGACAAGTCGGCTGGAGGACGATGTATTGAGACGCGACGCAATTTGTGTGTCCCATCGTCATTAACAGGCTCTGAACGTTACAATTAACTGTCAGTTTTGCATCGCATTCGAAAAACTAGACTCACAGGAGATCGACCATAAGGTGCCCGAGGCAGCAATAGACCCTTGGAGAAAAGTCGGCTGTAGGACGATGTATTGAGTCGCGACGCAATTTGTGTGTCCCATCGTCATTAACAGGCTCTGAACGTTACAATTAACTGTCAGTTTTGCGTCGGATTCGAAAATCTAGACTCACAGGAGAACGACCATAAGGTGCCCGAGGCAGCAATAGACCCTTGGAGACAAGTCGGCTGGAGGAGGATGTATTGAATCGCGACGCAATTTGTGTGTTCCATCGTCATTAAGAGGCTCTGAACGTTACAATTAATTGTCAGTTTTGCGCCGGATTCGAAAAACTAGACTCATAGGAGAACGACCAAGAGGTGCCAGGAGCAGCAATACTACCTCGGAGACAAGTCGGCTGGAGGACGATGTATTGAATCGCGACGCAATTTGTGTGTTCCATCGTCAGTATCAGGCTCTGAACGTTACAATTAACTGTCAGTTTTGCGTCATTAAGAGGCTCTGAACCTTACAATTAACTGTCAGTTTTGCGTCGAAAATCTAGACTCACAGGAGAACGAGCATAAGGTGCCCGAGGCAGCACTAGACCCTTCGAGACAAGTCGGCTGTAGGACGATGTATTGAGACGTGACGCAATTTGTGTGTCCCATCGTCATTAACAGGCTCTGAACGTTACAATTAATTGTCAGTTTTGCGTCGGATTCGAAAATCTAGACTCACAGGAGAACGACCATAAGGTGCCCGAGGCAGCAATAGACCCTTGGAGACAAGTCGGCTGGAGGGCGATGTATTGAGACGTGACGCAATTTGTGTGTCCCATCGTCATTAACAGGCTCTGAACGTTACAATTAACTGTCAGTTTTGCATCGCATTCGAAAAACTAGACTCACAGGAGAACGACCATAAGGTGCCCGAGGCAGCATTAGACCCTTGGAGACAAGTCGGCTGGAGGACGATGTATTGAATCGCGACGCAATTTGTGTGTTCCATCGTCATTAAGAGGCTTGAACCTTACAATTAACTGTCAGTTTTGCGTCGGATTCGAAAATCTAGACTCACCGATGAACGACCATAAGGTGCCCGAGGCAGCAATAGACCCTTCGAGACAAGTCGGCTGGAGGACGATGTATTGAATCGCGACGCAATTTGTGTGTTCCATCGTCATTAAGAGGCTCTGAACCTTACAATTAACTGTCAGTTTCGCGTCGGATTCGAAAATCTAGACTCACCGATGAACGACCATAAGGTGCCCGAGGCAGCAATAGACCCTTGGAGACAAGTCGGCTGGAGGACGATGTATTGAATCGCGACGCAATTTGTGTGTCCCATCGTCATTAACAGGCTCTGAACGTTACAATTAACTGTCAGTTTTGCATCGCATTCGAAAAACTAGACTCACAGGAGATCGACCATAAGGTGCCCGAGGCAGCAATAGACCCTTGGAGAAAAGTCGGCTGTAGGACGATGTATTGAGTCGCGACGCAATTTGTGTGTCCCATCGTCATTAACAGGCTCTGAACGTTACAATTAACTGTCAGTTTTGCGTCGGATTCGAAAATCTAGACTCACAGGAGAACGACCATAAGGTGCCCGAGGCAGCAATAGACCCTTGGAGACAAGTCGGCTGGAGGAGGATGTATTGAATCGCGACGCAATTTGTGTGTTCCATCGTCATTAAGAGGCTCTGAACGTTACAATTAATTGTCAGTTTTGCGCCGGATTCGAAAAACTAGACTCATAGGAGAACGACCAAGAGGTGCCAGGAGCAGCAATACTACCTCGGAGACAAGTCGGCTGGAGGACGATGTATTGAATCGCGACGCAATTTGTGTGTTCCATCGTCAGTATCAGGCTCTGAACGTTACAATTAACTGTCAGTTTTGCGTCATTAAGAGGCTCTGAACCTTACAATTAACTGTCAGTTTTGCGTCGAAAATCTAGACTCACAGGAGAACGAGCATAAGGTGCCCGAGGCAGCACTAGACCCTTCGAGACAAGTCGGCTGTAGGACGATGTATTGAGACGTGACGCAATTTGTGTGTCCCATCGTCATTAACAGGCTCTGAACGTTACAATTAATTGTCAGTTTTGCGTCGGATTCGAAAATCTAGACTCACAGGAGAACGACCATAAGGTGCCCGAGGCAGCAATAGACCCTTGGAGACAAGTCGGCTGGAGGGCGATGTATTGAGACGTGACGCAATTTGTGTGTCCCATCGTCATTAACAGGCTCTGAACGTTACAATTAACTGTCAGTTTTGCATCGCATTCGAAAAACTAGACTCACAGGAGAACGACCATAAGGTGCCCGAGGCAGCAATAGACCCTTGGAGACAAGTCGGCTGGAGGACGATGTATTGAATCGCGACGCAATTTGTGTGTTCCATCGTCATTAAGAGGCTTGAACCTTACAATTAACTGTCAGTTTTGCGTCGGATTCGAAAATCTAGACTCACCGATGAACGACCATAAGGTGCCCGAGGCAGCAATAGACCCTTCGAGACAAGTCGGCTGGAGGACGATGTATTGAATCGCGACGCAATTTGTGTGTTCCATCGTCATTAAGAGGCTCTGAACCTTACAATTAACTGTCAGTTTTGCGTCGGATTCGAAAATCTAGACTCACCGATGAACGACCATAAGGTGCCCGAGGCAGCAATAGACCCTTGGAGACAAGTCGGCTGGAGGACGATGTATTGAATCGCGACGCAATTTGTGTGTCCCATCGTCATTAAGAGGCTCTGAACGTTACAATTAATTGTCAGTTTTGCGCCGGATTCGAAAAACTAGACTCATAGGAGAACGACCAAGAGGTGCCAGGAGCAGCAATACTACCTCGGAGACATGACGGCTGGAGGACGATGTATTGAATCGCGACGCTATTTGTGTGTTCCATCGTCAGAATCAGGCTCTGAACGTTACAATTAACTGTCAGTTTTGCGTCATTAAGAGGCTCTGAACCTTACAATTAACTGTCAGTTTTGCGTCGAAAATCTAGACTCACAGGAGAACGAGCATAAGGTGCCCGAGGCAGCAATAGACCCTTCGAGACAAGTCGGCTGGAGGACGATGTATTGAGTCGCGACGCAATTTGTGTGTCCCATCGTCATTAACAGGCTCTGAACGTTACAATTAACTGTCAGTTTTGCATCGCATTCGAAAAACTAGACTCACAGGAGAACGACCATAAGGTGCCGGAGGCAGCAATAGACCCTTGGAGACAAGTCGGCTGGAGGACGATGTATTGAATCGCGACGCAATTTGTGTGTTCCATCGTCATCAAGAGGCTCTGAACGTTACAATTCACTGTCAGTTTTGCGTCGGATTCGAAAAACTAGACTCACAGGAGAACGACGATAAGGTGCCCGAGGCAGCACTAGACCCTTGGAGACAAGTCGGCTGTAGGCCGATGTATTGAATCGCGACGCAATTTGTGTGTTCCATCGTCTTTAACAGGCTCTGAACGTTACAATTCACTGTCAGTTTTGCGTCGGATTGGAAAATCTAGACTCACAGGAGAACGAGCATATGGTGCCCGAGGCAGCACTAGACCCTTGGAGACAAGTCGGCTGTAGGACGATGTATTGAATCGCGACGCAATTTGTGTGTTTCATCGTCATTAAGAGGCTCTGAACGTTACAATTAACTGTCATTTTTGCGTCGGATTCGAAAATCTAGACTCACAGGAGAACGACCATAAGGTGCCCGAGGCAGCAATAGACCCTTGGAGACAAGTCGGCTGGAGGACGATGTATTGAATCGCGACGCAATTTGTGTGTTCCATCGTCAGTATCAGGCTCTGAACGTTACAATTAACTGTCAGTTTTGCGTCGGATTCGAAAAACTAGACTCACAGGAGAACGACCATAAGGTGCCGGAGGCAGCAATAGACCCTTCGAGACAAGTCGGCTGGAGGACGATGTATTGAATCGCGACGCAATTTGTGTGTTCCATCGTCATCAAGAGGCTCTGAACGTTACAATTCACTGTCAGTTTTGCGTCGGATTCGAAAAACTAGACTCACAGGAGAACGACGATAAGGTGCCCGAGGCAGCACTAGACCCTTGGAGACAAGTCGGCTGTAATACGATGTATTGAATGGCGACGCAATTTGTGTGTTCCATCGTCATTAACAGGCTCTGAACGTTACAATTCACCGTCAGTTTTGCGTCGGATTCGAAAATCTAGACTCACAGGAGAACGACCATAAGGTGCCCGAGGCACCAATAGACCCTTCGAGACAAGTCGGCTGGAGGACGATGTATTGAATCGCGACGCAATTTGTGTGTTCCATCGTCATTAAGAGGCTCTGAACGTTACAATTAATTGTCAGTTTTGCGCCGGATTCGAAAAACTAGACTCATAGGACAACGACCAAGAGGTGCCAGGAGCAGCAATACTACCTCGGAGACAAGTCGGCTGGAGGACGATGTATTGAATCGCGACGCAATTTGTGTGTTCCATCGTCAGTATCAGGCTCTGAACGTTACAATTAATTGTCAGTTTTGCATCGCATTCGAAAAACTAAACTCACAAGAGAACGACCATAAGGTGCCCGAGGCAGCAATAGACCCTTGGAGACAAGTCGGCTGGAGGACGATGTATTGAATCGCGACGCAATTTGTGTGTCCCATCGTCAGTATCAGGCTCTGAACGTTACAATTCACTGTCAGTTTTGCGTCGGATTCGAAAATCTAGACTCACAGGAGAACGAGCATATGGTGCCCGAGGCGGCACTAGACACTTGGAGACAAGTCGGCTGTAGGACGATGTATTGAATCGCGACGCAGTTTGTGTGTCCCATCGTCATTAACAGGCTCTGAACGTTACAATTAATTGTCAGTTTTGCGTCGTATTCGAAAAACTAGACTCACAGGAGAACGACCATAAGGTGCCCGAGGCAGCAATAGACCCTTCGAGACAAGTCGGCTGGAGGACGATATATTGAATCGCGACGCAATTCGTGTGTTCCATCGTCATCAAGATGCTCTGAACGTTACAATTCACTCTCAGTTTTGCGTCGGATTCGAAAATCTAGACTCACAGGAGAACGAGCATATGGTGCCCGAGGCAGCACTAGACCCTTGGAGACAAGTCGGCTGTAGGACGATGTATTGAGACGTGACGCAATTTGTGTCTCCCATCGTCATTAACAGGCTCTGAACGTTACAATTAATTGTCAGTTTTGCGTCGGATTCGAAAATCTAGACTCACAGGAGAACGACCATAAGGTGCCCGAGGCAGCACTAGACCCTTGGAGACAAGTCGGCTGGAGGACGATGTATTGAGTCGCGACGCAATTTGTGTGTCCCATCGTCATTAACAGGCTCTGAACGTTACAATTCACTGTCAGTTTTGCGTCGGATTGGAAAATCTAGACTCACAGGAGAACGAGCATATGGTGCCCGAGGCAGCACTAGACCCTTGGAGACAAGTCGGCTGTAGGACGATGTATTGAATCGCGACGCAATTTGTGTGTTTCATCGTCATTAAGAGGCTCTGAACGTTACAATTAACTGTCATTTTTGCGTCGGATTCGAAAATCTAGACTCACAGGAGAACGACCATAAGGTGCCCGAGGCAGCAATAGACCCTTGGAGACAAGTCGGCTGGAGGACGATGTATTGAATCGCGACGCAATTTGTGTGTTCCATCGTCAGTATCAGGCTCTGAACGTTACAATTAACTGTCAGTTTTGCGTCGGATTCGAAAAACTAGACTCACAGGAGAACGACCATAAGGTGCCGGAGGCAGCAATAGACCCTTCGAGACAAGTCGGCTGGAGGACGATGTATTGAATCGCGACGCAATTTGTGTGTTCCATCGTCATCAAGAGGCTCTGAACGTTACAATTCACTGTCAGTTTTGCGTCGGATTCGAAAAACTAGACTCACAGGAGAACGACGATAAGGTGCCCGAGGCAGCACTAGACCCTTGGAGACAAGTCGGCTGTAATACGATGTATTGAATGGCGACGCAATTTGTGTGTTCCATCGTCATTAACAGGCTCTGAACGTTACAATTCACCGTCAGTTTTGCGTCGGATTCGAAAATCTAGACTCACAGGAGAACGACCATAAGGTGCCCGAGGCACCAATAGACCCTTCGAGACAAGTCGGCTGGAGGACGATGTATTGAATCGCGACGCAATTTGTGTGTTCCATCGTCATTAAGAGGCTCTGAACGTTACAATTAATTGTCAGTTTTGCGCCGGATTCGAAAAACTAGACTCATAGGACAACGACCAAGAGGTGCCAGGAGCAGCAATACTACCTCGGAGACAAGTCGGCTGGAGGACGATGTATTGAATCGCGACGCAATTTGTGTGTTCCATCGTCAGTATCAGGCTCTGAACGTTACAATTAATTGTCAGTTTTGCATCGCATTCGAAAAACTAAACTCACAAGAGAACGACCATAAGGTGCCCGAGGCAGCAATAGACCCTTGGAGACAAGTCGGCTGGAGGACGATGTATTGAATCGCGACGCAATTTGTGTGTCCCATCGTCAGTATCAGGCTCTGAACGTTACAATTCACTGTCAGTTTTGCGTCGGATTCGAAAATCTAGACTCACAGGAGAACGAGCATATGGTGCCCGAGGCGGCACTAGACACTTGGAGACAAGTCGGCTGTAGGACGATGTATTGAATCGCGACGCAGTTTGTGTGTCCCATCGTCATTAACAGGCTCTGAACGTTACAATTAATTGTCAGTTTTGCGTCGTATTCGAAAAACTAGACTCACAGGAGAACGACCATAAGGTGCCCGAGGCAGCAATAGACCCTTCGAGACAAGTCGGCTGGAGGACGATATATTGAATCGCGACGCAATTCGTGTGTTCCATCGTCATCAAGATGCTCTGAACGTTACAATTCACTCTCAGTTTTGCGTCGGATTCGAAAATCTAGACTCACAGGAGAACGAGCATATGGTGCCCGAGGCAGCACTAGACCCTTGGAGACAAGTCGGCTGTAGGACGATGTATTGAGACGTGACGCAATTTGTGTCTCCCATCGTCATTAACAGGCTCTGAACGTTACAATTAATTGTCAGTTTTGCGTCGGATTCGAAAATCTAGACTCACAGGAGAACGACCATAAGGTGCCCGAGGCAGCAATAGACCCTTGGAGACAAGTCGGCTGGAGGGCGATGTATTGAGACGTGACGCAATTTGTGTGTCCCATCGTCATTAACAGGCTCTGAACGTTACAATTAACTGTCAGTTTTGCATCGCATTCGAAAAACTAGACTCACAGGAGAACGACCATAAGGTGCCCGAGGCAGCAATAGACCCTTGGAGACAAGTCGGCTGGAGGACGATGTATTGAATCGCGACGCAATTTGTGTGTTCCATCGTCATTAAGAGGCTTGAACCTTACAATTAACTGTCAGTTTTGCGTCTGATTCGAAAATCTAGATTCACCGATGAACGACCATAAGGTGCCCGAGGCAGCAATAGACCCTTCGAGACAAGTCGGCTGGAGGACGATGTATTGAATCGCGACGCAATTTGTGTGTTCCATCGTCATTAAGAGGCTCTGAACCTTACAATTAACTGTCAGTTTTGCGTCGGATTCGAAAATCTAGACTCACCGATGAACGACCATAAGGTGCCCGAGGCAGCAATAGACCCTTGGAGACAAGTCGGCTGGAGGACGATGTATTGAATGGCGACGCAATTTGTGTGTTCCATCGTCAGTATCAGGCTCTGAACGTTACAATTAACCGTCAGTTTTGCGTCGTATTCTGAAAACTAGACTCACAGGAGAACGACGATAAGGTGCCCGAGGCAGCACTAGACCCTTGGAGACAAGTTGGCTGTAGGACGATGTATTGAGTCGCGACGCAATTTGTGTGTCCCATCATCATTAACAGGCTCTGAACGTTACAATTAACTGTCAGTTTTGCGTCGGATTCGAAAATCTAGACTCACAGGAGAACGACCATAAGGTGCCCGAGGCAGCAATAGACCCTTGGAGACAAGTCGGCTGGAGGACGATGTATTGAATCGCGACGCAATTTGTGTGTCCCATCGTCATTAAGAGGCTCTGAACGTTACAATTAATTGTCAGTTTTGCGCCGGATTCGAAAAACTAGACTCATACGAGAACGACCAAGCGGTGCCAGGAGCAGCAATACTACCTCGGAGACAAGTCGGCTGGAGGACGATGTATTGAATCGCGACGCAATTTGTGTGTTCCATCGTCAGTATCAGGCTCTGAACGTTACAATTAATTGTCACTTTTGCATCGCATTCGAAAAACTAGACTTACAGGAGAACGACCATAAGGTGCCCGAGGCACAAATAGACCCTTCGAGACAATCCGGCTGGAGGACGATGTATTGAATCGCGACGCAATTTGTGTGTTCCATCGTCAGTATCAGGCTCTGAACGTTACAATTAACTGTCAGTTTTGCGTCGGATTCGAAAATCTTGACTCACAGGAGAACGACCATAAGGTGCCCGAGGCAGCAATACTACCTCGGAGACATGTCGGCTGGAGGACGATGTAATGAATCGCGACGCAATTTGTGTGTTCCATCGTCATCAAGAGGCTCTGAACGTTACAATTCACTCTCAGTTTTGCGTCGGATTCGAAAATCTAGACTCACAGGAGAACGAGCATATGGTGCCCGAGGCAGCACTAGACCCTTGGAGACAAGTCGGCTGTAGGACGATGTATTGAATCGCGACGCAATTTGTGTGTTCCATCGTCATTAAGAGGCTCTGAACCTTACAATTAACTGTCAGTTTTGCGTCGGATTCGAAAATCTAGACTCACAGGAGAACGACCATAAGGTGCCCGAGGCAGCAATAGACCCTTGGAGACAAGTCGGCTGGAGGACGATGTATTGAATCGCGACGCAATTTGTGTGTTCCATCGTCATTAAGAGGCTCTGAACGTTACAATTAACTGTCAGTTTTGCGTCGGATTCGAAAATCTAGACTCACAGGAGAACGACCATAAGGTGCCCGAGGCAGCACTAGACACTTGGAGACAAGTCGGCTGGAGGACGATGTATTGAATCGCGACGCAATTTGTGTGTTCCATCGTCATTAACAGGCTCTGAACGTTACAATTCACAGTCAGTTTTGCGTCGGATTCGAAAATCTAGACTCACAGGAGAACGAGCATATGGTGCCCGAGGCAGCAATAGACCCTTCGAGACAAGTCGGCTGGAGGACGATGTATTGAATCGCGACGCAATTTGTGTGTTCCATCGTCATCAAGAGGCTCTGAACGTTACAATTCACTCTCAGTTTTGCGTCGGATTCGAAAATCTAGCCTCACAGGAGAACGAGCATATGGTGCCCGAGGCAGCACTAGACCCTTGGAGACAAGTCGGCTGGAGGACGATGTATTGAATCGCGACGCAATTTGTGTGTTCCATCGTCATTAAGAGGCTCTGAACGTTACAATTAACTGTCAGTTTTGCATCGCATTCGAAAAACTAGACTCACAGGAGAACGACCATAAGGTGCCCGAGGCAGCAATAGACCCTTGGAGACAAGTCGGCTGGAGGACGATGTATTGAGACGCGACGCAATTTGTGTGTCCCATCGTCATTAACAGGCTCTGAACGTTACAATTAACTGTCAGTTTTGCATCGCATTCGAAAAACTAGACTCACAGGAGATCGACCATAAGGTGCCCGAGGCAGCAATAGACCCTTGGAGAAAAGTCGGCTGTAGGACGATGTATTGAGTCGCGACGCAATTTGTGTGTCCCATCGTCATTAACAGGCTCTGAACGTTACAATTAACTGTCAGTTTTGCGTCGGATTCGAAAATCTAGACTCACAGGAGAACGACCATAAGGTGCCCGAGGCAGCAATAGACCCTTGGAGACAAGTCGGCTGGAGGACGATGTATTGAATCGCGACGCAATTTGTGTGTTCCATCGTCATTAAGAGGCTCTGAACGTTACAATTAATTGTCAGTTTTGCGCCGGATTCGAAAAACTAGACTCATAGGAGAACGACCAAGAGGTGCCAGGAGCAGCAATACTACCTCGGAGACAAGTCGGCTGGAGGACGATGTATTGAATCGCGACGCAATTTGTGTGTTCCATCGTCAGTATCAGTCTCTGAACGTTACAATTAAGTGTCAGTTTTGCATCGCATTCGAAAAACTAGACTCACAGGAGAACGACCATAAGGTTCCCGAGGCACCAATAGACCCTTCGAGACAAGTCGGCTGGAGGACGATGTATTGAATCGCGACGCAATTTGTGTGTCCCATCGTCATTAAGAGGCTCTGAACGTTACAATTAATTGTCAGTTTTGCGCCGGATTCGAAAAACTAGACTCATAGGAGAACGACGAAGAGGTGCCAGGAGCAGCAATACAACCTCGGAGACATGTCGGCTGGAGGACGATGTATTGAATCGCGACGCAATTTGTGTGTTCCATCGTCAGTATCAGGCTCTGAACGTTACAATTAACTGTCAGTTTTGCGTCGGATTCGAAAATCTAGACTCACAGGAGAACGACCATAAGGTGCCCGAGGCAGCAATAGACCCTTGGAGACAAGTCGGCTGGAGGACGATGTATTGAGTCGCGACGCAATATGTGTGTCCCATCGTCATTAACAGGCTCTGAACGTTACAATTAACTGTCAGTATTGCATCGCATTCGAAAATCTAGACTCACAGATGAACGACCATAAGGTGCCCGAGGCAGCACTAGACCCTTGGAGACAAGTCGGCTGTAGGACGATGTATTGAATCGCGACGCAATTTGTGTGTTCCATCGTCATCAAGAGGCTCTGAACGTTACAATTAACTGTCAGTTTTGCGTCGGATTCGAAAATCTAGACTCACAGGAGAACGACCACAAGGTGCCCGAGGCAGCAATAGACCCTTGGAGACAAGTCGGCTGGAGGACGATGTATTGATTCGCGACGCAATTTGTGTGTTCCATCGTCATTAAGAGGCTCTGAACCTTACAATTAACTGTCAGTTTTGCGTCGGATTCGAAAATCTAGACTCACCGTTGAACGACCATAAGGTGCCCGAGGCAGCAATAGACCCTTCGAGACAAGTCGGCTGGAGGACGATGTATTGAATCGCGAAGCAATTTGTGTGTTCCATCGTCATTAACAGGCTCTGAACGTTACAATTCACTGTCAGTTTTGCGTCGTATTCTGAAATCTAGACTCACAGATGAACGACCATAAGGTGCCCGAGGCAGCAAGAGACCCTTGGAGACAGGTCGGCTGTGGGACGATGTATTGAATCGCGACGCAATTTGTGAGTTCCATCGTCATCAAGAGGCTCTGAACGTTACAATTCACTGTCAGTTTTGCATCGCATTCGAAAAACTAGACTCACAGGAGAACGACCATAAGGTGCCCGAGGCAGCAATAGACCCTTGGAGACAAGTCGGCTGGAGGACGATGTATTGAATCGCGATGCAAATTGTGTGTCCCATCGTCAGTATCAGGCTCTGAATGTTACAATTCACTGTCAGTTTTGCGTCGGATTCGAAAATCTACACTCACAGGAGAACGAGCATATGGTGCCCGAGGCAGCACTAGACCCTTGGAGACAAGTCGGCTGTAGGACGATGTATTGAGTCGCGACGCAATTTGTGTGTCCCATCGTCATTAACAGGCTCTGAACGTTACAATTAATTGTCAGTTTTGCGTCGTATTCGAAAAACTAGACTCACAGGAGAACGACCATAAGGTGCCCGAGGCAGCACTAGACCCTTGGAGACAAGTCGGCTGGAGGACGATGTATTGAATCGCGACGCAATTTGTGTGTTCCATCGTCATTAACAGGCTCTGAACGTTACAATTCATTGTCAGTTTTGCGTCGGATTCGAAAATCTAGACTCACAGGAGAACGAGCATATGGTGCCCGAGGCAGCAATAGACCCTTCGAGACAAGTCGGCTGGAGGACGATGTATTGAATCGCGACGCAATTTGTGTGTTCCATCGTCATCAAGAGGCTCTGAACGTTACAATTCACACTCAGTTTTGCGTCGGATTCGAAAATCTAGACTCACAGGAGAACGAGCATATGGTGCCCGAGGCAGCACTAGACCCTTGGAGACAAGTCGGCTGTAGGACGATGTATTGAATCGCGCCGCAATTTGTGTGTCCCATCGTCATTAACAGGCTCTGAACGTTACAATTAACTGTCAGTTTTGCATCGCATTCGAAAATCTGGACTCACAGGAGAACGAGCATATGGTGCCCGAGGCAGCACTAGACCCTTGGAGACAAGTCGGCTGTAGGACGATGTATTGAGTCGCGACGCAATTTGTGTGTCCCATCGTCATTAACAGGCTCTGAACGTTACAATTAACTGTCAGTTTTGCGTCGGATTCGAAAATCTAGACTCACAGGAGAACGAGCATATGGTGCCCGAGGCAGCACTAGACGCTTGGAGACAAGTCGGCTGTAGGACGATGTATTGAGTCGCGACGCAATTTGTGTGTCCCATCGTCATTAACAGGCTCTGAACGTTACAATTAACTGTCAGTTTTGCGTCGGATTCGAAAATCTAGACTCACAGGAGAACGACCATAAGGTGCCCGAGGCAGCAATAGACGCTTGGAGACAAGTCGGCTGGAGGACGATGTATTGAATCGCGACGCAATTTGTGTGTTCCATCGTCATTAAGAGGCTCTGAACGTTACAATTAATTGTCACTTTAGCGCCGGATTCGAAAAACTAGACTCATAGGAGAACGACCAAGAGGTGCCAGGAGCAGCAATACTACCTCGGAGACAAGGCGGCTGGAGGACGATGTATTGAATCGCGACGCAATTTGTGTGTTCCATCGTCAGTATCAGGCTCTGAACGTTACAATTAATTGTCAGTTTTGCATCGCATTCGAAAAACTAGACTCACAGGAGAACGACCATAAGGTGCCCGAGGCACCAATAGACCCTTCGAGACAAGTCGGCTGGAGGACGATGTATTGAATCGCGACGCAATTTGTGTGTTTCATCGTCATTAAGAGGCTCTGAACGTTACAATTAATTGTCAGTTTTGCGCCGGATTCGAAAAACTAGACTCATAGGAGAACGACCAAGAGGTGCCAGGAGCAGCAATACAACCTCGGAGACATGTCGGCTGGAGGACGATGTATTGAATCGCGACGCAATTTGTGTGTTCCATCGTCATTAAGAGGCTCTGAACGTTACAATTAATTGTCAGTTTTGCGCCGGATTCGAAATACTAGACTCATAGGAGAACGACCAAGAGGTGCCAGGAGCAGCAATACTACCTCGGAGACATGTCGGCTGGAGGACGATGTATTGAATCGCGACGCAATTTGTGTGTTCCATCGTCAGTATCAGGCTCTGAACGTTACAATTAACTGTCAGTTTTGCATCGCATTCGAAAAACTAGACTCACAGGAGAACGACCATAAGGCGCCCGAGGCAGCAATAGACCCTTGGAGACAAGTCGGCTGGAGGACGATGTATTGAATCGCGACGCAATTTGTGTGTCCCATCGTCATTAACAGGCTCTGAACGTTACAATTAACTGTCAGTTTTGCATCGCATTCGAAAATCTGGACTCACAGGAGAACGAGCATATGGTGCCCGAGGCAGCACTAGACCCTTGGAGACAAGTCGGCTGTAGGACGATGTATTGAGTCGCGACGCAATTTGTGTGTCCCATCGTCATTAACAGGCTCTGAACGTTACAATTAACTGTCAGTTTTGCGTCGGATTCGAAAATCTAGACTCACAGGAGAACGAGCATATGGTGCCCGAGGCAGCACTAGACGCTTGGAGACAAGTCGGCTGTAAGACGATGTATTGAGTCGCGACGCAATTTGTGTGTCCCATCGTCATTAACAGGCTCTGAACGTTACAATTAACTGTCAGTTTTGCGTCGGATTCGAAAATCTAGACTCACAGGAGAACGACCATAAGGTGCCCGAGGCAGCAATAGACGCTTGGAGACAAGTCGGCTGGAGGACGATGTATTGAATCGCGACGCAATTTGTGTGTTCCATCGTCATTAAGAGGCTCTGAACGTTACAATTAATTGTCAGTTTAGCGCCGGATTCGAAAAACTAGACTCATAGGAAAAAGACCAAGAGGTGCCAGGAGCAGCAATACTACCTCGGAGACAAGTCGGCTGGAGGACGATGTATTGAATCGCGACGCAATTTGTGTGTTCCATCGTCAGTATCAGGCTCTGAACGTTACAATTAATTGTCAGTTTTGCATCGCATTCGAAAAACTAGACTCACAGGAGAACGACCATAAGGTGCCCGAGGCACCAATAGACCCTTCGAGACAAGTCGGCTGGAGGACGATGTATTGAATCGCGACGCAATTTGTGTGTTTCATCGTCATTAAGAGGCTCTGAACGTTACAATTAATTGTCAGTTTTGCGCCGGATTCGAAAAACTAGACTCATAGGAGAACGACCAAGAGGTGCCAGGAGGAGCAATACAACCTCGGAGACATGTCGGCTGGAGGACGATGTATTGAATCGCGACGCAATTTGTGTGTTCCATCGTCATTAAGAGGCTCTAAACGTTACAATTAATTGTCAGTTTTGCGCCGGATTCGAAATACTAGACTCATAGGAGAACGACCAAGAGGTGCCAGGAGCAGCAATACTACCTCGGAGACATGTCGGCTGGAGGACGATGTATTGAATCGCGACGCAATTTGTGTGTTCCATCGTCAGTATCAGGCTCTGAACGTTACAATTAACTGTCAGTTTTGCATCGCATTCGAAAAACTAGACTCACAGGAGAACGACCATAAGGCGCCCGAGGCAGCAATAGACCCTTGGAGACAAGTCGGCTGGAGGACGATGTATTGAATCGCGACGCAATTTGTGTGTCCCATCGTCATTAACAGGCTCTGAACGTTACAATTAACTGTCAGTTTTGCATCGCATTCGAAAATCTGGACTCACAGGAGAACGAGCATATGGTGCCCGAGGCAGCACTAGACCCTTGGAGACAAGTCGGCTGTAGGACGAAGTATTGAGTCGCGACGCAATTTGTGTGTCCCATCGTCATTAACAGTCTCTGAACGTTACAATTAACTGTCAGTTTTGCGTCGGATTCGAAAATCTAGACTCACAGGAGAACGAGCATATGGTGCCCGAGGCAGCACTAGACGCTTGGAGACAAGTCGGCTGTAAGACGATGTATTGAGTCGCGACGCAATTTGTGTGTCCCATCGTCATTAACAGGCTCTGAACGTTACAATTAACTGTCAGTTTTGCGTCGGATTCGAAAATCTAGACTCACAGGAGAACGACCATAAGGTGCCCGAGGCAGCAATAGACGCTTGGAGACAAGTCGGCTGGAGGACGATGTATTGAATCGCGACGCAATTTGTGTGTTCCATCGTCATTAAGAGGCTCTGAACGTCACAATTAATTGTCAGTTTAGCGCCGGATTCGAAAAACTAGACTCATAGGAAAAAGACCAAGAGGTGCCAGGAGCAGCAATACTACCTCGGAGACAAGTCGGCTGGAGGACGATGTATTGAATCGCGACGCAATTTGTGTGTTCCATCGTCAGTATCAGGCTCTGAACGTTACAATTAATTGTCAGTTTTGCATCGCATTCGAAAAACTAGACTCACAGGAGAACGACCATAAGGTGCCCGAGGCACCAATAGACCCTTCGAGACAAGTCGGCTGGAGGACGATGTATTGAATCGCGACGCAATTTGTGTGTTTCATCGTCATTAAGAGGCTCTGAACGTTACAATTAATTGTCAGTTTTGCGCCGGATTCGAAAAACTAGACTCATAGGAGAACGACCAAGAGGTGCCAGGAGCAGCAATACTACCTCGGAGTCAAGTCGGCTGGAGGACGATGTATTGAATCGCGACGCAATTTGTGTGTTCCATCGTCAGTATCAGGCTCTGAACGTTACAATTAATTGTCAGTTTTGCATCGCATTCTAAAAACTAGACTCACAGGAGAACGACCATAAGGTGCCCGAGGCAGCAATAGACCCTTCGAGACAAGTCGGCTGGAGGACGATGTATTGGGTCGCGACGCAATTTGTGTGTCCCATCGTCATTAACAGGCTCTGATCGTTACAATTAACTGTCAGTTTTGCATCGCATTCGAAAATCTAGACTCACAGATGAACGACCATAAGGTGCCCGAGGCAGCAAGAGACCCTTGGAGACAGATCGGCTGTGGGACGATGTATTGAATCGCGACGCAATTTGTGTGTTCCATCGTCATCAAGAGGCTCTGAACGTTACAATTCACTGTCAGTTTTGCATCGCATTCGAAAAACTAGACTCACAGGAGAACGACCATAAGGTGCCCGAGGCAGCAATAGACCCTTGGAGACAAGTCGGCTGGAGGACGATGTATTGAATCGCGACGCAATTTGTGTGTCCCATCGTCAGTATCAGGCTCTGAACGTTACAATTCACTGTCAGTTTTGCGTCGGATTCGAAAATCTAGACTCACAGGAGAACGAGCATATGGTGCCCGAGGCAGCACTAGACCCTTGGAGACAAGTCGGCTGTAGGACGATGTATTGAGTCGCGACGCAATTTGTGTGTCCCATCGTCATTAACAGGCTCTGAACGTTACAATTAATTGTCAGTTTTGCGTCGTATTCGAAAAACTAGACTCACAGGAGAACGACCATAAGGTGCCCGAGGCAGCACTAGACCCTTGGAGACAAGTCGGCTGGAGGACGATGTATTGAATCGCGACGCAATTTGTGTGTTCCATCGTCATTAACAGGCTCTGAACGTTACAATTCATTGTCAGTTTTGCGTCGGATTCGAAAATCTAGACTCACAGGAGAACGAGCATATGGTGCCCGAGGCAGCAATAGACCCTTCGAGACAAGTCGGCTGGAGGACGATGTATTGAATCGCGACGCAATTTGTGTGTTCCATCGTCATCAAGAGGCTCTGAACGTTACAATTCACTCTCAGTTTTGCGTCGGATTCGAAAATCTAGACTCACAGGAGAACGAGCATATGGTGCCCGAGGCAGCACTACACCCTTGGAGACAAGTCGGCTGTAGGACGATGTATTGAATCGTGACGCAATTTGTGTGTTCCATCGTCATTAAGAGGCTCTGAACGTTACAATTAACTGTCAGTTTTGCATCGCATTCGAAAAACTAGACTCACAGGAGAATGACCATAAGGTGCCCGAGGCAGCAATAGACCCTTGGAGACAAGTCGGCTGGAGGACGATGTATTGAATGGCGACGCAATTTGTGTGTTCCATCGTCAGTATCAGGCTCTGAACGTTACAATTAACCGTCAGTTTTGCGTCGTATTCTCAAAACTAGACTCACAGGAGAACGACGATAAGGTGCCCGAGGCAGCACTAGACCCTTGGAGACAAGTCGGCTGTAGGACGATGTATTGAGTCGCGACGCAATTTGTGTGTCCCATCGTCATTAACAGGCTCTGAACGTTACAATTAACTGTCAGTTTTGCGTCGGATTCGAAAATCTAGACTCACAGGAGAACGAGCATATGGTGCCCGAGGCAGCACTAGACGCTTGGAGACAAGTCGGCTGTAGGACGATGTATTGAGTCGCGACGCAATTTGTGTGTCCCATCGTCATTAACAGGCTCTGAACGTTACAATTAACTGTCAGTTTTGCGTCGGATTCGAAAATCTAGACTCACAGGAGAACGACCATAAGGTGCCCGAGGCAGCAATAGACGCTTGGAGACAAGTCGGCTGGAGGACGATGTATTGAATCGCGACGCAATTTGTGTGTTCCATCGTCATTAAGAGGCTCTGAACGTTACAATTAATTGTCAGTTTAGCGCCGGATTCGAAAAACTAGACTCATAGGAGAACGACCAAGAGGTGCCAGGAGCAGCAATACTACCTCGGAGACAAGGCGGCTGGAGGACGATGTATTGAATCGCGACGCAATTTGTGTGTTCCATCGTCAGTATCAGGCTCTGAACGTTACAATTAATTGTCAGTTTTGCATCGCATTCGAAAAACTAGACTCACAGGAGAACGACCATAAGGTACCCGAGGCACCAATAGACCCTTCGAGCCAAGTCGGCTGGAGGACGATGTATTGAATCGCGACGCAATTTGTGTGTTTCATCGTCATTAAGAGGCTCTGAACGTTACAATTAATTGTCAGTTTTGCGCCGGATTCGAAAAACTAGACTCATAGGAGAACGACCAAGAGGTGCCAGGAGGAGCAATACAACCTCGGAGACATGTCGGCTGGAGGACGATGTATTGAATCGCGACGCAATTTGTGTGTTCCATCGTCATTAAGAGGCTCTAAACGTTACAATTAATTGTCAGTTTTGCGCCGGATTCGAAATACTAGACTCATAGGAGAACGACCAAGAGGTGCCAGGAGCAGCAATACTACCTCGGAGACATGTCGGCTGGAGGACGATGTATTGAATCGCGACGCAATTTGTGTGTTCCATCGTCAGTATCAGGCTCTGAACGTTACAATTAACTGTCAGTTTTGCATCGCATTCGAAAAACTAGACTCACAGGAGAACGACCATAAGGCGCCCGAGGCAGCAATAGACCCTTGGAGACAAGTCGGCTGGAGGACGATGTATTGAATCGCGACGCAATTTGTGTGTCCCATCGTCATTAACAGGCTCTGAACGTTACAATTAACTGTCAGTTTTGCATCGCATTCGAAAATCTGGACTCACAGGAGAACGAGCATATGGTGCCCGAGGCAGCACTAGACCCTTGGAGACAAGTCGGCTGTAGGACGATGTATTGAGTCGCGACGCAATTTGTGTGTCCCATCGTCATTAACAGTCTCTGAACGTTACAATTAACTGTCAGTTTTGCGTCGGATTCGAAAATCTAGACTCACAGGAGAACGAGCATATGGTGCCCGAGGCAGCACTAGACGCTTGGAGACAAGTCGGCTGTAAGACGATGTATTGAGTCGCGACGCAATTTGTGTGTCCCATCGTCATTAACAGGCTCTGAACGTTACAATTAACTGTCAGTTTTGCGTCGGATTCGAAAATCTAGACTCACAGGAGAACGACCATAAGGTGCCCGAGGCAGCAATAGACGCTTGGAGACAAGTCGGCTGGAGGACGATGTATTGAATCGCGACGCAATTTGTGTGTTCCATCGTCATTAAGAGGCTCTGAACGTTACAATTAATTGTCAGTTTAGCGCCGGATTCGAAAAACTAGACTCATAGGAAAAAGACCAAGAGGTGCCAGGAGCAGCAATACTACCTCGGAGACAAGTCGGCTGGAGGACGATGTATTGAATCGCGACGCAATTTGTGTGTTCCATCGTCAGTATCAGGCTCTGAACGTTACAATTAATTGTCAGTTTTGCATCGCATTCGAAAAACTAGACTCACAGGAGAACGACCATAAGGTGCCCGAGGCACCAATAGACCCTTCGAGACAAGTCGGCTGGAGGACGATGTATTGAATCGCGACGCAATTTGTGTGTTTCATCGTCATTAAGAGGCTCTGAACGTTACAATTAATTGTCAGTTTTGCGCCGGATTCGAAAAACTAGACTCATAGGAGAACGACCAAGAGGTGCCAGGAGGAGCAATACAACCTCGGAGACATGTCGGCTGGAGGACGATGTATTGAATCGCGACGCAATTTGTGTGTTCCATCGTCATTAAGAGGCTCTAAACGTTACAATTAATTGTCAGTTTTGCGCCGGATTCGAAATACTAGACTCATAGGAGAACGACCAAGAGGTGCCAGGAGCAGCAATACTACCTCGGAGACATGTCGGCTGGAGGACGATGTATTGAATCGCGACGCAATTTGTGTGTTCCATCGTCAGTATCAGGCTCTGAACGTTACAATTAACTGTCAGTTTTGCATCGCATTCGAAAAACTAGACTCACAGGAGAACGACCATAAGGCGCCCGAGGCAGCAATAGACCCTTGGAGACAAGTCGGCTGGAGGACGATGTATTGAATCGCGACGCAATTTGTGTGTCCCATCGTCATTAACAGGCTCTGAACGTTACAATTAACTGTCAGTTTTGCATCGCATTCGAAAATCTGGACTCACAGGAGAACGAGCATATGGTGCCCGAGGCAGCACTAGACCCTTGGAGACAAGTCGGCTGTAGGACGATGTATTGAGTCGCGACGCAATTTGTGTGTTCCATCGTCATTAAGAGGCTCTGAACGTCACAATTAATTGTCAGTTTAGCGCCGGATTCGAAAAACTAGACTCATAGGAAAAAGACCAAGAGGTGCCAGGAGCAGCAATACTACCTCGGAGACAAGTCGGCTGGAGGACGATGTATTGAATCGCGACGCAATTTGTGTGTTCCATCGTCAGTATCAGGCTCTGAACGTTACAATTAATTGTCAGTTTTGCATCGCATTCGAAAAACTAGACTCACAGGAGAACGACCATAAGGTGCCCGAGGCACCAATAGACCCTTCGAGACAAGTCGGCTGGAGGACGATGTATTGAATCGCGACGCAATTTGTGTGTTTCATCGTCATTAAGAGGCTCTGAACGTTACAATTAATTGTCAGTTTTGCGCCGGATTCGAAAAACTAGACTCATAGGAGAACGACCAAGAGGTGCCAGGAGCAGCAATACTACCTCGGAGACAAGTCGGCTGGAGGACGATGTATTGAATCGCGACGCAATTTGTGTGTTCCATCGTCAGTATCAGGCTCTGAACGTTACAATTAATTGTCAGTTTTGCATCGCATTCGAAAAACTAGACTCACAGGAGAACGACCATAAGGTGCCCGAGGCAGCAATAGACCCTTCGAGACAAGTCGGCTGGAGGACGATGTATTGGGTCGCGACGCAATTTGTGTGTCCCATCGTCATTAACAGGCTCTGATCGTTACAATTAACTGTCAGTTTTGCATCGCATTCGAAAATCTAGACTCACAGATGAACGACCATAAGGTGCCCGAGGCAGCAAGAGACCCTTGGAGACAGATCGGCTGTGGGACGATGTATTGAATCGCGACGCAATTTGTGTGTTCCATCGTCATCAAGAGGCTCTGAACGTTACAATTCACTGTCAGTTTTGCATCGCATTCGAAAAACTAGACTCACAGGAGAACGACCATAAGGTGCCCGAGGCAGCAATAGACCCTTGGAGACAAGTCGGCTGGAGGACGATGTATTGAATCGCGACGCAATTTGTGTGTCCCATCGTCAGTATCAGGCTCTGAACGTTACAATTCACTGTCAGTTTTGCGTCGGATTCGAAAATCTAGACTCACAGGAGAACGAGCATATGGTGCCCGAGGCAGCACTAGACCCTTGGAGACAAGTCGGCTGTAGGACGATGTATTGAGTCGCGACGCAATTTGTGTGTCCCATCGTCATTAACAGGCTCTGAACGTTACAATTAATTGTCAGTTTTGCGTCGTATTCGAAAAACTAGACTCACAGGAGAACGACCATAAGGTGCCCGAGGCAGCACTAGACCCTTGGAGACAAGTCGGCTGGAGGACGATGTATTGAATCGCGACGCAATTTGTGTGTTCCATCGTCATTAACAGGCTCTGAACGTTACAATTCATTGTCAGTTTTGCGTCGGATTCGAAAATCTAGACTCACAGGAGAACGAGCATATGGTGCCCGAGGCAGCAATAGACCCTTCGAGACAAGTCGGCTGGAGGACGATGTATTGAATCGCGACGCAATTTGTGTGTTCCATCGTCATCAAGAGGCTCTGAACGTTACAATTCACTCTCAGTTTTGCGTCGGATTCGAAAATCTAGACTCACAGGAGAACGAGCATATGGTGCCCGAGGCAGCACTACACCCTTGGAGACAAGTCGGCTGTAGGACGATGTATTGAATCGTGACGCAATTTGTGTGTTCCATCGTCATTAAGAGGCTCTGAACGTTACAATTAACTGTCAGTTTTGCATCGCATTCGAAAAACTAGACTCACAGGAGAATGACCATAAGGTGCCCGAGGCAGCAATAGACCCTTGGAGACAAGTCGGCTGGAGGACGATGTATTGAATGGCGACGCAATTTGTGTGTTCCATCGTCAGTATCAGGCTCTGAACGTTACAATTAACCGTCAGTTTTGCGTCGTATTCTCAAAACTAGACTCACAGGAGAACGACCATAAGGTGCCCGAGGCAGCACTAGACCCTTGGAGACAAGTCGGCTGTAGGACGATGTATTGAGTCGCGACGCAATTTGTGTGTCCCATCGTCATTAACAGGCTCTGAACGTTACAATTAATTGTCAGTTTTGCGTCGTATTCGAAAAACTAGACTCACAGGAGAACGACCATAAGGTGCCCGAGGCAGCACTAGACCCTTGGAGACAAGTCGGCTGGAGGACGATGTATTGAATCGCGACGCAATTTGTGTGTTCCATCGTCATTAACAGGCTCTGAACGTTACAATTCATTGTCAGTTTTGCGTCGGATTCGAAAATCTAGACTCACAGGAGAACGAGCATATGGTGCCCGAGGCAGCAATAGACCCTTCGAGACAAGTCGGCTGGAGGACGATGTATTGAATCGCGACGCAATTTGTGTGTTCCATCGTCATCAAGAGGCTCTGAACGTTACAATTCACTCTCAGTTTTGCGTCGGATTCGAAAATCTAGACTCACAGGAGAACGAGCATATGGTGCCCGAGGCAGCACTAGACCCTTGGAGACAAGTCGGCTGTAGGACGATGTATTGAATCGCGCCGCAATTTGTGTGTCCCATCGTCATTAACAGGCTCTGAACGTTACAATTAACTGTCAGTTTTGCATCGCATTCGAAAATCTGGACTCACAGGAGAACGAGCATATGGTGCCCGAGGCAGCACTAGACCCTTGGAGACAAGTCGGCTGTAGGACGATGTATTGAGTCGCGACGCAATTTGTGTGTCCCATCGTCATTAACAGGCTCTGAACGTTACAATTAACTGTCAGTTTTGCGTCGGATTCGAAAATCTAGACTCACAGGAGAACGAGCATATGGTGCCCGAGGCAGCACTAGACGCTTGGAGACAAGTCGGCTGTAGGACGATGTATTGAGTCGCGACGCAATTTGTGTGTCCCATCGTCATTAACAGGCTCTGAACGTTACAATTAACTGTCAGTTTTGCATCGCATTCGAAAATCTGGACTCACAGGAGAACGAGCATATGGTGCCCGAGGCAGCACTAGACCCTTGGAGACAAGTCGGCTGTAGGACGATGTATTGAGTCGCGACGCAATTTGTGTGTTCCATCGTCATTAAGAGGCTCTGAACGTCACAATTAATTGTCAGTTTAGCGCCGGATTCGAAAAACTAGACTCATAGGAAAAAGACCAAGAGGTGCCAGGAGCAGCAATACTACCTCGGAGACAAGTCGGCTGGAGGACGATGTATTGAATCGCGACGCAATTTGTGTGTTCCATCGTCAGTATCAGGCTCTGAACGTTACAATTAATTGTCAGTTTTGCATCGCATTCGAAAAACTAGACTCACAGGAGAACGACCATAAGGTGCCCGAGGCACCAATAGACCCTTCGAGACAAGTCGGCTGGAGGACGATGTATTGAATCGCGACGCAATTTGTGTGTTTCATCGTCATTAAGAGGCTCTGAACGTTACAATTAATTGTCAGTTTTGCGCCGGATTCGAAAAACTAGACTCATAGGAGAACGACCAAGAGGTGCCAGGAGCAGCAATACTACCTCGGAGACAAGTCGGCTGGAGGACGATGTATTGAATCGCGACGCAATTTGTGTGTTCCATCGTCAGTATCAGGCTCTGAACGTTACAATTAATTGTCAGTTTTGCATCGCATTCGAAAAACTAGACTCACAGGAGAACGACCATAAGGTGCCCGAGGCAGCAATAGACCCTTCGAGACAAGTCGGCTGGAGGACGATGTATTGGGTCGCGACGCAATTTGTGTGTCCCATCGTCATTAACAGGCTCTGATCGTTACAATTAACTGTCAGTTTTGCATCGCATTCGAAAATCTAGACTCACAGATGAACGACCATAAGGTGCCCGAGGCAGCAAGAGACCCTTGGAGACAGATCGGCTGTGGGACGATGTATTGAATCGCGACGCAATTTGTGTGTTCCATCGTCATCAAGAGGCTCTGAACGTTACAATTCACTGTCAGTTTTGCATCGCATTCGAAAAACTAGACTCACAGGAGAACGACCATAAGGTGCCCGAGGCAGCAATAGACCCTTGGAGACAAGTCGGCTGGAGGACGATGTATTGGGTCGCGACGCAATTTGTGTGTCCCATCGTCATTAACAGGCTCTGAACGTTACAATTAACTGTCAGTTTTGCATCGCATTCGAAAATCTGGACTCACAGGAGAACGAGCATATGGTGCCCGAGGCAGCACTAGACCCTTGGAGACAAGTCGGCTGTAGGACGATGTATTGAGTCGCGACGCAATTTGTGTGTTCCATCGTCATTAAGAGGCTCTGAACGTCACAATTAATTGTCAGTTTAGCGCCGGATTCGAAAAACTAGACTCATAGGAAAAAGACCAAGAGGTGCCAGGAGCAGCAATACTACCTCGGAGACAAGTCGGCTGGAGGACGATGTATTGAATCGCGACGCAATTTGTGTGTTCCATCGTCAGTATCAGGCTCTGAACGTTACAATTAATTGTCAGTTTTGCATCGCATTCGAAAAACTAGACTCACAGGAGAACGACCATAAGGTGCCCGAGGCACCAATAGACCCTTCGAGACAAGTCGGCTGGAGGACGATGTATTGAATCGCGACGCAGTTTGTGTGTTTCATCGTCATTAAGAGGCTCTGAACGTTACAATTAATTGTCAGTTTTGCGCCGGATTCGAAAAACTAGACTCATAGGAGAACGACCAAGAGGTGCCAGGAGCAGCAATACTACCTCGGAGACA
The DNA here is from genome assembly GCF_023898315.1 of Schistocerca nitens. Taxonomy (NCBI): domain Eukaryota; kingdom Metazoa; phylum Arthropoda; class Insecta; order Orthoptera; family Acrididae; genus Schistocerca; species Schistocerca nitens. The sequence goes on from NC_064624.1 coordinate 1,757,580, forward strand.
AGTCGGCTGGAGGACGATGTATTGAATCGCGACGCAATTTGTGTGTTCCATCGTCAGTATCAGGCTCTGAACGTTACAATTAATTGTCAGTTTTGCATCGCATTCGAAAAACTAGACTCACAGGAGAACGACCATAAGGTGCCCGAGGCAGCAATAGACCCTTCGAGACAAGTCGGCTGGAGGACGATGTATTGGGTCGCGACGCAATTTGTGTGTCCCATCGTCATTAACAGGCTCTGATCGTTACAATTAACTGTCAGTTTTGCATCGCATTCGAAAATCTAGACTCACAGATGAACGACCATAAGGTGCCCGAGGCAGCAAGAGACCCTTGGAGACAGATCGGCTGTGGGACGATGTATTGAATCGCGACGCAATTTGTGTGTTCCATCGTCATCAAGAGGCTCTGAACGTTACAATTCACTGTCAGTTTTGCATCGCATTCGAAAAACTAGACTCACAGGAGAACGACCATAAGGTGCCCGAGGCAGCAATAGACCCTTGGAGACAAGTCGGCTGGAGGACGATGTATTGAATCGCGACGCAATTTGTGTGTCCCATCGTCAGTATCAGGCTCTGAACGTTACAATTCACTGTCAGTTTTGCGTCGGATTCGAAAATCTAGACTCACAGGAGAACGAGCATATGGTGCCCGAGGCAGCACTAGACCCTTGGAGACAAGTCGGCTGTAGGACGATGTATTGAGTCGCGACGCAATTTGTGTGTCCCATCGTCATTAACAGGCTCTGAACGTTACAATTAATTGTCAGTTTTGCGTCGTATTCGAAAAACTAGACTCACAGGAGAACGACCATAAGGTGCCCGAGGCAGCACTAGACCCTTGGAGACAAGTCGGCTGGAGGACGATGTATTGAATCGCGACGCAATTTGTGTGTCCCATCGTCATTAACAGGCTCTGAACGTTACAATTCATTGTCAGTTTTGCGTCGGATTCGAAAATCTAGACTCACAGGAGAACGAGCATATGGTGCCCGAGGCAGCAATAGACCCTTCGAGACAAGTCGGCTGGAGGACGATGTATTGAATCGCGACGCAATTTGTGTGTTCCATCGTCATCAAGAGGCTCTGAACGTTACAATTCACTCTCAGTTTTGCGTCGGATTCGAAAATCTAGACTCACAGGAGAACGAGCATATGGTGCCCGAGGCAGCACTACACCCTTGGAGACAAGTCGGCTGTAGGACGATGTATTGAATCGTGACGCAATTTGTGTGTTCCATCGTCATTAAGAGGCTCTGAACGTTACAATTAACTGTCAGTTTTGCATCGCATTCGAAAAACTAGACTCACAGGAGAATGACCATAAGGTGCCCGAGGCAGCAATAGACCCTTGGAGACAAGTCGGCTGGAGGACGATGTATTGAATGGCGACGCAATTTGTGTGTTCCATCGTCAGTATCAGGCTCTGAACGTTACAATTAACCGTCAGTTTTGCGTCGTATTCTCAAAACTAGACTCACAGGAGAACGACGATAAGGTGCCCGAGGCAGCACTAGACCCTTGGAGACAAGTCGGCTGTAGGACGATGTATTGAGTCGCGACGCAATTTGTGTGTCCCATCGTCATTAACAGGCTCTGAACGTTACAATTAATTGTCAGTTTTGCGTCGTATTCGAAAAACTAGACTCACAGGAGAACGACCATAAGGTGCCCGAGGCAGCACTAGACCCTTGGAGACAAGTCGGCTGGAGGACGATGTATTGAATCGCGACGCAATTTGTGTGTTCCATCGTCATTAACAGGCTCTGAACGTTACAATTCATTGTCAGTTTTGCGTCGGATTCGAAAATCTAGACTCACAGGAGAACGAGCATATGGTGCCCGAGGCAGCAATAGACCCTCGAGACAAGTCGGCTGGAGGACGATGTATTGAATCGCGACGCAATTTGTGTGTTCCATCGTCATCAAGAGGCTCTGAACGTTACAATTCACTCTCAGTTTTGCGTCGGATTCGAAAATCTAGACTCACAGGAGAACGAGCATATGGTGCCCGAGGCAGCACTAGACCCTTGGAGACAAGTCGGCTGTAGGACGATGTATTGAATCGCGCCGCAATTTGTGTGTCCCATCGTCATTAACAGGCTCTGAACGTTACAATTAACTGTCAGTTTTGCATCGCATTCGAAAATTTGGACTCACAGGAGAACGAGCATATGGTGCCCGAGGCAGCACTAGACCCTTGGAGACAAGTCGGCTGTAGGACGATGTATTGAGTCGCGACGCAATTTGTGTGTCCCATCGTCATTAACAGGCTCTGAACGTTACAATTAACTGTCAGTTTTGCGTCGGATTCGAAAATCTAGACTCACAGGAGAACGAGCATATGGTGCCCGAGGCAGCACTAGACGCTTGGAGACAAGTCGGCTGTAGGACGATGTATTGAGTCGCGACGCAATTTGTGTGTCCCATCGTCATTAACAGGCTCTGAACGTTACAATTAACTGTCAGTTTTGCGTCGGATTCGAAAATCTAGACTCACAGGAGAACGACCATAAGGTGCCCGAGGCAGCAATAGACGCTTGGAGACAAGTCGGCTGGAGGACGATGTATTGAATCGCGACGCAATTTGTGTGTTCCATCGTCATTAAGAGGCTCTGAACGTTACAATTAATTGTCAGTTTAGCGCCGGATTCGAAAAACTAGACTCATAGGAGAACGACCAAGAGGTGCCAGGAGCAGCAATACTACCTCGGAGACAAGGCGGCTGGAGGACGATGTATTGAATCGCGACGCAATTTGTGTGTTCCATCGTCAGTATCAGGCTCTGAACGTTACAATTAATTGTCAGTTTTGCATCGCATTCGAAAAACTAGACTCACAGGAGAACGACCATAAGGTGCCCGAGGCACCAATAGACCCTTCGAGCCAAGTCGGCTGGAGGACGATGTATTGAATCGCGACGCAATTTGTGTGTTTCATCGTCATTAAGAGGCTCTGAACGTTACAATTAATTGTCAGTTTTGCGCCGGATTCGAAAAACTAGACTCATAGGAGAACGACCAAGAGGTGCCAGGAGGAGCAATACAACCTCGGAGACATGTCGGCTGGAGGACGATGTATTGAATCGCGACGCAATTTGTGTGTTCCATCGTCATTAAGAGGCTCTAAACGTTACAATTAATTGTCAGTTTTGCGCCGGATTCGAAATACTAGACTCATAGGAGAACGACCAAGAGGTGCCAGGAGCAGCAATACTACCTCGGAGACATGTCGGCTGGAGGACGATGTATTGAATCGCGACGCAATTTGTGTGTTCCATCGTCAGTATCAGGCTCTGAACGTTACAATTAACTGTCAGTTTTGCATCGCATTCGAAAAACTAGACTCACAGGAGAACGACCATAAGGCGCCCGAGGCAGCAATAGACCCTTGGAGACAAGTCGGCTGGAGGACGATGTATTGAATCGCGACGCAATTTGTGTGTCCCATCGTCATTAACAGGCTCTGAACGTTACAATTAACTGTCAGTTTTGCATCGCATTCGAAAATCTGGACTCACAGGAGAACGAGCATATGGTGCCCGAGGCAGCACTAGACCCTTGGAGACAAGTCGGCTGTAGGACGATGTATTGAGTCGCGACGCAATTTGTGTGTCCCATCGTCATTAACAGTCTCTGAACGTTACAATTAACTGTCAGTTTTGCGTCGGATTCGAAAATCTAGACTCACAGGAGAACGAGCATATGGTGCCCGAGGCAGCACTAGACGCTTGGAGACAAGTCGGCTGTAAGACGATGTATTGAGTCGCGACGCAATTTGTGTGTCCCATCGTCATTAACAGGCTCTGAACGTTACAATTAACTGTCAGTTTTGCGTCGGATTCGAAAATCTAGACTCACAGGAGAACGACCATAAGGTGCCCGAGGCAGCAATAGACGCTTGGAGACAAGTCGGCTGGAGGACGATGTATTGAATCGCGACGCAATTTGTGTGTCCCATCGTCATTAAGAGGCTCTGAACGTTACAATTAATTGTCAGTTTAGCGCCGGATTCGAAAAACTAGACTCATAGGAAAAAGACCAAGAGGTGCCAGGAGCAGCAATACTACCTCGGAGACAAGTCGGCTGGAGGACGATGTATTGAATCGCGACGCAATTTGTGTGTTCCATCGTCAGTATCAGGCTCTGAACGTTACAATTAATTGTCAGTTTTGCATCGCATTCGAAAAACTAGACTCACAGGAGAACGACCATAAGGTGCCCGAGGCACCAATAGACCCTTCGAGACAAGTCGGCTGGAGGACGATGTATTGAATCGCGACGCAATTTGTGTGTTTCATCGTCATTAAGAGGCTCTGAACGTTACAATTAATTGTCAGTTTTGCGCCGGATTCGAAAAACTAGACTCATAGGAGAACGACCAAGAGGTGCCAGGAGGAGCAATACAACCTCGGAGACATGTCGGCTGGAGGACGATGTATTGAATCGCGACGCAATTTGTGTGTTCCATCGTCATTAAGAGGCTCTAAACGTTACAATTAATTGTCAGTTTTGCGCCGGATTCGAAATACTAGACTCATAGGAGAACGACCAAGAGGTGCCAGGAGCAGCAATACTACCTCGGAGACATGTCGGCTGGAGGACGATGTATTGAATCGCGACGCAATTTGTGTGTTCCATCGTCAGTATCAGGCTCTGAACGTTACAATTAACTGTCAGTTTTGCATCGCATTCGAAAAACTAGACTCACAGGAGAACGACCATAAGGCGCCCGAGGCAGCAATAGACCCTTGGAGACAAGTCGGCTGGAGGACGATGTATTGAATCGCGACGCAATTTGTGTGTCCCATCGTCATTAACAGGCTCTGAACGTTACAATTAACTGTCAGTTTTGCATCGCATTCGAAAATCTGGACTCACAGGAGAACGAGCATATGGTGCCCGAGGCAGCACTAGACCCTTGGAGACAAGTCGGCTGTAGGACGATGTATTGAGTCGCGACGCAATTTGTGTGTCCCATCGTCATTAACAGTCTCTGAACGTTACAATTAACTGTCAGTTTTGCGTCGGATTCGAAAATCTAGACTCACATGAGAACGAGCATATGGTGCCCGAGGCAGCACTAGACGCTTGGAGACAAGTCGGCTGTAAGACGATGTATTGAGTCGCGACGCAATTTGTGTGTCCCATCGTCATTAACAGGCTCTGAACGTTACAATTAACTGTCAGTTTTGCGTCGGATTCGAAAATCTAGACTCACAGGAGAACGACCATAAGGTGCCCGAGGCAGCAATAGACGCTTGGAGACAAGTCGGCTGGAGGACGATGTATTGAATCGCGACGCAATTTGTGTGTTCCATCGTCATTAAGAGGCTCTGAACGTTACAATTAATTGTCAGTTTAGCGCCGGATTCGAAAAACTAGACTCATAGGAAAAAGACCAAGAGGTGCCAGGAGCAGCAATACTACCTCGGAGACAAGTCGGCTGGAGGACGATGTATTGAATCGCGACGCAATTTGTGTGTTCCATCGTCAGTATCAGGCTCTGAACGTTACAATTAATTGTCAGTTTTGCATCGCATTCGAAAAACTAGACTCACAGGAGAACGACCATAAGGTGCCCGAGGCACCAATAGACCCTTCGAGACAAGTCGGCTGGAGGACGATGTATTGAATCGCGACGCAATTTGTGTGTTTCATCGTCATTAAGAGGCTCTGAACGTTACAATTAATTGTCAGTTTTGCGCCGGATTCGAAAAACTAGACTCATAGGAGAACGACCAAGAGGTGCCAGGAGCAGCAATACTACCTCGGAGACAAGTCGGCTGGAGGACGATGTATTGAATCGCGACGCAATTTGTGTGTTCCATCGTCAGTATCAGGCTCTGAACGTTACAATTAATTGTCAGTTTTGCATCGCATTCGAAAAACTAGACTCACAGGAGAACGACCATAAGGTGCCCGAGGCAGCAATAGACCCTTCGAGACAAGTCGGCTGGAGGACGATGTATTGGGTCGCGACGCAATTTGTGTGTCCCATCGTCATTAACAGGCTCTGATCGTTACAATTAACTGTCAGTTTTGCATCGCATTCGAAAATCTAGACTCACAGATGAACGACCATAAGGTGCCCGAGGCAGCAAGAGACCCTTGGAGACAGATCGGCTGTGGGACGATGTATTGAATCGCGACGCAATTTGTGTGTTCCATCGTCATCAAGAGGCTCTGAACGTTACAATTCACTGTCAGTTTTGCATCGCATTCGAAAAACTAGCCTCACAGGAGAACGACCATAAGGTGCCCGAGGCAGCAATAGACCCTTGGAGACAAGTCGGCTGGAGGACGATGTATTGAATCGCGACGCAATTTGTGTGTCCCATCGTCAGTATCAGGCTCTGAACGTTACAATTCACTGTCAGTTTTGCGTCGGATTCGAAAATCTAGACTCACAGGAGAACGAGCATATGGTGCCCGAGGCAGCACTAGACCCTTGGAGACAAGTCGGCTGTAGGACGATGTATTGAGTCGCGACGCAATTTGTGTGTCCCATCGTCATTAACAGGCTCTGAACGTTACAATTAATTGTCAGTTTTGCGTCGTATTCGAAAAACTAGACTCACAGGAGAACGACCATAAGGTGCCCGAGGCAGCACTAGACCCTTGGAGACAAGTCGGCTGGAGGACGATGTATTGAATCGCGACGCAATTTGTGTGTTCCATCGTCATTAACAGGCTCTGAACGTTACAATTCATTGTCAGTTTTGCGTCGGATTCGAAAATCTAGACTCACAGGAGAACGAGCATATGGTGCCCGAGGCAGCAATAGACCCTTCGAGACAAGTCGGCTGGAGGACGATGTATTGAATCGCGACGCAATTTGTGTGTTCCATCGTCATCAAGAGGCTCTGAACGTTACAATTCACTCTCAGTTTTGCGTCGGATTCGAAAATCTAGACTCACAGGAGAACGAGCATATGGTGCCCGAGGCAGCACTACACCCTTGGAGACAAGTCGGCTGTAGGACGATGTATTGAATCGTGACGCAATTTGTGTGTTCCATCGTCATTAAGAGGCTCTGAACGTTACAATTAACTGTCAGTTTTGCATCGCATTCGAAAAACTAGACTCACAGGAGAATGACCATAAGGTGCCCGAGGCAGCAATAGACCCTTGGAGACAAGTCGGCTGGAGGACGATGTATTGAATCGCGACGCAATTTGTGTGTTCCATCGTCAGTATCAGGCTCTGAACGTTACAATTAACCGTCAGTTTTGCGTCGTATTCTCAAAACTAGACTCACAGGAGAACGACGATAAGGTGCCCGAGGCAGCACTAGACCCTTGGAGACAAGTCGGCTGTAGGACGATGTATTGAGTCGCGACGCAATTTGTGTGTCCCATCGTCATTAACAGGCTCTGAACGTTACAATTAACTGTCAGTTTTGCATCGCATTCGAAAATCTGGACTCACAGGAGAACGAGCATATGGTGCCCGAGGCAGCACTAGACCCTTGGAGACAAGTCGGCTGTAGGACGATGTATTGAGTCGCGACGCAATTTGTGTGTCCCATCGTCATTAACAGTCTCTGAACGTTACAATTAACTGTCAGTTTTGCGTCGGATTCGAAAATCTAGACTCACAGGAGAACGAGCATATGGTGCCCGAGGCAGCACTAGACGCTTGGAGACAAGTCGGCTGTAAGACGATGTATTGAGTCGCGACGCAATTTGTGTGTCCCATCGTCATTAACAGGCTCTGAACGTTACAATTAACTGTCAGTTTTGCGTCGGATTCGAAAATCTAGACTCACAGGAGAACGACCATAAGGTGCCCGAGGCAGCAATAGACGCTTGGAGACAAGTCGGCTGGAGGACGATGTATTGAATCGCGACGCAATTTGTGTGTTCCATCGTCATTAAGAGGCTCTGAACGTTACAATTAATTGTCAGTTTAGCGCCGGATTCGAAAAACTAGACTCATAGGAAAAAGACCAAGAGGTGCCAGGAGCAGCAATACTACCTCGGAGACAAGTCGGCTGGAGGACGATGTATTGAATCGCGACGCAATTTGTGTGTTCCATCGTCAGTATCAGGCTCTGAACGTTACAATTAATTGTCAGTTTTGCATCGCATTCGAAAAACTAGACTCACAGGAGAACGACCATAAGGTGCCCGAGGCACCAATAGACCCTTCGAGACAAGTGGGCTGGAGGACGATGTATTGAATCGCGACGCAATTTGTGTGTTTCATCGTCATTAAGAGGCTCTGAACGTTACAATTAATTGTCAGTTTTGCGCCGGATTCGAAAAACTAGACTCATAGGGGAACGACCAAGAGGTGCCAGGAGCAGCAATACTACCTCGGAGACAAGTCGGCTGGAGGACGATGTATTGAATCGCGACGCAATTTGTGTGTTCCATCGTCAGTATCAGGCTCTGAACGTTACAATTAATTGTCAGTTTTGCATCGCATTCGAAAAACTAGACTCACAGGAGAACGACCATAAGGTGCCCGAGGCAGCAATAGACCCTTCGAGACAAGTCGGCTGGAGGACGATGTATTGGGTCGCGACGCAATTTGTGTGTCCCATCGTCATTAACAGGCTCTGATCGTTACAATTAACTGTCAGTTTTGCATCGCATTCGAAAATCTAGACTCACAGATGAACGACCATAAGGTGCCCGAGGCAGCAATAGACCCTTCGAGACAAGTCGGCTGGAGGACGATGTATTGAATCGCGACGCAATTTGTGTGTTCCATCGTCATTAAGAGGCTCTGAACGTTACAATTAACTGTCAGTTTTGCATCGCATTTGAAAAACTAGACTCACAGGAGAACGACCATAAGGTGCCCGAGGCAGCAATAGACCCTTCGAGACAAGTCGGCTGGAGGACGATGTATTGAATCGCGAAGCAATTTGTGTGTTCCATCGTCATTAACAGGCTCTGAACGTTACAATTCACTGTCAGTTTTGCGTCGTATTCTGAAATCTAGACTCACAGATGAACGACCATAAGGTGCCCGAGGCAGCAAGAGACCCTTGGAGACAGATCGGCTGTGGGACGATGTATTGAATCGCGACGCAATTTGTGTGTTCCATCGTCATCAAGAGGCTCTGAACGTTACAATTCACTGTCAGTTTTGCATCGCATTCGAAAAACTAGACTCACAGGAGAACGACCATAAGGTGCCCGAGGCAGCAATAGACCCTTGGAGACAAGTCGGCTGGAGGACGATGTATTGAATCGCGACGCAATTTGTGTGTCCCATCGTCAGTATCAGGCTTTGAACGTTACAATTCACTGTCAGTTTTGCGTCGGATTCGAAAATCTAGACTCACAGGAGAACGAGCATATGGTGCCCGAGGCAGCACTAGACCCTTGGAGACAAGTCGGCTGTAGGACGATGTATTGAGTCGCGACGCAATTTGTGTGTCCCATCGTCATTAACAGGCTCTGAACGTTACAATTAATTGTCAGTTTTGCGTCGTATTCGAAAAACTAGACTCACAGGAGAACGACCATAAGGTGCCCGAGGCAGCACTAGACCCTTGGAGACAAGTCGGCTGGAGGACGATGTATTGAATCGCGACGCAATTTGTGTGTTCCATCGTCATTAACAGGCTCTGAACGTTACAATTCATTGTCAGTTTTGCGTCGGATTCGAAAATCTAGACTCACAGGAGAACGAGCATATGGTGCCCGAGGCAGCAATAGACCCTTCGAGACAAGTCGGCTGGAGGACGATGTATTGAATCGCGACGCAATTTGTGTGTTCCATCGTCATCAAGAGGCTCTGAACGTTACAATTCACCCTCAGTTTTGCGTCGGATTCGAAAATCAAGACTCACAGGAGAACGAGCATATGGTGCCCGAGGCAGCACTACACCCTTGGAGACAAGTCGGCTGTAGGACGATGTATTGAATCGTGACGCAATTTGTGTGTTCCATCGTCATTAAGAGGCTCTGAACGTTACAATTAACTGTCAGTTTTGCATCGCATTCGAAAAACTAGACTCACAGGAGAATGACCATAAGGTGCCCGAGGCAGCAATAGACCCTTGGAGACAAGTCGGCTGGAGGACGATGTATTGAATGGCGACGCAAATTGTGTGTTCCATCGTCAGTATCAGGCTCTGAACGTTACAATTAACCGTCAGTTTTGCGTCGTATTCTGAAAACTAGACTCACAGGAGAACGACGATAAGGTGCCCGAGGCAGCACTAGACCCTTGGAGACAAGTCGGCTGTAGGACGATGTATTGAGTCGCGACGCAATTTGTGTGTCCCATCGTCATTAACAGGCTCTGAACGTTACAATTAACTGTCAGTTTTGCGTCGGATTCGAAAATCTAGACTCACAGGATAACGAGCATATGGTGCCCGAGGCAGCACTAGACCCTTGGAGACAAGTCGGCTGTAGGACGATGTATTGAGTCGCGACGCAATTTGTGTGTCCCATCGTCATTAACAGGCTCTGAACGTTACAATTAACTGTCAGTTTTGCGTCGGATTCGAAAATCTAGACTCACAGGAGAACGACCATAAGGTGCCCGAGGCAGCAATAGTCGCTTGGAGACAAGTCGGCTGTAGGACGATGTATTGAATCGCGACGCAATTTGTGTGTTCCATCGTCAGTATCAGGCTCTGAACGTTACAATTAATTGTCAGTTTTGCATCGCATTCGAAAAACTAGACTCACAGGAGAACGACCATAAGGTGCCCGAGGCACCAATAGACCCTTCGAGACAAGTCGGCTGGAGGACGATGTATTGAATCGCGACGCAATTTGTGTGTTCCATCGTCATTAAGAGGCTCTGAACGTTACAATTAATTGTCAGTTTTGCGCCGGATTCGAAAAACTAGACTCATAGGAGAACGACCAAGAGGTGCCAGGAGCAGCAATACTACCTCGGAGACAAGTCGGCTGGAGGACGATGTATTGAATCGCGACGCAATTTGTGTGTTCCATCGTCAGTATCAGGCTCTGAACGTTACAATTAATTGTCAGTTTTGCATCGCATTCGAAAAACTAGATTCACAGGAGAACGACCATAAGGTGCCCGAGGCACCACTAGACCCTTCGAGATAAGTCGGCTGGAGGACGATGTATTGAATCGCGACGCAATTTGTGTGTTCCATCGTCATTAAGAGGCTCTGAACGTTACAATTAATTGTCAGTTTTGCGCCGGATTCGAAAAACTAGACTCATAGGAGAACGACCAAGAGGTGCCAGGAGCAGCAATACTACCTCATTGACATGTCGGCTGGAGGACGATGTATTGAATCGCGACGCAATTTGTGTGTTCCATCGTCAGTATCAGGCTCTGAAAGTTACAATTCACTGTCAGTTTTGCGTCGGATTCGAAAATCTAGACTCACAGGAGAACGAGCATATGGTGCCCGAGGCAGCAATAGACCCTTCGAGACAAGTCGGCTGGAGGACGATGTATTGTATCGCGACGCAATTTGTGTGTTCCATCGTCATCGAGAGGCTCTGAACGTCACAATTCACTGTCAGTTTTGCGTCGGATTCGAAAATCTAGACTCACCGATGAACGACCATAAGGTGCCCGAGGCACCAATAGACCCTTCGAGACAAGTCGGCTGTAGGACGATGTATTGAATCGCGACGCAATTTGTGTGTTCCATCGTCATTAGGAGGCTCTGAACGTTACAATTAACTGTCAGTTTTGCATCGCATTCGAAAAACTAGACTCACAGGAGAACGACCATAAGGTGCCCGAGGCAGCAATAGACCCTTGGAGACAAGTCGGCTGGAGGACGATGTATTGAATCGCGACGCAATTTGTGTGTCCCATCGTCATTAACAGGCTCTGAACGTTACAATTAACTGTCAGTTTTGCATCGCATTCGAAAATCTAGACTCACAGGAGAACGAGCATATGGTGCCCGAGGCAGCACTAGACCCTTGGAGACAAGTCGGCTGTAGGACGATGTATTGAGTCGCGACGCAATTTGTGTGTCCCATCGTCATTAACAGGCTCTGAACGTTACAATTAACTGTCAGTTTTGCATCGCATTCGAAAAACTAGACTCACAGGAGAACGACGATAAGGTGCCCGAGGCAGCACTAGACCCTTGGAGACAAGTCGGCTGTAGGACGATGTATTGAATCGCGACGCAATTTTTGTGTTCCATCGTCATTAACAGGCTCTGAACGTTACAATTCACCGTCAGTTTTGCGTCGGATTCGAAAATCTAGACTCACAGGAGAACGACCATAAGGTGCCCGAAACAGCAATAGACCCTTCGAGACAAGTCGGCTGGAGGACGATGTATTGAATCGCGACGCAATTTGTGTGTTCCATCGTCATTAAGAGGCTCTGAACCTTACAATTAATTGTCAGTTTTGCGTCGGATTCGAAAAACTAGACTCATAGGACAACGACCAAGAGGTGCCAGGAGCAGCAATACTACCTCGGAGACAAGTCGGCTGGAGGACGATGTATTGAATCGCGACGCAATTTGTGTGTTCCATCGTCAGTATCAGGCTCTGAACGTTACAATTAATTGTCAGTTTTGCATCGCATTCGAAAAACTAAACTCACAGGAGAACGACCATAAGGTGCCCGAGGCAGCAATAGACCCTTGGAGACAAGTCGGCTGGAGGACGATGTATTGAATCGCGACGCAATTTGTGTGTCCCATCGTCAGTATCAGGCTCTGAACGTTACAATTCACTGTCAGTTTTGCGTCGGATTCGAAAATCTAGACTCACAGGAGAACGAGCATATGGTGCCCGAGGCAGCACTAGACCCTTGGAGACAAGTCGGCTGTAGGACGATGTATTGAATCGCGACGCAATTTGTGTGTTCCATCGTCAGTATCAGGCTCTGAACGTTACAATTAACCGTCAGTTTTGCGTCGTATTCTGAAAACTAGACTCACAGGAGAACGACGATAAGGTGCCCGAGGCAGCACTAGACCCTTGGAGACAAGTTGGCTGTAGGACGATGTATTGAGTCGCGACGCAATTTGTGTGTCCCATCGTCATTAACAGGCTCTGAACGTTACAATTCACCGTCAGTTTTGCGTCGGATTCGAAAATCTAGACTCACAGGAGAACGACCATAAGGTGCCCGAGGCAGCAATAGACCCTTCGAGACAAGTCGGCTGGAGGACGATGTATTGAATCGCGACGCAATTTGTGTGTTCCATCGTCATTAAGAGGCTCTGAACCTTACAATTAATTGTCAGTTTTGCGTCGGATTCGAGAAACTAGACTCATAGGACAACGACCAAGAGGTGCCAGGAGCAGCAATACTACCTCGGAGACAAGTCGGCTGGAGGACGATGTATTGAATCGCGACGCAATTTGTGTGTTCCATCGTCAGTATCAGGCTCTGAACGTTACAATTAATTGTCAGTTTTGCATCGCATTCGAAAAACTAAACTCACAGGAGAACGACCATAAGGTGCCCGAGGCAGCAATAGACCCTTGGAGACAAGTCGGCTGGAGGACGATGTATTGAATCGCGACGCAATTTGTGTGTCCCATCGTCAGTATCAGGCTCTGAACGTTACAATTCACTGTCAGTTTTGCGTCGGATTCGAAAATCTAGACTCACAGGAGAACGAGCATATGGTGCCCGAGGCAGCACTAGACCCTTGGAGACAAGTCGGCTGTAGGACGATGTATTGAGTCGCGACGCAATTTGTGTGTCCCATCGTCATTAACAGGCTCTGAACGTTACAATTAACTGTCAGTTTTGCGTCGGATTCGAAAATCTAGACTCACAGGAGAACGACCATAAGGTGCCTGAGGCAGCAATAGACCCTTCGAGACAAGTCGGCTGGAGGACGATGTATTGGGTCGCGACGCAATTTGTGTGTCCCATCGTCATTAACAGGCTCTGATCGTTACAATTAACTGTCAGTTTTGCATCGCATTCGAAAATCTAGACTCACAGATGAACGACCATAAAGTGCCCGAGGCAGCAATAGACCCTTCGAGACAAGTCGGCTGGAGGACGATGTATTGAATCGCGACGCAATTTGTGTGTCCCATCGTCATTAACAGGCTCTGAACGTTACAATTAACTGTCAGTTTTGCGTCGGATTCGAAAATCTAGACTCACAGGAGAACGACCATAAGGTGCCCGAGGCAGCAATAGACGCTTGGAGACAAGTCGGCTGGAGGACGATGTATTGAATCGCGACGCAATTTGTGTGTTCCATCGTCATTAAGAGGCTCTGAACGTTACAATTAATTGTCAGTTTAGCGCCGGATTCGAAAAACTAGACTCATAGGAAAAAGACCAAGAGGTGCCAGGAGCAGCAATACTACCTCGGAGACAAGTCGGCTGGAGGACGATGTATTGAATCGCGACGCAATTTGTGTGTTCCATCGTCAGTATCAGGCTCTGAACGTTACAATTAATTGTCAGTTTTGCATCGCATTCGAAAAACTAGACTCACAGGAGAACGACCATAAGGTGCCCGAGGCACCAATAGACCCTTCGAGACAAGTCGGCTGGAGGACGATGTATTGAATCGCGACGCAATTTGTGTGTTTCATCGTCATTAAGAGGCTCTGAACGTTACAATTAATTGTCAGTTTTGCGCCGGATTCGAAAAACTAGACTCATAGGAGAACGACCAAGAGGTGCCAGGAGCAGCAATACTACCTCGGAGACAAGTCGGCAGGAGGACGATGTATTGAATCGCGACGCAATTTGTGTGTTCCATCGTCAGTATCAGGCTCTGAACGTTACAATTAATTGTCAGTTTTTCATCGCATTCGAAAAACTAGACTCACAGGAGAACGACCATAAGGTGCCCGAGGCAGCAATAGACCCTTCGAGACAAGTCGGCTGGAGGACGATGTATTGGGTCGCGACGCAATTTGTGTGTCCCATCGTCATTAACAGGCTCTGATCGTTACAATTAACTGTCAGTTTTGCATCGCATTCGAAAATCTAGACTCACAGATGAACGACCATAAGGTGCCCGAGGCAGCAATAGACCCTTCGAGACAAGTCGGCTGGAGGACGATGTATTGAATCGCGACGCAATTTGTGTGTTCCATCGTCATTAAGAGGCTCTGAACGTTACAATTAACTGTCAGTTTTGCATCGCATTTGAAAAACTAGACTCACAGGAGAACGACCATAAGGTGCCCGAGGCAGCAATAGACCCTTCGAGACAAGTCGGCTGGAGGACGATGTATTGAATCGCGAAGCAATTTGTGTGTTCCATCGTCATTAACAGGCTCTGAACGTTACAATTCACTGTCAGTTTTGCGTCGTATTCTGAAATCTAGACTCACAGATGAACGACCATAAGGTGCCCGAGGCAGCAAGAGACCCTTGGAGACAGATCGGCTGTGGGACGATGTATTGAATCGCGACGCAATTTGTGTGTTCCATCGTCATCAAGAGGCTCTGAACGTTACAATTCACTGTCAGTTTTGCATCGCATTCGAAAAACTAGACTCACAGGAGAACGACCATAAGGTGCCCGAGGCAGCAATAGACCCTTGGAGACAAGTCGGCTGGAAGACGATGTATTGAATCGCGACGCAATTTGTGTGTCCCATCGTCAGTATCAGGCTCTGAACGTTACAATTAACTGTCAGTTTTGCATCGCATTCGAAAATCTAGACTCACAGATGAACGACCATAAAGTGCCCGAGGCAGCAATAGACCCTTCGAGACAAGTCGGCTGGAGGACGATGTATTGAATCGCGACGCAATTTGTGTGTCCCATCGTCATTAACAGGCTCTGAACGTTACAATTAACTGTCAGTTTTGCGTCGGATTCGAAAATCTAGACTCACAGGAGAACGACCATAAGGTGCCCGAGGCAGCAATAGACGCTTGGAGACAAGTCGGCTGGAGGACGATGTATTGAATCGCGACGCAATTTGTGTGTTCCATCGTCATTAAGAGGCTCTGAACGTTACAATTAATTGTCAGTTTAGCGCCGGATTCGAAAAACTAGACTCATAGGAAAAAGACCAAGAGGTGCCAGGAGCAGCAATACTACCTCGGAGACAAGTCGGCTGGAGGACGATGTATTGAATCGCGACGCAATTTGTGTGTTCCATCGTCAGTATCAGGCTCTGAACGTTACAATTAATTGTCAGTTTTGCATCGCATTCGAAAAACTAGACTCACAGGAGAACGACCATAAGGTGCCCGAGGCACCAATAGACCCTTCGAGACAAGTCGGCTGGAGGACGATGTATTGAATCGCGACGCAATTTGTGTGTTTCATCGTCATTAAGAGGCTCTGAACGTTACAATTAATTGTCAGTTTTGCGCCGGATTCGAAAAACTAGACTCATAGGAGAACGACCAAGAGGTGCCAGGAGCAGCAATACTACCTCGGAGACAAGTCGGCAGGAGGACGATGTATTGAATCGCGACGCAATTTGTGTGTTCCATCGTCAGTATCAGGCTCTGAACGTTACAATTAATTGTCAGTTTTTCATCGCATTCGAAAAACTAGACTCACAGGAGAACGACCATAAGGTGCCCGAGGCAGCAATAGACCCTTCGAGACAAGTCGGCTGGAGGACGATGTATTGGGTCGCGACGCAATTTGTGTGTCCCATCGTCATTAACAGGCTCTGATCGTTACAATTAACTGTCAGTTTTGCATCGCATTCGAAAATCTAGACTCACAGATGAACGACCATAAGGTGCCCGAGGCAGCAATAGACCCTTCGAGACAAGTCGGCTGGAGGACGATGTATTGAATCGCGACGCAATTTGTGTGTTCCATCGTCATTAAGAGGCTCTGAACGTTACAATTAACTGTCAGTTTTGCATCGCATTTGAAAAACTAGACTCACAGGAGAACGACCATAAGGTGCCCGAGGCAGCAATAGACCCTTCGAGACAAGTCGGCTGGAGGACGATGTATTGAATCGCGAAGCAATTTGTGTGTTCCATCGTCATTAACAGGCTCTGAACGTTACAATTCACTGTCAGTTTTGCGTCGTATTCTGAAATCTAGACTCACAGATGAACGACCATAAGGTGCCCGAGGCAGCAAGAGACCCTTGGAGACAGATCGGCTGTGGGACGATGTATTGAATCGCGACGCAATTTGTGTGTTCCATCGTCATCAAGAGGCTCTGAACGTTACAATTCACTGTCAGTTTTGCATCGCATTCGAAAAACTAGACTCACAGGAGAACGACCATAAGGTGCCCGAGGCAGCAATAGACCCTTGGAGACAAGTCGGCTGGAAGACGATGTATTGAATCGCGACGCAATTTGTGTGTCCCATCGTCAGTATCAGGCTCTGAACGTTACAATTCACTGTCAGTTTTGCGTCGGATTCGAAAATCTAGACTCACAGGAGAACGAGCATATGGTGCCCGAGGCAGCACTAGACCCTTGGAGACAAGTCGGCTGTAGGACGATGTATTGAGTCGCGACGCAATTTGTGTGTCCCATCGTCATTAACAGGCTCTGAACGTTACAATTAATTGTCAGTTTTGCGTCGTATTCGAAAAACTAGACTCACAGGAGAACGACCATAAGGTGCCCGAGGCAGCACTAGACCCTTGGAGACAAGTCGGCTGGAGGACGATGTATTGAATCGCGACGCAATTTGTGTGTTCCATCGTCATTAACAGGCTCTGAACGTTACAATTCATTGTCAGTTTTGCGTCGGATTCGAAAATCTAGACTCACAGGAGAACGAGCATATGGTGCCCGAGGCAGCAATAGACCCTTCGAGACAAGTCGGCTGGAGGACGATGTATTGAATCGCGACGCAATTTGTGTGTTCCATCGTCATCAAGAGGCTCTGAACGTTACAATTCACTCTCAGTTTTGCGTCGGATTCGAAAATCTAGACTCACAGGAGAACGAGCATATGGTGCCCGAGGCAGCACTACACCCTTGGAGACAAGTCGGCTGTAGGACGATGTATTGAATCGTGACGCAATTTGTGTGTTCCATCGTCATTAAGAGGCTCTGAACGTTACAATTAACTGTCAGTTTTGCATCGCATTCGAAAAACTAGACTCACAGGAGAATGACCATAAGGTGCCCGAGGCAGCAATAGACCCTTGGAGACAAGTCGGCTGGAGGACGATGTATTGAATGGCGACGCAATTTGTGTGTTCCATCGTCAGTATCAGGCTCTGAACGTTACAATTAACCGTCAGTTTTGCGTCGTATTCTGAAAACTAGACTCACAGGAGAACGACGATAAGGTGCCCGAGGCAGCACTAGACCCTTGGAGACAAGTCGGCTGTAGGACGATGTATTGAGTCGCGACGCAATTTGTGTGTCCCATCGTCATTAACAGGCTCTGAACGTTACAATTAACTGTCAGTTTTGCGTCGGATTCGAAAATCTAGACTCACAGGATAACGAGCATATGGTGCCCGAGGCAGCACTAGACCCTTGGAGACAAGTCGGCTGTAGGACGATGTATTGAGTCGCGACGCAATTTGTGTGTCCCATCGTCATTAACAGGCTCTGAACGTTACAATTAACTGTCAGTTTTGCGTCGGATTCGAAAATCTAGACTCACAGGAGAACGACCATAAGGTGCCCGAGGCAGCAATAGACGCTTGGAGACAAGTCGGCTGTAGGACGATGTATTGAATCGCGACGCAATTTGTGTGTTCCATCGTCAGTATCAGGCTCTGAACGTTACAATTAATTGTCAGTTTTGCATCGCATTCGAAAAACTAGACTCACAGGAGAACGACCATAAGGTGCCCGAGGCACCAATAGACCCTTCGAGACAAGTCGGCTGGAGGACGATGTATTGAATCGCGACGCAATTTGTGTGTTCCATCGTCATTAAGAGGCTCTGAACGTTACAATTAATTGTCAGTTTTGCGCCGGATTCGAAAAACTAGACTCATAGGAGAACGACCAAGAGGTGCCAGGAGCAGCAATACTACCTCGGAGACAAGTCGGCTGGAGGACGATGTATTGAATCGCGACGCAATTTGTGTGTTCCATCGTCAGTATCAGGCTCTGAACGTTACAATTAATTGTCAGTTTTGCATCGCATTCGAAAAACTAGATTCACAGGAGAACGACCATAAGGTGCCCGAGGCAGCTATAGACCCTTGGAGACAAGTCGGCTGGAGGACGATGTATTGAATCGCGACGCAATTTGTGTGTTCCATCGTCATTAAGAGGCTCTGAACGTTACAATTAATTGTCAGTTTTGCGCCGGATTCGAAAAACTAGACTCATAGGAGAACGACCAAGAGGTGCCAGGAGCAGCAATACTACCTCTTTGACATGTCGGCTGGAGGACGATGTATTGAATCGCGACGCAATTTGTGTGTTCCATCGTCAGTATCAGGCTCTGAAAGTTACAATTCACTGTCAGTTTTGAGTCGGATTCGAAAATCTAGACTCACAGGAGAACGAGCATATGGTGCCCGAGGCAGCAATAGACCCTTCGAGACAAGTCGGCTGGAGGACGATGTATTGTATCGCGACGCAATTTGTGTGTTCCATCGTCATCGAGAGGCTCTGAACGTCACAATTCACTGTCAGTTTTGCGTCGGATTCGAAAATCTAGACTCACCGATGAACGACCATAAGGTGCCCGAGGCACCAATAGACCCTTCGAGACAAGTCGGCTGTAGGACGATGTATTGAATCGCGACGCAATTTGTGTGTTCCATCGTCATTAACAGGCTCTGAACGTTACAATTAACTGTCAGTTTTGCATCGCATTCGAAAAACTAGACTCACAGGAGAACGACCATAAGGTGCCCGAGGCAGCAATAGACCCTTGGAGACAAGTCGGCTGGAGGACGATGTATTGAATCGCGACGCAATTTGTGTGTCCCATCGTCATTAACAGGCTCTGAACGTTACAATTAACTGTCAGTTTTGCGTCGGATTCGAAAATCTAGACTCACAGGAGAACGAGCATATGGTGCCCGAGGCAGCACTAGACCCTTGGAGACAAGTCGGCTGTAGGACGATGTATTGAATCGCGACGCAATTTGTGTGTTCCATCGTCATTAAGAGGCTCTGAACGTTACAATTCACTGTCAGTTTTGCATCGCATTCGAAAAACTAGACTCACAGGAGAACGACCATAAGGTGCCCGAGGCAGCAATAGACCCTTGGAGACAAGTCGGCTGGAAGACGATGTATTGAATCGCGACGCAATTTGTGTGTCCCATCGTCAGTATCAGGCTCTGAACGTTACAATTCACTGTCAGTTTTGCGTCGGATTCGAAAATCTAGACTCACAGGAGAACGAGCATATGGTGCCCGAGGCAGCACTAGACCCTTGGAGACAAGTCGGCTGTAGGACGATGTATTGAGTCGCGACGCAATTTGTGTGTCCCATCGTCATTAACAGGCTCTGAACGTTACAATTAATTGTCAGTTTTGCGTCGTATTCGAAAAACTAGACTCACAGGAGAACGACCATAAGGTGCCCGAGGCAGCACTAGACCCTTGGAGACAAGTCGGCTGGAGGACGATGTATTGAATCGCGACGCAATTTGTGTGTTCCATCGTCATTAACAGGCTCTGAACGTTACAATTCATTGTCAGTTTTGCGTCGGATTCGAAAATCTAGACTCACAGGAGAACGAGCATATGGTGCCCGAGGCAGCAATAGACCCTTCGAGACAAGTCGGCTGGAGGACGATGTATTGAATCGCGACGCAATTTGTGTGTTCCATCGTCATCAAGAGGCTCTGAACGTTACAATTCACTCTCAGTTTTGCGTCGGATTCGAAAATCTAGACTCACAGGAGAACGAGCATATGGTGCCCGAGGCAGCACTACACCCTTGGAGACAAGTCGGCTGTAGGACGATGTATTGAATCGTGACGCAATTTGTGTGTTCCATCGTCATTAAGAGGCTCTGAACGTTACAATTAACTGTCAGTTTTGCATCGCATTCGAAAAACTAGACTCACAGGAGAATGACCATAAGGTGCCCGAGGCAGCAATAGACCCTTGGAGACAAGTCGGCTGGAGGACGATGTATTGAATGGCGACGCAATTTGTGTGTTCCATCGTCAGTATCAGGCTCTGAACGTTACAATTAACCGTCAGTTTTGCGTCGTATTCTGAAAACTAGACTCACAGGAGAACGACGATAAGGTGCCCGAGGCAGCACTAGACCCTTGGAGACAAGTCGGCTGTAGGACGATGTATTGAGTCGCGACGCAATTTGTGTGTCCCATCGTCATTAACAGGCTCTGAACGTTACAATTAACTGTCAGTTTTGCGTCGGATTCGAAAATCTAGACTCACAGGATAACGAGCATATGGTGCCCGAGGCAGCACTAGACCCTTGGAGACAAGTCGGCTGTAGGACGATGTATTGAGTCGCGACGCAATTTGTGTGTCCCATCGTCATTAACAGGCTCTGAACGTTACAATTAACTGTCAGTTTTGCGTCGGATTCGAAAATCTAGACTCACAGGAGAACGACCATAAGGTGCCCGAGGCAGCAATAGACGCTTGGAGACAAGTCGGCTGTAGGACGATGTATTGAATCGCGACGCAATTTGTGTGTTCCATCGTCAGTATCAGGCTCTGAACGTTACAATTAATTGTCAGTTTTGCATCGCATTCGAAAAACTAGACTCACAGGAGAACGACCATAAGGTGCCCGAGGCACCAATAGACCCTTCGAGACAAGTCGGCTGGAGGACGATGTATTGAATCGCGACGCAATTTGTGTGTTCCATCGTCATTAAGAGGCTCTGAACGTTACAATTAATTGTCAGTTTTGCGCCGGATTCGAAAAACTAGACTCATAGGAGAACGACCAAGAGGTGCCAGGAGCAGCAATACTACCTCGGAGACAAGTCGGCTGGAGGACGATGTATTGAATCGCGACGCAATTTGTGTGTTCCATCGTCAGTATCAGGCTCTGAACGTTACAATTAATTGTCAGTTTTGCATCGCATTCGAAAAACTAGATTCACAGGAGAACGACCATAAGGTGCCCGAGGCAGCTATAGACCCTTGGAGACAAGTCGGCTGGAGGACGATGTATTGAATCGCGACGCAATTTGTGTGTTCCATCGTCATTAAGAGGCTCTGAACGTTACAATTAATTGTCAGTTTTGCGCCGGATTCGAAAAACTAGACTCATAGGAGAACGACCAAGAGGTGCCAGGAGCAGCAATACTACCTCTTTGACATGTCGGCTGGAGGACGATGTATTGAATCGCGACGCAATTTGTGTGTTCCATCGTCAGTATCAGGCTCTGAAAGTTACAATTCACTGTCAGTTTTGAGTCGGATTCGAAAATCTAGACTCACAGGAGAACGAGCATATGGTGCCCGAGGCAGCAATAGACCCTTCGAGACAAGTCGGCTGGAGGACGATGTATTGTATCGCGACGCAATTTGTGTGTTCCATCGTCATCGAGAGGCTCTGAACGTCACAATTCACTGTCAGTTTTGCGTCGGATTCGAAAATCTAGACTCACCGATGAACGACCATAAGGTGCCCGAGGCACCAATAGACCCTTCGAGACAAGTCGGCTGTAGGACGATGTATTGAATCGCGACGCAATTTGTGTGTTCCATCGTCATTAACAGGCTCTGAACGTTACAATTAACTGTCAGTTTTGCATCGCATTCGAAAAACTAGACTCACAGGAGAACGACCATAAGGTGCCCGAGGCAGCAATAGACCCTTGGAGACAAGTCGGCTGGAGGACGATGTATTGAATCGCGACGCAATTTGTGTGTCCCATCGTCATTAACAGGCTCTGAACGTTACAATTAACTGTCAGTTTTGCGTCGGATTCGAAAATCTAGACTCACAGGAGAACGAGCATATGGTGCCCGAGGCAGCACTAGACCCTTGGAGACAAGTCGGCTGTAGGACGATGTATTGAATCGCGACGCAATTTGTGTGTTCCATCGTCATTAAGAGGCTCTGAACGTTACAATTCACTGTCAGTTTTGCATCGCATTCGAAAAACTAGACTCACAGGAGAACGACCATAAGGTGCCCGAGGCAGCAATAGACCCTTGGAGACAAGTCGGCTGGAAGACGATGTATTGAATCGCGACGCAATTTGTGTGTCCCATCGTCAGTATCAGGCTCTGAACGTTACAATTCACTGTCAGTTTTGCGTCGGATTCGAAAATCTAGACTCACAGGAGAACGAGCATATGGTGCCCGAGGCAGCACTAGACCCTTGGAGACAAGTCGGCTGTAGGACGATGTATTGAGTCGCGACGCAATTTGTGTGTCCCATCGTCATTAACAGGCTCTGAACGTTACAATTAATTGTCAGTTTTGCGTCGTATTCGAAAAACTAGACTCACAGGAGAACGACCATAAGGTGCCCGAGGCAGCACTAGACCCTTGGAGACAAGTCGGCTGGAGGACGATGTATTGAATCGCGACGCAATTTGTGTGTTCCATCGTCATTAACAGGCTCTGAACGTTACAATTCATTGTCAGTTTTGCGTCGGATTCGAAAATCTAGACTCACAGGAGAACGAGCATATGGTGCCCGAGGCAGCAATAGACCCTTCGAGACAAGTCGGCTGGAGGACGATGTATTGAATCGCGACGCAATTTGTGTGTTCCATCGTCATCAAGAGGCTCTGAACGTTACAATTCACTCTCAGTTTTGCGTCGGATTCGAAAATCTAGACTCACAGGAGAACGAGCATATGGTGCCCGAGGCAGCACTACACCCTTGGAGACAAGTCGGCTGTAGGACGATGTATTGAATCGTGACGCAATTTGTGTGTTCCATCGTCATTAAGAGGCTCTGAACGTTACAATTAACTGTCAGTTTTGCATCGCATTCGAAAAACTAGACTCACAGGAGAATGACCATAAGGTGCCCGAGGCAGCAATAGACCCTTGGAGACAAGTCGGCTGGAGGACGATGTATTGAATGGCGACGCAATTTGTGTGTTCCATCGTCAGTATCAGGCTCTGAACGTTACAATTAACCGTCAGTTTTGCGTCGTATTCTGAAAACTAGACTCACAGGAGAACGACGATAAGGTGCCCGAGGCAGCACTAGACCCTTGGAGACAAGTCGGCTGTAGGACGATGTATTGAGTCGCGACGCAATTTGTGTGTCCCATCGTCATTAACAGGCTCTGAACGTTACAATTAACTGTCAGTTTTGCGTCGGATTCGAAAATCTAGACTCACAGGATAACGAGCATATGGTGCCCGAGGCAGCACTAGACCCTTGGAGACAAGTCGGCTGTAGGACGATGTATTGAGTCGCGACGCAATTTGTGTGTCCCATCGTCATTAACAGGCTCTGAACGTTACAATTAACTGTCAGTTTTGCGTCGGATTCGAAAATCTAGACTCACAGGAGAACGACCATAAGGTGCCCGAGGCAGCAATAGACGCTTGGAGACAAGTCGGCTGTAGGACGATGTATTGAATCGCGACGCAATTTGTGTGTTCCATCGTCAGTATCAGGCTCTGAACGTTACAATTAATTGTCAGTTTTGCATCGCATTCGAAAAACTAGACTCACAGGAGAACGACCATAAGGTGCCCGAGGCACCAATAGACCCTTCGAGACAAGTCGGCTGGAGGACGATGTATTGAATCGCGACGCAATTTGTGTGTTCCATCGTCATTAAGAGGCTCTGAACGTTACAATTAATTGTCAGTTTTGCGCCGGATTCGAAAAACTAGACTCATAGGAGAACGACCAAGAGGTGCCAGGAGCAGCAATACTACCTCGGAGACAAGTCGGCTGGAGGACGATGTATTGAATCGCGACGCAATTTGTGTGTTCCATCGTCAGTATCAGGCTCTGAACGTTACAATTAATTGTCAGTTTTGCATCGCATTCGAAAAACTAGATTCACAGGAGAACGACCATAAGGTGCCCGAGGCAGCTATAGACCCTTGGAGACAAGTCGGCTGGAGGACGATGTATTGAATCGCGACGCAATTTGTGTGTTCCATCGTCATTAAGAGGCTCTGAACGTTACAATTAATTGTCAGTTTTGCGCCGGATTCGAAAAACTAGACTCATAGGAGAACGACCAAGAGGTGCCAGGAGCAGCAATACTACCTCTTTGACATGTCGGCTGGAGGACGATGTATTGAATCGCGACGCAATTTGTGTGTTCCATCGTCAGTATCAGGCTCTGAAAGTTACAATTCACTGTCAGTTTTGAGTCGGATTCGAAAATCTAGACTCACAGGAGAACGAGCATATGGTGCCCGAGGCAGCAATAGACCCTTCGAGACAAGTCGGCTGGAGGACGATGTATTGTATCGCGACGCAATTTGTGTGTTCCATCGTCATCGAGAGGCTCTGAACGTCACAATTCACTGTCAGTTTTGCGTCGGATTCGAAAATCTAGACTCACCGATGAACGACCATAAGGTGCCCGAGGCACCAATAGACCCTTCGAGACAAGTCGGCTGTAGGACGATGTATTGAATCGCGACGCAATTTGTGTGTTCCATCGTCATTAACAGGCTCTGAACGTTACAATTAACTGTCAGTTTTGCATCGCATTCGAAAAACTAGACTCACAGGAGAACGACCATAAGGTGCCCGAAGCAGCACTAGACCCTTGGAGACAAGTCGGCTGTAGGACGATGTATTGAATCGCGACGCAATTTGTGTGTTCCATCGTCATTAAGAGGCTCTGAACGTTACAATTCACTGTCAGTTTTGCATCGCATTCGAAAAACTAGACTCACAGGAGAACGACCATAAGGTGCCCGAGGCAGCAATAGACCCTTGGAGACAAGTCGGCTGGAAGACGATGTATTGAATCGCGACGCAATTTGTGTGTCCCATCGTCAGTATCAGGCTCTGAACGTTACAATTCACTGTCAGTTTTGCGTCGGATTCGAAAATCTAGACTCACAGGAGAACGAGCATATGGTGCCCGAGGCAGCACTAGACCCTTGGAGACAAGTCGGCTGTAGGACGATGTATTGAGTCGCGACGCAATTTGTGTGTCCCATCGTCATTAACAGGCTCTGAACGTTACAATTAATTGTCAGTTTTGCGTCGTATTCGAAAAACTAGACTCACAGGAGAACGACCATAAGGTGCCCGAGGCAGCACTAGACCCTTGGAGACAAGTCGGCTGGAGGACGATGTATTGAATCGCGACGCAATTTGTGTGTTCCATCGTCATTAACAGGCTCTGAACGTTACAATTCATTGTCAGTTTTGCGTCGGATTCGAAAATCTAGACTCACAGGAGAACGAGCATATGGTGCCCGAGGCAGCAATAGACCCTTCGAGACAAGTCGGCTGGAGGACGATGTATTGAATCGCGACGCAATTTGTGTGTTCCATCGTCATCAAGAGGCTCTGAACGTTACAATTCACTCTCAGTTTTGCGTCGGATTCGAAAATCTAGACTCACAGGAGAACGAGCATATGGTGCCCGAGGCAGCACTACACCCTTGGAGACAAGTCGGCTGTAGGACGATGTATTGAATCGTGACGCAATTTGTGTGTTCCATCGTCATTAAGAGGCTCTGAACGTTACAATTAACTGTCAGTTTTGCATCGCATTCGAAAAACTAGACTCACAGGAGAATGACCATAAGGTGCCCGAGGCAGCAATAGACCCTTGGAGACAAGTCGGCTGGAGGACGATGTATTGAATGGCGACGCAATTTGTGTGTTCCATCGTCAGTATCAGGCTCTGAACGTTACAATTAACCGTCAGTTTTGCGTCGTATTCTGAAAACTAGACTCACAGGAGAACGACGATAAGGTGCCCGAGGCAGCACTAGACCCTTGGAGACAAGTCGGCTGTAGGACGATGTATTGAGTCGCGACGCAATTTGTGTGTCCCATCGTCATTAACAGGCTCTGAACGTTACAATTAACTGTCAGTTTTGCGTCGGATTCGAAAATCTAGACTCACAGGATAACGAGCATATGGTGCCCGAGGCAGCACTAGACCCTTGGAGACAAGTCGGCTGTAGGACGATGTATTGAGTCGCGACGCAATTTGTGTGTCCCATCGTCATTAACAGGCTCTGAACGTTACAATTAACTGTCAGTTTTGCGTCGGATTCGAAAATCTAGACTCACAGGAGAACGACCATAAGGTGCCCGAGGCAGCAATAGACGCTTGGAGACAAGTCGGCTGTAGGACGATGTATTGAATCGCGACGCAATTTGTGTGTTCCATCGTCAGTATCAGGCTCTGAACGTTACAATTAATTGTCAGTTTTGCATCGCATTCGAAAAACTAGACTCACAGGAGAACGACCATAAGGTGCCCGAGGCACCAATAGACCCTTCGAGACAAGTCGGCTGGAGGACGATGTATTGAATCGCGACGCAATTTGTGTGTTCCATCGTCATTAAGAGGCTCTGAACGTTACAATTAATTGTCAGTTTTGCGCCGGATTCGAAAAACTAGACTCATAGGAGAACGACCAAGAGGTGCCAGGAGCAGCAATACTACCTCGGAGACAAGTCGGCTGGAGGACGATGTATTGAATCGCGACGCAATTTGTGTGTTCCATCGTCAGTATCAGGCTCTGAACGTTACAATTAATTGTCAGTTTTGCATCGCATTCGAAAAACTAGATTCACAGGAGAACGACCATAAGGTGCCCGAGGCAGCTATAGACCCTTGGAGACAAGTCGGCTGGAGGACGATGTATTGAATCGCGACGCAATTTGTGTGTTCCATCGTCATTAAGAGGCTCTGAACGTTACAATTAATTGTCAGTTTTGCGCCGGATTCGAAAAACTAGACTCATAGGAGAACGACCAAGAGGTGCCAGGAGCAGCAATACTACCTCTTTGACATGTCGGCTGGAGGACGATGTATTGAATCGCGACGCAATTTGTGTGTTCCATCGTCAGTATCAGGCTCTGAAAGTTACAATTCACTGTCAGTTTTGAGTCGGATTCGAAAATCTAGACTCACAGGAGAACGAGCATATGGTGCCCGAGGCAGCAATAGACCCTTCGAGACAAGTCGGCTGGAGGACGATGTATTGTATCGCGACGCAATTTGTGTGTTCCATCGTCATCGAGAGGCTCTGAACGTCACAATTCACTGTCAGTTTTGCGTCGGATTCGAAAATCTAGACTCACCGATGAACGACCATAAGGTGCCCGAGGCACCAATAGACCCTTCGAGACAAGTCGGCTGTAGGACGATGTATTGAATCGCGACGCAATTTGTGTGTTCCATCGTCATTAACAGGCTCTGAACGTTACAATTAACTGTCAGTTTTGCATCGCATTCGAAAAACTAGACTCACAGGAGAACGACCATAAGGTGCCCGAGGCAGCAATAGACCCTTGGAGACAAGTCGGCTGGAGGACGATGTATTGAATCGCGACGCAATTTGTGTGTCCCATCGTCATTAACAGGCTCTGAACGTTACAATTAACTGTCAGTTTTGCGTCGGATTCGAAAATCTAGACTCACAGGAGAACGAGCATATGGTGCCCGAGGCAGCACTAGACCCTTGGAGACAAGTCGGCTGTAGGGCGATGTATTGAATCGCGACGCAATTTGTGTGTTCCATCGTCATTAAGAGGCTCTGAACGTTACAATTAACTGTCAGTTTTGCATCGCATTCGAAAAACTAGACTCACAGGAGAATGACCATAAGGTGCCCGAGGCAGCAATAGACCCTTGGAGACAAGTCGGCTGGAGGACGATGTATTGAATGGCGACGCAATTTGTGTGTTCCATCGTCAGTATCAGGCTCTGAACGTTACAATTAACCGTCAGTTTTGCGTCGTATTCTGAAAACTAGACTCACAGGAGAACGACGATAAGGTGCCCGAGGCAGCACTAGACCCTTGGAGACAAGTCGGCTGTAGGACGATGTATTGAGTCGCGACGCAATTTGTGTGTCCCATCGTCATTAACAGGCTCTGAACGTTACAATTAACTGTCAGTTTTGCGTCGGATTCGAAAATCTAGACTCACAGGATAACGAGCATATGGTGCCCGAGGCAGCACTAGACCCTTGGAGACAAGTCGGCTGTAGGACGATGTATTGAGTCGCGACGCAATTTGTGTGTCCCATCGTCATTAACAGGCTCTGAACGTTACAATTAACTGTCAGTTTTGCGTCGGATTCGAAAATCTAGACTCACAGGAGAACGACCATAAGGTGCCCGAGGCAGCAATAGACGCTTGGAGACAAGTCGGCTGTAGGACGATGTATTGAATCGCGACGCAATTTGTGTGTTCCATCGTCAGTATCAGGCTCTGAACGTTACAATTAATTGTCAGTTTTGCATCGCATTCGAAAAACTAGACTCACAGGAGAACGACCATAAGGTGCCCGAGGCACCAATAGACCCTTCGAGACAAGTCGGCTGGAGGACGATGTATTGAATCGCGACGCAATTTGTGTGTTCCATCGTCATTAAGAGGCTCTGAACGTTACAATTAATTGTCAGTTTTGCGCCGGATTCGAAAAACTAGACTCATAGGAGAACGACCAAGAGGTGCCAGGAGCAGCAATACTACCTCGGAGACAAGTCGGCTGGAGGACGATGTATTGAATCGCGACGCAATTTGTATGTTCCATCGTCAGTATCAGGCTCTGAACGTTACAATTAATTGTCAGTTTTGCATCGCATTCGAAAAACTAGATTCACAGGAGAACGACCATAAGGTGCCCGAGGCACCACTAGACCCTTCGAGATAAGTCGGCTGGAGGACGATGTATTGAATCGCGACGCAATTTGTGTGTTCCATCGTCATTAAGAGGCTCTGAACGTTACAATTAATTGTCAGTTTTGCGCCGGATTCGAAAAACTAGACTCATAGGAGAACGACCAAGAGGTGCCAGGAGCAGCAATACTACCTCTTTGACATGTCGGCTGGAGGACGATGTATTGAATCGCGACGCAATTTGTGTGTTCCATCGTCAGTATCAGGCTCTGAAAGTTACAATTCACTGTCAGTTTTGCGTCGGATACGAAAATCTAGACTCACAGGAGAACGAGCATATGGTGCCCGAGGCAGCAATAGACCCTTCGAGACAAGTCGGCTGGAGGACGATGTATTGTATCGCGACGCAATTTGTGTGTTCCATCGTCATCGAGAGGCTCTGAACGTCACAATTCACTGTCAGTTTTGCGTCGGATTCGAAAATCTAGACTCACCGATGAACGACCATAAGGTGCCCGAGGCACCAATAGACCCTTCGAGACAAGTCGGCTGTAGGACGATGTATTGAATCGCGACGCAATTTGTGTGTTCCATCGTCATTAAGAGGCTCTGAACATTACAATTAACTGTCAGTTTTGCATCGCATTCGAAAAACTAGACTCACAGGAGAACGACCATAAGGTGCCCGAGGCAGCAATAGACCCTTGGAGACAAGTCGGCTGGAGGACGATGTATTGAATCGCGACGCAATTTGTGTGTCCCATCGTCATTAACAGGCTCTGAACGTTACAATTAACTGTCAGTTTTGCATCGCATTCGAAAATCTAGACTCACAGGAGAACGAGCATATGGTGCCCGAGGCAGCACTAGACCCTTGGAGACAAGTCGGCTGTAGGACGATGTATTGAGTCGCGACGCAATTTGTGTGTCCCATCGTCATTAACAGGCTCTGAACGTTACAATTAACTGTCAGTTTTGCATCGCATTCGAAAAACTAGACTCACAGGAGAACGACGATAAGGTGCCCGAGGCAGCACTAGACCCTTGGAGACAAGTCGGCTGTAGGACGATGTATTGAATCGCGACGCAATTTGTGTGTTCCATCGTCATTAACAGGCTCTGAACGTTACAATTCACCGTCAGTTTTGCGTCGGATTCGAAAATCTAGACTCACAGGAGAACGACCATAAGGTGCCCGAAACAGCAATAGACCCTTCGAGACAAGTCGGCTGGAGGACGATGTATTGAATCGCGACGCAATTTGTGTGTTCCATCGTCATTAAGAGGCTCTGAACCTTACAATTAATTGTCAGTTTTGCGTCGGATTCGAAAAACTAGACTCATGGGACAACGACCAAGAGGTGCCAGGAGCAGCAATACTACCTCGGAGACAAGTCGGCTGGAGGACGATGTATTGAATCGCGACGCAATTTGTGTGTTCCATCGTCAGTATCAGGCTCTGAACGTTACAATTAATTGTCAGTTTTGCATCGCATTCGAAAAACTAAACTCACAGGAGAACGACCATAAGGTGCCCGAGGCAGCAATAGACCCTTGGAGACAAGTCGGCTGGAGGACGATGTATTGAATCGCGACGCAATTTGTGTGTCCCATCGTCAGTATCAGGCTCTGAACGTTACAATTCACTGTCAGTTTTGCGTCGGATTCGAAAATCTAGACTCACAGGAGAACGAGCATATGGTGCCCGAGGCAGCACTAGACCCTTGGAGACAAGTCGGCTGTAGGACGATGTATTGAATCGCGACGCAATTTGTGTGTTCCATCGTCAGTATCAGGCTCTGAACGTTACAATTAACCGTCAGTTTTGCGTCGTATTCTGAAAACTAGACTCACAGGAGAACGACGATAAGGTGCCCGAGGCAGCACTAGACCCTTGGAGACAAGTTGGCTGTAGGACGATGTATTGAGTCGCGACGCAATTTGTGTGTCCCATCGTCATTAACAGGCTCTGAACGTTACAATTCACCGTCAGTTTTGCGTCGGATTCGAAAATCTAGACTCACAGGAGAACGACCAAAAGGTGCCCGAGGCAGCAATAGACCCTTCGAGACAAGTCGGCTGGAGGACGATGTATTGAATCGCGACGCAATTTGTGTGTTCCATCGTCATTAAGAGGCTCTGAACCTTACAATTAATTGTCAGTTTTGCGTCGGATTCGAAAAACTGGACTCATAGGACAACGACCAAGAGGTGCCAGGAGCAGCAATACTACCTCGGAGACAAGTCGGCTGGAGGACGATGTATTGAATCGCGACGCAATTTGTGTGTTCCATCGTCAGTATCAGGCTCTGAACGTTACAATTAATTGTCAGTTTTGCATCGCATTCGAAAAACTAAACTCACAGGAGAACGACCATAAGGTGCCCGAGGCAGCAATAGACCCTTGGAGACAAGTCGGCTGGAGGACGATGTATTGAATCGCGACGCAATTTGTGTGTCCCATCGTCAGTATCAGGCTCTGAACGTTACAATTCACTGTCAGTTTTGCTTCGGATTCGAAAATCTAGACTCACAGGAGAACGAGCATATGGTGCCCGAGGCAGCACTAGACCCTTGGAGACAAGTCGGCTGTAGGACGATGTATTGAGTCGCGACGCAATTTGTGTGTCCCATCGTCATTAACAGGCTCTGAACGTTACAATTAACTGTCAGTTTTGCGTCGGATTCGAAAATCTTGACTCACAGGAGAACGACCATAAGGTGCCCGAGGCAGCAATAGACCCTTGGAGACAAGTCGGCTGGAGGACGATATATTGAATCGCGACGCAATTTGTGTGTTCCATCGTCATTAAGAGGCTCTGAACGTTACAATTAATTGTCAGTTTTGCGCCGGATTCGAAAAACTAGACTCATAGGAGAACGACCAAGAGGTGCCAGGAGCAGCAATACTACCTCGGAGACAAGTCGGCTGGAGGACGATGTATTGAATCGCGACGCAATTTGTGTGTTCCATCGTCAGTATCAGGCTCTGAACGTTACAATTAATTGTCAGTTTTGCATCGCATTCGAAAAACTAGACTCACAGGAGAACGACCATAAGGTGCCCGAGGCAGCAATAGACCCTTGGAGACAAGTCGGCTGGAGGACGATGTATTGAATCGCGACGCAATTTGTGTGTTCCATCGTCATTAAGAGGCTCTGAACGTTACAATTAATTGTCAGTTTTGCGCCGGATTCGAAAAACTAGACTCATAGGAGAGCGACCAAGAGGTGCCAGGAGCAGCAATACTACCTCGGAGACATGTCGGCTGGAGGACGATGTATTGAATCGCGACGCAATTTGTGTGTTCCATCGTCAGTATCAGGCTCTGAACGTTACAATTCACTGTCAGTTTTGCGTCGGATTCGAAAATCTAGACTCACAGGAGAACGACCATAAGGTGCCCGAGGCAGCAATAGACCCTTCGAGACAAGTCGGCTGGAGGACGATGTATTGAGTCGCGACGCAATTTGTGTGTCCCATCGTCATTAACAGGCTCTGATCGTTACAATTAACTGTCAGTTTTGCATCGCATTCGAAAATCTAGACTCACAGATGAACGACCATAAGGTGCCTGAGGCAGCAATAGACCCTTCGAGACAAGTCGGCTGTAGGACGATGTATTGAATCGCGACGCAATTTGTGTGTTCCATCGTCATTAAGAGGCTCTGAACGTTACAATTAACTGTCAGTTTTGCATCGCATTCGAAAAACTAGACTCACAGGAGAACGACCATAAGGTGCCCGAGGCAGCAATAGACCCTTGGAGACAAGTCGGCTGGAGGACGAGTTATTGAATCGCGACGCAATTTGTGTGTCCCATCGTCATTAACAGGCTCTGAACGTTACAATTAACTGTCAGTTTTGCATCCCATTCGAAAATCTAGACTCACGGGAGAACGAGCATATGGTGCCCGAGGCAGCACTAGACCCTTGGAGACAAGTCGGCTGTAGGACGATGTATTGAGTCGCGACGCAATTTGTGTGTCCCATCGTCATTAACAGGCTCTGAACGTTACAATTAACTGTCAGTTTTGCGTCGGATTCGAAAATCTAGACTCACAGGAGAACGACCATAAGGTGCCCGAGGCAGCAATAGACCCTTGGAGACAAGTCGGCTGGAGGACGATGTATTGAATCGCGACGCAATTTGTGTGTTCCATCGTCATTAAGAGGCTCTGAACGTTACAATTAATTGTCAGTTTTGCGCCGGATTCGAAAAACTAGACTCATAGGAGAACGACCAAGAGGTGCCAGGAGCAGCAATACTACTTCGGAGACAAGTCGGCTGGAGGACGATGTATTGAATCGCGACGCAATTTGTGTGTTCCATCGTCATTAAGAGGCTCTGAACGTTACAATTAATTGTCAGTTTTGCGCCGGATTCGAAAAACTAGACTCATAGGAGAACGACCAAGAGGTGCCAGGAGCAGCAATACTACCTCTTTGACATGTCGGCTGGAGGACGATGTATTGAATCGCGACGCAATTTGTGTGTTCCATCGTCAGTATCAGGCTCTGAAAGTTACAATTCACTGTCAGTTTTGCGTCGGATTCGAAAATCTAGACTCACAGGAGAACGAGCATATGGTGCCCGAGGCAGCAATAGACCCTTCGAGACAAGTCGGCTGGAGGACGATGTATTGTATCGCGACGCAATTTGTGTGTTCCATCGTCATCGAGAGACTCTGAACGTCACAATTCACTGTCAGTTTTGCGTCGGATTCGAAAATCTAGACTCACC
Source organism: Schistocerca nitens (assembly GCF_023898315.1). Taxonomy (NCBI): domain Eukaryota; kingdom Metazoa; phylum Arthropoda; class Insecta; order Orthoptera; family Acrididae; genus Schistocerca; species Schistocerca nitens. The sequence continues at coordinate 1,791,871 of NC_064624.1, forward strand.
GATGAACGACCATAAGGTGCCCGAGGCACCAATAGACCCTTCGAGACAAGTCGGCTGTAGGACGATGTATTGAATCGCGACGCAATTTGTGTGTTCCATCGTCATTAAGAGGCTCTGAACGTTACAATTAACTGTCAGTTTTGCATCGCATTCGAAAAACTAGACTCACAGGAGAACGACCATAAGGTGCCCGAGGCAGCAATAGACCCTTGGAGACAAGTCGGCTGGAGGACGATGTATTGAATCGCGACGCAATTTGTGTGTCCCATCGTCATTAACAGGCTCTGAACGTTACAATTAACTGTCAGTTTTGCATCGCATTCGAAAATCTAGACTCACAGGAGAACGAGCATATGGTGCCCGAGGCAGCACTAGACCCTTGGAGACAAGTCGGCTGTAGGACGATGTATTGAGTCGCGACGCAATTTGTGTGTCCCATCGTCATTAACAGGCTCTGAACGTTACAATTAACTGTCAGTTTTGCATCGCATTCGAAAAACTAGACTCACAGGAGAACGACGATAAGGTGCCCGAGGCAGCACTAGACCCTTGGAGACAAGTCGGCTGTAGGACGATGTATTGAATCGCGACGCAATTTGTGTGTTCCATCGTCATTAACAGGCTCTGAACGTTACAATTCACCGTCAGTTTTGCGTCGGATTCGAAAATCTAGACTCACAGGAGAACGACCATAAGGTGCCCGAAACAACAATAGACCCTTCGAGACAAGTCGGCTGGAGGACGATGTATTGAATCGCGACGCAATTTGTGTGTTCCATCGTCATTAAGAGGCTCTGAACCTTACAATTAATTGTCAGTTTTGCGTCGGATTCGAAAAACTAGACTCATAGGACAACGACCAAGAGGTGCCAGGAGCAGCAATACTACCTCGGAGACAAGTCGGCTGGAGGACGATGTATTGAATCGCGACGCAATTTGTGTGTTCCATCGTCAGTATCAGGCTCTGAACGTTACAATTAATTGTCAGTTTTGCATCGCATTCGAAAAACTAGACTCACAGGAGAACGACCATAAGGTGCCCGAGGCAGCAATAGACCCTTGGAGACAAGTCGGCTGGAGGACGATGTATTGAATCGCGACGCAATTTGTGTGTCCCATCGTCATTAACAGGCTCTGAACGTTACAATTAACTGTCAGTATTGCGTCGGATTCGAAAATCTAGACTCACAGGAGAACGAGCATATGGTGCCCGAGGCAGCACTAGACCCTTGGAGACAAGTCGGCTGTAGGACGATGTATTGAATCGCGACGCAATTTGTGTGTTCCATCGTCATTAACAGGCTCTGAACGTCACAATTCACTGTCAGTTTTGCGTCGGATTCGAAAATCTAGACTCACCGATGAACGACCATAAGGTGCCCGAGGCACCAATAGACCCTTCGAGACAAGTCGGCTGTAGGACGATGTATTGAATCGCGACGCAATTTGTGTGTTCCATCGTCATTAACAGGCTCTGAACGTTACAATTAACTGTCAGTTTTGCATCGCATTCGAAAAACTAGACTCACAGGAGAACGACCATAAGGTGCCCGAGGCAGCAATAGACCCTTGGAGACAAGTCGGCTGGAGGACGATGTATTGAATCGCGACGCAATTTGTGTGTCCCATCGTCATTAACAGGCTCTGAACGTTACAATTAACTGTCAGTTTTGCGTCGGATTCGAAAATCTAGACTCACAGGAGAACGAGCATATGGTGCCCGAGGCAGCACTAGACCCTTGGAGACAAGTCGGCTGTAGGACGATGTATTGAATCGCGACGCAATTTGTGTGTTCCATCGTCATTAAGAGGCTCTGAACGTTACAATTCACTGTCAGTTTTGCATCGCATTCGAAAAACTAGACTCACAGGAGAACGACCATAAGGTGCCCGAGGCAGCAATAGACCCTTGGAGACAAGTCGGCTGGAAGACGATGTATTGAATCGCGACGCAATTTGTGTGTCCCATCGTCAGTATCAGGCTCTGAACGTTACAATTCACTGTCAGTTTTGCGTCGGATTCGAAAATCTAGACTCACAGGAGAACGAGCATATGGTGCCCGAGGCAGCACTAGACCCTTGGAGACAAGTCGGCTGTAGGACGATGTATTGAGTCGCGACGCAATTTGTGTGTCCCATCGTCATTAACAGGCTCTGAACGTTACAATTAATTGTCAGTTTTGCGTCGTATTCGAAAAACTAGACTCACAGGAGAACGACCATAAGGTGCCCGAGGCAGCACTAGACCCTTGGAGACAAGTCGGCTGGAGGACGATGTATTGAATCGCGACGCAATTTGTGTGTTCCATCGTCATTAACAGGCTCTGAACGTTACAATTCATTGTCAGTTTTGCGTCGGATTCGAAAATCTAGACTCACAGGAGAACGAGCATATGGTGCCCGAGGCAGCAATAGACCCTTCGAGACAAGTCGGCTGGAGGACGATGTATTGAATCGCGACGCAATTTGTGTGTTCCATCGTCATCAAGAGGCTCTGAACGTTACAATTCACTCTCAGTTTTGCGTCGGATTCGAAAATCTAGACTCACAGGAGAACGAGCATATGGTGCCCGAGGCAGCACTACACCCTTGGAGACAAGTCGGCTGTAGGACGATGTATTGAATCGTGACGCAATTTGTGTGTTCCATCGTCATTAAGAGGCTCTGAACGTTACAATTAACTGTCAGTTTTGCATCGCATTCGAAAAACTAGACTCACAGGAGAATGACCATAAGGTGCCCGAGGCAGCAATAGACCCTTGGAGACAAGTCGGCTGGAGGACGATGTATTGAATGGCGACGCAATTTGTGTGTTCCATCGTCAGTATCAGGCTCTGAACGTTACAATTAACCGTCAGTTTTGCGTCGTATTCTGAAAACTAGACTCACAGGAGAACGACGATAAGGTGCCCGAGGCAGCACTAGACCCTTGGAGACAAGTCGGCTGTAGGACGATGTATTGAGTCGCGACGCAATTTGTGTGTCCCATCGTCATTAACAGGCTCTGAACGTTACAATTAACTGTCAGTTTTGCGTCGGATTCGAAAATCTAGACTCACAGGATAACGAGCATATGGTGCCCGAGGCAGCACTAGACCCTTGGAGACAAGTCGGCTGTAGGACGATGTATTGAGTCGCGACGCAATTTGTGTGTCCCATCGTCATTAACAGGCTCTGAACGTTACAATTAACTGTCAGTTTTGCGTCGGATTCGAAAATCTAGACTCACAGGAGAACGACCATAAGGTGCCCGAGGCAGCAATAGACGCTTGGAGACAAGTCGGCTGTAGGACGATGTATTGAATCGCGACGCAATTTGTGTGTTCCATCGTCAGTATCAGGCTCTGAACGTTACAATTAATTGTCAGTTTTGCATCGCATTCGAAAAACTAGACTCACAGGAGAACGACCATAAGGTGCCCGAGGCACCAATAGACCCTTCGAGACAAGTCGGCTGGAGGACGATGTATTGAATCGCGACGCAATTTGTGTGTTCCATCGTCATTAAGAGGCTCTGAACGTTACAATTAATTGTCAGTTTTGCGCCGGATTCGAAAAACTAGACTCATAGGAGAACGACCAAGAGGTGCCAGGAGCAGCAATACTACCTCGGAGACAAGTCGGCTGGAGGACGATGTATTGAATCGCGACGCAATTTGTGTGTTCCATCGTCAGTATCAGGCTCTGAACGTTACAATTAATTGTCAGTTTTGCATCGCATTCGAAAAACTAGATTCACAGGAGAACGACCATAAGGTGCCCGAGGCAGCTATAGACCCTTGGAGACAAGTCGGCTGGAGGACGATGTATTGAATCGCGACGCAATTTGTGTGTTCCATCGTCATTAAGAGGCTCTGAACGTTACAATTAATTGTCAGTTTTGCGCCGGATTCGAAAAACTAGACTCATAGGAGAACGACCAAGAGGTGCCAGGAGCAGCAATACTACCTCTTTGACATGTCGGCTGGAGGACGATGTATTGAATCGCGACGCAATTTGTGTGTTCCATCGTCAGTATCAGGCTCTGAAAGTTACAATTCACTGTCAGTTTTGAGTCGGATTCGAAAATCTAGACTCACAGGAGAACGAGCATATGGTGCCCGAGGCAGCAATAGACCCTTCGAGACAAGTCGGCTGGAGGACGATGTATTGTATCGCGACGCAATTTGTGTGTTCCATCGTCATCGAGAGGCTCTGAACGTCACAATTCACTGTCAGTTTTGCGTCGGATTCGAAAATCTAGACTCACCGATGAACGACCATAAGGTGCCCGAGGCACCAATAGACCCTTCGAGACAAGTCGGCTGTAGGACGATGTATTGAATCGCGACGCAATTTGTGTGTTCCATCGTCATTAACAGGCTCTGAACGTTACAATTAACTGTCAGTTTTGCATCGCATTCGAAAAACTAGACTCACAGGAGAACGACCATAAGGTGCCCGAGGCAGCAATAGACCCTTGGAGACAAGTCGGCTGGAGGACGATGTATTGAATCGCGACGCAATTTGTGTGTCCCATCGTCATTAACAGGCTCTGAACGTTACAATTAACTGTCAGTTTTGCGTCGGATTCGAAAATCTAGACTCACAGGAGAACGAGCATATGGTGCCCGAGGCAGCACTAGACCCTTGGAGACAAGTCGGCTGTAGGACGATGTATTGAATCGCGACGCAATTTGTGTGTTCCATCGTCATTAAGAGGCTCTGAACGTTACAATTAACTGTCAGTTTTGCATCGCATTCGAAAAACTAGACTCACAGGAGAATGACCATAAGGTGCCCGAGGCAGCAATAGACCCTTGGAGACAAGTCGGCTGGAGGACGATGTATTGAATGGCGACGCAATTTGTGTGTTCCATCGTCAGTATCAGGCTCTGAACGTTACAATTAACCGTCAGTTTTGCGTCGTATTCTGAAAACTAGACTCACAGGAGAACGACGATAAGGTGCCCGAGGCAGCACTAGACCCTTGGAGACAAGTCGGCTGTAGGACGATGTATTGAGTCGCGACGCAATTTGTGTGTCCCATCGTCATTAACAGGCTCTGAACGTTACAATTAACTGTCAGTTTTGCGTCGGATTCGAAAATCTAGACTCACAGGATAACGAGCATATGGTGCCCGAGGCAGCACTAGACCCTTGGAGACAAGTCGGCTGTAGGACGATGTATTGAGTCGCGACGCAATTTGTGTGTCCCATCGTCATTAACAGGCTCTGAACGTTACAATTAACTGTCAGTTTTGCGTCGGATTCGAAAATCTAGACTCACAGGAGAACGACCATAAGGTGCCCGAGGCAGCAATAGACGCTTGGAGACAAGTCGGCTGTAGGACGATGTATTGAATCGCGACGCAATTTGTGTGTTCCATCGTCAGTATCAGGCTCTGAACGTTACAATTAATTGTCAGTTTTGCATCGCATTCGAAAAACTAGACTCACAGGAGAACGACCATAAGGTGCCCGAGGCACCAATAGACCCTTCGAGACAAGTCGGCTGGAGGACGATGTATTGAATCGCGACGCAATTTGTGTGTTCCATCGTCATTAAGAGGCTCTGAACGTTACAATTAATTGTCAGTTTTGCGCCGGATTCGAAAAACTAGACTCATAGGAGAACGACCAAGAGGTGCCAGGAGCAGCAATACTACCTCGGAGACAAGTCGGCTGGAGGACGATGTATTGAATCGCGACGCAATTTGTGTGTTCCATCGTCAGTATCAGGCTCTGAACGTTACAATTAATTGTCAGTTTTGCATCGCATTCGAAAAACTAGATTCACAGGAGAACGACCATAAGGTGCCCGAGGCACCACTAGACCCTTCGAGATAAGTCGGCTGGAGGACGATGTATTGAATCGCGACGCAATTTGTGTGTTCCATCGTCATTAAGAGGCTCTGAACGTTACAATTAATTGTCAGTTTTGCGCCGGATTCGAAAAACTAGACTCATAGGAGAACGACCAAGAGGTGCCAGGAGCAGCAATACTACCTCTTTGACATGTCGGCTGGAGGACGATGTATTGAATCGCGACGCAATTTGTGTGTTCCATCGTCAGTATCAGGCTCTGAAAGTTACAATTCACTGTCAGTTTTGCGTCGGATACGAAAATCTAGACTCACAGGAGAACGAGCATATGGTGCCCGAGGCAGCAATAGACCCTTCGAGACAAGTCGGCTGGAGGACGATGTATTGTATCGCGACGCAATTTGTGTGTTCCATCGTCATCGAGAGGCTCTGAACGTCACAATTCACTGTCAGTTTTGCGTCGGATTCGAAAATCTAGACTCACCGATGAACGACCATAAGGTGCCCGAGGCACCAATAGACCCTTCGAGACAAGTCGGCTGTAGGACGATGTATTGAATCGCGACGCAATTTGTGTGTTCCATCGTCATTAAGAGGCTCTGAACGTTACAATTAACTGTCAGTTTTGCATCGCATTCGAAAAACTAGACTCACAGGAGAACGACCATAAGGTGCCCGAGGCAGCAATAGACCCTTGGAGACAAGTCGGCTGGAGGACGATGTATTGAATCGCGACGCAATTTGTGTGTCCCATCGTCATTAACAGGCTCTGAACGTTACAATTAACTGTCAGTTTTGCATCGCATTCGAAAATCTAGACTCACAGGAGAACGAGCATATGGTGCCCGAGGCAGCACTAGACCCTTGGAGACAAGTCGGCTGTAGGACGATGTATTGAGTCGCGACGCAATTTGTGTGTCCCATCGTCATTAACAGGCTCTGAACGTTACAATTAACTGTCAGTTTTGCATCGCATTCGAAAAACTAGACTCACAGGAGAACGACGATAAGGTGCCCGAGGCAGCACTAGACCCTTGGAGACAAGTCGGCTGTAGGACGATGTATTGAATCGCGACGCAATTTGTGTGTTCCATCGTCATTAACAGGCTCTGAACGTTACAATTCACCGTCAGTTTTGCGTCGGATTCGAAAATCTAGACTCACAGGAGAACGACCATAAGGTGCCCGAAACAGCAATAGACCCTTCGAGACAAGTCGGCTGGAGGACGATGTATTGAATCGCGACGCAATTTGTGTGTTCCATCGTCATTAAGAGGCTCTGAACCTTACAATTAATTGTCAGTTTTGCGTCGGATTCGAAAAACTAGACTCATGGGACAACGACCAAGAGGTGCCAGGAGCAGCAATACTACCTCGGAGACAAGTCGGCTGGAGGACGATGTATTGAATCGCGACGCAATTTGTGTGTTCCATCGTCAGTATCAGGCTCTGAACGTTACAATTAATTGTCAGTTTTGCATCGCATTCGAAAAACTAAACTCACAGGAGAACGACCATAAGGTGCCCGAGGCAGCAATAGACCCTTGGAGACAAGTCGGCTGGAGGACGATGTATTGAATCGCGACGCAATTTGTGTGTCCCATCGTCAGTATCAGGCTCTGAACGTTACAATTCACTGTCAGTTTTGCGTCGGATTCGAAAATCTAGACTCACAGGAGAACGAGCATATGGTGCCCGAGGCAGCACTAGACCCTTGGAGACAAGTCGGCTGTAGGACGATGTATTGAATCGCGACGCAATTTGTGTGTTCCATCGTCAGTATCAGGCTCTGAACGTTACAATTAACCGTCAGTTTTGCGTCGTATTCTGAAAACTAGACTCACAGGAGAACGACGATAAGGTGCCCGAGGCAGCACTAGACCCTTGGAGACAAGTTGGCTGTAGGACGATGTATTGAGTCGCGACGCAATTTGTGTGTCCCATCGTCATTAACAGGCTCTGAACGTTACAATTCACCGTCAGTTTTGCGTCGGATTCGAAAATCTAGACTCACAGGAGAACGACCAAAAGGTGCCCGAGGCAGCAATAGACCCTTCGAGACAAGTCGGCTGGAGGACGATGTATTGAATCGCGACGCAATTTGTGTGTTCCATCGTCATTAAGAGGCTCTGAACCTTACAATTAATTGTCAGTTTTGCGTCGGATTCGAAAAACTGGACTCATAGGACAACGACCAAGAGGTGCCAGGAGCAGCAATACTACCTCGGAGACAAGTCGGCTGGAGGACGATGTATTGAATCGCGACGCAATTTGTGTGTTCCATCGTCAGTATCAGGCTCTGAACGTTACAATTAATTGTCAGTTTTGCATCGCATTCGAAAAACTAAACTCACAGGAGAACGACCATAAGGTGCCCGAGGCAGCAATAGACCCTTGGAGACAAGTCGGCTGGAGGACGATGTATTGAATCGCGACGCAATTTGTGTGTCCCATCGTCAGTATCAGGCTCTGAACGTTACAATTCACTGTCAGTTTTGCTTCGGATTCGAAAATCTAGACTCACAGGAGAACGAGCATATGGTGCCCGAGGCAGCACTAGACCCTTGGAGACAAGTCGGCTGTAGGACGATGTATTGAGTCGCGACGCAATTTGTGTGTCCCATCGTCATTAACAGGCTCTGAACGTTACAATTAACTGTCAGTTTTGCGTCGGATTCGAAAATCTTGACTCACAGGAGAACGACCATAAGGTGCCCGAGGCAGCAATAGACCCTTGGAGACAAGTCGGCTGGAGGACGATATATTGAATCGCGACGCAATTTGTGTGTTCCATCGTCATTAAGAGGCTCTGAACGTTACAATTAATTGTCAGTTTTGCGCCGGATTCGAAAAACTAGACTCATAGGAGAACGACCAAGAGGTGCCAGGAGCAGCAATACTACCTCGGAGACAAGTCGGCTGGAGGACGATGTATTGAATCGCGACGCAATTTGTGTGTTCCATCGTCAGTATCAGGCTCTGAACGTTACAATTAATTGTCAGTTTTGCATCGCATTCGAAAAACTAGACTCACAGGAGAACGACCATAAGGTGCCCGAGGCAGCAATAGACCCTTGGAGACAAGTCGGCTGGAGGACGATGTATTGAATCGCGACGCAATTTGTGTGTTCCATCGTCATTAAGAGGCTCTGAACGTTACAATTAATTGTCAGTTTTGCGCCGGATTCGAAAAACTAGACTCATAGGAGAGCGACCAAGAGGTGCCAGGAGCAGCAATACTACCTCGGAGACATGTCGGCTGGAGGACGATGTATTGAATCGCGACGCAATTTGTGTGTTCCATCGTCAGTATCAGGCTCTGAACATTACAATTCACTGTCAGTTTTGCGTCGGATTCGAAAATCTAGACTCACAGGAGAACGACCATAAGGTGCCCGAGGCAGCAATAGACCCTTCGAGACAAGTCGGCTGGAGGACGATGTATTGAGTCGCGACGCAATTTGTGTGTCCCATCGTCATTAACAGGCTCTGATCGTTACAATTAACTGTCAGTTTTGCATCGCATTCGAAAATCTAGACTCACAGATGAACGACCATAAGGTGCCCGAGGCAGCAATAGACCCTTCGAGACAAGTCGGCTGTAGGACGATGTATTGAATCGCGACGCAATTTGTGTGTTCCATCGTCATTAAGAGGCTCTGAACGTTACAATTAACTGTCAGTTTTGCATCGCATTCGAAAAACTAGACTCACAGGAGAACGACCATAAGGTGCCCGAGGCAGCAATAGACCCTTGGAGACAAGTCGGCTGGAGGACGAGTTATTGAATCGCGACGCAATTTGTGTGTCCCATCGTCATTAACAGGCTCTGAACGTTACAATTAACTGTCAGTTTTGCATCCCATTCGAAAATCTAGACTCACAGGAGAACGAGCATATGGTGCCCGAGGCAGCACTAGACCCTTGGAGACAAGTCGGCTGTAGGACGATGTATTGAGTCGCGACGCAATTTGTGTGTCCCATCGTCATTAACAGGCTCTGAACGTTACAATTAACTGTCAGTTTTGCGTCGGATTCGAAAATCTAGACTCACAGGAGAACGACCATAAGGTGCCCGAGGCAGCAATAGACCCTTGGAGACAAGTCGGCTGGAGGACGATGTATTGAATCGCGACGCAATTTGTGTGTTCCATCGTCATTAAGAGGCTCTGAACGTTACAATTAATTGTCAGTTTTGCGCCGGATTCGAAAAACTAGACTCATAGGAGAACGACCAAGAGGTGCCAGGAGCAGCAATACTACCTCGGAGACAAGTCGGCTGGAGGACGATGTATTGAATCGCGACGCAATTTGTGTGTTCCATCGTCATTAAGAGGCTCTGAACGTTACAATTAATTGTCAGTTTTGCGCCGGATTCGAAAAACTAGACTCATAGGAGAACGACCAAGAGGTGCCAGGAGCAGCAATACTACCTCTTTGACATGTCGGCTGGAGGACGATGTATTGAATCGCGACGCAATTTGTGTGTTCCATCGTCAGTATCAGGCTCTGAAAGTTACAATTCACTGTCAGTTTTGCGTCGGATTCGAAAATCTAGACTCACAGGAGAACGAGCATATGGTGCCCGAGGCAGCAATAGACCCTTCGAGACAAGTCGGCTGGAGGACGATGTATTGTATCGCGACGCAATTTGTGTGTTCCATCGTCATCGAGAGACTCTGAACGTCACAATTCACTGTCAGTTTTGCGTCGGATTCGAAAATCTAGACTCACCGATGAACGACCATAAGGTGCCCGAGGCACCAATAGACCCTTCGAGACAAGTCGGCTGTAGGACGATGTATTGAATCGCGACGCAATTTGTGTGTTCCATCGTCATTAAGAGGCTCTGAACGTTACAATTAACTGTCAGTTTTGCATCGCATTCGAAAAACTAGACTCACAGGAGAACGACCATAAGGTGCCCGAGGCAGCAATAGACCCTTGGAGACAAGTCGGCTGGAGGACGATGTATTGAATCGCGACGCAATTTGTGTGTCCCATCGTCATTAACAGGCTCTGAACGTTACAATTAACTGTCAGTTTTGCATCGCATTCGAAAATCTAGACTCACAGGAGAACGAGCATATGGTGCCCGAGGCAGCACTAGACCCTTGGAGACAAGTCGGCTGTAGGACGATGTATTGAGTCGCGACGCAATTTGTGTGTCCCATCGTCATTAACAGGCTCTGAACGTTACAATTAACTGTCAGTTTTGCATCGCATTCGAAAAACTAGACTCACAGGAGAACGACGATAAGGTGCCCGAGGCAGCACTAGACCCTTGGAGACAAGTCGGCTGTAGGACGATGTATTGAATCGCGACGCAATTTGTGTGTTCCATCGTCATTAACAGGCTCTGAACGTTACAATTCACCGTCAGTTTTGCGTCGGATTCGAAAATCTAGACTCACAGGAGAACGACCATAAGGTGCCCGAAACAACAATAGACCCTTCGAGACAAGTCGGCTGGAGGACGATGTATTGAATCGCGACGCAATTTGTGTGTTCCATCGTCATTAAGAGGCTCTGAACCTTACAATTAATTGTCAGTTTTGCGTCGGATTCGAAAAACTAGACTCATAGGACAACGACCAAGAGGTGCCAGGAGCAGCAATACTACCTCGGAGACAAGTCGGCTGGAGGACGATGTATTGAATCGCGACGCAATTTGTGTGTTCCATCGTCAGTATCAGGCTCTGAACGTTACAATTAATTGTCAGTTTTGCATCGC